>NW_027441451.1:217500-922000 GCF_964195595.1 Calonectris borealis
GTCGTGGGACGTGGCACCACGACTCACCGGAAAGTGGCAAGGCAGGAACCAGTGGGGCAGATGGGGATGAGGGAGGTCCTGTCCTCACCGCTGCCTTCCTCCTCCTCCTCTTCTTCCTCCCGCGCCGCCTCCGTCCCGCTGCTCATCACCCACAGCTGGTCCAGGGCCAGCGGAGCTGTGGGTGCACGGTGGTGCCACGTCTGCAGAGAGGAGAGGCAGGCAGTGAGCTGGAGGTGGCCTCCTTGGGGTCCCCCTGGGTCCCCTGTCCCCCACCTGCTGCTGGGATGGACATTGGTGCATCCAGCACCAAGGTCCCGGGGCCTGGGGCTGGTGCCAGGGTGTCCCTGGGATCCCAGGGACGGGGGAAAGGCAGCTGGGGTCTCAGGGTCTTACTGCAGCCTGGCGATCACCAGCTCCTGGAGGAGGAGAGGGCGCCTCTCGCTCCTCTTGCGGCCCCGGGTCAGCCGCACGCCGGTGCTCAGCACCGGCTCAGTGTCGGTGAGAGCCTCCCTGCAGAGCAGAGCGCGGCGGGCATGAGCAGCGCCGCTGCTGTGGGGCCCGGCTGTGCCCGCGTGTCCCCGAGCTGCGGGGGAGCCCACCTGGAGCCGCAGCAGCAGTTGGCCTGGCCCATCCCGCCCGGGCCAGGAGGACCCTCACGGTGCGCGGTGCTCGCCGATGCCGAGGTCGCGGCCCAGCCGGTGCGAGCGAGGCGGGGAAGCGGGGTGCTGGTGCCGGGGCAGCGCTGCTCGGCCAAACCCTGCCTCCTCCCAGCGCCGCTCCGTGCCAGCACAGCTCCGTCCTGCTGGCACTGGTGGCCGTTGGCTCCAACGGACCAACGTTCCGACCCCAACGGAAACTGGGGGGGGGGGGGGTTCTCTCCAGTATGTAAGAATCCAGACAGCATGAAGTACTGGCACAGCCTACTGAAGGCCCGCGGAGTTTTAAGAGGGAGCAAAATCAGTCCCGAAACGTGACCATATGATGAGTTCTTGTGGCCTTGGGGAACTGGGCATGGCAACTCTTTGCGTGGCCTTCACCTGTGCTCGGTCCTGCCTTCCGGCGCTCAGCGGCGATGGTCTTCACTTCTCTGTCAGCAGTTTAGTGGGGAAGCAGCGCCGGGGTTTCCAATCAGCAGCAATGAGGTGTTGCCATCTGCTTAGCAAGGAGGTCCCTAAGCCACTGTGCCTCGGTCAGGAGCGTGCGGCTTTCCCTGGATTCCCCGTGCCCTGCCTGGGGCATCCGCAGTCAGTCCCACCCTCTGTCCGCACGTCTCCCTGGGCCACTGCCATGAGGATCACAAGGGCATCTTCTCTCTTTCCAACGTGGGACGGCTGCCGCTTGTTAGGGGGCAGGGAGAAAGAGGATGAACCCTGGGGACAGAGCCCAGAGACGCAGTTTCCGCAGAACTCCAGCTCTATCTTTTCTTCCCTAACTCCAACTGTTTAACGCCAGCGCAGTGTTCTGTGCTTCCTGCGTTGCGCAGTGCGCATCCCGTGTTGACTGCATCCCGTCACATGAGGGAGCCTCTCTCCTCCGCCCATCCCAGCCAGATCTCACACCTACAGGACAACACACTCTGTAACTAAACTTTAGCTTATGAGCTCATTAGGAAAGAAAACAAACAAACAGCAAACAAGGGCTCAATCCCCTTTGTACAGACTCGTCTAACACGTACATTCACTCGTTCACCACTTAATTAACGAGGTTTCTAACTCAAAGTTCTCTAATTTGTAACTCCCAACCTGGAACTCCTGCACCCGTGTACTGCTTTTTGCTGGGATAAATTTCCTCACAGTAGCTTGGGCGGGGCTGTGTTTTGGATCTGTGCTGGACACAGTGTTGGTAACACGGGGATGTGTTAGTTATTGCTGAGCAGCGCCTGCGCAGCCTCAGGGCCTTTTCTGCTCCTCGCCCTGCCCGCCAGCGAGCGGGCTGGGGCTGCACAAGGAGATGGGAGGGGACGCAGCCGGGACAGCGGACCCCGGCTGACCAAAGGCATCTCTCACGACATAGGACGTCGTGCTCAGCAGTGAGACTAGGGCTGGAGGCTGGCAGGGGCTGCCTTGCTCGGGGACTGGCTGGGCAGCCGTTAGTTGGTGGTGAGCAATTGCCTTCTTTTGCATCACTTGTTTTCTTGGTTGTGTTTTCCTCCCTCTTTGTTGGTGGGTTTTTTCCCTTTTTTTTTTTTTTTTTTTTGACTTATTAATCTGTCTTTATCCAAACCCACGAGTTCTCCCACTTTCACCCTTCCGATTCTCCCCCCATCCCACCGCAGGGGAGTGAGCGAGCGGCTGTGTGGTGCTGAGCTGCCGGCCAGGGTTAAACCACGACAACCTGTGAGCAAAACAGTTACCTAGCCGACGGGGAGAGTGCTCGTCCCTCCTCCTCCGTCACGCTGCGGGCATCCCCTGTATCACACCGGGAGGCACAAAAGCCTCAGCTCTCCGGCTGCTGCTGGAGCCACTTCGCAAGCTTTTCGGGTGAGCTGAGGTATTCACGCCGCCCAGCGTGGCAGTTGATCTATACCACCACCACAGCGAGGGGTTCTGAAGAAACTGCCCGACAGTCATTGCACAAGGACGACGGCTGCAGGGGACAGCAAGCTGCAGGCGACAGGGGCTGCATAAGGACCTTTAGCCCTTCCTGGCCACCGTGCCCTGCCTGCGTGCGGCCCTCGCTCTGACCTCATGGCGCTGCTGCCAGCAGACGTGGAGGAATAATGGGGGAGGGCAGCAGGACAGAGGGGGAGTGAAAAAGGAACAGGGTCAGGGAGCAGGACAGAGGGACATAGCAAGAAACGGTGGGACAGGGAGCAGGACAGAGCGACACACAAGAATAACGACAGAGAGAGAAGGACCGGGATTTTGAGCCTCACGGAGGGATGGAGAAAGAAAGAGAGGGGTCAGGAGCCCTGTGGAGAGATGGGGGAAGACTGAAAAAGAAAGGGGGTCCGGGAGCAGCAGAGAGGGACAGCGAGAGGAAGAGATGGACAGGAAGAAGGACAGCGACAGTGGGATACAGAATGACAAAAAACCCAGAGATGGTAAGAGGACAGAGGGGGAGAGAGAGAAAGAGAAGGAGGGAGAGAGAGAGAGAGGAGGACGGGGACAGGGAGGGGGACACACAAGCAGAGAGAGAAAAGGCAGGACAGGGAGGAGGCCAGAGAGATTGTGAAAGACGGAGAGGGGTGCAGATCAGGAAAAAGAGGCAGAGAACGAAAAAAAACAGCGCTGGGCTGCAGGACAGAGACAGAGGAAGAAAAAAAGAGAGGCAGGGAGCAGGACAGAGGGGGAGCAAGAAAAAACAAAGGGGCGGGTAGAATGGCAGAGAAAGAGAGGGGCTTGGAAACTGGAGAGGGAGGAACAGGGAGCAGGATACAAGAACAGACAGAAGAAGAGGGGCACAGGGAAGCAAAAAGGTGACACCAGTGAGGGAAAGGCGGGGGGGGCAGGGGCACAGGAGGGACCCGGACGCAGAAGAGGGGCGACACGGCCCCAGGGGCCCAGGACTCACCGCAGTTCCCGCTCTCCCTGCTGCCAGGAGAATGTTACAGCTCAGACACTTCTGTCCTGCCTCTCTCAGCTCTTACAACATGAGGCTTCCTGGACACACAGCCCCACGCACGCACACAGACACACACACTGCCTGGCCGAACCGCACTTTTGGTTAGGCAAAAGCCCCCCGCGGTGCATGTCGGCGATCTGGTCTGCTGAGGAATACTCAGAGGGACCCTTCCTCACCCGGAGAGGCCATCTGCCTCTTGTCGGCAGCCGGGGGCAGCTTCCAGCCAGGTCCCCTTCCTGTCCTTCTCCAGCCGCTTCACCTTTTTCCGATCTCTTCACCTTCAGCCCGAGCCAGATGCAGCCAACGACATCCCCGGGGGAGGATCGGACAACCGAGCCCTCAGCGCGGCCTCTGGGAGAGGGAAAGAACCGTCATTACCGCAGCCGGCCCCAGGCTGGAGCCCCTCCTGCTGCAGGAGCTCCTGCAGGCACCGCTCCGTCCCCGCGCTGGCGCTGGCGGCACCCACGTTAACGGAGGATCGAGCGCGCCCGAGGCCCCGCTCGCTGCTGCCAGGACAGGCCGTGGGGGGCCTGGGGCTGCGGGACAGGCCCCAGGGGAGGGGCTGGGGCCGGGGCAGCTGCAGGGGGCGAGCGGGGCTGCAAACAGCAGTTGGCTTTGCCTTACGCCCTAACATATCACACGTGAGCCGTGTCACGAGAAAAACGTGCTCAATCACAACTTCCCGGACGGATGCGCAAGGACACTGCTCGTGGGTCTGCAGGTCAGAAGCCCAGTGCTGGTGCCGCCCCTCAGGTTCTTGACACCATGACAGGTCAACGTGAGACACTTCAAAGTGGCGTGCTTACTGCTGGAATGCCAAAAATAAAGGAGAGATACGGCCTGGGTGGGACTTAAGAAAAAGAAAGGAAGATCTTACTCTCTCTGCATTACCCCTCCCAAAATGAAATGTGATATGTAAAAGGCAATCGAGACAGGATTAACAACTACCAACAAGTAAAACAGGTTTCCTGGACTTCTTCTGGAATCATATAATCCCTCTCCTAAGGAAACGATCTCCCTGAAGATGCAAGACAGTCAGTGGCAGCTCTACGGTTGCTCAGCTACGTTTTAGTTCATCTGTTAGCACACAGCCTGGGTTTTAAAAGAGGTTCTACGGGATAGCAGAGTCAGAGCTGAATTGAACTATCACATGAAGTCGACGGGAGGAGAATACAACAAAACGTATTTACCACAAACTGGTGTATACTTGACAAAGCAGGAATCCGTTTGGCACGGCAGACTTGCCATGCTCGAGATGCTGCTAACGTCTCTGTCAGAAGCTGTCGCTATGTTACGGGCTATTGTTATACCCATGAAACAGCCAGCCTTCACTGGCGTGAGGACTGGCGTGAGACCCTGTGAATTACTGTGCTCTCTGACTCAGTCTGCAGGAAATAAACACATAAATAATAATTAAAAAAAAAAATATCACATGTAGCACAGAAGAGGGCCTTCTTCAGAAATGAATGGCTCTGCAGATAAAACAGTTGGTTAGATTAGTTTCTAATTAGTTCTTAAGTTCTCTGTCCTCTGCTTTGACAGGTGCCGATTCCAGATCTCCCTGTACTCAGAAGCTCTACAGCTGGATACCCCAGCAGGAGCGGTGGGGACAGCAGCCACATAGACCACGTCCTCCTACTTGTGCTTCCTGCTAAGTCAAGAAACCTTCAGGAGCGTAAGAGTTATTCCTCTGACAGCAGAACGGGATGAAGGGGCTTGAGACTTCTAGAACTTTATTTTGGTCACATTTCACAGTTCCTTCATAGCCAGAAGGAATTTCATTCCAGGAATCTTCATACCACTCATCTGGTAAAAAGGTATACAAGCCTTTTTATCCTGTTTTATCCTTTCACACTTGTTCCAGAAAACCATTTTCCACTCTCCAGCGCATAATCTCTCTAAGCAGAAAAGTCCTATCTGCCACACGCTTGTCATAAACGAGGTAGGATATGACAAACTTTCAAATACATCAGTATTCAGAAAATTATAAGCTTTAGCACGCAAAAAAGAAAAAAAAAAAAAAAAGAAGGCTGGTGGGCGGAAAAAATATTTTTTCTACCTTGACTGTTCTTAAGCTGCCAGTATTTAATGTTAACGTCTCTGTATTTCAAGGTCAGGATTGCAACAGTTCTGCTATTTGTGGATACCAGTGAGAGATTCTCTGCCTTTCACCAGTTCAGGAGTTCCACCTACATTTATTCATAGATTTGATTTCTTTTTTTTTTTTAATGTTTAAAAGGACAGAATCCACCCCTCCAAGGTATTGTGGGCAAAAGAGCACATTTTAAGTGAAATTAAATTACCTTCTCTTGATTTCCATGCAAAAAGCTAGCTCCACTGCTACATTCATCCACAAGAACGTTAACACCACCAACTTCATAGACACCCATAAATTATCTTTGTAAACAGCAAATTACTAAACACAGTACAACACTCTATGAAAGGGAAAAAGAATGCACACAATCAGCATTTTCCTTTTTGACTAGAAAACGGAAATCTCTAACAGCAGATAAGCCTGCATTAAAAATCAATCCAATCTGGACCCCAAATGGTTATGGGTTAGGATATGCCACAGGTCCGGACTTGACTCTTGAAAGCACTAAGGAATTTTAAGTTCTCATGCGGAGGTTTAATGAGAGTCTTGGCACCTTAATTTGGGACATGAAAGGGACTTGCGCTACAGCACCACGTGCAGTAAAGAAAACTGGTCTTGCGGTTCGATTCCAATGCCGCATCCTCAAACAAAACGAGGCTGCTACACCTGAGGAACAAGGACGGAAACCTCACCTGCCATCCCGAAGTTACGCTGTGGCATTTCTTCACTTTTTGTCGCTTTCCTCGGGCTTGGTCAATCTTTTGCAGAGTCTGAAGCAAAGGCCCATAGCTTCTTCCTCTTTGTGGCAGTGGATGTCTGGGTTTTCACAGGTTGGTTTGTTGTGGGGCACCTCTCGTACCCTGCCTTTGCCTTCCTAAATGCATCCTTCTACTAGGAAAGAAAAGGAAAATTACCAGTCATGCCATTCTACTATTCACAGGGCAAGAGAGTGCACTGCTTGTAAGAGGATTTAATACAGTAAATAATCCTTAAATATCTTGATTTTTTAACAGTTCAACCACATGCTTAGAGTCTGACCGCCAACACAATCTAACACGAAGAAATATTAAGAGAAGTAGAGCTGTATTTAAAAAAGTGGGGTTTCTCTTTCCTCTCCTGAGGGTTTATCAATCACCCAGAGCAGGCTGAAGTTCTGATTCTGCAAACTGCTTGTATGCTCACTCTGGGAAACAAAGACAGCTATTCAAATTCTTTTGCAGGTCCAATCTTGGTTTACGTTCTAGTTTGAATGAAATTAAAACATACATTTAGCAACAAATGCAGCATGAATTTAGGAATTATGAATTTACCTTGCACTCGTATTTCTCTAGTAGATCTGTGTTTTAGAATATTTGAGTATATTCTTTCCCAAACCAGGCACTGAGAACAAAACACTACCAGGATCATCTCATTTTCAGTAACTTCTGATCCATCACCCCAGCGTTCCTTCCAAAATGTACCATGCTGCATGGCTGCGTAAAGTAAACTGGGACCATTTGAAACTTGCTTTGGCCTGGAGCACCCAGCACACATCTCAGCTGTTTGCTAGATTCTGGGTCTGAGGCATGCCCTGGGAACAACATGGCCGCCCGGCAGCCCCATGCCCCAGCACTACAGCTCCCGGCATGCCCCGGGAACCAACATGGCCGCCCGGCAGCCCCATGCCCAGCACTACAGCTCCCAGCATGCCCCGGGAACAACATGGCCGCCCGGCAGCCCCATGCCCAGCACTACAGCTCCCAGCATGCCCCGGGAACAACATGGCCACCCGGCAGTGCCATGCCCAGCACTACAGCTCCCAGCATGCCCCGGGAACAACATGGCCGCCCGGCAGCCCCATGCCCCAGCACTACAGCTCCCAGCATGCCCCGGGGCACTCCTTCCCGCTCTCTGACCCTGGGGGACACCGCCCCCGGCCCGGCCCCGCCCCCCCAGGCCCCATGGCCCCTCCCCGGGGCTGCCCCGGCCCCGGTCCCGGAGCCCCGGTGGAGCCGGGAGGAGGAGGGGAGAGGGAGAGAGCGGCAGAGGGGGGTGGGCAGGGCGGTGGGGTGGCCGGGGAGGGGCGGCAGACGGACAGAGGGACCGGAGGACGGGGGGCGGGGAGTGGCGGAAGGAAACCCCTGGTGAGGAAGGGGGCAGGGAGAAGGGGGCAGGGCAGGGGCGCAGGGACATGGCGGTGAGCAGCAGGACAGAGGGACAGAGGGAGCAGAGGAGGGGGGACAGAGGGACGGACCGGCACAGGCGGGCGAGGGGGGACAGGGGAGGAGGGTGAGGGGGAGAGGAGGGGGAGGGAAGGGGAGAGGCGGGGCCGAGAGCAGGACCCGGGGCAGAGCAGCCGCGGCTCTGCAGAGCAGCCAGCGCTGTGCGCGCGCAGCGACTGCCTCTGCTCTGGGAGGGGCGAGAGCTGCCGGCCGCGACGGCACCAGCAGAAGCAGCCCCCGCCCCGAGGGCCCCCGCCCCCAGCTGGCCTCTGCCCCCAGACCGCTAAAACTTCCAAACAGGCTCTCCCTGTGCCGGGATTCTCTTCAGGTTCAGGAAAAGAACCGGTACGCTCCCAGGTACAGTCGCCTGACTAAGGCTGTCAGGGGGCGACTGGGGCTTCAGTTCCAGAACAAAAGAACGTCCATGACAGAACCTCAGCCACCACCTCCATGATCGTCGTCACGCACCCACAAAAGCTGCGCTGTGAAAAATCTCTCCTCCCCACCTCTTTGTTCTTCTCAGACCCCCAGACTCCCGCGGCAATAATCACATACTTATTCTGTAATTACCACCCATCTGAAACCCCCCCAAAGTTTAAGAGAAAGCAGGGTAGCGGAAGAGGCGGAAAATGTGATAGGTCTCATCCACCTCTAGTTTCAGGGGAAGTTTCGGGGTGGTTTTTTGTGGTTTTCTTTTTTTTTTCTAATCCCTGCACTGCACAAGTGAAAAAACACACACCTGCGTTTTAAGGAGACCTGTACACTACAGCAGTAAAACTATCCGGTCTATGTAATTACACTTATTTCCTGGATACATCAGTCATTTTTCTTACATTTCAGTGGCGAGCCTTACGTTAAATCACTAAACTCTGATATGGAAATAGCAAAACATCGTCCGTAAATCTTTGAAAAGAACAATACATTGAAGGAAAACTGTTCATATAAACTGTAAATGACGTGTTTCTGCTGTCAAATGTTGTAACGCTTTTGAGTATCTTTGCCATCTTCATCTTCTTTGTCTTCACTTTCTTCTGATGACTTTATAACTATGTACCTCAACATAACATGAAACTGTTCAAGCACTCTTGCAAATTATATGGAATCCAAAGTGCCTTTCTGTCCTAGTTTTGGCTGGGATAGAGTTAATTTTCTCCATAGTAGCCAGTATGGGGCTGTGGTTTGGATTTGTGCTGAAGACAGTGTTGATAACCCAGGGCTGTTTTCGTTCCTGCTGAGCAGCGCTTACACAGGGTCAAGGCCTTTTCTGCTCCTCACCCCACCCCACAGCGAGCAGGCTGGGGGTGCACAGAAGTTGGGAGGGGGCACAGCTGGGACAGCTGACCCCAGCTGACCAAAGGGATGTTCCACACCACATGATGTGCTCAGCAATAAAACTGGGGGAGGGTGGCAGGGGGGCCACTGCTCAGGGACTGGCTGAGCATCGGTCGGTTGGCGGTGAGCAATTGTTTTCATTTGCATGGCTTGTTTTTCTTGGGTTTTATTTCCCTCTCTCTGTTGTTTTTTTCTTTTCCTTACGATTTTTTAAACAATTTCATTTTCATTATTAAACTGTTTTTATCTCAACTCACAAGTTTCTTTCTCACTTTTACCCTTCTGATTCTCAACCCCATCGCAGCGGGTTTTGTAATTAGCATCATGTTAATGACCCAATAGATCGTCCCAAACCTACAACCTGCAAAACCTGAAGACCGACTTATGCAAGACACGTTCCAGAAATTACAATCAGCCCAGAGAAGCATAAGGATTCCTCTTGTTCTGTCCTTGCCAGGACTGCTGGGAGAGCTGTCATCAGCCGCAGTGACTAACAGCAGGCAAGACTCTCCCAGCTGGCTGAGCTCAGAGGCAGCTCCTAGGAAAACAGCTATTTCAGAAAGTCACGCCTTGTGACTTTGGGAAAGTGTTTCAGGGAAATGTTTTCGATACTCTAGAAGGGTGAGACTAAGCATGGTAATCTCACTCCAGGTTCTAGCTCTGCCACAGATTACCTTTTTTTTTCTTCTCTTTTCACCAAAAGGGTGGCACTTCTTTCTGAATGCACGGTGAGTTACACGGGGTGTACAGACAGCCCATGGAACACTGAGCAATGAGTCTGTGATCGCTTCCATCCCCGCTCCTTGGCACCCCAACGCTCCTTTCACACCCCTTTCCTCGCCTCGTAAGGCGGTCAGGCCTCACGCAGTCTGCGCAACACGTACAAGACGCTGACTTCGCCAGGTATTGCCCAAATCACCTCCTGCTCGAGTTCTGAGCGGCTCAACTGCTGCCACAGCCTTTTCTGTCCCTGCCACACTCCCCCCGGAACAGCACTGTCTTCTCCCCTCCCCATGCCCACACTCTGGAGGAGCTGCTCGCATCCCCCCGGCAGCCAGTGCTGCCTGAAAATCCGTGCTGTGCTGCTCAGGCCATGAAAACTGTCACGCTGCGGCTGTACCCGCACCGCTGTGCCCCGTTCTGAGTGACACTGCCCGTTCCTGGGCATTCCCACCTGCCCACAGCCAGCTCTTCTCTTCAATCTTGGAAGCATTGTGGAAAAGCACACTTTTTTTTTGAATACCCGCTTTGACCTCACCGCAGGACAGGCTCAGAGTCCATGACTGTGGCTGGTCAAGTCCGTAGCAACACAGAAGTGTGTAGGGATGAAAAATAGCCAGCAGTTCAGCTCCTTTCAGTTGTTTAAGACAAGGCTTTTGGCTAGAACACAGGCAAGAAAATTTAAAAGCAGAACTAACCTACACTCCCTCCCTTGATCGGCACCTCTGTCATCATCGGTTCTTTGCATTTCTCTAGGTCCTGGGGAGTACGGATCAAGGTTTTCCTGTTTAAAAGCAACAGGAAAGATCAGTCACAAACATGCAGAAAACCTGCCAATCCATCCATGGTGCCCACTCAGCAGCATTATCAGGGCCCTGCAGATACACAGAAGGTGGGATTAATGCACCGGGAGGAGGGAGCAGGAACAGCATCTGGCACCCACGGTCGGTAACGAGAATTTCTGCTCTGAGCTGGGGCTTGGTCAATGTGCAAGGGCAGCACTGAGCCAGAGACGAACCTGAGCGTATCACTTCATCCCAGGTGCCACATGCGCTGCGCCTTCTCCCATCGCCTCCTGCCGATGAATTGTTTTCCAGGCCCTTCCATCTCACCGCAGCTTCGATACCTGCACGCTGGCTCAGGTTTACTGGTCACTCACTCCTTGATGTCCAATGGATCACCAAACCTCCTGATGAAGGTTAGAAGGAGGATGAGGTCTCCTTTAGACAACTGGAGGAATGGACACAATTTTAGGCCCTGGTAATGACTGAGGACTTGGAAGACCATGGACCTCTGCTAGAAGACCTCCAACTGCATGGAAGAAACATACAAAGGAAAATTGAGTTACACTCGAGTCAGAATGATTCACACAGAGACCAGAGACGAAAAGGGTAAGGAAGACCCTCCCATTGAGTCACGAGGTTCAGAGTGGACCCTCTTGCTTTCTAAACTCCTGATGGAGCTTAGGTGCAGCCAGATCCAATTTTAGTCTCAGGCTTGGACAACAGGTTATGTCTAATGGAATTATCTCTACAAAGTTGATAGTAATTACTATTTAATAGTTACATGGATTAGCAGTGTTTCATTAGTATTAACTCAGCATGCTATCAGTCACTTACCAAAGATCTGCCGTTGGTAAAAGGTCTCTCTGCCTCGAGGAGCAACCATGAGAGGTGTCCCAGCTCCAGGGGAGATCACCGCCATGCAGCCACGCTGCCTAGCAGGGAGAGCTCACAGAAGGTTCCCTTAGGCTGTCCTATTAATGGGATAAAGTGGTTGGCTCATAGTCAAATTACATGCGATGGGAAAGGTATGCACGAGGCTCCTTGTACCCACAGCTTTCTTTGTTCCTTGATAAATGAGTCTTGGAAAAGCCACCAGCTATTCATGTGTCAAGTGCATGATGGGTGTTCCAAGCTCGTGTATCAATGTTCACCGAGCCACTCGGCTCCTTTGTGGGTTCTCAGAGAACAGACCGGAACCAGAGGAGTTCTTGGCCCGGCCACGGCTCAGACCTTTACCTCCTTTGGAGCCTGTACCAAACGACTGCTGGCTTGGTTAAGAGGTCGAGTGCGTCCGTCACATCTGGCGGTGCTCTTCCTAATGCAGCCCAGCATGCCATGGACCTTCCTTGTGCAAAGGTGCAAAGCCAGGAGAGGACAAGGCTTTGGGGAGCCCTAATAACAGCCACCTTATCTCTTCTCTGGTACAAAGGCAGCCAGGCTCTCCCCTGTTTTGCATGATGGGAGGATGAGGGCCAATGGGTGTCAGCTGAAACAAGGGAGGAACAGCTCTCCCCATTAAGACAGTCAAGCAGTGGAGCAGAGCTCCCAGAGAGCTTGTGTCATCTCCATCCTTGGAGCTTTTCAAGCCCAAAATGAATGAAGCCGTGAGCACCCTGCTCTGACCCCATAGCTGACCCTGCTGAGAGCAGGAGGTTGGCCTAGAGACCTCCTGAGGTGCCTTCCAGCATGAATGATTCTGCGCTTCCATCCACAACAGATCTTCCCTTCGTGATGGATGCAAAGCACTCAGGTTCCCAGTGACCTTTGAAGTCAGACAGAAAGAAGTTTGGTCGGATGATCTGTGGCTTTCCTGTCCCACTCCAGGCTGTTGCTCAGATGCAGGGCTGCTTGGCAGGTACCCCCAAACAGCCCTGATCCTTTCCAGTGCTTCAACTTTTCTTTTCCTTTTTCCCTCTTTTCCCACTCACAATTTCTTCCTCTTGACCATCCTTGTACCCTCCCATGCAAACAGCACGTCTCTGTTTGCCCTTCCCTCCCTGGCCCTAGTTTGGTTTTCTTTGTACCCTCATTTGGTGTTTCTGAGCTTGTCACCAGGGCAGTTCCTACCTTGGTCAGCAATTCCATTAGACTAGGACCTCCTTCTGTTATCTGTAGTGTCCTGCAGTTCCTCGTGCTGTCCTCTTGTCAGAGGCACCACAAATCTGGTGGGCCATCTGTACCCCCACATTAACAGCTGTCCAAACAGAGCTTCGCTCCAGGGGGACTTGAGTAACTCTGGGGTTTGGCAATAGAAACCTGATGAAGTTTTACAGGTAGAAGTGGTCAGTCCTTTATTGAGGGCAGAGTAAACCCATAGATGAGGGCAGACTGGGACCTGAGCAGCTCAGGAGTGACCCTGAGGAGAAGGGCCTGGCCGTTCCAAGGGATGCCATATGAGCCAGTGGTACACACTCACCGGGTATAAGGCCACCTGCATACGGGGCTGTGCATATGGGGCTGCTTTAGGGGGTGCGTGGCCACCCAGACAAGGGAGTTATCATCCCCCTTGACTCAGCACTGGTGTGGTCACATCTGGATTATCGGTGTCTGGCTTTGGGGCTCCCTGGTCTGGAGGAATTGGGAGGAATTGGAGAGGGTCCAGACGACATCTGCCAGGATGGAGTTTGGAGCCTGTGTAGAGAGGCTGAAGGTCCTGGGCTTTTTTAGCTGGGGGAAGTAGAGGCTCAGGGCACCACAGTAGTAGCCTGCAAGTGCTTGAAGGGTGGTTTCAGAAGTGATGGAGCTTTTCTTGGTAGTGGGAAGAGAAGGAAACCTCCACAAAGTGCAGCTTGGAAGGTTCAGATTGGAGGGGAGGAAAAAGAACTCTCACTCAAAGGGTAGCCTTGTGGTTGTAAGAGGTCACCCAGAGGGAGTCTGGATCAGCCCATGGCTTTGTGTTTCAAGGAAAAGCCAGCGATGGGTGGAGAGACATGAGTGAAGGTCTAGAAATGCTGGGGTGAGAGCTAGGTGGGAAAGCAAGATGGGTGTCTACAGCCTGAAGGGCAAGAGGTGCAGGCATGGGACAGTGTAGGACAGCCTGCAGTAGAGATGGCTGAGGGCTCTGTCAAGGCCAAAAGGCTCAACAGGACCGAGGGCTTTGTCCCCTTGGCTAAGGCAGTTGCCTCTGCCACCAAGGCCTACAAGGAGGAACTTTCTTTTGAGGCTCTGGACTTCATTTCTTCCTTCTTGCCCCTTCTTTGGGAGGCCAGGACGTACCATAGAATTTTCCTACCCTTGGCATTGCTCACCCCCACATCCAACTGCCCCCAAGAAGAGCCCTGAGCCATGCATGAGGGACAGGATCTGCCTTCCCAGGGCCTGGGGGTGAGGGCTTGGCCTTTCTGCTTCACAAAATAAACCAAGGGTTTTCTCAGCATTACAGCCACCTGCACAGTGCCTTTGCCTACCTGCAAGCATGGCCTCCAATGATCTGCTCTAACGAGGCCATGGGGAGGCTTTGTCAGTAATGGTCCTCGGTGGGACCCATTAATACTTCAAGGTACTTTGAGTTTTACTTCTGACTTCTTGAGCAGTTTCTTCAATCTTCTCTCAGTAGCTGAGGTTCATGGACTCAGCACCAAATACACAGTGGGAATCATTAACATACAGAAAGCCCTAACGAGCCATGTAATTTTCTTCAAGTCTTCAAGACTTGTACAACTAATTAGAGAGGTTTCACAGAGTAGTTAAGAAGGAAGATTTCAAAGTGCATCTAATAAAAATGATCTTTTCAATTCAGGGAAGAGGTGATGGAAGCATTCTCCAAGTGATGGTGATCCAGGGTGTCTCCTCAGGAGGTCTGGACAGGCAGGAGAAGCAGTCCCTTGAGGTGTGACTCTGTATGGAGAACTTTGCTCCTCACCTCCCAAACCTCACCATTTCTCTCATTGGCCATCTGGGACTTACATCACTCTTCCTTGCATCAGACTTCTCCACTGACCTCTGCAGCTGGGTGTTACAGCTCCATGGCACCATCTCCCACCTGCTCTCCTCAGAGAACTGGCTGCACACAGGCACAGAAGATTGTTTCCTATTTGTAAGGAAAGAAAATTAAAGCATGATCAGTCTGCATAAACAATAAAGCACACTCTGTAACCATATGCTAAGTACAAGCTGCCTCTAATGAGGCTGCCTCTCTCCAAGGGATAATCTTATCAGAAATGGTTTTGAGAGACAGATACAAAAAGATAGACAGGAACCTAATGAAGGAGTTGGCTAAAGAGCCAATGAGACTACTGAAGGACAGGCAAGCTTTTAACTCCCTGAAGCTCAAAGCAACTGCATAGGTGAGAGGTATCGGAATGAAGAAAGACAAAGGGGAGGAGAAAAGTGGAGAATAAAGGAAGGGGCCTTGGTCTTGACAGTCTTCATCTGAAAAGATGATTTTAGAAATGGCCATTGTATCATGACAGGTGGAAGTATGTGAAAGAATAGAGAAACTGAATACACCATATAACAGGCAGAACAGTGGTAATGAAGTTACAGGGCAAGATCAATATTTCCTTGCATACCCCTTTTAAAAGGCCATGGGATTGGTAGAGGTCTCTTGTGAGTGAGGACAAACCAACGTTGCACCCATCTTTGCCAGAGGTCAAAAGTGCAACCCAGGGAACCACAGGTGCACAAGCTCACTTGGATGAGGAGTGAGCCATTGAATGGCTCTTCGTGGGTGACATTCCTGGGCACCTGAAAGAGAAGAGCATCAGCGTGGACTTTGCAAGGGTAAATCATGCCTCGCCAACCTGATTGCTTTCATGAAGTAACTGCATTTGTGCAGGAGGGGAGCAGAGTGGATGTCATAGACCTCCCTTCAGCAAGACTTTTGGCATGGTCTCCCTCAATATTCTTGTACCCAAGTTAGGCCATTCCAGTCTGGATGGGTAGGCAAACAGATGGGTAGCCCACCAGTTGGATGATGAGGCTGAGAGAGCAGTGGTGAAGGGGTCATAGCCTACCTGGAGGCCAGTGGGACATACTGGGGCATTGTGGGGCAGCAGAGGGGACTCTGCTGAGCCCTGTGCAGTTTAACACCTGTATCCATGACCCAGAGGAGGCAAGTCTCCCCACGGTTGTTGATGGCACTATGTTGGGAGGACCATTCCTGTGCCTTGGGATGCCATTCAGGAGAAACCTGACAGGCAGAAGGACTGTCCTCTCAGGAACTTCATGAGAAAGCAGAAGGACAAAGGCTAGATCCTGCACCTGGGACAGACTGACAGCCTGCAGTGGCAGGGGCTGGGAAGTGCCTGGCTGGGGAGCAGCTCTGCAGAAAAGGCCCAGGTGGTGCTGGAGGAAAGAAGGCAAACCACGATCCAGCAGCGATCGACACGATGCAGTGTGACCTGGAGGCAAAGAAGGAGTCTTTGCAGCATCCTGGAGTGTGTAAAGAGGAGCTCCTGAAAAAAGAGAGGGAGATTATTGTCTCCGTGGCCATCACCATTAGACCACCAGTACACTACTGTGTCCATTTCTGGGCCCCTGGTTCAAGTGTACTGGTCTGGCTGGGATGGGGTTAACGTCCTCTGTGGCGCTGTCTTTGGCATTTGTGCCTAAACCAGTGTTGATAACACACCAGTGTTTTGGCTGTTGCTGAACAGTGTTTGCACAGCGTCAAGGGCTTCCCTGTTTCTGACTCTGCTCCCTCCCAGTGAGTAGGCTGGGGGTGGGCGAGAAGTTGGTGGGGGGACACAACCAGGACAGCTGACCACGACTGACCAGAGGGATATTCCAGACCAAATGACGTCATGCTCAGCAATAAAATCTGTGGCAGAGGAAGAAGGAGGAGGAGTTTTTTGTCGTTCAGGGTGTCTGTTGCTGGGACACTGCTGGGTGTCAGTCTGCTTGTGGGAGGGGGTAAGTGATTGCCTTTGAGGTGCCTGTTGGTTTTGCTTTATGTTTGGTTTTACCTGTTTTCTTTTGCCTATTATCTGTTTTGATCTCAACCCACAAGCTGCACAACAACTCCATGCAGCAGCATGGGTGGAGACCTGGCCAGCTAAGGAGTGCCCTGAGGAGAAGGGCTGGGCACCAGGACGATGCCATAGGAGCCAGTGGGCCTCCCATTTCAAAAGGGAAGTGGAGAAACTGGAGAGGGTGCGGAGGAGGTCTGCCAAGGTGGAGCTAGGGGCCTAAAGCAGGAGCTGTGAGGAGAGTCTGAGGGAACTGGGCCTCTCTAGGCTGCTAAAGGAGGCATGGGGCAACCTAGGAAGAACCTACAGCTACCTGGAGAGATGATGGAGCCAAGCTCTTTTCTGCAGTGGCCAATGATATGACAGAGGCAACAGGCACAAACTGCCTCTTGGGAGCTTTAGGCTGAGCCTTAGGGAAAATAAAATGGCCTAGGCTGAGCGTTGCTGTGATCTCCACCTTTGGAGCTCTTCTTTGCTCTGCAAAGTCACAGCCAGCCTGGAGGCTGGACTACATTCCCCCAGCAGTCCCTTTCCCACCAACCCCTCCATGAGCCTGTGCCTTGACCACGTGCCCTATGAGAAGAGATGAAGCTGGAGGTGAGGGTCTCTACATCCTGTGCTCCTAGGACAGTTCAGGGTGGAAGGGAGCTCAGGTGCTCTGTAGTCCAATGCCCAGCTCCAAGCAGGGCCAGCTCTGAGGTCAGACCAGGTTGCTCAGTAAATGTCAGCACCCACCGAGAGAGTTTACACATGAACCAGGCATCTGGGCCACCATTACAGAAATGGAGACGAGGCCTTTGAGCAGCTCCCTGAGCACAGCTAGGGGTACGCCATGCCTCCTGAGATTCCTGGGAACATCCACCTTCTTGGGCAGAGGAGTGTCGTTCTTCTGCAAGTTTCCTGGCATCTCTCCAGACAACGGGGTGCTTAAGGCTGGACACAGGATTGAAAGAAAGCCTCTGACTTGGGTACTGTCAACTTAATTGCTAAAGGAGAGGGAGGTGGAGGGATCTCAGCATTTCCAGGTTCCTGCTGAAGATTTAAGGCCTCCGAGAAAGGAGCTGAAGAGAACACTTGTGAACTAGCATAGCCTTTAGATCATTTCACATGTGAGGGCTCTGCTCCCCCATCTCAGTCCTTGGCACCCAGAAACCTCACCTGCTTTTCCCTCCTCTCCTCCCAAAACCTGACCAAGTGATGGGAGGAAAGGCAGCAGAAAGGCCCTAGGCCTCTGTGAATCAGCCGGGGTCTGGCACCTGGAGGGCGATTTCATTGGACACCCCATAAAGACTCAAGCTGGGGAGTGCCTCTGCAAGTCCGAACCAACAAGGTCCATGGCCAGGCAAGGCTGTGTCTCTGGCTGTGTCTGGAGACCCGAACACCTACAGCTTAGATCAAGCTGGGGCTGAACCTCAGGCCTGGGCTTCAGTGGTCTCCTGGGCCCATGGGCAGAGATGCAGGTGGAGGCCCAAGTGAGGCTGCTCTAGGGCCCTGACAGTGCCCCCATGGGTTCCCACCTGCCAGTGTCCTCAGTAGGTCAAGTTCTCATGCCCTGATGTGCAGGATCTGCTCTCTGCTTCTCTCCTTCCCCACATCCCTGGGGATCCAAGAGATCACAATTTCACGGTCACTGCAGCCAAGGCAGACACTGGTCCTCACATCCCTGAGCAGCTCTTCCTCCTTTGGGAGTACCAGGTCCAGGTGAACATCAGACTGGGTGGCCCGTTTGGCAGCTGTGCTAAGAACTTTTCCAGAACCTCCACAAGAAGCCTCCTGGACTGTTTGCATCCTGCTGTCTCACTTGACCAGTGAACACCAGGGAGACCGAGTCCCCCATAAGAGCCAGGGTCTGGGATCCACAGATTTCCTCAGGTCATTTAAACAAGACTTAGTTCATTCCTCACCCTGACTCTATGACCTGTAGCTCTGTCCTGGGTCTGGCTGGGATGCAGTTAATTCTCTCCATAGCAGACCATATGGTGATCTGCTTTGAGTTTGTTACTAAACGGCACTGGTAACACACCAGGGTTTTGGCTACTGCTGAGCAGTCCCTGCAGAGCCTGAAGGTTTTCTCTTTCTCACTCTGCCCCCTCTGCAAGTAGGCTGGGGGTACGCAAGAGGTTGGCAGAGGCACAGCTGGGAAAGCTGACCCCAACGGACCAAAGCAATATTCTGTACCAAAGGATGTCATGGTCAACAAAAGAACCGCAAGGAAAGACGGAGGAAGGGGGGACATTTGTGGTCATGGCATTTGTCTTCCCAAACAACTGACACACATGATGCTTTCCTGGCAGTGGCTGAACATCTGCTGGCCGATGGGAAGTGTGAATGAATTCCCCATTTTGCTTTTCCTGCACACAGAGCTTTGCTTCATCTATTAAACCCTCTTTGTCTTGACTCCTGAGTTTTCTCGCTTCTGCACTTCCGATTCTCTCCCCTGTCCCCCTGGGGTTGTAGTGGGGGAGTGAGCAAGTGATTCTGGGTGTTTTGTTGCTGGCCAGACACAAACCAGAAGTAACTCCTACCGCAGTGTCATCTTTTCTGGCCTCTCGTCTGACCCCCACACAAGCTCTCACCTCACCTGTTCCCTGTGCCGTAGAGGAGCTCCATGGACCTGCACTGCCCTGACGTCACACAAGGCAGCCCCCACTTCTCGTCTTCCCTGTTTGTCTCTCCTCAAAATATTGTATCTCCACCCACCACAAAAGCCGTGGGAGCTGTCCTTCCCCACCTCAGCTCTTGTCCCACTGAAGTCACAGCTCTGTGATGGCACCCGCGGCTCCTGCTCTCTGTGGCCCAGGCTGTGGGCTTTGGTGCCCATTTGGGCTGCAGCCCCTCCGATGGGGCACCAGGGCCAAGGGCAGACTTGTCCCATGCAAACCTGGTCCCCAGAGATGGGACCCCGTGTGTGGAAAGGCTTTGCTTCCCAGCAGAGGCATGCTGGAGTGGGTGGCAGGTGGCAACAGAATGGTGGATGAGGTTGCCACCCCGAGAGCAAAAGCTGCAGTGCCCAAGGCCAGAGAGAAAGAGGCGAGGGCTGTGCAGCCCCGGCAGGAGAGGGGTTTGCTGTCCCAGGTGACTCTGCAGCACCGTGGGGCCTGTGCCAGAGGTGGGGCTGATCTCCACGAAGGACAAGGTGCTGCTGAGAATGTCCCTGGGGGAGGACAGCCTGTGATCCAGCCACACTCTGGACATCATGCTGGGGGCTGAGCGATGTGCTGGTTTTGGCTGGGATAGAGTTAATTTTCTCCACAGTAGCCAGTATGGGGCTGTGGTTTGGATTTGTGCTGAAGACAGTGTTGATAACACAGGGATGTTTTCGTTCTGCTGAGCAGGGCTTACACAGGGTCAAGGCCTTTTCTGCTCCTCACCCCACCCCACCAGCGAGTAGGCTGGGGGTGCACAGAAGTTTGGAGGGGACACAGCTGGGACAGCTGACCCCACGTGACTAAAGGGATGTTCCATATGATATGACGTCATGTTCAGCAATTAAAAGCTGGGGGGAAGAAGAAGAAAGGGAGGGATGTTCGGAATGGTGGCGTTTCTCTTGCCAAGATGGCTGAACACCTGCCTGCCGATGGGAAGGAGTGAATGGAAGTGAATGGGAAGGTCACCCTCCCCATCAGCCCCAGGGATGGTGCTGGCCCCAAGGCCACGAGGAAATGGAGGCTACTCACTCGCTGCCTCTCCTGAATTCATATTGCAGGTGATGCCCAGCTCTGACTGAATTTGCCCCCTCCTCTGCTCCCACCAGCCCCACTCCCCACGACAGCACGACAGTCCTGGCCCTGGGCCTCCTCCGGCACCTCCTGCATCTCTCCAGTCTCCCCTCCCTCTGCCTGCTGGCTCCCCACTCACTCCCATGGCACTGCAGAGTCCTTGTCCAGGGATACATCGATTTGGTGCTTTCCTTTTGGGGGACTTCACCTTGGAGGGTGTTTCACCTTCTGAGTCTCCATTCATTGCAACCCCAGGGCACGGGGTGAGTCCCCATCCTCTCCTCTCCTCACCTCTCCAGATTCATTTGCAGAGACTCTGATATGTACCATCAGTCTTGTCATCCATGAAGGAACCTGAGAAGATAATGGGAGCTCATGGACCATCTCCCCTGCCATTGGACACCAAGAGGAGAGCTCTTAAATCCAGACCGTTTGATCCAGTGGAAACCAATGGTACCGTGAGCTTAACCCCAAAACACTGAGAATAAGAAGAACAGACTTTTTAAAATATCAATTCCTTGGACATTTATTTGGAAGCAACTTTGGAGGAAGAGCCCAGCCTTCAGGCACTGCACCTGGGAGATCCCCTTTTATTGAAGAGCTGCTATCGGGCATGCCACATAGGACACAGTGTTGGACAAGCGTCACAGGATCAAACCTCAAGACAAGTAGTATAAAGTCAGAAAATATATATAAGCAGGATTATCACAAGAGAAAAAAGCAGAGCCATGGCCTAAGATAAACTCTGGGGAATGTGCAGAGAAGGGGAGGCAGGTTATTGTCGGTGAAACAGCGTCCACTGGGCCAGTTTCCTTAGGGCATCCTTGAGCTCCTGGTTCCTCATGCTGTAGATGAGGGGGTTCACTGCTGGAGGCACCACTGAGTACAGCACTGCCACCACCAGATCCAGGGATGGGGAGGAGATGGAGGGGGGCTTCAGGTAGGCAAATATGCCAGTGCTGACAAAGAGGGAGACCACGGCCAGGTGAGGGAGGCACGTGGAAAAGGCTTTGTGCCGTCCCTGCTCAGAGGGGATCCTCAGCACGGCCCTGAAGATCTCCACGTAGGACACCACAATGAAAACAAAACATCCAAATAGTAAACAGGCACTAACCACGAGAAGCCCAACCTCCCTGAGGTAGGAGTGTGAGCAGGAGAGCTTGAGGAGTGGGGGGATTTCACAGAAGAACTGGTCCACAGCATTGCCGTGGCAGAGGGGTAGTGACAATGTATTGGCCGTGTGCAGGAGAGAAGTGAGAAACCCACTGGCCCAGGCAGCTGCTGCCATGTGGACACAAGCTCTGCTGCCCAGGAGGGTCCCGTAGTGCAGGGGGTTGCAGATGGCAACGTAGCGGTCGTAGGCCATGATGGTGAGAAGGTAAAACTCTGCTGAGATGAAAAAGGCTAACAGAAAGAGCTGTGCAGCACATCCTGCGTAGGAGATGTCCCTGGTGTCCCAGAGGGAATTGGCCATGGCTTTGGGAAGAGTGGTGGAGATGGAGCCCAGGTCGAGGAGGGAGAGGTTGAGGAGGAAGAAGTACATGGGGGTGTGCAGGCGGTCGTCGCAGGCTATGGCGGTGATGATGAGGCCGTTGCCCAGGAGGGCAGCCAGGTAGATGCCCAGGAAGAGCCAGAAGTGCAAGAGCTGCAGCTCCCGCGTGTCTGCGAAGGCCAGGAGGAGGAACTGGGTGATGGAGCTGCCGTTGGACATTTGCTGTTTCTTGGCATAGGGGTACTGTTCAAAACTGGAATAGACAAGGAAAAAGTATGACAGACTTCTCCAAGCAAAGCCACTCCATTTTTCATAGAAATCCACTCCCCCTAAAATTGAAATGCATTTCCTTCTCTGGTTTGTGCTGGCTGAGTGTGCTCTGAGGAGCAGGACCTCTGTCCACGGCCAAGGAGCCAGCTTTTCTCTGCTGCAGTGGGTACCTGGCAGCTGGTTTGTGACAGCTCCGATGTTCCCAAGGGATGTCAGATGTCATCCGCCCTTAATGGAAAAGATCAGTATCTGCACTCATGACTCTCAAGAGCGTGGGCTGCAGAAGAGAGGCTTAGCGTGTCCTTATAAGAATTTTTCTCTCTGTTTTTTATTTTCCACCACCACATCTGGTGAGTGTTCTTTTTAGGGGTAGAAATGCTCATTTCTATGACTGAAAATGTGAAGAGTCTTGAGACAGGACAGGCAAAAGGGCTCAGCTCTCTGTGGCTTAGTGCAGTCAGGTGAGCTGCAGTGTCCATCAGTCTGTTACCCAGCTGCCCTGCTCTTTCCCTTGTGCTGCCTCTAAGATGACTTCACACACAAATTACTCATTAAAAGAAACCAAACCAAACCACTGGGCTCTGATGAAAGCAGGGGAGCACTGTTGCAGAGGGCAGATCTGCACACTCTTCTCTTTCCCACACCAGAGGTGGAGTTGTGATGGAGAAGGACACCGTCCCTCACAAGAGAAGCAAAGGACTCTGAGCGGAGAGTACTGACCTCCAAGGGAAAGCTCAGCCCTCCCTGGGATCCTACAGGAGAGCTGTGCCTTTCTGGAGGGCAGCTCGCAAGCCCAGCAGGACAGGCAAAGCGGAGGGTCAGGGGTCCTGAAGATGGGATGTCCTAAAGGGAGAGTCAGCTCACTGCCCAGCAGACAATGCCCAGAAGACATCCACAGTGAAGCACCGAATGAGAGCTGCCTTAATGGAGCCTACCCCAGTGCTTGTTTGCAGCTTCCTCCCACCCCCTGCCCAGGTCTCTGCTGCCTGGAGCTGCCCCTGCCGAGAGCTGGTTCCCTGTCCCCACCTCTCCTCCCTGTCGGTGCTCACAGACCCCATCCCACCCGCTGTGTGCTCAGCTCTGCCCTGCAGACCCCTCCCAGCAGCCGGGCACTGCGCAATGTCTTCTCTGTCCATGCAGGCTCTGATGGGATCATCAGACCAATCCTGATGAGGCTGGAGAAGTTGTACTGCTGCTGTCTGTAAGCCACGGTGTGTTGATTTCTCATACTCCCTGCTTTATTCACCTCCAAGAGTAACAGATTTGGAAATTCAGTGCCTCCTCTTGACATGAGACATTAATTTCTATGTCCCATTGCCCACCCAGGCAACCCAGAGTACAAGATAGAAAGAACAGGACACTTGATTTACAGGTAGCCCCTGCCTTGCTGTGCTTCTTCAAAAGTCTTCTGGGAATGTCCTGTAGTGATCTGAAGATATGAGCAGGGCTGACCCAGGAAGCACCCTCTCGACAGCAGAAGGACCCTGCCCTGCTGGGGCTCGCTCCTTCCACCCACAGCTTCTCCCCACAGCGCCATGGGGAGCTCCCCGGGCAGGCTGAGTGCTGAGCCTGGCAGGCGGCAGAGTCCCTGCCCCAGCACACAGCCCCTGGGGTGCAGGGACCCTGCTCGCAAGGACAGCCCTGGGCACCCCTGCCCGCACACCCCTGCAGTCCTCCCCAGCAGAAGGCAGCCCTCATGCCCTGTCCCTCTGACCGTGCAGCAGGGAAGCCCTGCTCTGCACCATGTCCTCCTCCTCCACACCAGAGAAGGTGGGAGAGACCTCCGGAAATGTCCCACAGGCTGTGGCATGTGCCAGCTTTTGGAGATCTCTCCAGGCACTGCAGCTTCTTTACCCTGCACCCGGAGACTTACCGTGTCAAGGGCTGTGAAGGTTTCTCCTCCCGTTCATTCTCAGCATCCTCCCAGCCCAGACTGCCTCTAACCTCTCTCTGCCTCGCTCCTCTCCCCTCGGTGCCTGCAGGCAGTGCCCCCAGCCCTGCTCCTGGGCAGAGCTGTCTCTCTGCAGCGCTGCCCGCTTGCCAGGAGCTCCCTCCATCCCAGGAGCCCAGCCCAGCTCAGCAGCAGAGGACCAGCCCAAGGCACCACTTGCTCTGCCCCCTCGGGGCTCCCTCCACGTGTCCCTGCGCCTCCAGGGAACCTGCTGGGAACAGCCTGAAGCCATCACTCATGGTCCCTCCCTCAGCTGCGGAGAGACACTTCTTTCCAGCAGGGGCATTTCTCCCATCTGAAGAAGAGTCAGCTCCAGGAATCACCTTTTCATTGGCCCATCTGTAGACAGGACACCCGGACAGGGACAGGGAAGGACCTCATTTAGCACTGCCCAGGGAATGGATTCAGCCCCCATTCCATGCTTGTGGCCCTGGGGCTAGAAGTGGGCTCAGCTGCCCCCCACGCACAGCACAAGCCCACAGGAGGTGGGATTCCTCTGGCCTCAGCTCAGGTGTGCACACAGCAGACACCTGCATGTCAGCTCCTTCTCTCAGCTCCCTGCTAATTAATGGAGATGGAGGCCAGGGCTGACGTGGTCACATGCAAAGACCTGGGGACATCTGGAGTGCCAGAGGTGGTCCAAGATACCTGGAGCTAGCTGCAAGCTCTAGTGGAGCAATGCTGAGAGACAGGGCAGCATCTGGGGGCATCTTCTTGGAGGCTGGAGGTGAATCTCTTTGGCCAGTGGAAATGGCATCAGATGCCCACATTTAGGATGATGGAGCCTGTCTCTCTTCTTTATGTTCTGGGCAGCCTACACAGGGATTCATCTGATGGAGTCATGTGCCACAGGGAGAGCTCAGTTCCTCTCTGTCTTTCCCATCCGCCAGGTTGACTAGATCTCCATTGACTCTAATGGCGGTGGTGTCCTGAACATTCTCGCATTGCCCAATCAACTTCAGGGCAGTTATTCCATTTAAGGCCAGTTACAGGCCTGTAATGGTAGGTGAGGTGCCAAGGCTCTCACACACAGCGACATGCAGTTGGCAGGGACAGCGATGGTCCTACACAGGAAAGCCCTCCCCATGCAGAGCGAGGGTGTGACAGACACCCAGACAGCATTGCGACAGATCCAGTGCCTTTGGGCCAGAAACTGATTGCCACCCCTGCAGCGTGGCAAGGTCCGTCCCTTCTCTCTCCAGTAGAGGTAGGGCACTCCATGGATAGGAAGCCCATCACACCAGGGTCACCACACATGTGCCTACACCTTCAGACTTCTGGTTTTTCTCTCCACCAACCTTCCCTCACCCCCTGGCGAACACAGTCAAGGACCAGACCAACAGTTGTCACAGTGGCCGGTCAGGAGCACCTTGTCATTCCTGGAGGTCAGCTTCACCTCCACCAAAGGCCCTCGGGGACAGCAGAGACCCCACCGACAGCAAACCCATGTCTTGCCAGGGCTGCCCTTCCCAGCCCTGGTCCTCTCTGCCCTTGGGGACAGCAGGGTTTGCTCACTCTCTTGGCACCCAGGTTCAGCTTTCTGTTTCCACCTGCTCTCCACCCCGGCATATCTCTGCTGTGAAGCAAAGCCTTTGCACACAGAGGGGCTTGGACACTTGGTCCCACGTTTGCCTAAGACAAGTGAGAGCTTGGCCTGGGGCTGCACCTGCAGTGCTACAGCCCAAATGTGCACTGATGGCCTCAGCCAGGGGCACAGCCAGGACGAGCTGGAGCCTGTGCTTTTTGACATGCATGGAGGAAGTGCCATGGCATGGTGGGACAAGTGACACAGCTTGGAGTGCTGCAATGGATGGGTAGAGGCCTTTCAGGAGAGACAGGCTGGAAGGCTCAGGAGTGGGATTCCCTCAAAGAGAAGAAGTTGTTTGGATGTATGGAGGTCGTTCATGGGGCCAGTGAGATGTTGGGTGAACCCTTGTGAGTGTGGGTCAGAGGAGAGGCCAGTAAAGATGACATCGTGGTTGGAGATAAGGAACCCACAGTCAGGGTGGGGAAGTTGGCATAGTCTTTTCTAAGCACCCCAAGGAAGTCTCTGGCTGCAGAAGTCTGGGTCTCATGGGGGACTTGAATGGCCTTGGCATCTTCTGGAAGGGGAACACAGCAGGATGCAAACAGTCCAGGCGGTTTATGTCTGGGGAACCACTTCTTAGCACAGCTGCCAGATGGGCCAACAAGGGCAATCCAAACGCGGATTTGAGACTCACAAGCAGTACAGAGCTGGTCAGGGACGTGAAGGTCGATGTAAGCCTTGGCCGTTGTGACCCTGAAATAGTGGGGTCCCAGCTCCTGAGGGGCGTGCGGAAGGAGAGTTAAAGACTGCACATGGTGGACATGGAGGTGAAGACTTTGGCCTGTTCTGGGGAGTTTTCGTGGGGATCCAATGGTCAGCAGCACCGAAGGGCAGCAGAGCTCAGTACAGCTGGTCTTCAAGGACAGCATCCTCCAAGCTCGGCGATGGTCCATATCAAAACTCAGTTGAAACTTGAATGGGATTTCAAGGGCACCACGATGAGCTGTGACTACTTCAGGGGCAGGTCAAGAAGAATATGTGTGGCCACTGCTCCATTGAGTAAAGCAGGTGTGGATGGAGCTGAGATACTCGATGTCCTCTGTGCCTCAGTCTTCACCAGCAAGGTCTCCCAGGCCTCTGTGCCTCGAGGCAGGACTCTGGAGGGGAACAGTCAGGGGTGGATAGGAATCAAGTCCTGGCTTGCTTGAGCAACCTCAAATGTTACCAGTCCATGAGAATGGTGGGGCTGCATCCAAGGGTGCTGAGAGAGCAAGATGATGTCAGAGTGAGGCCAGTCTCCATCATCTTTGACAGGTCATGGAGACTGGGGGGGACTCCCTGACGACTGGCAAAAGCAAAAGTTGCATGCCTGTTTCAAAAAGTGCCAGAGGATGAACTGGGGAGGGAAAGGCTGGTTAGCTTCGCTTTGGGTGAATAACATGTCCCAGAGGTTGTTCTGGATTGCATTTCTGGGGCGGACGAGCCCCTCCAAGTGACACAGCTTCGGGACTCCCTGGATGTCTTGCAGCTCTGCAGAATAATTTCTTCATTCAAAGTCTTGGGAGGAAATGTATTTTTGGAAATGGCTGTAGAAATCTATATTTCCATAGAGGGAGAGAAAGGGTCGTCGTCTTGCTTGTCCATGGCCATGGCCATGGCCATGGCCTATGATAAAAACCATGAGAATTTATAGACCAACCTCAAAGTTCTGAAAATGAAGACTTCTCAACAGTCATTACACAGACCTCTTCTCTGGACATGTTTCAACTTTTGCCTAACATCTTCTTTCAGGGATTGATGCAGCTGCCAGCACAGAGGTGGCCAATGCCTCCAAGATACATGGGGGTAGCTGAAGCCCTTCCGTGGGACAGGGAAATGTGACCCAGGACCTACAGGAGCCTTTCTGAAGCAGGAGCTGGTGGCCAGGCAGAGAAGGCCAAGGCACCTCGGTCGAGACAACTCATTTCTCTCTCTTGACTAGAAAGGGACCTCTCAGCAGTTGCACTCGAGGTGTCCAACATTAGAGATCACTCTCATCCCTCTCTTCACCTGCAGTGAAGTCATATGTAATTTACCTGCAGGCAATGAAAACTGAGTGGGTCTAGATGCTGCAGAGTCTACTTGAAGATGCTCCTGTAACCATTACAGGTTCAGATTTATGCCGATTTCCATGTTCAGAACAAAGCTTTTCATTCGCTTTGTCTCTTTGCTTCTCCCTGTGGCTCGAGGGAGTTTGTGACTCCAGTGTGTGACTGACGGGGTGCAAAGAGCAAATATGGGCAGAGTCAGGGGCAGGGAGTGCTTTGAGGTGTCTTGGGATGTGTGCTGGAGACAATAATGTGTTTTCCATTGGTGTATGGTCATCCACAGTGGGAAGTGGACTTCGGTGGAGGTAACATGGACTTGATATACAGCTGAGGAATGTCTTTTGGGTTTTTAATGAGCTGTGCTTGACTTTGGTTCTGCTTGTTGGCAATTAAGAAACACCTTTCTGTGCCTGTGTGCAGGTCGTTCTCCAAGTAAAGCAGGCGGGAATTGGTGCCAATGGGCTGAAACACGCAGCTACAGACTGTAGTGGAGAAAGGTCTGATTTGAACAAGGCTGCTCTAAATCTCAGGTGGGTGATGGGAGAAATGGGGGGGGTTGGGGTAGGGACAAACACTTCCCATGGAGTGTCTGACATAAAGGGCCTTGCCTTCCCTGTATGTCCATACTCAATTAGGAGATGCTCAGGACCAGTATCAATTGGGGACTGCTGATATCCCTTAATGTGGAAGCAGAAAAAGGCAGAAAAGTTGAAAAAGAAGAAATCCTTTCTCATTGTTATTTTTTATAAAAATCTTTTTACTTTGACAACCCTTCTGAAATCTCTCTAATTAACCACACAAGAACTGAGGAATTAAGGAAAATTGTGCCCAGAGACTTGGCTTGTTAGGGAATTTTGCATGTTCAGGAGCCCTCTTGTGCCAAGCTCCTGAACTGCAGATACTGAAAGCAGATTGAACAAGGCTCTGGAGATCTAAAAGTCAGCACCAAGCCTCCAAGTTTCTGAGGGTGTTAGCGGGCCCCACTGAGGGCCATCACTGAAGAGACCATGGAGGGAACGACCAGACAAGGTGACTGTCCCTGGGGGCTGGTGAAGCAGGAACTCAGAGGCCCTGGATACAGGCAGAAAAATGAACGTGTAAGTGGCTGTGAAAGGCCTTGATGTGTTTCCTTAAGGAGGATGGCCAAGCTCTGAGCCCAGTGCCCTAGGAATGGGGATTCTTCCCTCATGGGTGTCTCAGGGCGTTTTCTGGGGGCAGTGAGATGCGAGGGTTTGCGATGCTGAGTGCAGGTCAGTGGTAGGACCCCTCCCAGGCTCTACCAAGGGTGAGGAGGCAAGAAAGCACAGGGGCTGTATGGAACTGGTGTCCTCCTGTGGGCCTCAGCGGAAGAGACAACAGCCATAGCCAAGAGGACACGGACCTCAGTTCTGTTGGGGGTCCCAGCCCTACCAAAGTCCTCAGCCATGCCCACCACAGACTCTTTTACACTGTCCTATGGCTGTGCCAGTGTCCCTGCAGATTTCAGCCACCCTCCTGATCCCCTGACTCCCTCTGACCCCATGATGTCCCAAACTTTCCCAATTACTCTCTGTCCTCACTGACTATTTCTTCAAACACAAAGCTGTGGTTTTCCGAGGATTTGCCAATGTCTGTGAGTTCCCCACAACCCATTCGGCTACTTCCAAAGCCCTATTGTTCCTCTAGCACCCAAGACGACCTACCCCAGACTTGCTTGAATCCACGATTTCTCTTCATATCCCAGCACGGAAACGCACATCCTCTTGCTTCTGCGTCCTTCAAAGTCAACACTCAACCTTCTCCACCTCAGCATGACAGCCCCCCCACACCCAGCTGCTATTTCAGGCCTTGGTCCTGCCTTTGACACACTCACTGCCACACACGCACCGCTATCGCCCTGCACGCCCACGTGTCTCACAAAGCCTTCCCTCTTCCCCTGCAGTGATGGGACCTCACCCCAGGAGGTCTGTGTATCCTCCACGCTCATGGATGTTTCCTGAGGTCCATCAAAGTTTGGGGAGTGAAGGAGGAAAAGAGAGCGAGGTCAGCTCTGAGGTCCCTTCACCTGCCCTGCATGTCCGCATGCAACATGAACCTCACCTCCTCAAAGAGTTGGTGTGGATTCTCTGCAGAGCCTAAAGCACCACACAGGCCAGGGGACAGGCCAGGCATCAGAAGAGGACTCACTCTTCTCTGCACATAAAGCTCAGGTGTTCCCAGGAACGTCAGGGGGCATGGCATGCCGATCCCTGGTTTCCAGGAGCCGGTCAAGTGCCCCGTTTCTATTTCTGTAATGGTGGCTTCGACGCCTGGCTCATGTGCAGACTCTGCACATGGATGCTGACACTTACTGAGCAACGTGCTCAAACCTCAGGGCTGGCCGTTCTTGGAACCAAAGGGAGGACTAGGGACCTCCTGAGCACGCACAATTGCTCCCGGAATCGTCCCCTGTGTCTCTGCTGTAGCTCCCCTCACCTCCAGCTGAACCCCTTCTCCTGGGGCACACTGCAAGGCACACGCTCGTGGAAGGTTTGTGGGAAAGGGTCTGCTGGGGTCTGCGGTCCAGCCTGCCAGCAAAGGATGGGGAATAACCCACCCTAGAGTCTGGCTGGCTGCGACTTTGTGGAGCTGCAATCTGACAACCTCCAAAGACGGAGATCAAAGATCCTCTCTCAGTGTCTACCTGCGGTGCAGCACCACCCTCCTAGGCAGTTTTTCCTAATGCCCAGGGTGAAACTCCCAGGAGGACGTTGGTGGCCGTTGCCTCTTCCATACCATCTGCCACCTCTCCAGGTCGGTGTCACCTGCTTTTAGAGTGCCCTGTGCCTCCCCTTCAGCAGACTAACGAGGCCCGGCTCCCCCAGCCTCTCCACACAGCTCATGTGCTTTAGGCTCCTAACCCCATCATGACAGACTTCCTCTGGGCCTTCCCAGTCTCCACATCCTCCTTTCAGAATGGGAAACCCACTGACTCATGTGACATCCATCGTAACTCCATGCCCTTCTCCCCAGGACTCTCCTCAGCCACTCAGGTCCCAGCCTGTCCTGATGCACGGGGTTATTCTGCCCCCAGTGCAGACCTTGACCCCTTCGCCTTGTAGAACTCCAGGAGGTTTCTCTTGGCCAAATCCACAAGTGTGTCAAGGTCCCTCCAGACTGAAACTCCAACACATCAGCAGTTAAGGTTTGTGGGCAGTGCCTCAAGCAAGATAAGAATATGGGGAATTGCAGGACACTACAGGGAAAGAAAGAAAATTATTTGCTGAATGGAATTGCTACCCAAGGTGGAAAATACCACAGAAACTATCTCAGAAATGCCATCAGAGGTCACAAAACAAGAACTGCATGGCCAATGGGGAAAGAATTAAGAGGGTAGGATGTTCTTTTTGGAGGGTATTACAACAGTAACAGAGGAGATCTTGGGTAGGAAGGAAATAAAAACAGAAGCAAAGGATGTGTTCAGGGCTGTTTGGGGGCACCTGTGAAGCAGCCCTGTGCCTGATATGCATTACTGCTCTGGTCTGGGAGAACCTGAGAGCTTTGCCTAATTTGAAACCATGAAGAGGAAGGAAGGACAGCATCATTGAGGCTGGAAGGGACCTCGGGAGGTGTCTGCACCAACCTCCTGCTCAAAGCAGGGTCAGACCAGATTACTCAGGGCTTTATCCAAACATGTCGTGGTCACTTTCTGGGATAGAGCCGATGCACACTCCCTGGGAAACAGCTTCCAGCATTTGACTATCCTCCTGTTGGAAAACTTTCTGCCTGTATGCAGCCTGACCCTCTCTTGTTTCAGCCCATTGCCTCTTGGCCTTGTGTCTTCTGTCACGGACATGAGCCTGACTGAGCCTTCCTGAAACAGTGCAACGCTGCTGCATGTTCCCCCCAAGATCTTCCTTCCTTTCTCCAGGCTGGACAAGCCCAGCTCCCTCAGCCTCTCCTCACAGGCACAGTGCTCCAGCCCTGACCATCTTGGAGGCCCTTTGCTAAACCTCTTCCTGTCTGGAAATCTGGACACGGCAACCTGGATCATCCCTTCCCTCCATCTCCTGGCCGTGCTCCTGGTCGTCCAGCCCAGGGCCCTGCTGTCCTCCCTTGTGCCAGGGCACACGGCTGCCTCCTGTCCAGCTCCCTGCCCACCAAGACCTTTCCCACAGGGCTGCTCCCAGCCAGGCAGCCCCCAGCCTGTGCCATTGCCAGGGTGAGTCCCCTGCCGGGGCAGACACTGGCATCTGTCCTTGTGGGACTTCATGAGGTTCCTGCCAATACGTGCTCTCCTCCTCCTGCAGCCCTTTCACCGAGCAGAGGCCTGGGAGACCTTTGTAGCAAAGACCCGGGCACTGAAGGCATGGAGCGCCTCAGCCTCATCTGGGTCTGCTGCTATGACCCCGCCCTCGTCACTCACCAGCGTGTTCCTTGTTCAGCCTTTTACTGCAAACCCAGGGATTGAAGGTCTCCGTTTTGCTCTTGGTGTTGCCTGCAGCCCCCATCAGCTCCAGGTGAGCTCTGGCTTTCCTAAACACATCCCCGCATGCTCAGGCCATGTTCCTGAATCCCCCCTGCACAGCCTGTCCTTGCTTCCACCTCCTGATGGCTGTGCTGGAGCTCTCACCTGTGCCTGAGCCAGTGCAGCCCCACTGCCCAGCACGTGCCCCCACATCCCCCTCAGCAGACACAGCACAGCACAGGGTACGTTTGGGGTGGGGAAACGCTCCCCACCACAAGTCCCCGTGCCAGACCTCAGGGTCCATCCCCACCAGCCCTCCTCCTTTTGCAGCCCGCCAGTGCCCAGCCCCAGCCGTGGCCCACGCAAGGCTTTGCAGAGAGCCCCACTCTGGGCTCTGCCAAGGTCTGGGCAAGAAGAGAGCCTGGGGCAGGGCTGGCTCTTCCCCCAACACAGGTACCAAGACCAACAGGAGGGAGGAGGTGGCCACAGAGCAAAACCACCCCTAAACTGGGATGAGTGGCCAGTGCTGGAAATGGCCAAGGGAAGAGGCTGGGGTGGGGATGTGATAAATGCCCTGGGGCACCTTCTCGCTCTGTCCTTGCCACCAAGGGCACAGAGCAGCCTCCTCTCTCCTGCACCCGCCTGTCTCAGTTCCCTGCCAGTAGACCGGGCTCTACACCACACACCCACTGGAGCATGTCCCTGCCCTGCATGGTCACACAGCTCAGCTAACATCAGCGTTGTCCTCTCCCGGGCACTTTCCAGCCCAGCTCTTCCCATCTGCCCTGCCCTCTCCCCAGCCCAGCCCCGCAGAGCAGCCCAGCCTGGGCTGGCCCCACGGCAGTGCCCACCGCAGGGTGCTGCAGAGCTCTGGGCACTCACCCCACGGCCCCAGCCCCTCTGAGGGGCACAGCAGCTGCTGGGGGGCAGAGAAGGGTCAGCCTCCCCATCAGCCCCAGGGATGGAGGCTCACCATGCCATGAGGAAATGGAGGTCAGTGAAACCGAAGAGCTCCTGGTCTTGGGTGCAGGAGATCCCCAGCCCAGGCTGCCTCTGGAGCTCAGTGCCAGCCCCTCTCCCCAGGCCAGCACCAGAGTCCTGGTCAGGGGACAGAGCAGCCTGCCCCGAGTGGGTGCCTGCAGAAAGACCTTTCTCTTTCTCAGGGATTCCTCCCTGCAGGCACAGAAATGCTCCCTTGCTCTTCTCCCTGGATGTCCCTTGCCCCACGTGAGCATGTCCATGCTGGCCTGGCCAGCCTGTCTTGGTTCCCACCCCGTGCTCTCCACAGGGCCCTGAGCTGGCAGTGCTGCTCTGGAAAGACCAAGTCCTGCTGTCGTCCATGGCCATGGCTCCAGGGAAGCAGCAGCCCCATGTGAAGGTGGCAGCAAGGATGTGTCCACTGAGGCAGCGAGGGGCAGCCCCGAGGTCCACAAGTGCCTGCTCCTCCATGTGGCAGGGGGGCTCGTGGATCCTTGAGCCCTCCTGTGTGCTGGGGCTGCACCCCCAGCTCCAGAGCAGATGGAAGAGATGGGATCAGAGACAAATCATTTTCTGCTGCATTCTTTATTCCCAGCTCCTTTACCTGCACAGGGAGCCTGGCTCCATATGTATATGAGGTCTTTCGGGTCCGAAAACAACAGTCGGGGTGGTTAAGAACAGCATTATTTAAGCGTAAGTAATATATGACGTGTAATAAACAAGAGAAAAACAAAATACATATGATCAACATAGCATCTGAGTTTTTTCTGAGGATGATGGACACCTTATTGACGCTGCAGTAATGCATCTTCAAATAGTTTCTGCAAGGCATCCTTGATCTCCTGGTTCCTCATGCTGTAGATGAGGGGGTTCACTGCTGGAGGCACCACAGTGTACAGCACTGCCACCACCAGGTCCAGGGATCGGGAGGAGATGGAGGGGGGCTTCAGATGGGCAAACATGACAGTGCTGATAAAGAGGGAGACCACGGCCAGATGAGGGAGGCACGTGGAAAAGGCTTTGTGCCGTCCCTGCTCAGAGGGGATCCTCAGCACGGCCCTGAAGATCTCCACGTAGGTCACCACAATGAAAACAAAACACCCCCAAAAAAGAAAAGCACTAAATGTGATGAGCCCAACCTCCCTGAGGTAGGAGTGTGAGCAGGAGAGCTTGAGGATCTGGGGGATTTCACAGAAGAACTGGTCCACAGCATTGCCATGGCAGAGGGGTAGTGACAATGTATTGGCCGTGTGCAGGAGAGCATTGAGAAACCCACTGGCCCAGGCAGCTGCTGCCATGTGGACACAAGCTCTGCTGCCCAGGAGGGTCCCGTAATGCAGGGGTTTGCAGATGGCAACATAGCGGTCGTAGGCCATGACAGTGAGAAGACAAAACTCTCCTCCGATGAAGAAAAGAAAGAAAAAGAGCTCTGCAGCACATCCTGTGTAGGAGATGTCCCTGGTGTCCCAGAGGGAATTGGCCATGGCTTTGGGGAGAGTGGTGGAGATGGAGCCCAGGTCGAGGAGGGAGAGGTTGAGGAGGAAGAAGTACATGGGGGTGTGGAGGCGGTGGTCGCAGGCTATGGCGGTGATGATGAGGCCGTTGCCCAGGAGGGCAGCCAGGTAGATGCCCAGGAAGAGCCAGAAGTGCAAGAGCTGCAGCTCCCGCGTGTCTGCGAAGGCCAGGAGGAGGAACTGGGTGATGGAGCTGCCATTGGACATCTGCTGCTTCTGGTCACGGGTACTGTCAAAGGAGAGAAAACAGAAAAATTCAGAGAAGCTTCTCTGAGCAAAATTTGATTCATTCATCGTGAATACCTCCGGGTGCTTTTCTTTCCTGGGGGACTGTTACGCAGCTCCGAGGCTTCAGCTCTGGTGGGTGCTGGCTGAGTGCGCTGTGCAGGGCTGTGCCCTCTACCCACGGGCTCCTGAAGGGTCAGCCCTGCTTTACAGCACTGACACATGGAAGGAGCAATAGCCCCGTGTGTTTGGAGGGAGGGTTCCTGGGGAGGAGTTCCCTGTGCTGCACTATAGCGGAGGGTAAAAAGCTCGAAAGGACGCTGCCTTCCACAGGGAAGGTGGGAAGTGAGGTGCAGCAAATGTGTCTCGTTACGCTGTGGTTAGTATTCATACACCCCCACCCCAACTTGGGAAATGTTCTTGAAAGGGTAAAATTGCCCCCTTGCCCCGTTGCTCTCGGTGTAAACCTGCGTCAGTGCTGGCACCCAGGAGGGCTGCTCTGTCCCTCAGCCTGGTGCCCAGCTGCTCTGTGCTTGCACCGCTCTCGGCTGGAGGAGGGCTACACACAGAGGTTGCTCTGAAAAGGCACTGGGCTGGACTGGGAGCAGAGGGGTCCCGTTCAACGTGCAGATTTAAAACCACCTCTCCTTTCCAGCACAGCTCTGCAGAGTATGATGAAGAGGAGAGGACAAGGATGGTGATTCGCATGGGCAGATGAGGTGCTCTCGGACATCACAAAGGTCCTACAGGAGATCTATGCCCTTCTGGAGTGATGCTCACAGCCCCGCAGGACTCCCTGTCCAGCATCATCAGGTGACGTCTGCTGAGGGTCTCATTGCCCAGCCACTGAGTGCAGTGTCTCGAGCCTGGAAAATTCAGAGAGGGCTTGGGCACCTTGGTCGCATGGAAACACCTCCAGGGCAGCACCTCCAGGGCAGTGTCAGAGCAGGCACTCAACACCCCCACCCCTTGCGCCACACCACCGCGGTTCTTGCCAGGGACCCCAGGAGCAGGAAGAAGAGCAGCACAACCAGGTGGGGAAACAAAGAAAAGCTCTGTGACTCTCCTCCTAAGGGAAGCAAGGAGAGGAGAAGCGGCCAGGCGCTCAGGAAAGCCTTCTCCTCACCCAGCAGAGCACAGCACCTCCCAGTGAGCAAAATCCCAGGGCAGTGGCTCTCAGCCCCTTTGCCCTGCAGAGGGAAGTGGCCACGTGTCGGGAGAGACGCACCTCTGCTGCGCTAGAGCTCGGGCTGCAGAGGAGGCAGCTCCTGCCCTGGACCACACCGCCTTGAGGGCAGAGGTTCTGCTGGGTGGGAGACGAGACCCGGGGTCTTGCTCAGAGGAAGGGGTCTGCATTGGAGGGGATGACAGGGAGCTTCCCAAATTCTCCCTCCCATGCCAGTTCTGGTTGGAGCTCCATATAGCTCTCTGCCCATGTCTCTGCTGCCTGGAGCTATCCCTGCCGGGAACTGTTTCTCTGCCCTCAAATGGTTCCCGGTCAGGGATCACAGCCCCCATCACCGACTCCCCTCTGCTCAGCTCTGACCTGAAGAAACCTCCCACTTCCAGGCACTCTCCAGAGGTACTCCCCCTTTGCAGGCAGTAAGGAGCAGGTCAGACAAACCCCGACGAGGACAACAAAGGTGATGCTGGTGCTCTCTGGAGCCAGAGGAGTAGATGAAAGCAGTTTACTTGGCTCCTACCAGACCTCCTGATCTCTCGGTGGAGCGGCTCAGGACTCTCAGTCTCCCTCTCCAAAGGCAGCAGCGCCTTTTCCCTTTTTCCTGAAACAGCAGGAACCTGAAAGCAGAGACTGAGGAAAGCTCTTTACCTTTAAGGTATCCCCTGCTTTGATCTTCCTCTGGAAGAGTCCCCTCTGAAATGCCCTGGGCAGCTCTGGGTGCACAGCCTGGCTTCACCCCTTCACGCTTGTCTAACAGGAGCGTAAGACGTCACTTCCTCTGCCCCCCACCCCGCCCTGCGCTCCCTCCAGGTGTCCCTGGGGCTCTCCAGGGACCTGCTTGGAAAGAGACTGAAGTCATCCCCAGTGTTGCCTGTCTCACCTCTGCAGAGACATGTCTTTCCAGCAGCGGCCTTTCTCCTCTCAGAGACACAGCTGGGTCTGAGAATCACCTTCCTTGTCCCACCATTGGTCAGGACCCCTGGACACTGGCAGGGAGGGATCTCCTTTACCTCCTTTGCTGAGGGAAGGGAATCGGCTGAGTCAATGGAGGCATCTCATCCTGGGTCTGTAGTCCTGGGGCTGGAAGGGACCTCAGCTCCCTCCCACGCCTGCCACAAACCCACAGGAGGTGAGATTCCTCTTGCTTCAGGGGTGGTGTCTGTTAGAAATAGGCACCTGCACTTCTTTTCTATGGTGCCATGGTCATCGATGGAGATCATAGAATCATAGAATCATAGAATGGTTTGGGTTGGAAGGGACCTTTAAGGGTTATCTAGTCCATCCCCCCTGCCATGGGCAGGGACATCTTCAACTAGATCAGGTTGCTCAGAGCCCTGTCCAACCGGACCTTAAATGTTTCCAGGGATGGGGCATCTACCACCTCTCTGGGCAATCTGGTCCAGTGATTCACCACGCTCAGTGTAAAAAAGTTCTTCCTTAGATCTAGTCTAAATCTCCCCTCTTTTAGTTTAAAACCATTCCCCCTTGTTCTGTCGCAACAGGCCCTGCTAAAAAGTTTTCTGCCATCTTTTTTATAAGCCCCCTTTAAGTACTGAAAGGCTGCAAGAAGGTCTCCCCGAAGCCTTCTCTTCTCCAGGCTGAAGAACACCAACTCTCTCAGCCTTTCTTCATGAAAGAGAGTTCACACACAAACACCTGGTGACATTTGGGGTGCCAGATGTTGTCCACAATAATGGAGCAGAACTCAGAGACTGGGAAACATCTGGGGGCATCATCCTGCAGCCTGGTGAGGATGCCAGCTGAAATGACGGCAGATGCCCACGTTTAGGACATCACCACCTGCCCCTACTCACGCTGTTCAGGGCCACCTATAGAGGTGTTCAGCTGGCCAAACGGAGTTATGTGCCAGAGGGAGAGCGAAGTCTGTCTCTTCTCCCCTCCCGTACCTGTATTTCCTAGCTGTCCATTGGCTGTAACAATAGGTGTCTCACACGTCCCCACGTAGCCAAACCTCCTTCAGGGCAGCTGCTCATTTCATGGCCAAACACAGGCCTGTAGTGCCATGTGAGACGCCAAGGCTCTCCACCAAAACTGCACGTGGCTGGCAGGGACAGCCCAGGCCCTGCAGGAAAGCCATGTCCACTCAGAGTGGGTGCGTGGCAGACACCCCAGGCGGCATCTCAGAGTAATTGGGTGCTTGTGTGAAAGTGGCTGATTCCCATCTCTCTCCAGTAGATGCAAGGCACTGCATGAATAAGCAGCACATTGCGCTGGGGTCTCCACTTGTGGGCCTACGTTCTCAGCTTCTTCTGGTTCTCCCTCCCCATCCTTCACTCACCCTCTTGACGATACGGTCTTCAAAGAGTCCAATGACTTCAGAGTGTGCCTGGATCGCGGGATGTGCACCCCCAAGGACAATTTCAGCAGCACCTTGTCCTTCCAGGAGATCAGTGCCTCTCTCCACCAAAGGCCCTCCAGGGCTGCAGAGACGCCGCAGCCAGCAATGCCCTCTCCTGCCAGGGCTGCCCAGCCCAGCCCTCTTTCTCTCTGACCTTGGGGACAGCAGGGATTGCTCTCTTTCTGGGCACCTCATGTCTTTCTTACAACGCCATCTGCCATCCGCTCCAGCATGTCTCACGTACACGGGCTCTTGGGTGCTTGGTACCCCTGTTCACCATGACAGCTCTGAGCTTGGCCCTGGAGCCACAACTCAGGGGATGCAGCCCAGATGTGCAACACTGTCCTCTGACTGGGAACGGACAGGAGGAGCTGGACCCCGTGGTCTGTCACAAGCTGTGACCCTGGTGGAATAACTTCCGAGGCACAGTGGGACACCTCACACAACTTGCTGCAATGGATGGATAAAGGTTCTTCACGAGAGACGGGCTCGGAGCATCAGAAGAGGAATACGTTCTGTGGGAAGGAGTTGCTGGGATGTATGGAGCTCCTTGCTGGGAGAGTCACCAGGTTGGGTGAGCCCTTGTGGGTGAGGATCAGAGGAAAGGCTAGCTAGGGCGACATTGTGGTGGGAGATAAAGAACCTGCAAACAAGGGGAGGAGGTGGCCAAGCTCTTACTTAAGCAACGCAAGGAAATCTCCAGATGAGCGACCTGGGGCTCCTTCTGGGGACTTTCATTACCCTGACATTCATTGGAGGGGGAACACAGCACTGTGAAAATAGACCAATAGGTTTCTGGAGGATGTTGGAGCAATTTCTTAGGAAAGCCACCAGAGGACCAACATGGATGATGCTCACCTGGGTCAGGTCCTTGCAAACCATGAAGAGCTGGTCAGGGAGGTGAAAACCAGTGTCATCCTTGGCTGTAGTGACCATGAAATAGGGGGGTCCAGCTCTTGAGCAGACTGAGGAAGGAGAGGAGCAGGGTGCAGGTGTCAGACCTCAGAGGGGAAGACTTTGGCCTATTCAGGGGGCTTCTAGTGGGGATCCCGTGGGCACAGCGAAGGGCAGCACAACTCAGTACAGCTTGTCTTTAACGACAGAATCACCCACGAAGAGCAGGGGTGAGTACATAGCTCACAAGACCGGCTTGGGTGAAGAGGGAACTCACGAGGAAGCTCCATAGGTAATGCAAGCCTCCAGGAGGTGGATGCAGAGACCCACTTCAGATGGAGGGCTTTAGAAATAGGAACGGCTTTAGGAAACCCGTAGCTTCCCTAGAGATGACCCTTGCAAGGGAGTCCAAGGGGACCACAATGAGCTGCTACTACTTCAGTGACAGTTAAAGGATAAACACAGAAAACGCGGGGCCACCTCTGACTTCAGGGAGAGTAGATGCAGAGAGCTCTGACATCCTCTGTGTCCTCTTTCTCTCAGTCTTTCCCAGCAAGGTCTTCAAGGCCTTTGGACCTCGCGGCAGAACCCAAGGACAACAACCAGCAGTGGATGGGGGATGGAGTCAGGGGTTACTTGGGCAAACTGAGCCCTTCACAGTCGAGGGCACCAGAGGGGATGCCTCCGCGGGTGAGGAGAGAGCAGGCCGATGTCACAGTGGCATCACTCATCATCACCTTTGAGAGGTTAAGGAGGTCAGGGGAACTTCCTGAAGACTGACAAAAAGCAAATGTTGCGAGCATCTTTCAAAAAGGCCCAAAAGATGAGCTGGGGAGCTAAAGGCTGCTTAGCCTCCCTTTGGTTGAGGAGTGCGTCCCTTCGCGTGTCCTCTTGGATCACAAGTTAGGACGTTGCATTCTGCATGGTTGAATAAGTTGATGGGTAAAGAAATGATTGGCTGGTTGGGCCTGGAGGGACGTGGTGACCTGGAAACTGAGCACACAGAAAAAGAAAAGAAATATAAAAAAATAAAGCAAAATAATTGTATTATTGCACTTTACAGATTTTAGAACTCCTTATGCCCTTATCCTCCCTCTTTCCAAACATTTGTCCTGTGGTGGGGCAGGAGGGCTGGTTTGTTTTGGGGTTGGTTTTTTTTTTGTTTTTTTTTAAGAACAATTTTGGACATCAGGGTGGCTTGAGTTACAGGAGCGCAGAGGCCTGGTGTCGCCCTCCATCTGCAGTCTCAGTTGGAGGGTCCTGGTCTCCCACGGCCCCCTGTGGTCACTACCAGTCCCAGGTGAGTGTGTCAGGCACACCAGGACCTCCTCAATTGGCACTGGAGGCTTCTGGTCAAGAACGGAGCTCGGCTTGCAAAGATGAGGACATTTTCTCAACATTTACGTAGTACGGGAACATTTTCACGTTTGAATACTTTTAATGGAGAGAGAGTGTTTCCCTGTGTTGCCATCAAGAAGTTTTCCAGGATGTGTACTGCTCTCAGGAGAAGAAACCTTGATCTTCCCAGCACTTGCTTGACCACTGCTCTGCCCAGTACAGAATGTACGGAATCTCACTAATCTTTTTGGTATTGCCACATGTCCTGATTACACTGACCATTTCTCAAGTCATCTCCTCAGCGGACTGTCTGCACCTTTGCATTTTCGAGTGTCCATCCCCTTTTCCCCCTCCCATTACTCTCCATTCACTCAGACCCCTCCCAAGTACCCAGGTGGGGATTGGGGGTGGGGGTGGGATGAAGAGCGTCTCTAGAGCGTCTGACAGAAAGGGTCTTGCTTTTCCTACGTACTCATACCTCCTCGTGAGACACTCTGGATCAGTATGAATTGGAGATTTTTTATATTGTTTATTCTGTAAGCAGGAAAATAAAGAAAACTGGAAAAAGCATAAACCTTTATAAACCGTTATTTCTTTTTGAAATCTTCTCATTTAGACTATACTCCTGAAATCTCTCTAACGAACTACACAAGAAGAGAGGAATTAAAGAAAACTGCGGAGAGCCCTGGCACGTTCGGGTCTTTGCATTTCAGTGAGCCCTCTGGTGCCGAGTTCCTGAACTGCAGATCCTGAAAGAAGATTGAACAAGCCGCTGAAGAAGTATTTAAAATCTGATTAAACTCTCCAAGGTTCTGAGGGTGTCAGTGGGCCCCCTGAGGACCATCACAGATGAAGCCATGAAGGGAAGCACGGGTGGAGGTACCCCTCCCTGGGGGCTGCCTTGAACTAGAAAGAGGTAAGCACTGGTTACAGGTGACAAAGGCAATGTAGGCAGCTCTGATGCCATGTGAGCCCTTGATGTGTTCCATCAGGAAGGATGGGCCAGCTCTGATCCCAGGGAAGGGAGATTCTTTCCCTCCTGTGTTGCTCAGGGCTCGTCATGGAGCAGTGTGATGTGGGGGGGTGCGATGCCGAGTGCAGGACAACCCTAGGACTGCCTGAACTCCATGGAGGGATGAGGAGGCCACAAGGGCATGGGGCTGTAAGGAAATGGTGTCCCCTCATGGTTCTTGGTGGCAGTGACGATATCCATAGCTGAGAGGACAGAGATCTTGGTTGTGTTGGGGAAGTCCCAGCCCCACCAAGGCCCTCAGTCATCCCCACCACAGGCTCTCCCATGCTGTCCCATGCCTGCAGCAGTTCTCCTGCAGACTTTGGCCACCCCCCGCTGCTTCCCCACCTCACTCTGAACCTAGGATCTCCCAGGCTTTACCAATGGCTTTTTGTCCTCCCTGCCTTTTCCTTCTAACACAAAGCTGTGGTTTGCTGGGGCTTTGCCAAACCTGTGAATCCCCAAGCAACACATCCAGCTTCTTTCAAAGCTAATGCTCCTCAATCACCTAAGATGTCCCAGCACCATACTTACTCATCATCGAATCATAGAACGGTTTGGGTTGGAAGGTGTCCTGGTTTTGGCTGGGATAGAGATAATTTTCTTCCTAGCAGTTGGTAAATAGTGCTATGGTTTGGATTTAGTCTGAGAATAATGTTGACAACACACTGATGTTTGAGTTGTTGCTGAGTAGTGTTTACCCTGGTCAAGGACTTTTCAGCTTTCCACGCTCTGCCACAGGCACAGGAAGCTGGGAGGGGGCATAGCCAGGACAGCTAACCCAACTGGCCAACGGGGTATTCCATACCATATGACATCATGCTCAGCATATAAGGCTGGGGGAAGAAGAAGAAAGAGGGGGATGTTTGGAGCGATGACGTTTGTCTTCCCCAGTAACCGCTATGCGTGATGGAGCCCTGCTTTCCTGGAGGTGGCTGCACACCTGCCTGCCGATGGGAAGTAGTGAATGAATTCCTTGTTTTGCTTTGCTTGTGCGCACAGCTTTTGCTTTACCTTTTGAACTGTCTTTATCTCAAACCAGGAGTTCTCCCACTTTTACCCTTCTGATTCTCTCCCCCATCCCACCAGGGGGGAGTGAGCGAGCGGCTGTGTGGTGCTTAGTTGCTGGTTGGGTTTAAACCATGACAGAAGGGACCTTTAAAGGTCATCTAGTCCAACCCCCCTGCCATGGGCAGGGACATCTTCAACTAGATCAGGTCAGAGCCTGGTCCAACCTGACCTTGAATGTTTCCAGGGATGGGGCATCTACCACCTCTCTGGGCAACCTGTGACAGTTTTCACCACCCTCAGCATAAATAAGTTCTTCCTTAGATCTAGTCTGAATCTCCCCTCTTTTAGTTCAAAACCATTCCCCCTTGTCCTACCGCAACAGGCCCTGCTAAAAAGTGTGTTTCCATCTTTCTTACAAGCCCCCTTTAAGTACTGAAAGGCCGCAAGAAGGTCTCCCTGGAGCCTTCTCTTCTCTGGGCTGAACATTCCCAACTCCTTCAGCCTGTCCTCACAGCAGAGGCGTTCCAGCCCTCGGAATATATCCGTGACCTCCTCTGGACCTGCTCCAACAGGTCCATGTCTGTCCTGTCCACAGTGGCAGTGTGCAGCACAGCATGGAGAAACCCACTGCCCCAGGCAGCTGCTGCCAGGTGGACACAAGCTCTGCTGCCCAGGAGGGTCCCACAGAGCAGGGGTTTGCAGATGGCAACATAGTGGTCGTAGGCCATGACAATGATGAGACAATACTCTGCTGACATCAAGAAAAGAAAGAAAAAGACCGGGGCAGCACATCCTGCATAAGAGATGTCCCTGGTGTCCCCGAGTGAATTGGCCAAGGAGCTGGGAGCTCTGCTGGGGGCTCTGGAGGAGTCAGTCCTGCCCTCCAGCAATAGGCAAATAGGAAACAGGAGAGATCCCAGATTAAAACCACTCAGGGCATCAAAGAGCTTTGCAGCATTGTTGCTCCCAACTCACCTGACTGCAGAGCAGAGCTGGGGGGGTTTGTTGGGTTTGTTCTGTTCTAGTTGCCCCACCACACCTGAGGAGTGTTTTTAAGGCAGAAATTGTTGGCATTTCTGCTGCACTCCACGTGAAACATTGCGGGTGCTGAGAGGCAAAGGGACTGTCCCTTAGTGCCGAGCGAGGACGGCCAGTCTGCCCACCAGTCCTGGGCTCAGCTGCCCGGTGCTGGCAGCTCCTTCAGCTGGAGGACGATTGCACTCAGATGTGTCCCTGGGGGTGACGTGGAGCTGTGAGCAGCCCTGTATCACACAGCACCCTCCTGGCAGCAGAAGGACCCTGCCCTGCCCTGCCAGGGGTCACTCCTTCTACCCACAGCTTCCCCCACACCCCCTAAATACCTGGTAGGCCAACCCGGGAAGAGGCGTTGGGTATGGGTTGTCACTTCCTTTCCACCTCAGTAACTGAGGGGACAGGGGCAGGCACAGGGCTTGGCCGGGTCAATCCCAGAAGCTGAAAGGCCAGCAGCAGGCACGCGGCTTGGGAGATCATGGTGAGGTCACTTCTGTCCAGTGGGCTGATAGGCCACAAGGAGGCTGGTGGGTTGGGATGTTATTATGTTATCAATTGTGTCTGAGGAGCTCATTGGCCAGCAGGAGGCACATGGCCGTGAAGGGGAGTGTGAGGCCCCCTTAGTCTCCAATCTCCGTGAGTGATTGGCCATCAGCAGGCACAGGGCTGGGGTGTTGGCTCTGACATTCCCTTCTGCTGAGAACCTGAGAGCCAGCAGCAGGCACGTGACTTGGTGGCTGTTTTGTACCCGGAGGTTCTGGTTTGTTATGTCCCCACTAAGAAAGGCACGCAGACGCTGTGAGGTGGTGTTTAAAATGCCATTTGTTAGAGAAACACCATAAACAAAGAGCAGATCATGGAGGCAATATTAGGTTCCTTCAGATGGCAGAGCCTTTGACAGTGGGGCAGAAAGTTGTGCAGCTTCCATCTGTGGAATCTGCTCCTGTGATCTCTTTCCGTGTTTTCTAACAGGGAAACAAACTCTAGTCGTCCTTTCTCCTGCCCTAAGAAGTGCTGTTCACATGCAAATTTGTTGCTGCAGTGTTTGGTAAAGGTAAGGACATGCAGTTGGCCTCATCACCAGTACCAGGTGGGAGCTTCCTGCAGATTCCTCTGTTGCAGTCAAGTTTCTCCTGTGACCCAGGGATATGCTCAGCACAACACAGCCTGAAGACCAAGCTGTACGTGGAGCACAGCACAGCGTGGCACATGCAGGCCAGGGTCTTTTCAGGTTTACTGTTAGGGGGATCACTAACTCCTCCATGTACAATGCTCTTATGGTCGGGATCACCGAACTGCCTGAGGAAGGTTAGGAAGAGGATGAGGTCTCTTTTAGAAAGCTGGAGGAAGGGACACAATTTTAGGACTTGGTAGTCACTGGGGACTTTGAAGGCCACGGACCTCTGCTAGAAGGCCTCACTCAGAGGGAAGGTGGAAGGTGATCCCTGATCTGCCATGGGGGGATGCTCTCCTGGACTTGTTTCTCACAAGAAGCTGGTGGAAGATGTGGAGGGCAGCTTTGGCTGCAGTGGGAGTGAGGTGGGGATGTAGAAACCCTTGAGGGAAGTCAGCAAGACAACTTGTAGCAGGGCTGAGTGGAGAGGAAGGATCACCTCCAGCCACCTGCTGGCAGTGCTCTGCCTAATGCAGGCCAGGGTGCCGTTGTCTGCCTTTGCTGCAAAGGTGCAAAGGCAGGAGAGGAGAAGGCTTTGGGGAGACCTAATGACAGCCTTCCCATCTCTTCTGGGAGAGAGGAAAACGGAATGGAATGGAACAGAATGGAATGGAAAGGAATGGAAAGGAATAGAAAAGAATAGAATAGAACAGAACAGAACAGAACAGAATTTCTTCTTAGATAGAAGAAATGGAAAACCAGGGCCTCCCTGGTCTGGTGGAATAGGGACGAATTGGAGTGGCCCCAGAGGACATCTGCCAGGATGTGGTTTGGGGCCTCTGTGGAGAGGCTGAGAGACCTGGGGTTCTTTAGCCTGGTGAAGTAGAGGCTCAGGGCTCTCTAGTAGTGGCCGTCAACTACTTGAAGGGTGGTTTCCGAGATGATGGAGCTTTTCTTGGCAGTGCAAAGGGAAGGCAACCTTGGTAGTGGGAAGAGAAGGAAACCTCCACAAAGCACAGCTTGGAATGTTCAGACTGGATGTGAGGAAAAAGAACTCTCACTCAAAGGGTAGCCTTGTGGTGTAAGAGGTCACCCAGAGGGAGTCTGGATCAGCCCATGGCTTTGTGTTTCAAGGAAAAGCCAGCTATGGGTGGAGAGACATGAGTGAAGGTCTAGAAATGCTGGGGTGAGAGCTAGGTGGGAAAGCAAGATGGGTGTCTACAGCCTGAAGGGCAAGAGGTGCAGGCATGGGACAGTGTAGGACAGCCTGCAGCAGAGATGGCCTAGACCACTAGCAGGGCTGACAGGCCCATCAAAAGCGAGGTCTGTGTCCCCTTGGCTAAGGCAGTTGCCTCTGCCACCAAGGCCTCCAAGGAGGAACTTTCTTTTGAGGCTCTGGACTTCAATTCTTCCTTCTTGCCCCTTCTTTGGGAGGCCGGGAGGTACCATAGAATTTTCCTACCCTTGGCATGGCTCACCCTCACATCCAACTGCCCCCAAGAAGAGCCCTGAGCCACGCGTGAGGGACAGGGTCTGCCTTCCCAGGGCCTGGGGGTGAGGGCTTGGCCTTTCTGCTTCCTAAAATAAACCAAGGGTTTTCTCAGCATTACAGCCACCTGCACAGTGCCTTTGCCTACCTGCAAGCATGGCCTCCAATGATCTGCTCTAACGAGGCCATGGGGAGGCTTTGTCAGTAATGGCCCTCAGTGGGACCCATTAATACTTCAAGGTACTTTGAGTTTTACTTCTGACTTTAACTTCTTGAGAGGTTTGTTCTTTCTCCTCTCATCATGGGAGCTTCAAGGACTCAGCACCAAATACACCATGGGTCTCATTAAAATACAGAAAGACTTAAGGAGCTCTTTCTCTTCCTGTAGTTTTCTTTAGGTCTTCCAAGCTTGTACAGCTAATTGGAGTAATTTCAAAGTGTAGTTAAAGAGGAAGGTTTCAAAGTGCACCTAAAAAAAATATTTTTTAATTTAAATTTACTCTTCAGTTTAGAGAAGAAGTGATGGAAACATTCTCCAAGAGCTAGTGATCCAGGGTGTCTCCTCAGGAGGTCTGGACAGGCAGGAGAAGCAGTCCCTTGAGGTGTGACTCTGTATGCAGAACTTTGCTCCTCACCTCCCAAACCTCACCATTTCTCTCATTGGCCATCTGGGACTTACATCACTCTTCCTTGCATCAGACTTCTCCACTGATCTCTGCAGCTGGGTGTTACAGCTCCATGGCACCAACTCCCACCTGCTCTCCTCAGAGAACTGGCTGCACACAGGCCACGTAAGAGTTTTTTCTATTTGCAAGCAAAGAAAAGCCAAGCTTGATAAAGTTTCATAAACAATAAAACACACTCCTCAACCATATGCTAAGTACAAGCTGTCTCTAATGAAGTTGCCTTTCTACAAGGGATAATCTTATGAGAAATGTTTGAGATAGATACAACAAAGTTAGATACAACCATAATTAAAGAATTGGCTAAAGAGCCAATGTGACTACTGAAGGACAGGCAAGCTTTTAAGTCCCTGAGTAGGTGAGAGTTATCTGAATGAACAAATGAGAAAATTCGCAAATAATGGAATGGGCCTTTGTCTGGAGAGTCTGCATCTGCAAAGACGACATCAGAAATGGTCATTGTATCAGGACAGGTGAAATTATATGAAAGATTAAAGAAACTGAATACACCGTATAAGAGGAAGAACAGTGGTAATGAAGTTACAGGGCAAGACCAATATTTCTTTGGAATATCCCTTTTGAAAGGTCATTGGATTGGTAGAGGTCTCTTGTGAGTGAGGACAAGCAAGAGTTGCACTCATCTTTGAAAGTGGCCAAAAGTGCAACCCAGGGAACCACAGGCTGCACAAGCTCACTTTGGTGGGGGGTGAGCCATTGAATGAGTGCTCCTGGGTGACACTTCTGGGCACCTGAAAGAGAAGAGCATCGCCATGGACTTACCAAGGGTAAATCATGCCTCGCCAACCGGGTTGCCTTCATGATGAAGGAGCTGCATTTGTGCATGAGGGGACAACAGTTGATGTCGTTGACCTCCACTTCAGCAAGACTTTTGGCATGGTCTCCCTCAATATTCTTGTACCCAAGTCAGGCCATTCCAGTCTGGAGAGGGAGACAAACAGATGGGTAACCCACCAGTTGGATGATGAGGCTGAGAGAGCAGGGTGAAGGGGCCATGCTCTACCTGGAGGCCAGGGGACGTACTGGGGTTTGGTGAGGTGGCACAGGGGACTTTCCAGAGCCCTGTGCAGTTTAACACCTGTATCCACTGTCCTCTCAGGAACTTCATGAGATAGACAAAGGAAAAAGGCCAGGTCCTGCACCTGCGATAGACTGACAGCCTGCAGTGGCAGAGGGAGCAGCTCTGCAGAAAAGGCCCTGGTGGTGCTGGGGACAGAAGGCAAAACAAAACCCAGTAGTGTGAGCTGGTGACAAAGGTGGCCAGCAGTGTCCTGGAGTGTGTAAAGAGGAGCCCTGCCAAGACAGTGCTTTAGGCTCTAAACAGAATTTAAACAAAGCCTCTGACTTGGGTTCTATCAACTTAATTGCTAAAAGAGAGGGAGGTGGAGGGATCTCAGCATTTCCAGGTTCCTGCTGAAGATTTAAGGCCTCCGAGAAAGGAGCTGAAGAGAACACTTGTGAACTAGCATAGCCTTTAGATCGATTCACATGTGAGGGCTCTGCTCCCCCATCTCAATCCTTGGCACCCAGAAACCTCCCCTGCTTTTCCGTCCTCTCCTCCCAAAACCTGACCAAGTGATGGGAGGAAAGGCAGCAGAAAGGCCCTAGGCCTCTGTGAATGAGCCGGGGTCTGGCACCTGGAGGGCGATGGTGTCATTTCATTGGACACCCCATAAAGACTCAAGCTGGGGAGTGCCTCTGCAAGTCCGAACCAACAAGGTCCATGGCCAGGCAAGGCTGTGTCTCTGGCTGTGTCTGGAGACCCGAACACCTACAGCTTAGATGAAGCTGGGGCTGAACCTCAGGCCTGGGCTTCAGTGGTCTCCTGGGCCCATGGACAGAGATGCAGTGGAGGCCCAAGTGAGGCTGCTCTAGGGCCCTGACACTGCCCCCATGGGTTCCCACCTGCCAGTGTCCTCAATAGGTCAAGTTCTCATGCCCTGATGTGCAGGATCTGCTCTCTGCTTCTCTCCTTCCCCACCTCCCTGGGGATCCGAGAGATCGCAATTTCATGGTCACTACAGCCAAGGCAGACACTGGTCCTCACATCCCTGAGCAGCTCTTCCTCCTTTGGGAGTACCAGCTCCAGGTGAACATCAGACTGGGTGGCCCGTTTGGCAGCTGTGCTAAGAACTTTTCCAGAACCTCCACAAGAAACCTCCTGGACTGTTTGCATCCTGCTGTCTCACTTGACCAGTGAACACCAGGGAGACCGAGTCCCCCATAAGAGCCAGGGTCTGTGATCCACAGATTTCCTCAGGTCATTTAAACAAGACTTAGTTCATTCCTCACCCTGACTCTATGACCTGTAACTCTGTCCTGGGTCTGGCTGGGATGCAGTTAATTCTCTCCATAGCAGACCGTATGGTGATCTGCTTTGGGTTTGTTACTAAACCCGCACTGGTAACACACCAGGGTTTTGGCTACTGCTGAGCAGTCCCTGCAGAGCCTGAAGGTTTTCTCCTTCTCACACTCTGCCCCCTCTGCAAGTAGGCTGGGGGTACGCAAGAGGTTGGCAGAGGCACAGCTGGGAAAGCTGACCCCAACGGACCAAAGCAATATTCTGTACCAAATGATGTCATGCTCAACAAAAGAACCGCAAGGAAAGACGGAGGAAGGGGGGACATTTGTGGTCATGGCATTTGTCTTCCCAAGTAACTGACACACATGATGCTTTCCTGGCAGTGGCTAAACATCTGCTGGCCGATGGGAAGTGTGAATGAATTCCCCATTTTGCTTTTCCTGCACACAGAGCTTTTGTTTCACCTATTAAACCCTCTTTGTCTTGACTCCTGAGTTTTCTCGCTTCTGCACTTCCAATTCTCTCCCCTGTCCCCCTGGGGTTGTAGTGGGGGAGTGAGCAAGTGATTCTGGGTGTTTTGTTGCTGGCCAGAAACAAACCAGAAGTAACTCCTACCGCAGTGTCATCTTTTCTGGCCTCTCGTCTGACCCCCACACAAGCTCTCACCTCACCTGTTCCCTGTGCCGTAGAGGAGCTCCATGGACCTGCACTGCCCTGACGTCACACAAGGCAGCCCCCACTTCTCGTCTTCCCTGTTTGTCTCTCCTCAAAATATTGTATCTCCACCCACCACAAAAGCCGTGGGAGCTGTCCTTCCCCACCTCAGCTCTTGTTACACTGAAGTCACAGCTCTGTGATGGCACACACGGCTCCTGCTCTCTGTGGCCCAGGCTGGGGGCTTTGGTGCCCATTTGGGCTGCAGCCCCTCCGATGGGGCACCAGGGCCAAGGGCAGACTTGTCCCAATCAAACCTGGTACCCAGAGATGGGACCCCGTGTGTGGAAAGGCTTTGCTTCCCAGCAGAGGCATGCTGGAGTGGGTGGCAGGTGGCAACAGAATGGTGGATGAGGTTGCCACCCCGAGAGCAAAAGCTGCAGTGCCCAAGGCCAGAGAGAAAGAGGCGAGGGCTGTGCAGCCCCGGCAGGAGAGGGGTTTGCTGTCCCAGGTGACTCTGCAGCACCGTGGGGCCTGTGCCAGAGGTGGGGCTGATCTCCACGAAGGACAAGGTGCTGCTGAGAATGTCCCTGGGGGAGGACAGCCTGTGATCCAGCCACACCTGCACATCATGCTGGGGGCTGAGCGGTGTGCTGGTTTTGGCTGGGATAGAGTTAATTTTCTCCACAGTAGCCAGTATGGGGCTGTGGTTTGGATTTGTGCTGAAGACAGTGTTGATAACCCAGGGCTGTTTTCGTTCTGCTGAGCAGGGCTTACACAGGGTCAAGGCCTTTTCTGCTCCTCACCCCACCCCACCAGCGAGTAGGCTGGGGGTGCACAGAAGTTGGGAGGGGACACAGCTGGGACAGCTGACCCCACGTGACTAAAGGGATGTTCCATATGATATGACGTCATGTTCAGCAATTAAAAGCTGGGGGGAAGAAGAAGAAAGGGAGGAATGTTCGGAATGGTGGCGTTTCTCTTGCCAAGATGGCTGAATATCTGCCTGCCGATGGGAAGGAGTGAATGGAACTGAATGGGAAGGTCAGCCTCCCCATCAGCCCCAGGGATGGTGCTGGCCCCAAGGGCACGAGGAAATGGAGGCTACTCACTCGCTGGCTCTCCTGATTTCATATTGCAGGTGATGCCCAACCCTGACTGAATTTGCCCCCTCCTCTGCTCCCACCTGCCCCACTCCCCACGACAGCACGACAGTCCTGGCCCTGGACCTCCTCCGGCACCTCCTGCATCTCTCCAGTCTCCCCTCCCTCTGCCTGCTGGCTCCCCACTCACTCCCATGGCACTGCAGAGTCCTTGTCCATGGATACGTCGATTTGGTGCTTTCCTTTTGGGGGACTTCACCTTGGAGGGTGTTTCACCTTCTGAGTCTCCATTCATTGCAACCCCAGGGCACGGGGTGAGTCCCCATCCTCTCCTCTCCTCACCCCTCCAAAGTCATTTCCAGAGACTCTGGTATGTGCCATCAGTCTTGTCATCCATGAAGAAATGTGAGAAGATAATGGGAGCTCATGGACCATCTCCCCTGCCATTGGACACCAAGAAGAGAGCTCTTAAATCCAGACCGTTTGGTTCAGTGGAACCCAATGGTACCGTGAGCTTAATCCCAAAACACTGAGAATAAAAAGGAGAACAGACTTTTTAAAATATCAATTCCTTGGATATTTATTTGGAAGCAACTCTCGGGGAAGAGCCCAGCCTTCAGGTGCTGCACCTGGGAGATCCCCTTTTATTGAAGAGCTGCTATTGGGCATGCCACATCTGACACAGTGTTGGGCAAGAGTCACAGGATCAAGCCGCAAGACAAGGAGTATAAACCCAGAAAATTATATATAAGCAGGATTATCACAAGAGAAAAAAGCAGAGCCATGGCCTAAGATAAACTCTGGGGAATGTGCAGAGAAGGGGAGGCAGGTTATTGTTGGTGAAACAGCGTCCACTGGGCCAGTTTCCATAGGGCATCCTTGAGCTCCTGGTTCCTCATGCTGTAGATGAGGGGGTTCACTGCTGGAGGCACCACTGAGTACAGCACTGCCACCACCAGGTCCAGGGATGGGGAGGAGATGGAGGGGGGCTTTAGGTATGCAAATATGCCAGTGCTGACAAAGAGGGAGACCACAGCCAGGTGAGGGAGGCACGTGGAAAAGGCTTTGTGCCGTCCCTGCTCAGAGGGGATCCTCAGCACGGCCCTGAAGATCTGCACGTAGGACACCACAATGAAAACAAAACACCCAAATCCTAAACAGGCACTAACCACAAGAAGCCCAACCTCCCTGAGGTAGGAGTGTGAGCAGGAGAGCTTGAGGATCTGGGGGATTTCACAGAAGAACTGGTCCACAGCATTGCCGTGGCAGAGGGGTAGTGACAATGTATTGGCCGTGTGCAGGAGAGCATTGAGAAACCCACTGGCCCAGGCAGCTGCTGCCATGTGGACACAAGCTCTGTTGCCCAGGAGGGTCCCGTACTGCAGGGGGTGGCAGATGGCAACGTAGCGGTCGTAGGCCATGACAGTGAGAAGACAATACTCTGCTGAAATGAAAAAGACAAACAGAAAGAGCTGTGCAGCACATCCTGCGTAGGAGATGTCCCTGGTGTCCCAGAGGGAATTGGCCATGGCTTTGGGGAGAGTGGTGGAGATGGAGCCCAGGTCGAGGAGGGAGAGGTTGAGGAGGAAGAAGTACATGGGGGTGTGCAGGCGGTGGTCGCAGGCTATGGCGGTGATGATGAGGCCGTTGCCCAGGAGGGCAGCCAGGTAGATGCCCAGGAAGAGCCAGAAGTGCAAGAGCTGCAGCTCCCGCGTGTCTGCGAAGGCCAGGAGGAGGAACTGGGTGATGGAGCTGCCGTTGGACATTTGCTGTTTCTTGGCATAGGGGTACTGTTCAAAACTGGAAAAGACAAGGAAAAAGTATGACAGACTTCTCCAAGCAAAGCCACTCCTTTTTTCATAGAAATCCACCCCCCCTAAAATTGAAATGCATTTCCTTCTCTGGTTTGTGCTGGCTGAGTGTGCTGTGAGGAGCAGGACCTCTGTCCACGGCCAAGGAGCCAGCTTTTCTCTGCTGCAGTGGGTACCTGGCAGCTGGTTTGTGACAGCTCCGATGTTCCCAAGGGATGTCAGATGTCATCCGCCCTTAATGGAAAAAATCAGTATCTGCACTCATGACTCTCAAGAGCGTGGGCTGCAGAAGAGAGGCTTAGCGTGTCCTTATAAGAATTTTGTCTCTGTTTTTTATTTTCCACCATCACATCTGATGAGTGTTCTTTTTAGGGGTAGAAATGCTCATTTCTATGACTGAAAATGTGAAGAGTCTTGAGACAGGACAGGCAAAAGGGCTCAGCTCTCTGTGGCTTAGTGCAGTCAGGTGAGCTGCAGTGTCCATCAGTCTGTTACCCAGCTGCCCTGCTCTTTCCCTTGTGCTGCCTCAAAGATGACTTCACACATAAATTACTCATTAAAAAAATACAAACCTAACCACTGGGCTCTGATGAAAGCAGGGGAGCACTGTTGCAGAGGGCAGGTCTGCACACTCTTCTCTTCCCCACCCCAGAGGTGGAGTTGTGATGGAGAAGGACACCGTCCCTCACAAGAGAAGCAAAGGACTCTGAGCGGAGAGTACTGACCTCCAAGGGAAAGCTCAGCCCTCCCTGGGATCCTACAGGAGAGCTGTGCCTTTCTGGAGGGCAGCTCGCAAGCCCAGCAGGACAGGCAAAGCAGAGGGTCAGGGGTCCTGAAGATGGGATGTCCTAAAGGGAGAGTCAGCTCATTGCCCAGCAGACAATGCCCAGAAGACATCCACAGTGAAGGACCGAATGAGAGCTGCCTTAATGGAGCCTACCCCAGTGCTTGTTTGCAGCTTCCTCCCACCCCCTGCCCGGGTCTCTGCTGCCTGGAGCTGTCCCTGCCGAGAGCTGGTTCCCTGTCCCCACCTCTCCTCCCTGTCGGTGCTCACAGACCCCATCCCACCCGCTGTGTGCTCAGCTCTGCTTGCAGACCCCTCCTGGCAGCAGGGCACTGCACAATGTCCATGCAGGCTCTGATGGGATCATCAGACCAACCCTGATGAGCCTGGAGAAGTTGTACTGATGCTGTCTGTAAGCCGCGGTGTGTTGATTTCTCATACTCCCTGCTTTATTCACTTCCAAGAGTAACAGATTTGGAAATTCAGTGCCTCCTCTTGACATGAGACATTAATTTCTATGTCCCATTGCCCACCCAGGCAACCCAGAGTACAAGGTAGAAAGAACAGGATACTTGCTTTTCAGGTAGCCCCTGCTTTGCTGTGCTTCTTCAAAAGTCTTCTGGGAAAGTCCTGTAGTGATCTGAAGATGTGAGCAGGGCTGACCCAGGCAGCACCCTCTCGACAGCCGAAGGACCCTGCCCTGCTGGGGCTCGCTCCTTCCACCCACAGCTTCTCCCCACAGCGCCGTAGGGAGCTCCCCGGGCAGGCTGAGTGCTGAGCCTGGCAGGCGGCAGAGTCCCTGCCCCAGCACACAGCCCCTGGGGTGCAGGACCCTGCTCGCAAGGACAGCCCTGGGCACCCCTGCCTGCACACCCCTGCAGTCCCCCCCAGCAGAAGGCAGCCCTCAGGCCCTCTCCCTCTGACCGTGCAGCAGGGAAGCCCTGCTCTGCACCATGTCCTCCTCCTCCACACCAGAGAAGGTGGGAGAGACCTCCGGAAATGTCCCACAGGCTGTGGCATGTGCCAGCTTTTGGAGATCTCTCCAGGCACTGCAGCTTCTTTGCCCTGCACCCGGAGACTTACCGTGTCAAGGGCTGTGAAGGTTTCTCCTCCCGTTCATTCTCAGCATCCTCCCAGCCCAGACTGCCTCTAACCTCTCTCTGCCTCGCTCCTCTCCCCTCGGTGCCTGCAGGCAGTGCCCCCAGCCCTGCTCCTGGGCAGAGCTGTCTCTCTGCAGCGCTGCCCGCTTGCCAGGAGCTCCCTCCATCCCAGGAGCCCAGCCCAGCTCAGCAGCAGAGGACCAGCCCAAGGCACCACTTGCTCTGCCCCCTCGGGGCTCCCTCCACGTGTCCCTGCGCCTCCAGGGAACCTGCTGGGAACAGCCTGAAGCCATCACTGATGGTCCCTCTCTCACCTCTGCAGACACGCTTCTTGCCAGCAGGGGCATTTCTCCTATTAGAAAAAGATTTGGGCATGAGAATCACTTTTTCTGTCCCATATTTAAGCAGGACATCAGGAAGGTGACAGGGAAAGATCTAATATTCCAAGCTGGGGGGGATGTCTTCACTTGGGTGAATTTAGTCATTGCATTCTGGGTTTGTAGTCCTAGGCCTCCAAAGACATTCAGCAATCTTTTGTCCTTGCCACGTCTCTGCTCTGAAACAAAGCCTTTGCACACACGGGGTCGAGGACACTTGGTACCAGGACCCCTTATGGCAAGTCAGAGCTTGCCTGGTTCCACAGCGTATGTGCTTCAGCCCTAATGTGCAGCAATGCCCTCAGCCAGGGCCACAGACACGGTGAGCTGGAGCCGTTCATGTCAGAGACCGAGCTGTGACACTGATGGAATGAACTGCCAAGGCATGGTGGCAGAGCTCAGTGCAGCTGCTCTTCAAGGACAGCATCCTCCAGGCACAGCAATAGTCCCGATCGAAACTGAGTCTAGACCTGTAAGGCAACTCAAGGGCACCATAAGGAGTGTTGAGTACTTGAGGAAGAGTTAAAGAAGAAACAAAGACACTGTGTGGCCACTGCTGAATTTCATAGGGATAGAGGAGAGATTCTCCATGTCCTCTCATCCTCCGTCTTCACCAGCAAGGTCTCCCAGGCCTGTGTGACTCGAGGTAGGAATCTGGAGAAGAACAGCCAGCAGTGGATGGGGATCACGTCGGGGTCACTTGGACTAATGCAATCTTTACCAGTCTCTGGGACAGGAGGGGCGGCATCCCAGGGAGCTGAGCGAGCAGGCTGGTGGCACAGTGAGGCCACTCTCCATCATCTCTGGAAGGTCACGGAGACTGGGAGAACTCCTTGACGCCTGGCAGCACCCAAATGTGGTCTGCACTTTTCAGAAATGGCCAATGCATGAGCAGTGGAACTAAAGGTTGTGCCCCAGAGCACGTCCACTCAGATCCCACCTCTGGGGGTCTGGAAGAGAAGGTGACTGCATTTACCCAGGGTAGATTGTGCCTGGCCGGCCTCTTTGCTTTCTGTGATGAAAGGACAGGACTGCTGGACTTTGGGAGAGCGGTGGTGGTCTTTTCCCTGGAAGTCAGCAAGGCATTCAGCAACATCCCCCACAATATTCTTGTGGCCAGGAGAGGATATTATGGTCTGCATGGGTGTATAAGCAGATGGGTAAAAAAGAAGCTGGATGGTTGGGCTTGGAAGGACGCTAGATACAGGGAGAAACTTCTCAATCATGAGGATAGTCAAACTCTGGAAGCTGTTTCCCAGGGAGCATGCACCAGCTCTGTCCTGGAATGTGATCAAGATGTGTTTGGATAAAGGCCTGAGTAATCTGGTCTGACCCTGCTTGGAGCAGGAGGTTGGTGGAGACACCTCCCGAGGTCCCTTCCAGCCTGAAGGATGCTGTCCTTCCTTCCCCTTCATGGTTTCAGAGTAGAGGAAGCTCTCAGGTTCTCCCTGACCCCAGAAATAATTCACATCAGGTGCAGGGCTGCCTTACAAGTACCCCCAAACAGCCCTGACCACATCTTTGGCATCCCTTTTCATTTGTCCCAGCCCACGTTCTTCCTTTTTACTCTCCTAATACCCTTCCAAAAAGAACAGCCTACCTTGGTAATCCTTTCAGAGCAGGTTTCTCAATAGGTGTCAGCAACCATGTACAGAGTCTGCACATCAGCCAGGCATCAAAGCCACCATCACAGAAATGGAGACGAGGCACTTGACCAGCTCCTTCAAACCAGGAATCGGTATGCCATGCCACCTGAGATTCCCTGGAACCCTAAGCTTTAAGTGCAGAGAAGTGTGAGTCCTCGTCAGGTATCCTGGCTTGTCTCCTGACCCATGTGGTGCTTCAGGCTGTGGAGAGAACCAAACCCAACTCTGTGACTAGGTTAGTTCCATTTCACATGCTGACATGCAGGGCAGATGAAGGGAGCTCACAACTCCAGGCTCTCTGCTGCACCGGTAGGACTTTGGGAACTGGAAGTGCAGGTACTGGTGGTGTAGCACTAATTCAAAAACACCCTCGAGAGCTGCTCTATTTTTCCTTGGCTCCAAAGCTCACCCTGCTCAGATTTTGAAAGGACTATTTCAAACCTCTGCAACCCAAATCTCTGCAGCCTTCTCTCATCGAGGGTCTTGTACCCCAGGAAGAGGAAAACTTCCAATTCAGGCATCAACCCATTGCCCAGCCTGCCTGGAGAGCCGGGACAGTTGTGCCACACAACAGCCAGCCTCAGAGGGAAGCTGGAGGTAGTGTGAACTGAAAGGGTTTTGACTCAGATGCAAGCTCAAATCCTGAGCTGGCAGGACAACGTTGGCTGCAGTTAGACATATGATACTTGTCACGACTGTGAGCTCAGACCTCGTTGGCAGAGGTTCTCACACGCCTCACTGAGGAGGGCAGGGTGTCCGGGAGGTGGGAGCACGCTTCTGTTTCCCTGATCCCAGGACAGTGCCCAAACCATCCAACCTTGGCCTCTGGCATCCCATTACATGCAAAGCTGGTGGGCCTTTTGTCCATAATCATGTTAAAATGCATCAATAATCCTTCAAGTGTCTGTGTGATTTCCCGAAGGGTATCAGTATCTTAGAAAAATAAATACCAATTTCAAAAGGGTTAATCTGCCTGAATATAAACACCTGCAACATAGCAGTCTGCATCTGTGGGTGCCCTTCTGGGCAGTGCCCATCAGATCGGTGTTTGCACTCTAAGGCATGATACCCCGTGCCCAAGTACATATCTAAGTGGCTCAGATGAAGGGCGGTCTTGCACAAGTCACCCTTTTTCTCCCCAGGTGGCATGGACGCTGCTGGTTTGCCTCTCCAGAGAGTGGCAGAGGCTGGATCCCCTTCTCAGGACAGACTCCTTGCCAGAAAGACACAGCCGCAGGGGGAACTCAGCAGGTTTTTATGGCATTTCACGCAGCATCCGTTTTGATCCATTTGGTGCTTTTTTGTGACTGCTCTTTCTGCACAGACGATCACAAACAGAAAACGGTTTCATAAGGGGTGGTCAAAAAGGCCCTGTTGTGGATAAGAAAACTCACCATGAACTCTGGAGCGAGCGAGGAAGATTATAATGAGCACCAGGAAGAACCAAGAAGCTCAAGGCCTCTTCTGAAGAGCGAGAGGCCCTGGGCAGCAGTGATTGGCCATGGGTAGGTCTGGGAGAGAGGGTCAGGGGATGTCCGGGAGAAGCAAGGGGATGTCTGATGGCTTTAGCAAATCCTTACAACCATGCCTGAGCCCAGCAATGGACAGCAGTTGATGTCTGCAGGTGGGGGAGGAAGAATCATAGAATCATAGAATCATAGAATCATAGAATCACAGAGGTTGGAAAAGGCCTCTAAGATCATCGTGTCCAACCGTCAACCCAACACACCATGTCCACTAAACCATGTCCCTAAGTGCCTCATCTACACGTCTTTTAAATACTTCCCCGGATGGTGACTCCACCACTTCCCTGGGCAGCCTGTTCCAAGGCCTGATCACTCTTTCAGTAAAGAAATTTCCAGGGTCTGTGCTTTCAATTTCCTGCTGTGGTTGTGGGGGGAAATAGCAGATGTCAGTGTGTGTGTCAGTGGGTGAAACCACCAGCAAACATCAAACCAAAGCAGCCAGCTAGTATAAAAAGAGGCCCAGGAGCCAGTTATTTGAGAGACCTTAAGTCTGGACTGGATATTGGAGAGCCCAGAGAGTCTGCGAGTTGGCTACTGGATGGATAATGTGGCCTAAACCACCTCCTGGAGAAGCTGTGGGGTCTTGTGGGTCAGGTGCTGATAAAGCCATCGGTCTGAGCCTGGAGGGGAAGCTGCCCTTTGTGTGAGAGAGCAGCAGGAATGCGTGGAGCACTGCTGGATACGGACAGTCGGACAGTCGGCATGAGAGGGCAGAACGGTGTGAGCAACACTGGGGCGGGTGGATGTGTGCTGCAGACCTCAGGAAGGTGTGGTCAGGAGGAAGAAGTAGATGACGCCTTCTTCAGACAACTGGAAGAAGTCTCATGTTCCCAGGCCTTGGTCCTCATGGCGGACCTAAGCTATCTCAGTATCTGCTGAAGGGGCAACATAGCAAGGTGCAAGCCAGCCAGAAGGTTTTTGGAGCTTATTACGAAGTCTTCCTGACAAGGGTGACTGAGGAGCCCGTGAGGGGAGGTGTCCTGCAGGACATCATAGGTCAGGGATGTAACAGCCAGGGGTGAGAAAGTAGAGTTGGGGTTTCTGAGAGAAGGGAACAAGGCAAAGAGCAGGGCTTCAGGAGAGCAGGCTTTGGCCTGCTGAGGGACCTGCTTGATAGAATCCCACGGGACATGACACTGAAGAGAATTGGGGAGAGCTGTTTGATGGTCAAGGATGTCTTCCTCAGGCTCCAGAACAGTACACCTGGACATGCAGGGAATCAAGTAACATTGCAGGAGGCTGGTATGGCTGAGAAAGGAACTCCTGACAAAAATCATGCCTGAAGAGGAAGCCCAGAGAAGGTGGAAGCTGGCTGCTTTCCAGCCTCAATGGCTCTGTGTTTCTGGGCTGGAGGGAGCCATTTGTGTGTGTGTGTGTTTGTCTGTGCGTGGGGGAACTGGAGGGATGAGGGGGTGCCAGGGCCAGCTCCTGGATAGATGGAGAGTCTAAGATCAGCTTCTGGAGTGATCGCTACTGTATGTGTGCCCATATAGGTGTATGTTTTCCACTAACACAGCCTAGCATCCAAACAGCCCAACCCTTGTTTCTCTTTTCTCCACTGACAGTGGTTTCACTTGGCCTAGAGACCTCCCCAGGTCCCTTCCAGGATGAGCGATTGTGCATTTTCTTCCACCACAGGTCTTTCCTTGATGACGGTAGGGAGAGCACTCAGGTTCCCCAGGACCATGGAAGCAAGCAGACATAAGTTTAGAGCGATCAACCGTGGCTTTTTTGTCCCACTGAAGTCATTGACGCAGGGCTGCTAGGCAGGTAACCCCAAGCAGGTCTCATCATATCTGAGCTTAACCTTTGGATTCCTTTTTCCTTCTTTTCCCTCCCAAATTCTTCTCTTTGATGATCCCCAGCTTTGCTCTTTCCCCACTGGCCCTGGCTTTGCTTGCTTTGTGCCTTCCTATAGTGTTTCTAAGAGGGTTGTCGTGCTGATTCCTACATCGGTCAGTACACAACTAGTAAGTCCTTGTATTAGCTGTAGTGTCCTGCAGTTTCTTATGCTGTGATCCTGTGTTGATGGTTCACCACAATCAGGGTGAGCCATCTGCACACTAACATTAACAGGTGGCAAAATGGAGCTTCAGTCCAGGGTGACTTGGAGAAACTCTGGGATTCAGCCAACAGAAGCTTCTAAAGTTTTTCAAGGAGAAGTGGCCAGTCCTGCTTCAGGGGGAAGAATAATCCCATATATCAGGGCAGGCTGGGTCCTAACTGGCTGAGCAGTGACCCTGCGGAGAAGGACCTGGGCACTACGAGAGACACCATATGAGCCAGTGGTGCATGCTCACCAGGAACAAGGTCAACTGCATATGGGGCTGCATTAGGAGGAGCATGGCCACCCCAGACATCTTGAGTTTTCATCCCCCTCCAGTGAGCCATGCTGTGGCCACACCTGGACTAGAGTGTCCCTCTGTGGGAATTCCTGCTCTAGACAGGTGGGGAGGAACTGGAGAGTGCCCAGAGGAGGTCTGCACATGTCCTACACTTTAGGCCCCAAACCCCGTCTTTGCAGACCTCTTCCATACCTACTGAATCCCAGGAACATGCTGTCCCTGGAGAACCACTGTGCTCTTCAGGCAGCTCCAGATTCCCCTCCTAGAGGACGGGTGTCCTTAATGTCACCTCTGTGAAAGCCCTAGGTACATCCCTCAGTTACACTCACCATCTTACCTAGCATCAGACACCAGCTGGTGACTCATAAATCCAGTCCTGTGTCTCTAAAAGGTCACAAACAGACACTAAACTTTTTAGTTCTGAACACATGGAGGAAAAGGAGCTTCAGGGGTGCAGTTCCTCAGGCCTCTTTGGAGAAAGAGCCCAGCCTGAAAGCACTGCACCAGCGAGATCCCACTTTATTACAGAGATGACACGAGAGAGGCTAACTCTGAGCCAGTGTTAAACATACTTTTATCAGGGCACCAGGTGCACTTACACATGCGAAGCAGGTACATGACTCAGATGTAGTGACGCAAATGCAAACGTTTGTGTAGGAACATAATAACAATGAACAACAATAACAGCAGCAATAATGATAAATATAATGATTAAAAATACTAAACAAACAAGAAAAAAGGATGGAATCAGGTCTCTGGGAGTCATTTATGGAGAGAGGTCGTAAATTTCTCACTCTCGAAAAATGTCCATGAAATCAGTTTCCTAATGGCATCCTTGAGCTCCTGGTTCCTCATGCTGTAGATGAGGGGGTTCACTGCTGAAGGCACCACCGAGTACAGCACTGCCATCGCTAGGTCTGAAAATGGGGAGGAGATGGAGGGGGGCTTCAGGTATGCAAACCCTGCAGTGCTGACAAAGAGGGAGACCACAGCCAGGTGAGGGAGGCACGTGGAAAAGGCTTTGTGCCGTCCCTGCTCAGAGGGGATCCTCAGCACGGCCCTGAAGATCTGCACGTAGGACACCACAATGAAAACAAAACACCCAAATGCTAAACAGACACTAACCACAACAAGTCCAACCTCCCTGAGGTAGGAGTGTGAGCAGGAGAGCTTGAGGATCTGGGGGATTTCACAGAATCATAGAATCATACAGGTTGGAAAAGACCTCTAAGATCATCGTGTCCAACCGTCAACCCAACACCACCATGCCCTCTACACCATGTCCCTAAGGGCCTCATCTACACGTCTTTTAAATACCTCCAGGGATGGTGACTCCACCACTTCCCTGGGCAGCCTGTTCCAAGGCCTGACCACTCTTTCAGTAAAGAAATTTCTCCTAATGTCCAATCTAAACCTTCCTTGGCACAACTTGAGGCCATTTCCTCTTGTCCTATTGCTAGTGACTTGGCAGAAGAGACCAACCCCCACCTCGCTACACCCTCCTTTCAGGTAGTTGTAGAGCGCGATGAGGTCTCCCCTCAGCCTCCTCTTCTCCAGGCTAAACAACCCCAGTTCCCTCAGCCGCTCCTCATAAGGCTTGTGCTCCAGGCCCTTCACCAGCTTCATTGCCCTCCTCTGGACGCGCTCCAGCACCTCCATGTCCTTCTTGTAGTGAGGGGCCCAAATCTGAACACAGGATTCGAGGTGCGGCCTCACCAGTGCCGAGTACAGGGGCACGATCACCTCCCTGCTCCTGCTGGCCACACTATTCCTAATACAGGCCAGGGTGCCGTTGGCCTTCTTGGCCACCTGGGCACACTGCCGGCTCATGTTCAGCCAGCTGTCAATCAGCATCCCCAGGTCCTTTTCCTCCGGGCAGCTTTCCAGCCACTCTTCCCCAAGCCTGTAGCGTTGCCTGGGGTTGTTGTGGCCCAAGTGCAGGACCCGGCACTTGGCCTTGTTGAACCTCATACATTGGCCTCGGCCCATCGATCCAGCCTGTCCAGGTCCCTCTGCAGAGCCTTCCTACCCTCCAGCAGATCAACACTCCCGCCCAACTTGGTGTCGTCTGCAAACTTACTGAGGGAGCACTCGATCCCCTCGTCCAGATCATTGATGAAGATATTGAACAGGACCGGCCCCAACACTGAGCCCTGGGGAACACCGCTCGTGACCGGCCGCCAACTGGATTTAACTCCGTTCACCACAACTCTCTGGGCTCGGCCGTCCAGCCAGTTTTTTACCCAGCGAAGAGTGTACCTGTCTAGGCCGTGAGCCGCCAGCTTCTCTAGGAGAATGCTGTGGGAGACAGTGTCAAAGGCCTTACTGAAGTCCAAGTAGACCACATCCACTGCCTTTCCCTCATCCACTAGGCGGGTCACCTGGTCATAGAAGGAGATCAGGTTGGTCAAGCAGGACCTGCCTTCCATGAACCCGTGCTGGCTGGGCCTGATCCCCTGGTTGTCCCGGACATGGCTCGTGAGCACCCTCAAAACCAACCGCTCCATGATCTTCCCCGGCACCGAGGTCAGGCTGACCGGCCTGTAGTTCCCCGGATCCTCCTTCCGGCCCTTCTTGTAGATGGGAGTCACATTGGCGAGCCTCCAGTCGTCCGGGACTTCCCCAGTTAACCAGGACTGCTGGTAAATGATGGAGAGCGGCTCGGCAAGCTCCTCCGCCAGCTCCCTCAGAACCCTCGGGTGGATCCCATCCAGCCCCATAGACTTGTGAGCGTCCAGGTGGCGTAGCAGGTCATGAACTTCATCCTCTTGAATTATGGGGGGTTTATCCTGCTTGTCGTCCCTGTCTTCCAGCTCAGGGGGCTGAGTACCCTGAGGATAACCATTCTGACTACTAAAGACTGAGGCAAAGAAGGCGTTGAGTACCTCAGCCTTTTCCTCATCCTTGGTGGCAACGTTCCCCCCCGCATCCAATAGAGGATGGAGATTCTCCTTGGCTCTCCTTTTGTCATTAACATACTTATAAAAGCATTTTTTGTTGTCTCTCACGACAGTGGCCAGGTGGAGTTCTAGCTGGGCTTTTGCCTTTCTAATTTCCTCTCTGCACGACCTAACGCGATCCCTGTACTCTTCCTGAGTTGCCTGACCCTTCCTCCACAAGTGATAAACTCTCCTTTTTTCCCTGAGTCCCAGCCAGAGCTCCCCGTTCAGCCAGGCCGGTCGCCTTCCCCGCCCGCACTTCTTGCGGCACATGGGGACAGCCCGCTCCTGCGCCTTTAAGACTTCCTTCTTGAAGAACGTCCAGCCTTCCTGGACCCCTTTGCCCTTCAGGACCGTCTCCCAAGGGATCCTCTCGACCAGTGTCCTGAGCAGGCCAAAGTCCGCCCGCCGGAAGTCCATGGTAGCGGTTTTGCTGGCCCCCCTCTTTACTTCACCAAGTATCGAGAATTCTACGATTTCATGGTCGCTAAGCCCAAGCCGACCTCCGACCACCACATCTCCCACCAGCCCTTCTCTGTTCGTGAACAGCAGGTCAAGCGAGGCATCTCCCCTGGTGGGCTCGCTTACCAGCTGCGTCAGGAAGTTATCCTCCACACACTCCAGGAACCTCCTCGACTGTTTCCTCTCTGCCGTGTCAAAACCCCCAAGCCTCTCACAGTGCCTTCTGCCACCTCAGTTCCTCAGCACGGGGAGTGCAGGTGCTGACAGGCCCTTCTGCGTTAGGAGCGGTTCCATCTGACCAAGTCAAACGCCAGCACTGGCCCCTGCCCCCACCCTTCCCAGGAACCCACTGCTGCAGAGCAGGGCTGACTCCTCGGCAGCCAGCGGGCAGAGGCCCTGCTCCTCACGCCACATTCAGCCAGCACCCACCAGAGCTCCAGCCCCGCAGCTGAGGAAGGATTCCTGGAAAATGCAAAGGGGGGGTGTGCAGCAGGGGCAGGGGCTGTGGGAAATGGCTTGGATTTTGCTCAGAGAAGTCTCCCCTAACTTCTCACTGCCTTTTCCTCCTTGGACAGGTTCACGTGCCCAGAGGGACCAAATGTCCAATGGCAGCTCCATCACCCACTTCCTCCTCCTGGCCTTCGCAGACACGCGGGAGCTGCAGCTCTTGCACTTCTGGCTCTTCCTGGGCATCTACCTGGCTGCCCTCCTGGGCAACGGCCTCATCATCACCGCCATAGCCTGCGACCACCGCCTGCACACCCCCATGTACTTCTTCCTCCTCAACCTCTCCCTCCTCGACCTGGGCTCCATCTCCACCACTCTCCCCAAAGCCATGGCCAATTCCCTCTGGGACACCAGGGTCATCTCCTATTCAGGATGTGCTGCACAGCTCTTTCTTTTAGCCTGTTTCATTTTAGCAGAGTATTTTCTCCTCACTGTCATGGCCTACGACCGCTACGTTGCCATCTGCAAGCCCCTGCACTACGGGACCCTCCTGGGCAGCAGAGCTTGTGTCCACCTGGCAGCAGCTGCCTGGGCCAGTGGGTTTCTCACTTCTCTCCTGCACACGGCCAATACATTTTCACTACCCCTCTGCCACGGCAATGCTGTGGACCAGTTCTTCTGTGAAATCCCCCCACTCCTCAAGCTCTCCTGCTTAGATGCCTACCTCAGGGAGGTTGGGCTCATCACATTTAGTGCTTTTCAATTTTTGGGGTGTTTTCTTTTCATTGTGGTGTCCTACGTGCAGATCTTCAGGGCCGTGCTGAGGATCCCCTCTGAGCAGGGACGGCACAAAGCCTTTTCCACGTGTCTCCCTCACCTGGCCGTGGTCTCCCTCTTTGTCACCACCATCATGTTTGCCCACATGAAGCCCCTCTCAATCTCCTCCTCATCTCTAGATCTGGTGGTGGCAGTGCTGTACTCAGTGGTGCCTCCAGCATTGAACCCCCTCATCTACAGCATGAGGAACAAGGAGCTCAAGGACACCGTGCGGAAACTATTTGAAGACAAACTACTGCAGCGTCAATAAGGTGTCCATCATCCTCAGGAAAAGCTCGGATGTTCTTTGGATCATATGTGTCTTGTTTTTCTCTTTGTTTCTTATACTTCAGATATTACTTCCACTTCAATAATATTAGTCTTATCCACCCTCACCAGTGTTTTCTGACCTGAAAGACCTCATGTACATATGGAGCCAGGCTCCCTGTGCAGGTGAAGGAGCTGGGAATAAAGAATGCAGCAGAAAATGATTTGTCTCTGTTCCCATCTCTTACATCTGCTCTGGAGCTGGGGGTGCAGCCCCAGCACACAGGAGGGCTCAAGGAGCCACGAGCCCCCCTGCCACATGGAGGAGCAGACACTTGTGGACCTCGGGGCTGCCCCTCGCTGCCTCAGTGGACACATCCTTGCTGCCACCTTCACATGGGGCTGCTGCTTGCCTGGAGCCATGGCCATGGACGACAGCAGGACCTGGTCTTTCCAGAGCAGCACTGCCAGTTCAGGGCCCTGTGGAGAGCACGGGGTGGGAACCAAGACAAGCTGGCCAGGCCAGCATGGACATGCTCGCCTGGGGCAAGGGACATCCAGGGAGAAGAGCAAGGGAGCATTTCTGTGCTGCAGGGAGGAATCCCTGAGAAAGAGAAAGGTCTTTCTGCAGGCACCCACTCGGGGCAGGCTGCTCTGTCCCCTGCCCAGGACTCTGGTGCTGGCCTGGGGAGAGGGGCTGGCACGGAGCTCCAGAGGCAGCCTGGGCTGGGGATCTCCTGCACCCAAGACCAGGAGCTCTTCGGTTTCACTGACCTCCATTTCCTCATGGCATGGGGAGCCTCCATCCCTGGGGCTGATGGGGAGGCTGAGACCCCTCTCTGCCCCCCAGCAGCTGCTGTGCCCCTCAGAGGGGCTGGGGCCGTGGGGTGAGTGCCCAGAGCTCTGCAGCACCCTGCGGTGGGCACTGCCGTGGGACCAGCCCAGGCTGGGCTGCTCTGCGGGGCTGGGCTGGGGAGAGGGCAGGGGAGATGGGAAGAGCTGGGAAAGGTCTGGGCTGGGCTGGAAAGTGCCCGGGAGAGGACAACACCGATGTTAGCTGAGCTGTGTGACCATGCAGGGCAGGGACATGCTCCAGTGGGTGTGTGGTGCAGAGCCCGGTCTCCTGGCAGGGAACTGAGACAGGCGGGTGCAGGAGAGAGGAGGCTGCTCTGTGCCCTTGGTGGCAAGGACAGAGCGAGAAGGTGCCCCAGGGCATTTATCACACCCCCACCCCAGCCTCTTCCCTTGGCCATTTCCAGCACTGGCCACTCATCCCAGTTTACGGGTGGTTTTGCTCTGTGGCCACCTCCTCCCTCCTGTTGGTCTTGGTACCTGGGTTGGGGGAAGAGCCAGCCCTGCCCCAGGCTCTCTTCTTGCCCAGACCTTGGCAGAGCCCAGAGTGGGGCTCTCTCCAAAGCCTTGCGTGGGCCACGGCTGGGGCTGGGCACTGGTGGGCTGCAAAAGGAGGAGGGCTGGTGGGGATGGACCCTGAGGTCTGGCACAGGGACTTGTGGTGGGGAACGTTTCCCCACCCCAAACGTACCCTGTGCTGTGCTGTGTCTGCTGAGGGGGATGTGGGGGCACGTGCTGGGCAGTGGGGCTGCACTGGCTCAGGCACAGGTGGGAGCTCCAGCACAGCCATCAGGAGGTGGAAGCAAGGACAGGCTGTGCAGGGGGGATTCAGGAACATGACCTGAGCATGCGGGGATGTGTTTAGGAAAGCCAGAGCTCACCTGGAGCTGATGGGGGCTGCAGGCAACACCAAGAGCAAAATGAAAGGTTCAGTCACTGGGCTTGCAGTAAAAGGCTTGTCGTGGTTTAACCTGGCAGGCAGCCAATACCACGCAGCCGCTCACTCACTCCCCCCCAGTGGGACGGGGAGCAAATCGGAAGGGTAAAAGTGAGAAAAACTCGTGGGTTGAGATAAAGACAGTTTAATAGAACAGAAAAGGGAAATAATAATAATAATAATAATAATAATAATAATAATAATAATAACAACAACAACAATAATAACGACGATGATGATGATAGAATATACAAAAATGAGTGACGCACAATGCAATTGCTCACCACCCGCGCTGACCGATAACCAAGTAGCGATTGGTACTTCCTGGATCACGCCTACCGTTCATATACTGAGCATGACGTCACATGGTATGGAATACCCCATTGGCCAGCTGGGCTGGCTGTCCTGATTATGTTCCCTCCCATCTTGTGTACCTAGCTCAGTCAGTAGGCACGGGAGCTGTCCTTGGGCTAGGAGGGCACTTAGCAACAACTGAAAACATCAGTGTGTTATCAACATTCTCCTCATACTAAATCCAAAACACAGCACTAGGAAGAAATTTAACCCTATCCCAGCCAAAACCAGGACAGTATCCACTCCTTATTCTATACCATTTACGTCATGCTTAGGTCTCACATCTTTTTTTAATACATTTCAATTAACCACCCTATCTTTCTTTTTATATATACACATATATATATATGCACGCACAGATATCATTCCCTTAGCCTATTTTCCATCCCTCTAAAATGTCCATTGAGTCCATTTAGTCCATGACTTTGGGCTCCATCTGTCATAACAGTCTTTCAGGGCCGGAGAGATGGTGTGTGGTGTTGGGCTGTTGCATCCTGAAGCCAGTTCTCATTTCGGTACTGCTGCGCTCGTCCAGTTCTATCATCGTTGCACTTTGCTCGGTTTCATCAGAGTTAGCTCATTCTTCATTAATCTGGGTGATTTTTACTGCTACACCATTGATAGCAACCATAGAAATAATGATATACAATATCATATAACAATTGACATCATGCAATTCAGTTCATTGGCTATTTTCACCCAAAATCAAATCCCCTTGAGGTACACACTGGACTTGCCCATCCTTTTGCATCACCCACCAAGTGTACCCAGGTCCTTGAGCAAAAGCAATCCCACGGATGGGTTTTCCCTTGCCAGAGGCAGGAGTAACCCAGACTGTCTTCCCCAGCATATTTCTTATGTGCACGACTGGGACTTTATCCCCATCTACAGTACGTAAAAGTCTTGATTGGGCAGGGCCAGCTCGATTAACAGACCCCCTAGTGTTGACTAACCAGGTGGCTTTTGCTAAATGTGTGTCCCAATGCTTGAATGTCCCACCACCCATTGCCCTCAGTGTTGTCTTTAGCAGTCCGTTGTATCGTTCGATTTTCCCGGAGGCTGGTGCGTGGTAGGGGATGTGATAGACCCACTCAATGCTGTGCTCTTTGGCCCAGGTGTCTATGAGGGTGTTTCGGAAATGAGTCCCGTTGTCTGACTCAATTCTTTCTGGGGTGCCATGTCGCCATAGGACTTGCTTTTCAAGGCCCAGGACGGTGTTCCGGGCAGTGGCATGGGGCACAGGGTATGTCTCCAGCCAGCCGGTGGTTGCTTCCACCATGGTGAGCACATAGCGTTTGCCGTGCCGGGTTTGTGGGAGTGTGATATAATCAATCTGCCAGGCCTCCCCATATTTATACTTCAACCATCGTCCTCCATACCAAAGAGGCTTTACTCGCTTGGCTTGTTTGATTGCAGCGCACGTTTCACATTCATGGATAACCTGTGCAATAGCGTCCATGGTTAAGTCCACCCCTCGATCACGAGCCCATCTATATGTTGCATCTCTTCCTTGATGGCCTGAGGCATCATGGGCCCACCGAGCTATAAATAATTCACCCTTATGTTGCCAGTCCAGATCCACCTGAGCCACTTCCATCTTAGCAGCCTGGTCCACCTGCTGGTTGTTTTGATGTTCTTCAGTGGCCCGACTCTTGGGTACGTGAGCATCTACGTGACGTACTTTTACAGTCAGGTTCTCTACCCAGGCAGCGATATCTTGCCACAATGCGGCAGCCCAGATGGGTTTACCTCTGCGCTGCCAGTTGTTCTGCTTCCACTGCTGCAACCACCCCCACAGGCCATTTGCCACCATCCATGAGTCAGTATAGAGATAAAGTACTGGCCACTTTTCTTGTTCAGCAATGTCCAAGGCCAGCTGGATGGCTTTTACCTCTGCAAACTGGCTCGATTCACCTTCTCCTTCAGCAGTTTCTGCGACTTGTTGTATAGGACTCCATACAGCAGCTTTCCACCTCCGATGCTTTCCCACAAGGCGACAGGACCCATCCGTGAACAGGGCATATTGCTTCTCGTTTTCTGGTAGTTTATTATACAGTGGGGCTTCTTCAGCACGTGTCACCTCCTCCTCTGGGGATATGCCAAAATCTTTGCCCTCTGGCCAGTTCGTGATCACCTCCAAGATTCCTGGGCGACTGGGGTTTCCTATTCAGGCCCGTTGTGTGATCAGTGCGACCCACTTACTCCACGTAGCGTCAGTTGCATGATGTGTAGAGGGGACGCTCCCTTTGAACATCCACCCCAGCACCGGCAGTCGGGGTGCCAGGAGGAGCTGTGCTTCAGTGCCAACCACTTCCGAAGCAGCTCGAATCCCTTCATATGCTGCCAATATCTCCTTCTCAGTTGGAGTGTAGCGGGCCTCGGATCCTCTGTATCCCCGACTCCAGAACCCTAAGGGTCGACCTCGAGTCTCCCCTGGTGCTTTCTGCCAGAGGCTCCAGGTAGGGCCATTCTCCCCGGCTGCGGTGTAGAGCACATTCTTCACATCTTGTCCTGCCCGGACTGGCCCAAGGGCTACTGCATGAACTCTCTCCCGTTTAATTTGTTCAAAGGCTTGTCGTTGCTCAGGGCCCCATCTGAAGTCGTTCTTCTTCCTGGTCACGTGATAGAGAGGGCTTACGATCTGACTGTAATTTGGAATATGCATTCTCCAAAAACCCACAACGCCTAAGAAAGCTTGTGTTTCCTTTTTGCTAGTTGGTGGGGACATGGCTGTTATTTTGTTGATCACATCCGTTGGGATCTGACGACGTCCATCTTGCCATTTTATTCCTAAAAACTGGATCTCCTGTGCAGGTCCCTTGACCTTACTTTGTTTTATGGCAAAACCAGCTTTCAGAAGGATTTGAATTATTCTCTCCCCTTTCTCAAAAACTTCTTCTGCTGTGTTGCCCCATATAATGATGTCATCCATGTATTGCAGATGTTCCGGAGCCTCACCCTGTTCCAGTGCGGTGTGGATCAGTCCATGGCAAATGGTAGGGCTGTGTTTCCAGCCTTGGGGCAGTCGGTTCCAGGTGTACTGGACGCCCCTCCAAGTGAAAGCAAACTGTGGCCTGCACTCTGCCGCCAAAGGGATTGAAAAGAACGCATTAGTGATGTCAGTTGTGGCGTACCACTTGGCTGCCTTTGACTCCAGTTCGTATTGGAGTTCTACCATGTCCGGCACGGCAGCACTCAGTGGCGGTGTGACTTCGTTCAGGCCACGATAGTCTACTGTTAGTCTCCACTCTCCATTAGACTTTCGCACTGGCCATATGGGACTGTTAAAGGGTGAGCGAGTCTTGCTGAAACAAAGCCTTTGCACACACGGGGTCGAGGACACTTGGTACCAGGACCCCTTATGGCAAGTCAGAGCTTGCCTGGTTCCACAGCGTATGTGCTTCAGCCCTGATGTGCAGCAATGCCCTCAGCCAGGGCCACAGACACGGTGAGCTGGAGCCGTTCATGTCAGAGACCGAGCTGTGACACTGATGGAATGAACTGCCAAGGCATGGTGGCAGAGCTCAGTGCAGCTGCTCTTCAAGGACAGCATCCTCCAGGCACAGCAATAGTCCCGATCGAAACTGAGTCTAGACCTGTAAGGCAACTCAAAGGCACCATAAGGAGTGTTGACTCCTTGAGGAAGAGTTAAAGAAGAAACAAAGACACTGTGTGGCCACTGCTGAATTTCATAGGGATAGAGGTGAGATTCTCCATGTCCTCTCATCCTCCGTCTTCACCAGCAAGGTCTCCCAGGCCTCTGTGACTCGAGGTAGGAATCTGGAGAAGAACAGCCAGCAGTGGATGGGGATCAAGTCGGGGTCACTTGGACTAATGCAATCTTTACCAGTCTCTGGGACAGGAGGGGCGGCATCCCAGGGAGCTGAGCGAGCAGGCTGGTGGCACAGTGAGGCCACTCTCCATCATCTCTGAAAGGTCACGGAGACTGGGAGAACTCCTTGACGCCTGGCAGCACCCAAATGTGGTCTGCACTTTTCAGAAATGGCCAATGCATGAGCAGTGGAACTAAAGGCTGTGCCCCAGAGCACGTCCACTCAGATCCCACCTCTGGGGGTCTGGAAGAGAAGGTGACTGCATTTACCCAGGGTAGATTGTGCCTGGCCGGCCTCTTTGCCTTCTGTGATGAAAGGACAGGACTGCTGGACTTTGGGAGAGCGGTGGTGGTCTTTTCCCTGGAAGTCAGCAAGGCATTCAGCAACATCCCCCACAATATTCTTGTGGCCAAGAGAGGATATTATGGTCTGCATGGGTGTATAAGTAGATGGGTAAAAAAGAAGCTGGATGGTTGAGCTTGGCAGGACGCTAGATAAAGGGAGAAACTTCTCAATCATGAGGAAAGTCAAACTCTGGAAGCTGTTTTCCAGGGAGCGTGCACCAGCTCTGTCCTGGAATATGATCAAGATGTGTTTGGATAAAGGCCTGAGTAATCTGGTCTGACCCTGCTTGGAGCAGGAGGTTGGTGGAGACACCTCCTGAGCTCCCTTCCAGCCTGAAGGATGCTGTCCTTCCTTCCCCTTCATGGTTTCAGAGTAGAGGAAGCTCTCAGGTTCTCCCTGACCCCAGAAATAATTCACATCAGGTGCAGGGCTGCCTTACAAGTACCCCCAAACAGCCCTGACCACATCTTTGGCATCCCTTTTCATTTGCCCCAACCCACGTTCTTCCTTTTTACTCTCCTAATACCTTCCAAAAAGAACAGCCTACCTTGGTAATCCTTTCAGAGCAGGTTTCGCAATAGGTGTCAGCAACCATGTACAGAGTCTGCACATCAGCCAGGCATCAAAGCCACCACCACAGAAATGGAGACGAGGCACTTGACCAGCTCCTTCAAACCAGGAATCGGTATGCCATGCCACCTGAGATTCCCTGGAACCCTAAGCTTTAAGTGCAGAGAAGTGTGAGTCCTCGTCAGGTATCCTGGCTTGTCTCCTGACCCATGTGGTGCTTCAGGCTGTGGACAGAACCAAACCCAACTCTGTGACTAGGTTAGTTCCATTTCACATGCTGACATGCGGGGCAGATGAAGGGAGCTCACAACTCCAGGCTCTCTGCTGCACCGGTAGGACTTTGGGAACTGGAAGTGCAGGGACTGGTGGTGTACCACTAATTCAAAAACACCCTTGAGAGCTGCTCTATTTTTCCTTGGCTCCAAAGCTCACCCTGCTCAGATTTTGAAAGAACTACTTCAAACCTCTGCAACCAAATCTCTACAGCCTTCTCTCATCGAGGGTCTTGTACCCCAGGAAGAGGAAAACTTCCAATTCAGGCATCAACCCATTGCCCAACCTGCCTGGAGAGCCGGGACAGTTGTGCCACACAACTTCCCTCAGAGGGAAGCTGGAGGTAGTGTGAACTGAAGGGGTTTTGACTCAGATGGAAGCTCAAATCCCGAGCTGGCAGGACAACGTTGGCTGCAGTTAGACATATGATACTTGTCACGACTGTGAGCTCAGACCTCGTTGGCAGTTTCTCACACACCTCACTGAGGAGGGCAGGGTGTCGGGGAGGTGGGAGCACGCTTCTCTTTCCCTGATCCCAGGACAGTGCCCAAACCATCCATCCCTTGGCCTCTGGCATCCCATTACATGCAAAGCTGGTGGGCCTTTTGTCCATAATCATGTTAAAATGCATCAATAATCCTTCAAGTGCTTGTGTGATTTCCCGAAGGGTATCAGTATTTTAGAAAAATAAAAGCCAATTTCAAAAGGGTTAATCTGCCTGAATATAAACACCTGCAACATAGCAGTCTGCATCTGTGGGTGCCCTTCTGGGCAGTGCCCATCAGATCGGTGTTTGCACTCTAAGGCATGATACCCCATGCCCAAGTACATATCTAAGTGGCTCAGATGAAGGGCGGTCTTGCACAAGTCACCCTTTTTCTCCCCAGGTGGCATGGACGCTGCTGGTTTGCCTCTCCAGAGAGTGGCAGAGGCTGGATCCCCTTCTCAGGACAGACTCCTTGCCAGAAAGACACAGCCGCGGGGGGAACTCAGCAGGTTTTTATGGCATTTCACGCAGCATCCGTTTTGATCTCTTTGGTGCTTTTCTGCTCTTTCTGCACAGACGATCAGAAACAGAAAACGGTTTCATAAGAGCTGGTCAAAAAGGCCCTGTTGTGGATAAGAAAGCTCACCATGAGCTCTGGAGCGAGCGAGGAAGTTTATAATGAGCACCAGGAAGAACCAAGAAGCTCAAGGCCTCTTCTGAAGAGCGAGAGGCCCTGAGCAGCAGTGATTGGCCATGGGTAGGTCTGGGAGAGAGGATCGGGGGATGTCCGGGAGAAGCAAGGGGATGGCTGATGGCTTTAGCAAATCCTTACAACCATGCCTGAGCCCAGCAATGGACAGCAGTTGATGTCTGCAGGTGGGGGAGGAAGAAGAGGAGGATTGTCCTGGGAATGTGGCAGGAAGAAAGGCCCTTCTTGTACAAACAGGGATGATAGAGACATTTCCACCCTGTGCGCATGGCTCAGCCTGGCAGAAGGGGAATGCCCACTGCTGGGGGGAATGTGCTCAGTGGTGCCCAATGAGCTGACCTTGATCTCTTTTCTTCCTTCACCCCCCACGCTTGGATGGACCTCAGGCAAACATCCGTGAGCCTGGAGAACGCACAAACCTCCTGGGCTGATGTCCCATCACATTTTGGTTGATTGAGGAGCATTAGCAGGGCTTTGGAAGAAGCTGCACAGTTTGTGGAGAACTCACAGCCATTGCAGAACCTCAGAAAACCACAGCTTTGTGTTTGAAGAATGAGTCAATGAGGACAGAAAGTCATCAGTAAAGCTTGGGACATGATGGGGTGAGAGTGAGGTGGGGAATCAGGGCTGGTGGTTAAAACCTGCAGAGAAAGAGGCACAGGCACAGAACAGTGTAGGACAGCCTGTGGAGGGGATGGCCCCTTTGTGGGGGCTGGGACCCCCCAACAGAACTGAAATCCTTGTCCTTTCGACTATGGCTGCTGTCTCTTCCACTGTAGCCCCTGAGAGGACACCAGTTCCTTAGAGCCCCAGCACTTCCTTGCCTCCTCACCCACCCTCCACACAGCCTGGGAGGAGTCCTACTGCAACCCTGCACTCAGCATCGCAACCTCACATCTCCCTGCTCCCTGGAAGAGCCCTGAGCATCGCAGGAGGGAACGGATCCCCATTCCTAGGGCATGGGGGGTCAGCGCTTGAGCATCTGCTTGATGAAACACATCAAGGCAGTTGCCTGCACATCTGATCTTCAACCTGTAAGCAGTGCCTCTGCGTTCCTGCTTCACCGGCCCCCAGAGACAGTCGCCTGTCATCTCATTCCCTCCATGATCTCTTCAGTGATGGCCCTCAGGGGGACTAAATAACACCTGCAGAAACTTGGAGACGTGCTGCTGACTTTTCCTTCTCCAGAGGCCAGTTCAATCCTCTTTCACTATCTGCAGTTCAGGACCTTGGCACCAGAGGGCTCATTAACATGCAAAATGCCCTACCCAGCCAAGTCTCTGGGCATAACTTTCCTTCATTCCTCTGTTCTTATGTGGTTAATGTGAGAGGTTTCAGGAGTGTAGTCAAAGTGAAAAGTTTTCAATACTAAATATCAGTAAGAAACCATTTCTTCTTTTTCCCTTTCTTCTTTTTCTGCTTACACATTCAGTGGTACCAGAAAACTCCAACTGATATTGATCCTCAGCATCTCCTAACGGAGGCTGAAGATGTAGGGAAGTCAAGGCCCTGTATGTCAGACTGGCAGTCTTTGTCCCTACCTCCAACCCCACCATTTCTCCCATCAGCCCCCTGGGACTTACAGCACCTTTGTTCAAACCTGAGCTTTCTCCACTACAGTCCGTAGCTGCGTGTTTCAGCCCATTGGCACCAACTCCCACCCGCTTTGCTTGGAGAACGAGCTGCACGCAGACACAGAAGGATGTTTCTTAATTCCAGCAAACAAAACCAAATGAAAGTATGGTTCAATAAAAAATAAAACCCACTCCTCTGCTGTATATTATATCCACCTTACCTCCTCTGAAGTCCACTTCCCACAGTGGATGGCCTTAGACCAACAGAAAACACATGTTTGTGTCAAGCACAGACCCCAAGAACCCCCAAAGCGCTCCCTGCCCCAGGCTCTGTTTCTCCATACTCACTCACAGCGAGTCACACGCTGAAGTCATGAGCTCCCTTAATGCACAGAGGGAAGCAAAGAGGCAAAGTGCATGGAATGCTCTCTTTTGAACAGCCAAATCTGCACTAGTCCCAACATATCGGGGTTACAAGAGCGTCTTCAAGTAGACTCTGCAGCACCTAGGCCCACTCATTTCTCATTCTCCTCCAGTGCTGGACACCTTGGGGGCAATTGTCCAGGCTTCCCTTCCTACTCAAGGGAGAGAAAGGAGTTGTCTCAACTGAGATGCTTTGGCCTACCCTGCCTGTCCACCAGCTCCTGCTCCAGAAAGGCTCCTGTCAGCCCAGGGTAACATTTCCTAGTACCATGTGGGGTCTTCAGCTACCCCTGGGAATCTTGGTGACCACCTCAGTGAGGGCAAGTGCATCAACCCCTGAAGGAAGATGTTAGGCAGAAGTTGAAACATGTGCAGAAACGACCTCGGTGTAATAAGTGTGTAAGAAGGCTTCATCTTGACAGCTTTGACACTGGTCTGTAAATTCTCATTATTTTTCACAGACCATGGACATGGACCAGCAAGCTGATGACACTTTCTCTCCCTTGATGTAAATACAGATTTCTACATCCGGTCCCTTTTCAATGGTAATATTTGAGTTTGCTCAAGCAGCTACTGATTTGATTCCTGTCCACTGAAGGCTGTTTTCCTCTAGAGTCCTGCCTTCAGGCACAAAGGCCTGGGAGACCTTGCTGGTGATAAGAGCACATCAAATATCTCAGATCAATCCATGCCTACTCTTACTAGATTTAGGGGTGATCCCATATTATCTTTGCTTCTTCTTGAACTGTCCCTGAAGTAGTAACAGCTCATTATGGTGCCCTTGAATTTACTTTCAAGTTTCAACTGAGTTTTGATAGAGACCATTTCTGTGCTTGGAGGATGCTGTCCTTGAAGACCAGCTGCACTGAGCTCTGCTGCCCTTCAATGCTGCTGACCATGAGACCCCACCAGAACTCCGCAGAAGAGGCCAAAGTCTGCTCCTCTGATGTCCAGCATCTACAGCCTTCAATTCTCCTTCCTGACTTCCCTCGGGAGCTGGGACCCCACTGTTTCAGTGTCAGGACAACCAAGGCTTACACTGACCTTCAGTTCACTGGCCAGCTCTCACCTGCTTGCAAGTGTCAGATCCAGGTTTGCATTACATTTGCTGGCCCATCTGGCTCCAGCTCGTCCCGGCTGTGCCCCTGGCTGAGGGCATCAGTGCACATTTGGGCTGTAGCACTGCAGGTGCAGCCCCAGGCCAAGCTCTCACTTGTCTTAGGCAAACCTGGGACCAAGTGTCCCAGCCCCCGTGTGTGCAAAGGCTTTGCTTCACAGAGACATGCCGGGGTGGAGAGCAGGTGGAAACAGAAAGCTGAACCTGGGTGCCAAGAGAGTGAGCAAACCCTGCTGTCCCCAAGGGCAGAGAGGACCAGGGCTGGGAAGGCAGCCCTGGCAAGACATGGGTTTGCTGTCGGTGGGGTCTCTGCTGTCCCCGAGGGCCTTTGGTGGAGGTGAAGCTGATCTCCAGGAATGACAAGGTGCTCCTGACAGGCCCACTGTGTCAACTGTTGGTCTGGTCCTTGACTGTGTTCTCCAGGGGGTGAGGGAAGGTTGGTGGAGAGAAAAACCAGAAGTCTGAAGGTGTAGGCACACGCATGGTGGCCCTGGTGTGATGGGCTTCCTATTCATGGAGTGCCCTACCTCTACTGGAGAGAGAAGGGACGGACCTTGCCACGCTGCAGGGGTGGCAATCAGTTTCTGGCCCAAAGGCACTGGATCTGTCGCAATGCTGTCTGGGTGTCTGTCACACCCTCGCTCTGCATGGGGATGGCTTTCCTGTGTAGGACCATCGCTGTCCCTGCCAACTGCATGTCGCTGTGTGTGAGAGCCTTGGCACCTCACCTACCATTACAGGCCTGTAACTGGCCTTACATGGAATAACTGCCCTGAAGTTGATTGGGCAATGGGAGAATGTTCAGGACACCACCGCCATTAGAGTCAATGGAGATCTAGTCAACCTGGCGGATGGGAAAGACAGAGAGGAACTGAGCTCTCCCTGTGGTACATGACTCCATCAGATGAATCCCTGCGTAGGCTGCCCAGAACATAAAGAAGAGAGACAGGCTCCATCATCCTAAATGTGGGCATCTGATGCCATTTCCACTGGCCAAAGAGATTCACCTCCAGCCTCCAAGAAGATGCCCCCAGATGCTGCCCTGTCTCTCAGCATTGCTCCACTAGAGCTTGCAGCTAGCTCCAGGTATCTTGGACCACCTCTGGCACTCCAAATGTCCCCAGGTCTTTGCATGTGACCACGTCAGCCCTGGCCTCCATCTCCATTAATTAGCAGGGAGCTGAGAGAAGGAGCTGACATGCAGGTGTCTGCTGTGTGCACACCTGAGCTGAGGCCAGAGGAATCCCACCTCCTGTGGGCTTGTGCTGTGCGTGGGGGGCAGCTGAGCCCACTTCTAGCCCCAGGGCCACAACCATGGAATGGGGGCTGAATCCCTTCCCTGGGCAGTGCTAAATGAGGTCCTTCCCTGTCCCTGTCCGGGTGTCCTGTGTACAGATGGGCCAATGAAAAGGTGATTCCTGGAGCTGACTCTTCTTCAGATGGGAGAAATGCCCCTGTTGGAAAGAAGTGTCTCTCCCCAGCTGAGGGAGGGACCATCAGTGATGGCTTCAGGCTGCTCCCAGCAGGTTCCCTGGAGGCGCAGGGACACGTGGAGGGAGCCCCGAGGGGGCAGAGCAAGTGGTGCCTTGGGCTGGTCCTCTGCTGCTGAGCTGGGCTGGGCTCCTGGGATGGAGGGAGCTCCTGGCAAGCGGGCAGCGCTGCAGAGAGACAGCTCTGCCCAGGAGCAGGGCTGGGGGCACTGCCTGCAGGCACCGAGGGGAGAGGAGCGAGGCAGAGAGAGCTTAGAGGCAGTCTGGGCTGGGAGGATGCTGAGAATGAACGGGAGGAGAAACCTTCACAGCCCTTGACACGGTAATTCTCCGGGTGCAGGGCAAAGAAGCTGCAGTGCCTGGAGAGATCTCCAAAAGCTGGCACATGCCACAGCCTGTGGGGCATTTCCGGAGGTCTCTCCCACCTTCTGTGGTGTGGAGGAGGAGGACATGGTGCAGAGCAGGGCTTCCCTGCTGCACGGTCAGAGGGACAGGGCATGAGGGCTGCCTTCTGCTGGGGGGGACTGCAGGGGTGTGCAGGCAGGGGTGCCCAGGGCTGTCCTTGCGAGCAGGGTCCTGCACCCCAGGGGCTGTGTGCTGGGGCAGGGACTCTGCCGCCTGCCAGGGTCAGCACTCAGCCTGCCCGGGGAGCTCCCCACGGCGCTGTGGGGAGAAGCTGTGGGTGGAAGGAGCGAGCCCCAGCAGGGCAGGGTCCTTCTGCTGTCGAGAGGGTGCTGCCTGGGTCAGGTTTGCTCCAGCTCCAGCTCAGCCCCGGGCATTTCTGAGGGGACTTTTCAAGATGGAGTTCCCTGAAAGGGAAGGTGTCTGTCTTTGGAGGTTTCTCCTCTTGGTTGGCTGGGTGGGCAGTGGGACATTTCCAAGGGCACTTTTCAATTGGAAGGTCAAAGGAGGGATGACTGTTTGGATAAGGAGCTTTCCTGAGTCTGTGTGTTCAGTTTCTAGCTCTGGGGGCTACAGATAGCACCAGCATCCCCTTTCCAGTCTCATCGGGGTTGCGGGACCTGCTCTTTACCCCCTGAGCACACGGAGAGGCTGCAGGGCAGCGCTGGGCACCCAGGGGCTGAGATGGGGTCTGTGAGCACTGGCAGGGAAGAGCCGTGGGGCCAGAGCAAGAGCTCCTGGCAGGGACAGCTCCAGGCACGAGAGATGGGCAGGAAAGGAAGGACCTGCCAATGGAAGCCCTGTTGCAGAGGAGATATGGGCACCTCCCGGCCACCCCTGCAGTGCAGATGCCTTCCCTCAGCAACCCCCTTCATCTCCTCCACCCAGCACAGCCCTCGACCCTCCTGGCCATGGGGTCTAGGCTGGGAGTCACCTCTCTGTCCAGCAGACCAGCAGAAGAGGCCAAGGGCATCCCTCCTGCCACGTCCCCAGTTCCCACTGACCAGCAGTGGGGCTGAGGGCAACTGTCCTGCATTATCACTGCCTGGGAGGTGGCTGCAGAGCTGGGTGAGGGGAACGCTGTCCTGAGTGCCTGGCTGCCTCGGCCCTTGCCTCGCTCAGCCAGACCCTCACTGTCTTTTTCCTTCTTTCTCCACTGCCTGTTTTAACGTTATCTTGTTCTTGCTGCCAGACTGCCTGGGGATGGGAATTTCAGCTGCAGAGTCACACCCTGATCTTGTTCGTCCATTCGTGCGGGCATGTCGATGGGAACAAGTGTCCCAGCTTTCCTCTAACCCGAGGGGCTGTGGGCAACGCAGCCTGTGGGGCTGGGGAGTGAGTCAATTGTCTCTTCCTGAGCTGCCAACATTCGGACACTTGGCTATCTCCTTGGGGTGTCCTTCCAAGCTGTGAGCTGCCTTCCAGCATGCAAAGCTGTCCCATAGCACCCTTGTGTTCTCTGAAAGCCCCACGGAGAAACGCAGAGACTCTCTGGCTGAGGAGATGCTGTGGGGTTGGTGAAATGAGCCACGAGTGTCCTGGGCTAGAAGTGGGGTGCTGAGACCTTGAGGAAGGGTGAGACATTTCGTGCTCTGCACTGGATCCCTCTGCTCTCAGCAGTGTCTGGTTGCATAACAGAACATAAGAATGTGATCGCCCTCCATCTCAGGAAGGTGCAAGGCCAGGGAAGCTGGGAACAAGACCGGGGGACAGACCAGCTCCCCTCACTGCGCTCTGAGCCACAGGCAATCCTCTTGCCTCGCAGGACTCACTCTGTTCTCCTGGAGTGCAGCAGAAATGCTGAGGGTTCCTGACATCCCAGAACACTCCCCAGGGGAGATGGGGGGAGCTGTCAAAACCCCCAAGCCTCTCCAAGTGCCTTCTGCCACCCCAGTTCCTCAGCACGGGGAGTGCAGGTGCTGACAGGCCCTTCTGCGTTAGGAGCGGTTCCATCTGACCAAGTCAAACGCCAGCACTGGCCCCTGCCCCCACCCTTCCCAGGAACCCACTGCTGCAGAGCAGGGCTGACTCCTCGGCAGCCAGCGGGCAGAGGCCCTGCTCCTCACGCCACATTCAGCCAGCACCCACCAGAGCTCCAGCCCTGCAGCTGAGGAAGGATTCCTGGAAAATGCAAAGGGGGGTGTGCAGCAGGGGTGGGGGCTGTGGAAATGGCTTGGATTTTGCTCAGAGAAGTCTCCCCTGACTTCTTGTGTTTTCCTCCTCCAACAGGTCCCCATGCCCAGAGGGACCAAATGTCCAACGGCAGCTCCATCACCCAGTTCCTCCTCCTGGCCTTCGCAGACACGCGGGAGCTGCAGCTCTTGCACTTCTGGCTCTTCCTGGGCATCTACCTGGCTGCCCTCCTGGGCAACGGCCTCATCATCACCGCCATAGCCTGCGACCACCGCCTGCACACCCCCATGTACTTCTTCCTCCTCAACCTCTCCCTCCTCGACCTGGGCTCCATCTCCACCACTGTTCCCAAAGCCATGGCCAATTCCCTCTGGGACACCAGGGACATCTCCTACGCAGGATGTGCTGCACAGCTCTTTCTGTTAGCCTTTTTCATCACAGCAGAGTATTGTCTTCTCACTGTCATGGCCTACGACCGCTACGTTGCCATCTGCCACCCTCTGCACTATGGGACCCTCCTGGGCAGCAGAGCTTGTGTCCACATGGCAGCAGCTGCCTGGGCCAGTGGGTTTCTCAATGCTCTCCTGCACACGGCCAATACATTGTCACTACCCCTCTGCCACGGCAATGCTGTGGACCAGTTCTTCTGTGAAATCCCCCAGATCCTCAAGCTCTCCTGCTCACACTCCTACCTCAGGGAGGTTGGGCTTCTGGTGGTTGGTGTCTGTTTACTATTTGGGTGTTTTGTTTTCATTGTGGTGTCCTATGTGGAGATCTTCAGGGCCGTGCTGAGGATCCCCTCTGAGCAGGGACGGCACAAAGCCTTTTCCACGTGTCTCCCTCACCTCGCCGTGGTCTCCCTGTTCGTAAGCACTGCCATGTTTGCATACCTGAAGCCCCCCTCCATCTCCTCCCCATCCCTGGATCTGGTCGTGGCAGTGCTGTACTCAGTGGTGCCTCCAGCAGTGAACCCCCTCATCTACAGCATGAGGAACCAGGAGCTCAAGGATGCCCTATGGAAACTGGCCCAATGGACGCTGTTTCACCGACAATAACCTGCCTCCCCTTCTCCGCACAGTCCCCAGAGTTTATCTGAGGCCATGAGTCTGATTTTTTCTCTTGTGATAATCCTGCTTATATAGAATTTTCTGGGTTCATACTACTTGTCTTGCGGCTTGATCCTGTGACTCTTGCCCAACACTGTGTCAGGTGTGGCATGCCCAATAGCAGGTCTACAATAAAACGGGGTCTCCCAGTTGCAGCACCTTAAGCCTGGGCTCTTCCTCCAACCTGTCTCCCAAGAAAATGTCCAAGGAATTGGTCTTTCAAAAAATCTGTTCTCCCTGCGTTCTCAATGTTTTGGGGTTAAGCTCACGGTACCATTGGGTTCCACTGGACCAAATGGTATGGATTTAAGAGTTCTCTTCTTGGTGTCCAATGGCAGGGGAGATGGTCCATGAGCTCCCATTATCTTCTCAGGTTCCTTCATGGATGACAAGACTGATGGCACATACCAGAGTCTCTGGAAATGAATTTGGAGGGGTGATGAGAGGAGAGGATGGGGACTCACCCCGTGCCCTGGGGTTGCAATGAATGGGGACTCAGAAGGTGAAACACCCTCCAAGGTGAAGTCCCCCCAAAGTAAAGCACCAAATTGACGTATCCATGAACAAGGACTCTGCAGTGCCATGGGAGTGAGTGGGGACCCAGCAGGCAGAGGGAGGGGAGGCTGGAGAGATGCAGGAGGTGCCGGAGGAGGCCCAGGGCCAGGACTGTCGTGCTGTCGTGGGGAGTGGGGCTGGTGGGAGCAGAGGAGGGGGCAAATTCAGTGAGGGTTGGGCATCACCTGCAATATGAATTCAGGAGAGCCAGCGAGTGAGTAGCCTCCATTTCCTCATGGCCTTGGGGCCAGCACCATCCCTGGGGCTGATGGGGAGGCTGAGCTCCCTGTGTGCCCCCCAGCAGCTGCTGTGCCCCTCAGAGGGGCTGGGGCCGTGGGGTGAGTGCCCAGAGCTCTGCAGCACCCTGCGGTGGGCACTGCCGTGGGACCAGCCCAGGCTGGGCTGCTCTGCTGGGCTGGGCTGGGGAGAGGGCAGGGGTGGTGGGGAGAGCTGGGGAGGGGCTGGGCTGGGCTGGGAAGTGCCCGGGGGAGGAAAGCAGCAGTGTAGAGCTCAGCTGTGTGAGTGTGCAGGGTGGGGGCACACAGCAGGGTGCTCACAGTGCAGAGTCAGGCGTCATGGGGAAGGAAGCAAGGCACCAAAGGTGCAGAAGAGAGAGGCCCAGTCTGTGCCATGTTCCCTGGACACCCCAGGGAAGCTGTCCTGGGAAAACCGTCCGAGATCAGTTGCACACACCGGCCATTTCCATCTCTGGTCACACCCCCCAGCCCTGAGGAGGGACCTTTGCTGCATGGTCACCCCCGTTCTCCTCCGGGGCTCACTGATACCCAACTCCACCGCCAGTATTAATAAAAAGGGAACCAGTTTCCTGCTGACACTTCTTACACACAAGTCCCAGAGCTCTTGCCACAGCTGGTCTCTCAGCCAAGCCCCTTCTCAGACAGCCCCAGCTCGATCAGGTGCTCATGGCCTTGTCTCAACAAACATTGAAAATCTCCATTGATTGAGATCCCACCAACTGGCCTGGGTCCTTGCTCCAGTGATTGGCTCTGTGGCATTTCTCAAAAACTCAGCTCTCTCAGCCTCTCTTTGGCCAAAATGTGCTCCAGGCCCCAACTATCCTTCTGGCCTCTGCAGGACTCACTCCAGTCTGTCAGGGTCTTTCTTGTGCTGGGGAGCCCCAAACTAGACACTGCAATCCAGATGCGGTCCTGTTATGGGTTAGCCTTGGCCAGCAGCCAGATACCCACCCAGCTGCTCATTCACTCACTCCCCTCACTCAACAGGACAAAGGGAGCAAATAAACCAGAAATCTCATGGGTGAAGATAAAGTGAAGGAGATCAGTTATCAGTTACTGTCATGGGCAAAGACGTGTTGACTTGCTGAGGATAAGTTTAGTTTGTTGCCAATTATAAAAAGTTTGGAATTGTGAGAAACAATGGCAAAAATATTAAAGGCCATTCTGCTCACACTCTCTCCCAGGCTCAAATCACTCCATTGTTCCCAATTCATCTACCTACCCCAACCCCAAAAGGAGCAGGGGGGATGGTGAAGAGGGGGATAACAGTCAGTAAAGAACATCCCTGCCACTCCTTCCTCCTCACACTTCTCCCCTGCTCCACCTTGGGTCTTCTCCATGGATCCCACCATATTTGTGGTCAAGGCTATGTGTTGTTCATTTCTTTCTGTCTGTCTTTTCTCCTTTATACTCCCAGAATGATAGAAATGTTGAGATTGGAAGGGACCTCTGGAGATCATCTAGTTCAACCCCCCCAGCTGAGGCAGGGTCAGCTAGAGTAGGTTGCTCAGCAACTTGTCCAGGTGGGTTTGGAATATCTCCATGGATGGAGACTCCAAAACCTCTCTGGGCAACCTGTTCCAGTGATTGACCACCCTCACAGTCAAAAAGTGTTTTCTTGGATTCAGGTGGTACTTTATATACATTAATAAGATCCCTCCAAACCTTTTCTTCTCCAGACTGAACAGTCCCACATCTCCCAGCCTTTCCTCCTGTGAAAGATGCTCCAGTCCCTTAAACCAGTTTTGTGGCCCTTGGCTGGACTTGCTTTAGCAGGTCAACCACTGTCTTGCACTGGGCAGCCCAGCACTGGACACAGCACTGCAGATGGGGCCTCACCAGTGCTGAGGAGAGGGGAAGGGTCACCTCCCTCCACCTGCCAGCAATGCTTCTCCTAATGCAGCCCAGGAGGCTGTTGGCCTTTGCCGCGGGGGTGCACTGCTGGCTCCTGCTCAGCTGCTTCTCCTCTGGGACCCCAAGGTCCTTCTCCCCAGACGTGTTATCTGGCCAGCTGGCCACCAGAAGATACCCACAGTGTGGCTGGATCACAGGCTGTCCTTCCCCAGGGACATTCTCAGCAGAATACATATATGCCAATATATGTATTGAATATATATGCCAAAAGTCTTGCTGAAGTGGAGGTCAACGACATCCACTCTGCTCTTCTCCTGCGCAAATAGAGTTACTTCATCATGAAAGCAATCAGGCTGGCGAGGCATGATTTACCCTTGCACAGTCCACGCTGATGCTCTTCTCTTTCAGGTGCCCAGGAATGTCACCCACGAAGAGACATTCAATGGCTCACTCCTCATCAAAGTGAGCTTGTGCAGCCGGTGGTTCCCCGGGTTGCACTTTTGGCCTCTTGCAAAGATGGGTGCAACGTTGGTTTGTCCTCACTCACAAGAGACCTCTACCAATTCCGTGGCCTTTTAAAAGGGGTATGCAAGGAAAGATCGATCTTGCCCTGTAACTTCATTACCACTGTTCTGCCTGTTATACGGTGTATTCAGTTTCTCTATTCTCTCGTATACTTCCACCTGTCATGATACAACGGCCATTTCTAAAATCATCTTTTCAGATGAAGACTGTCTAGACCAAGGCCCTTTCCATTATTCTCCACTTTTCTCCTCCCCTTTGTCTTTCTTCATTCCGATACCTCTCACCTATGCAGCTGCTTTGAGCTTCAGGGAGTTAAAAGCTTGCCTGTCCTTCAGTAGTCTCATTGGCTCTTTAGCCAACTCCTTCATTAGGTTCCTGTCTATCTTTTTGTACCTGTCTCTCGAAACCATTTCTGATAAGATTATCCCTTGGAGAGAGGCAACCTCATTAGAGGCAGCTTGTACTTAGCACATGGTTACAGAGTGTGCTTTATTGTTTATGCAGGCTGATCATGCTTTAATTTTCTTTCCTTACAAATAGGAAACAATCTTCTGTGCCTGTGTGCAGCCAGTTCTCTGAGGAGAGCAGGTGGGAGTTGGTGCCATGGAGCTGTAACACCCAGCTGCAGAGGTCAGTGGAGAAGTCTGATGCAAGGAAGAGTGATGTAAGTCCCAGATGGCCAATGAGAGAAATGGTGAGGTTTGGGAGGTGAGGAGCAAAGTTCTCCATACAGAGTCAGACCTCAAGGGACTGCTTCTCCTGCCTGCCCAGACCTCCTGAGGAGACACCCTGAATCACTATCACTTGGAGAATGCTTCTATCACCTCTTCCCTGAATTGAAAAGATCATTTTTGTTAGATGCACTTTGAAATCTCCCTTCTTAACTACTCTATGAAACCTCTCTAATTAGTTGTACAAGTCTTGAAGACTTGAAGAAAATTACATGGCTCGTTAGGGCTTTCTGTATGTTAATGATTCCCACTGTGTATTTGGTGCTGAGTCCATGAACCTCAGCTACTGAGAGAAGATTGAAGAAACTGCTCAAGAAGTCAGAAGCAAAACTCAAAGTGTCTTGAAGTATTAATGGGTCCTGCTGAGGACCATTACTGACAAAGCCTCCCCATGGCCTTGTTAGAGCAGATCATTGGAGGCCATGCTTGCAGGTAGGCAAAGGCACTGTGCAGGTGGCTGTAATGCTGAGAAAACCCTTGGTTTATTTGAGGAAGCAGAAAGGCCAAGCCCTCACCCCCAGGCCCTGGGAAGGCAGATCCTGTCCCTCACACGTGGCTCAGGGCTCTTCTTGGGGGCAGTTGGATGTGGGGGTGAGCAATGCCAAGGGTAGGAAAATTCTATGGTACGTCCTGGCCTCCCAAAGAAGGGGCAAGAAGGAAGAAATGAAGTGCAGAGCCTCAAAAGAAAGTTCCTCCTTGTAGGCCTCGGTGGCAGAGGCAACTGCCTTAGCCAAGGGGACAAAGCTCTCGGTCCTGTTGAGCCTTTTGGCCTTGCCAGAGCCCTCAGCCATCTCTGCTGCAGGCTGTCCTACACTGTCCCATGCCTGCACCTCTTGCCCTTCAGGCTGTAGACACCCATCTTGCTTTCCCACCTAGCTCTCACCCCAGCATTTCTAGACCTTCACTGATGTCTCTCCACCCTCACTGGCTTTTCCTTGAAACACAAAGGCATGGGCTGATCCAGACTCCCTCTGGGTGACCTCTTACAACCACAAGGCTACCCTTTGAGTGAGAGTTCTTTTTCCTCCCCTCCAATCTGAACCTTCCAAGCTGTGCTTTGTGGAGGTTGCCTTCTCTTCCCACTACCAAGAAAAGCTCCATCACCTCTGAAACCACCCTTCAAGCACTTGCAGGCTACTACTGTGGTGCCCTGAGCCTCTACTTCACCAGGCTAAAGAAGCCCAGGACCTTCAGCCTCTCTACACAGGCTCCAAACTCCACCCTGGCAGATCTCCTCTGGACCCTGTCCAGTTCCTCCCAATTCCTCCAGACCAGGGAGCCCCAAAACCAGACACCGATAATCCAGTTGTGACCACACCAGTGCTGAGTCAAGGGAGATGATAACTCCCTTGTCTGGGTGGCCACGCACCCCCTAAAGCAGCCCCATATGCACAGCCCTGTATGCAGGTGGTCTTATACCCGGTGAGTGTGTACCACTGGCTCATATGGCATCCCTTGGAACGGCCAGGCCCTTCTCCTCAAGGTCACTCCTGAGCTGTTCAGGTCCCAGCCTGCCCTCATGTATGGGTTTACTCTGCCCCCAATAAAGGACTGACCACTTCTACCTGTAAAACTTCATCAGGTTTCTATTGCCAAACCCCAGAGTTACTCAAGTCCCCCTGGAGCGAAGCTCTGTTTGGACAGCTGTTAATGTGTGGGTACAGATGGCCCACCAGATTTGTGGTGCCTCTGACAAGAGGAGAGCACGAGGAACTGCAGGACACTACAGATAACAGAAGGAGGTCCTAGTCTAATGGAATTGCTGACCAAGGTAGGAACTGCCCTGGTGACAAGCTCAGAAACACCAAATGAGGGTACAAAGAAAACCAAACTAGGGCCAGGGAGGGAAGGGTAAACAGAGACGTGCTGTTTGCATGGGAGGGTACAAGGATGGTCAAGGGGAAGAAATTGTGAGTGGGAAAAGAGGGAAAAAGAAAAAACGGTGAAGCAGTGGAAAGGATCAGGGCTGTTTGGGGGTACCTGCCAAGCAGCCCTGCATCTGAGCAACAGCCTGGAGTGGGACAGGAAAGTCACAGATCATCTGACCAAACTTCTTTCTCTCTGACTTCAGTGGTCACTGGGAACCTGAATGTTTTGCCTCCATCATGAAGGGAAGATCTGTTGTGGATGGAAGCGCAGAATCATTCATGCTGGAAGGCACCTCAGGAGGTCTCTAGGCCAACCTCCTGCTCTCAGCAGGGTCAGCTATGGGGTCAGAGCAGGGTGCTCAGGGCTTCATTCGTTTTGGGCTTGAAAAGCTCCAAGGATGGAGATGACACAAGCTCTCTGGGAGCTCTGCTCCACTGCTTGGCTGTCTTAATGGGGAGAGTTGTTCCTCCCTTGTTTCAGCTGACACCCATTGGCCCTCATCCTCCCATCATGCAAAACAGGGGAGAGCCTGGCTGCCTTTGTACCAAAGAGATAAGGTGGCTGTTATTAGGGCTCCCCAAAGCCTTGTCCTCTCCTGGCTTTGCACCTTTGCACAAGGAAGGTCCATGGCATGCTGGGCTGCATTAGGAAGAGCACTGCCAGATGTGACGGATGCACTCGACCTCTTAACCAAGCCAGCAGTCGTTTGGTACAGGCTCCAAAGGAGGTAAAGGTCTGAGCCGTGGCCGGGCCAAGAACTCCTCTGGTTCCGGTCTGTTCTCTGAGAACCCACAAAGGAGCCGAGTGGCTCGGTGAACATTGATACACGAGCTTGGAACACCCATCATGCACTTGACACACGAATAGCTGGTGGCTTTTCCAAGACTCATTTATCAAGGAACAAAGAAAGCTGTGGGTACAAGGAGCCTCGTGCATACCTTTCCCATCGCATGTAATTTGACTACGAGCCAACCACTTTATCCCATTAATAGGACAGCCTAAGGGAGCCTTCTGTGAGCTCTCCCTGCTAGGCAGCGTGGCTGCATGGCGGTGATCTCCCCTGGAGCTGGGACACCTCTCAAGGTTGCTCCTCGAGGCAGAGAGACCTTTTACCAACAGCAGATCTTTGGTAAGTGACTGATAGCATGCTGAGTTAATACTAATGAAACACTGCTAACCCATGTAACTATTAAATACTAATTACTATCAACTTTGTAGAGATAATTCCATTAGACATAACCTGTTGTCCAAGCCTGAGACTAAGATTGGATCTAGCGGCACCTAAGCTCCATCAGGAGTTTAGAAAGCAAGAGGGTCCACTCTGAACCTCATGACTCAACGGGTGGGTCTTCCTTACCCTTTTCATCTCTGGTCTCTGTCTGAATCATTGTAACTCGAGTGTAACTCAATTTTCCTTTGTATGTTTCTTCCATGCAGTAATTAATAAGGTGAACCTTGCCATCAAACTTATTGAACCTTGGTGAACCACCTTCTTGAACCTTGGTAAACCACCTTGTTAAATTCCATTGTATTTATTGAACCCTATCAAATTAGAAAGCATATTGCTGCTTCCTTCTTTTAAGTGAGGTGCGTTCCACTCATTTTGTGACAAATTGGCATAGTCGGCAGGATCCTAAATCAGGATTCGCGACACCACAGGGTTGGTGGAAGTGATCCTCTCTACTCAGCACTGCTACAATTTGTCGTGCTCATTTCCCTCAGGGTTTTCAACCCCAGCACCTTCACTTGCACGTCAGCCAAAGCTGCCCTCCACATCTTCCATCAGTCCTTCCCTGCCTTCTTGGGAGAAACAAGTCCAGGAGAGCATTCCCCCATGTTGCGTCAGGGATCACCTTCCACCTTCCCTTCAACAGAGGTCTTCTAGCAGAGGTCCATGGTCTTCAAAGTCCTCAGTCATTACCAGGGCCTAAAACTGTGTCCCTTCCTCCAGCTCTCTAAAGGAGACCTCATCCTCCTTCTGACCTTCGTCAGGCGGTTCGGTGATCCATTGGACATCAAGGAGCGAGTGATCCATGTAACAGTAAACCTGAGCAGACCCAGGCCCCTGTGCTGGGCTGGTACGTGCTCCATGGACAGCTTGGCCTTCAGGCTGTGTTGTGCTCGGTGTATCCCTTGGCTGCACGTTAAACTGGACTGTAAACGAGAAGAGGGCAGGAAGCTCCAACCTGCTACTGGCGATGAGGCCATCTGCGTGTCCTTACCTTTATCAAAAACTGCAGCAACAATTTCCCATGTGAACATCCTCTCTTTGGGTCAGTAGAAAAGATGACTAGAATTGTTTTCCTTGTAAGAAAACACTGAAGGAGCTCACAGGAGTAAAGTGGGATAACTCTTCAACGGGTGGGATCTGCACAGCTTGCTGCACCACGATGAAAGGCACCTCCTGCTGCAAAACAACATCCAAGCCTGCTGCTGGCCTATCAGGGATTCTGGCAGCTGTGACCTCACAGTCTCCTTCCCAGCCATGGGGCTCCTGCTGGCCCATGAGATCCTGAGGCACAGCTGACCTCATCATAGCATTCCCACCCATCTCCTCCTTGTGGCCTGCCAGCTGGTCAGATACAGGTCACCCCCCATTCCTCCTCCAACACCCTGTGGCTGCTCTGGGACCTCGCGGTCCTTGCCTTGGCCCCAGGGGGGTGGGGGGTCAAAGTGAGGAGGTCAGAGTGTGGGGACGAGGGCTTTGGGGTACGTACTCTGTCAGCAGGGAAGAGAACTGGGCATGGACAAGCAGACGCTTCGGGCAACTGCAAAGTAGAGATGGGGCAGTCTGTAATACTTCTGCCAGGATCAAAAGCTAAAGGAAGTTTCCCTTCAAAGAGCCGAGTCTGTTGGGAGCTCCACTCTCCAAAATCCCAAAGCCCGTGTGTTACACAGTGATCAGCAGCTGATGTTTCTTTCTGCACCTCTCGAACACAGTTTCTCTGGGCTTTTCCTTTGGCTGGTTTTTATCTCTGGTAGGTGTACACGCTCAGTTCCATCCAACCTGCAAACCTGCCACTTGCCCACCTTCTGCTGGGGGCCAAGCCAAAGGGATGAAGCCTCGTGCTCGTACAAGCCCGAAGCAGAGTTAAAGCACTGAGAAGTTCCCCGGTCAGCCCTGAGCCAGCGTGCAGGTATCGAAGCTGCGGTGAGATGGAAGGGCCTGGAAAACAATTCATCGGCAGGAGGCGATGGGAGAAGGCGCAGCGCATGTGGCACCTGGGATGAAGTGATACGCTCAGGTTCGTCTCTGGCTCAGTGCTGCCCTTGCACATTGACCAAGCCCCAGCTCAGAGCAGAAATTCTCGTTACCGACCGTGGGTGCCAGATGCTGTTCCTGCTCCCTCCTCCCGGAGCATTAATCCCACCTTCTGTGTATCTGCAGGGCCCTGATAATGCTGCTGGGTGGGCACCATGGATGGATTGGCAGGTTTTCTGCATGTTTGTGACTGATCTTTCCTGTTGCTTTTAAACAGGAAAACCTTGATCCGTACTCCCCAGGACCTAGAGAAATGCAAAGAACCGATGATGACAGAGGTGCCGATCAAGGGAGGGAGTGTAGGTTAGTTCTGCTTTTAAATTTTCTTGCCTGTGTTCTAGCCAAAAGCCTTGTCTTAAACAACTGAAAGGAGCTGAACTGCTGGCTATTTTTCATCCCTACACACTTCTGTGTTGCTATGGACTTGACCAGCCGTAGTCATGGACTCTGAGCCTGTCCTGTGGTGAGGTCAAAGCGGGTATTCAAAAAAAAAAAGTGTGCTTTTCCACAATGCTTCCAAGATTGAAGAGAAGAGCTGGCTGTGGGCAGGTGGGAATGCCCAGGAACGGGCAGTGTCACTCAGAACGGGGCACAGCGGTGCGGGTACAGCCGCAGCGTGACAGTTTTCATGGCCTGAGCAGCACAGCACGGATTTTCAGGCAGCACTGGCTGCCGGGGGGATGCGAGCAGCTCCTCCAGAGTGTGGGCATGGGGAGGGGAGAAGACAGTGCTGTTCCTGGGGGAGTGTGGCAGGGACAGAAAAGGCTGTGGCAGCAGTTGAGCCGCTCAGAACTCGAGCAGGAGGTGATTTGGGCAATACCTGGCGAAGTCAGCGTCTTGTACGTGTTGCGCAGACTGCGTGAGGCCTGACCGCCTTACGAGGCGAGGAAAGGGGTGTGAAAGGAGCGTTGGGGTGCCAAGGAGCGGGGATGGAAGCGATCACAGACTCATTGCTCAGTGTTCCATGGGCTGTCTGTACACCCCGTGTAACTCACCGTGCGTTCAGAAAGAAGTGCCACCCTTTTGGTGAAAAGAGAAGAAAAAAAAAAGGTAATCTGTGGCAGAGCTAGAACCTGGAGTGAGATTACCATGCTTAGTCTCACCCTTCTAGAGTATCGAAAACATTTCCCTGAAACACTTTCCCAAAGTCACAAGGCGTGACTTTCTGAAATAGCTGTTTTCCTAGGAGCTGCCTCTGAGCTCAGCCAGCTGGGAGAGTCTTGCCTGCTGTTAGTCACCGAGGCTGATGACAGCTCTCCCAGCAGTCCTGGCAAGGACAGAACAAGAGGAATCCTTATGCTTCTCTGGGCTGATTGTAATTTCTGGAACGTGTCTTGCATAAGTCGGTCTTCAGGTTTTGCAGGTTGTAGGTTTGGCAGGATCTATTGGGTCATTAACATGATGTTAATTACAAAACCCGGTGGGATGGGGTTGAGAATCAGAAGGGTAAAAGTGAGAAAGAAACTTGTGGGTTGAGATAAAAAGAGTTTAATAATGAAAAAGAAATTGTTTAAAAAATCGTAAGGAAAAGAAAAAAACAACAGAGAGAGGGAAATAAAACCCAAGAAAAACAAGCCATGCAAATGAAAACAATTGCTCACCGCCAACCGACCGATGCTCAAACAGTCCCTGAGCAGTGGCCCCCCTGCCACCCTCCCCCAGTTTTATTGCTGAGCACGACGTCATGTGGTGTGGAACATCCCTTTGGTCAGCTGGGGTCAGCTGTCCCAGCTGTGTCCCCTCCCAACTTCTGTGCACCCCCAGCCTGCTCGCTGTGGGGTGGGGTGAGGAGCAGAAAAGGCCTTGACCCTGTGTAAGCCCTGCTCAGCAGAACGAAAACAGCCCTGGGTTATCAACACTGTCTTCAGCACAAATCCAAAACACAGCCCCATACTGGGTACTATGGAGAAAATTAACTCTATCCCAGCCAAAACTAGGACAGAAAGGCACTTTGGATTCCATATAATCTGCAAGAGTGCTTGAACAGTTTCATGTTATGTTGAGGTACATAGTTATAAAGTCATCAGAAGAAAGTGAAGACAAAGAAGATGAAGATGGCAAAGATAGTCAAAAGCGTTACAACCTTTGACAGCAGAAACACGTCATTTACAGTTTATATGAACAGTTTTCCTTCAATGTATTGTTCTTTTCAAAGATTTACGGACGATGTTTTGCTATTTCCATATCAGAGTTTAGTGATTTAACGTAAGACTCGCCACTGAAATGTAAGAAAAATGACTGATGTATCCAGGAAATAAGTGTAATTACATAGACCGGATAGTTTTACTGCTGTAGTTTACAGGTCTCCTTAAAACGCAGGTGTGTGTTTTTTCACTTGTGCAGTGCAGGGATTAGAAAAAAAAAAGAAAACCACAAAAAAACACCCCGAAACTTCCCCTGAAACTAGAGGTGGATGAGACCTATCACATTTCCGCCTCTTCCGCTACCCTGCTTTCTCTTAAACTTGTTTGTATCACTGTCACAAATTCCTTCCTCACTCCAGAGCCAAGACAATGTCAGATATTTTTTCAGGCCGGTCCTCTCCTGTCAGGCAGAGATGTCCATGCAGACGTGCTCGGTCACAGACCCTGCTGCAAGAGGACGAACGGGCGGGTGCGTGGTTGGTGGTGGTTCTCCCTTATCCACAGTGCTGTCAGTCACCTCAGGGAATGATGCTTTGGGGGGGTTTCAGGTGGGTGGTAATTACAGAATAAGTATGTGATTATTGCCGCGGGAGTCTGGGGGTCTGAGAAGAACAAAGAGGTGGGGAGGAGAGATTGTTCACAGCGCAGCTTTTGTGGGTGCGTGACGACGATCATGGAGGTGGTGGCTGAGGTTCTGTCATGGACGTTCTTTTGTTCTGGAACTGAAGCCCCAGTCGCCCCTGACAGCCTTAGTCAGGCGACTGTACCTGGGAGCGTACCGGTTCTTTTCCTGAACCTGAAGAGAATCCCGGCACAGGGAGAGCCTGTTTGGAAGTTTTAGCGGTCTGGGGGCAGAGGCCAGCTGGGGGCGGGGGCCCTCGGGGCGGGGGCTGCTTCTGCTGGTGCCGTCGCGGCCGGCAGCTCTCGCCCCTCCCAGAGCAGAGGCAGTCGCTGCGCGCGCACAGCGCTGGCTGCTCTGCAGAGCCGCGGCTGCTCTGCCCCGGGTCCTGCTCTCGGCCCCGCCTCTCCCCTTCCCTCCCCCTCCTCTCCCCCTCACCCTCCTCCCCTGTCCCCCCTCGCCCGCCTGTGCCGGTCCGTCCCTCTGTCCCCCCTCCTCTGCTCCCTCTGTCCCTCTGTCCTGCTGCTCACCGCCACGTCCCTGCGCCCCTGCCCTGCCCCCTTCTCCCTGCCCCCTTCCTCACCAGGGGTTTCCTTCCGCCACTCCCCGCCCCCCGTCCTCCGGTCCCTCTGTCCGTCTGCCGCCCCTCCCCGGCCACCCCACCGCCCTGCCCACCCCCCTCTGCCGCTCTCTCCCTCTCCCCTCCTCCTCCCGGCTCCACCGGGGCTCCGGGACCGGGGCCGGGGCAGCCCCGGGGAGGGGCCATGGGGCCTGGGGGGGCGGGGCCGGGCCGGGGGCGGTGTCCCCCAGGGTCAGAGAGCGGGAAGGAGCGCCCCGGGGCATGCCGGGAGCTGTAGTGTTGGGGCATGGGGCTGCCGGGCGGCCATGTTGGTTCCCGAGGCATGCCGGGAGCTGTAGTCCTGGGGCATGGGGCTGCCGGGCAGCCATGTTGGTTCCCGGGGCATGCCGGGAGCTGTCGTTTCCCCACGCTCAGCTTCCCGGCAGCCATGTTGGCCTCGGGAGGCGCGGTCTCTGCTCCGGCTGCGTCTCGGCTGAGGTGAGGGCTGGGGCCGCGCGGGGGGGGTGGGGGAGAGCTCCAAACCGCCCGGTGCGAGGGGCTGCCGGTCAGCTGGAGCCGGGCCGGCCGGGGCAGCCCCGGGAGTGACCCGAGAGCTGGGGAGGGGAAGGAGACAGCCCCCCGGGCACAGGCACCGGGCAGCCCCACTGCCAGAGCCCCCCTGAGCCGCCCCGGCATCTTTAGTTACTACAGTAATAGGCGGTGTGTGTTTTCCTGTTAACTCTCCCGGGGCTTTCACTGCAGCTGCTCTGTTCAGGACGGGGAATATTAAGAGGGAAATGAAAGCGAGCGATACGCATGCGATGGTGATCCTGCCCCAAGGCACGCTGTTTGTTGATCTGGGGAAACACGGCAGTGACTCTGTCAGCGGACAAGGGTTTCCGTGCTATTTCTGTATTTGATACCAGGGGTTTCTTCCCTCTGCCTGTGTTTCTGTGCGGGCACGTGCATGAAGCAGAGGTGTTTCTCTGTGCCGTACCTGGGACTGGTGACGGCTGGGTGGGTGGGAAGATGCGCAACCACGAAGAAACTTCCTGCAGCTGCCCTGCCATGTGCTTCAGGATAACACAGCTCTTCTGGTCGTTTGCTGCCATGGAGAGCTGCCGAGTGCATGGGGAGGTGTTGGGCTCCTCCTCCCCGCGGTCGGCACTGGTCCTTACTGGGTAGCCTCCCCCGGCAGCCAGTGCTGTACGTCCCTGTCAGCTTTAGGCAGACCTCTGCGGCTGGAATGTGTGCCATGTTCCTCTGATTCGTCCATCCTCCACCTTGCATAGCAAGACGTTTAAGATACTGCAGTGTGCTCTTTCTATTGCTGCTAACGTTCAAAAACGTTGTTTTGGTCTGGTCAGCAAGGTATTTGGAAAACCTCACTGTTGCATTTTGAGAATAAAGTGGGTTCCCATCCTTCCCCTCATCCCCCAAACTGTGCAGGATCCAGACCTTTTCCCCTACCTCGCTGTGTGCAGCCTGGCTTCGTTCGTTTTGCTGCCTCAGACCCAGAATCTAGCAAACAGCTGAGATGTGTGCTGGGTGCTCCAGGCCAAAGGAAGTTTCAAATGGTCCCAGTTTACTTTACACAGCCATGCAGCATGGTACATTTTGGAAGGAACGCTGGGGTGATGGATCAGAAGTTACTGAAAATGAGATGATCCTGGTAGTGTTTTGTTCTCAGTGCCTGGTTTGGGAAAGAATATACTCAAATATTCTAAAACACAGATCTACTAGAGAAATACGAGTGCAAGGTAAATTCATAATTCCTAAATTCATGCTGCATTTGTTGCTAAATGTATGTTTTCATTTCATTCAAACTAGAACGTAAACCAAGATTGTACCTGCAAAAGAATTTGAATAGCTGTCTTTGTTTCCCAGAGTGAGCATACAAGCACCGGGGAGCAGTTTGCAGGATCAGAACTTCAGCCTGCTCTGGGTGATAGATAAACCCTTAGGAGAGGAAAGAGAAACCCCACTTTTTTAAATACAGCTCTACTCTCTTAATATTTCTTCGTGTTAGATTGTGTTGGCGGTCAGACTCTAAGCACGTGATTGAACTGTTAAAAAATCAAGATATTTAAGGATTATTTACTGTATTAAATCCTCTTACAAGCAGTGCACTCTCTTGCCCTGTGGATAGTAGAATGGCATGACTGGTAATTTTCCTTTCCTTTTCTAGTAGAAGGATGCATTTAGGAAGGCAAAGGCAGCGTACGAGAGGTGCCCCACAACAAACCAACCTGTGAAAACCCAGACATCCACTGCCACAAACAGGAAGAAGCTATGGGCCTTTGCTTCAGACTCTGCAAAAGATTGACCAAGCCCGAGGAAAGCGACAAAAAGTGAAGAAATGCCACAGCGTAACTTCGGGATGGCAGGTGAGGTTTCCGTCCTTGTTCCTCAGGTGTAGCAGCCTCGTTTTGTTTGAGGATGCGGCGTTGGAATCGAACCGCAAGACCAGTTTTCTTTACTGCACGTGGTGCTGTAGCGCAAGTCCCTTTCATGTCCCAAATTAAGGTGCCAAGACTCTCGTTAAACCTCTGCATAAGAACCTAAAATTCCTTAGTGCTTTCAAGAGTCAAGTCCAGATCTGTGGCATATCCTAACCCATAACCATTTGGGGACCAGATTGGATTGATTTTTAATGCAGGCTTATGTGCTGTTAGAGATTTCCGTTTTCTAGTCAAAAAGGAAAATGCTGATTGCGTGCATTCTTTTTCCCTTTCAGAGAGTGTTGTACTGTGTTTAGTAATTTGCTGTTTGCAAAGATAATTTATGGGTGTCTATGAATTTGGAGGTGTTAACGTTCTTGTGGATGAATGTAGCAGTGGAGCTAGCTTTTTGCATGGAAATCAAAAGAAGGTAATATAATTTCACTTAAAATGTGCTCTTTTGCCCACTATACCTTGGAGGGGTGGATTCTGTCCTTTTAAACATTAAAAAAAAAAAAAGAAATCAAATCTATGAATAAATGTAGGTGGAGCGCCTGAACTAGTGAAAGACAGAGAATCTCTCACCGATATCCACAAATGGCAGAACTGTTGCAATCCTGACCTTGAAATACAGAGACGTTAATGTTAAATACTGGCAGCTTAAGAACAGTCAAGGTAGAAAAAATACTTTTTTCCCCCCATCAGCCTTCTTTTTTTTTTTTTTCCTTTTTGCTATGTAAAGTTTCTGATTTTCTAAATTTGATGTATTTGAAAGTTTGTCATATCCTACCTCGTTTATGACAAGCGTGTGGCAGATAGGACTTTTCTGATTAGAGAGATTGTGAGCTGGAGAGTGGAAAATGGTTTTCTGGAACAAGTGTGAAAGGATAAAACAGGATAAAAAGGCTTGTATGCCCTTTTACCGGTTGAGTGGTATGAAGATTCCTGGAATGAAATTCTTTCTGGCTATGAAGGAACTGTGAAATGTGACCAAAATAAAGTTCTAGAAGTCTCAAGCCCCTTCATCCCGTTCTGCTGTCAGAGGAATAACTCTTATGCTCCTCAAGGTTTCTTGACTTAGCAGGAAGCACAAGTAGGAGGTCGTGGTCTATGTGGCTGCTGTCCCCACCGCTCCTGCTGGGGTATCCAGCTGTAGAGCTTCTGAGTACAGGGAGATCTGGAATCGGCACCTGTCAAAGCAGAGGACAGAGAACTTAAGAATTAATTAGAAACTAATCTAACCCACTGTTTTATCTGCAGAGCCATTCATTTCTGAAGAAGGCCCTCTTCTGTGCTACATGTGGTGTTTTTTTTTTAATTATTATGTGTTTATTTCCTGCAGACTGAGTCAGTGAGCACAGTAATTCACAGGGTCTCACGCCAGTCCTCACGCCAGTGAAGGCTGGCTGTTTCATGGGTATAACAATAGCCCGTAACATAGCGACAGCTTCTGACAGAGACGTTAGCAGCATCTCGAGCATGGCAAGTCTGCTGTGCCAAACGGATTCCTGCTTTGTCAAGTATACACCAGTTTGTGGTAAATACGTTTTGTTGTATTCTCCTCCCGTCGACTTCATGTGATAGTTCAATTCAGCTCTGACTCTGCTATCCCGTAGAACCTCTTTTAAAACCCAGGCTGTGTGCTAACAGATGAACTAGAATGTAGCTGAGCAACCGTAGAGATGCCACTGACTGTCTTGCATCTTCAGGGAGATCGTTTCCTTAGGAGAGGGATTATATCATTCCAGAAGAAATCCAGGAAACCTGTTTTACTTGTTGGTAGTTGTTAATCCTGTCTGGATTGCCTTTTACATATCACATTTCATTTTGGGAGGGGTAATGCAGAGAGAGTAAGATCTTCCTTTCTTTTTCTTAAGTCCCACCCAGGCCGTATCTCTCCTTTATTTTTGGCATTCCAGCAGTAAGCACGCCACTTTGAAGTGTCTCTCGTTGACCTGTCATGGTGTCAAGAACCTGAGGGGCGGCACCAGCACTGGGCTTCTGACCTGCAGACCCACGAGCGGTGTCCTTGCTCATCCGGCCGGGAAGTTGTGATTGAGCACGTTTTTCTCGTGACACGGCTCACGTGTGATATGTTAGGGCGTAAGGCAAAGCCAACGGCTGTTTGCAGCCCCGCTCGCCCCCTGCAGCTGCCCCGGCCCCAGCCCCTCCCCTGGGGCCTGTCCCGCAGCCCCAGGCCCCCCACGGCCTGTCCTGGCAGCAGCGAGCGGGGCCTCGGGCGCGCTCGATCCTCCGTTAACGCGGGTGCCGCCAGCGCCAGCGCGGGGACGGAGCGGTGTCTGCAGGAGCTCCTGCAGCAGGAGGGGCTCCAGCCTGGGGCTGGCTGCGGTAATGACGGTTCTTTCCCTCTCCCAGAGGCCGCGCTGAGGGCTCGGTTGTCCGATCCTCCCCCGGGGATGTCGTTGGCTGCATCTGGCTCAGGCTGAAGGTGAAGAGATGGGAAAAAGGTGAAGCGGCTGGAGAAGGACAGGAAGGGGACCTGGCTGGAAGCTGCCCCCGGCTGCCGACAAGAGGCAGATGGCCTCTCCGGATGAGGAAGGGTCCCTCTGAGTATTCCTCAGCAGACCAGATCGCCGACATGCACTGCGGGGGGCTTTTGCCTAACCAAAAGTGCGGTTCGGCCAGGCAGTGTGTGTGTCTGTGTGCGTGCGTGGGGCTGTGTGTCCAGGAAGCCTCATGTTGTAAGAGCTGAGAGAGGCAGGACAGAAGTGTCTGAGCTGTAACATTCTCCTGGCAGCACGGAGAGCGGGAACTGCGGTGAGTCCTGGGCCCCTGGGGCCGTGTCGCCCCCATTCTGCGTCCGGGTCCCTCCTGTGCCCCTGCCCCCCCTGCCTTTCCCTCACTGGTGTCACCTTTTTGCTTCCCTGTGCCCCTCTTCTTCTGTCTGTTCTTGTATCCTGCTCCCTGTTCCTCCCTCTCCAGTTTCCAAGCCCCTCTCTTTCTCTGCCATTCTACCCGCCCCTTTGTTTTTTCTTGCTCCCCCTCTGTCCTGCTCCCTGCCCCTCTTTTTTTCTTCCTCTGTCTCTGTCCTGCAGCCCAGCGCTGTTTTTTTTCGTTCTCTGCCTCTTTGTCCTGATCTGCATCCCTCTCCGTCTTTCACAATCTCTCTGGCCTCCTCCCTGTCCTGCCTTTTCTCTCTCTGCTTGTGTGTCCCCCTCCCTGTCCCCGTCCTCCTCTTTCTCTCTCTCCCTCCTTCTCTTTCTCTCTCTCTCCCTCTGTCCTCTCACCATCTCTGCGTTTTTTGTCATTCTGTTATCCCACTGTCGCTGTCCTTCTTCCTGTCCATCTCTTCCTCTCGCTGTCCCTCTCTGCTGCTCCCGGACCCCCTTTCTTTTTCAGTCTTCCCCCATCTCTCCACAGGGCTCGTGACCCCTCTCTTTCTTTCTCCATCCCTCCGTGAGGCTCAAAATCCCGGTCTTTCTCTCTCTGTCATTATTCTTGTGTGTCGCTCTGTCCTGCTCCCTGTCCCACCGTTTCTTGCTATGTCCCTCTGTCCTGCTCCCTGACCCTGTTCCTTTTTCACTCCCCCTCTGTCCTGCTGCCCACCCCCATTATTCCTCCACGTCTGCTGGCAGCAGCGCCATGAGGTCAGAGCGAGGGCCGCACGCAGGCAGGGCACGGTGGCCAGGAAGGGCTAAAGGTCCTTATGCAGCCCCTGTCGCCTGCAGCTTGCTGTCCCCTGCAGCCGTCGTCCTTGTGCAATGACTGTCGGGCAGTTTCTTCAGAACCCCTCGCTGTGGCGGTGGTATAGATCAACTGCCACGCTGGGCGGCGTGAATACCTCAGCTCACCCGAAAAGCTTGCGAAGTGGCTCCAGCAGCAGCCGGAGAGCTGAGGCTTTTGTGCCTCCCGGTGTGATACAGGGGATGCCCGCAGCGTGACGGAGGAGGAGGGACGAGCACTCTCCCCGTCGGCTAGGTAACTGTTTTGCTCACAGGTTGTCGTGGTTTAACCCTGGCCGGCAGCTCAGCACCACACAGCCGCTCGCTCACTCCCCTGCGGTGGGATGGGGGGGAGAATCGGAAGGGTAAAAGTGGGAGAACTCGTGGGTTTGGATAAAGACAGATTAATAATTCAAAAAAAAAAAAAGGAAAAAACCCACCAACAAAGAGAGGAAAATACAGCCAAGAAAACAAGTGATGCAAAAGAAGGCAATTGCTCACCACCAACTAACGGCTGCCCAGCCAGTCCCCGAGCAAGGCAGCCCCTGCCAGCCTCCAGCCCTAGTCTCACTGCTGAGCACGACGTCCTGTGTCGTGAGAGATGCCTTTGGTCAGCCGGGGTCCGCTGTCCCGGCTGCGTCCCCTCCCATCTCCTTGTGCAGCCCCAGCCCGCTCGCTGGCGGGCAGGGCGAGGAGCAGAAAAGGCCCTGAGGCTGCGCAGGCGCTGCTCAGCAATAACTAACACATCCCCGTGTTACCAACACTGTGTCCAGCACAGATCCAAACACAGCCCCGCCCAAGCTACTGTGAGGAAATTTATCCCAGCAAAAAGCAGTACACGGGTGCAGGAGTTCCAGGTTGGGAGTTACAAATTAGAGAACTTTGAGTTAGAAACCTCGTTAATTAAGTGGTGAACGAGGGAATGTACGTGTTAGATGAGTCTGTACAAAGGGGATCGAGCCCTTGTTTGCTGTGTTTGTTTGTTTTCTTTCCTAATGAGCTCATAAGCTAAAGTTTAGTTACAGAGTATGTTGTCCTGTAGGTGTGAGATCTGGCTGGGATGGGCGGAGGAGAGAGGCTCCCTCATGTGACGGGATGCAGTCAACACGGGATGCGCACTGCGCAACGCAGGACGCACAGAACACTGCGCTGGCGTTAAACAGTTGGAGTTAAGGAAGAAAAGATAGAGCTGGAGTTCTGCGGAAACTGCGTCTCTGGGCTCTGTCCCCAGGGTTCATCCTCTTTCTCCCTGCCCCCTAACAAGTGGCAGCCGTCCCACGTTGGAAAGAGAGAAGATGCCCTTGTGATCCTCATGGCAGTGGCCCAGGGAGACCTGCGGACAGAGGGTGGGACAGGCAGGGCACGGGGAATCCAGGGAAAGCCGCACGCTCCTGACTGAGGCACAGTGGCTTAGGGACCTCCTTGCTAAGCAGATGGCAACACCTCATTGCTGCTGATTGGAAACCCCGGCGCTGCTTCCCCACTAAACTGCTGACAGAGAAGTGAAGACCATCGCCGCCGAGCACCAGAAGGCAGGACCGAGCACAGGTGAAGGCCACGCAAAGAGTTGCCATGCCCAGTTCCCCACGGCCACAAGAACTCATCATATGGTCACGTTTCGGGACTGATTTTGCTCCCTCTTAAAACTCCGCGGGCCTTCAGTAGGCTGTGCCAGTACTTCATGCTGTCTTGAATCTTACATACTGGAGAGAACCGCCCCCCCAGTTTCCGCTGGGGTCGGAACGTTGGTCCGTTGGAGCCCACGGCCACCAGTGCCAGCAGGACGGAGCTGTGCTGGCACGGAGCGGCGCTGGGAGGAGGCAGGGTTTGGCCGAGCAGCGCTGCCCCGGCACCGGCACCCCGCTTCCCCGCCTCGCTCGCACCGGCTGGGCCGCGACCTCGGCATCGGCGAGCACCGCGCACCGTGAGGGTCCTCCTGGCCCGGGCGGGATGGGCCAGGCCAACTGCTGCTGCGGCTCCAGGTGGGCTCCCCCGCAGCTCGGGGACACGCGGGCACAGCCGGGCCCCGCAGCAGCGGCGCTGCTCATGCCCGCCGCGCTCTGCTCTGCAGGGAGGCTCTCACCGACGCTGAGCCGGTGCTGAGCGCCGGCGTGCGGCTGACCCGGGGCCGCAAGAGGAGCGAGAGGTGCCCTCTCCTCCTCCAGGAGCTGGTGATCGCCAGGCTGCAGTAAGACCCTGAGACCCCAGCTGCCTTTCCCCCGTCCCTGGGATCCCAGGGACACCCTGGCACCAGCCCCAGGCCCCGGGACCTTGGTGCTGGATGCACCAATGTCCGTCCCAGCGGCAGGTGGGGGACAGGGGACCCAGGGGGACCCCAAGGAGGCCACCTCCAGCTCACTGCCTGCCTCTCCTCTCTGCAGACGTGGCACCACCGTGCGCCCACAGCTCCGCTGGCCCTGGACCAGCTGTGGGCGCTGAGCAGCGGGACGGAGGCGGCGCGGGAGGAAGAAGAGGAGGAGGAGGAAGACAGCGGCGAGGACAGGACCTCCCTCATCCCCATCTGCCCCACCGGCTCCTGCCTTGCCACTTTCGGGTGAGTCGTGGTGCCACGTCCCATGGCGGGGCTGGGCGGTGCGGCGCGGTGCTGGCCCCCGTCCTCTCTGGGGCCTGGCAGCTGCGGTCAGGGCTGGCGAGGGGCGGGAGAGGTTCCCAACCAAGCCCACGCCATCCTGTGAATGGCCTCTGCCCTCCGAGCAGGGCCTGGGCAGGGAGCGGGCAGCCGGCAGGGAGGGAGGGAGGGGGCCGGGTTGGCCGGGCGGGGGCTGAGGGGTGGGCGTGCAGGCAGCTGGAACGAGGGGATGGGGGGCGTTTCTACGTCCTGCATCCCCTGGTCACCTTTTGGTCACCAGAAGGGAAGGCCGAAAGGAAGAGCAGAGGGAGCCAGGGCTTTGGCAGCGCCTCTGCCCTGCCCCACGGGGCTTCGTCCTGCCCCTGTGTCCTTCCCCACGGGGCAGGGCTGTGCAGGCGCCCGCCTCTGCCCACAGCGGGGCCTGACGGTGTTTTCCAAGAGGTCCGGACGCTGCCGAGGCACCAGGGCAGGCGGGGTCCAGCTGCAGCTGCAGCAGGGCGCTCTTTGGACAGCCCCTGGCATTTAATTTCATTTCATTCCTGCATTTAATTTAATTTAATTTAATTAATTTCATTCCATTCCATTCCATTCCATTCCATTCTGTTCTGTTCTTTCACTCTTTTGCTTCATTATATCATTTCGTTTCACTCTTTCATTTGATTTCATTTCATTGCTTCATTTTATTCTTTTATCGTTTCATTTCATTTCATTATTTCAGTATTTCATTCCTTCATTGCATTCTTTCATTTTCTTTCATTCTTTCACTTAATTTCATTCATTCATTTCATTTCAATCTATCGTTTAATTTAATTTCATTCTTTCATTTCATTCTTTCTTTTCATTTCATTCTTTCATTTCATTTCATTCATTTTTTCATTCACTTCATTCTATCATTTAATTTCATTCTTTCATTTCATTCTTTCATTTATTTTCTTTCTTTCCTTTCATTTAGTTTCATTTCATTTAGTTTCATTTCATTTAGTTTCATTATTTCAGTGTTTCCTTCTTTCATTCTTTTCATTATTACAGTATTTCTTGCATTGCATTATTTCATTCATTCATTTCAATTAATTCTTTGTCTTTCTTTTCATTCTGTCATTTCATCTCAGTTCATTTAATTTAATTTCTTTCGTTTCATTTTCATTTCCTTTCATTCTTTTGTTTCATTTCATCATTTCGTTTCATTTCATCATTTCATTTCATTTCATTTCATTTCATTTCATTCTTTCATTTCATTCTTTCATTTTGTTTTTTGTTTCAGTCTCATTCTTTCATTCTTGCAATATTTCATTTCATTATTTCATTCTTTCATTCTTTCATTTTATTTCATTATTTCATTTAATTTCATTTTGTTTCATTTCATTCTTTCATTTCATTTGTGTCATTTAATTTCACTCCTTCATTTCAATCTTTCATTTCATTTCAACCTATCATTTCCTAGAATCATAGAATCAGAGCATAGTTTGGAATATTGGATTGGAAGTGACCTTTAAGGGTCATCTAGTCCAACCCCCCTGCCGTGGGCAGGGACATCTTCAACCAGATCAGGTTGCTCAGAGCCCTGTCCAGCCTGACCTTGAATGTTTCCAGGGATGGGGCATCTACCACCTCTCTGGGCAACCTGTGCCAGTGTTTCACCACCCTCATCTCATCTCATCTCTCATCTCATCTCTCATCTCATCTCATCTCATCTCATCTCATCTCATCTCATCTCATCTCATCTCATCTCATCTCATCTCATCTCATCTCATCTCATCTCATTGCATCTTTCATTTCTCATTTCATTTCATATTTCATTTCATTTCATATTTCATTTCATTTCATATTTCATTTCATATTTCATTTCTCATTTCATTTAATTTCATATTTAATTTCTTATTTCATTTCATATTTCATTTCATATTTCATTTCATTTCTCATTTCGTTTTATTTCTCATTTCATTTCTCATTTAATTTCATTTCTCATTTAATTTCTCATTTCATTTCGTATTTCATATTTCATATTTCATATTTCATTTCTCATTTCATTTCTCATTTCTCATTTCATTTCTCATTTCTTATTTCATTTAACTTCATTTCATATTTCATTTCATTTCATATTTTGTTCCATTTCATTATTTCATTTCTTTCATTTCTTTCATTGTTTCAGTATTTTTCTTTCTTTCATTTCATTATTTCATTCCTTCGATTCTTTCATTCATGCATTTCTTTCATTTCATTCTTTCCTTACATTTAATTTCAGTTTTCCTTCATTTCATTCTTTCATTTCATTTCATTTATTCATTTCATTTCCTTCATTCATGTAATTTCATTTAATCTGATTTCATTTAATTTCATCTCATTTAATTTCTTCTTTTCACTTCTTTCTTTTCTTTCATTTCATTCTTTCATTTCATTTCAGTTTCATTTCATTTCATCCTTTCATTTCATTCTTTCATTATTTCATTTAATTATTTCAGTATTTCATTCTTTCATTTAATTTCATTTCATATTTACATTTAATTTCATTTAATTCCATTTCTTCTTTCATCTCATCTCATCTCATCTCATTTCATTTAATTTCATTTCATTATTTCATCTAATTTTATTACATTGTTTCATTTCATTTTATTATTTCATTTAATTTCATGATTTCATTTGATTTCATGGCATTTCATTTATTTCATTCATTTCATTTAATTTGATTTTGTTTCATTTCACTCTTTCAATTAATTCCTTTGTTATTTCTTTATTTCATTATTTCATTATTTTGTTATTTCATTGTTTCATCATTAATTATTTACTGTTATTATTTAATTCTTTCATTTAATTTAATTTCATTTCATCTCATTTCATTCGTTCATTTAATTTCATTTCTGATTTCATTTCGTTATTTCGTTACTTCATGGCGTTATTTCATTATTTTGTTATTTCATTGTTTCATTTCATACTTTCATTCTTTCATTTAATTGCATTTTTTCATTTCATTTCAATCTATTATTTAATTTTATTCTTTCATTTTTAACTTAATTTCATTCATTTCATTATTGCATTATTTCATTCTTTCGTTTCATTACATAATTTCATTTCATATAATTTCATGATTTTCATTTCATGATTTTAATTTCCTTTCATGATTTTATTTTATAATTTCAATTCATTTTTCTTTCATTTCGTTATGTCATTACTTCATTTCATTATTTCATTTTTTCACTTTTTCATTTTATTTCATTATTTCATTTAGTTTCATCATTTCATTTCATCATTTCAGCCTTTCATTTTCTTTCATTTCATTCATTTCATTTCATTCTTTCATTTGATTATTTAATTTCATTTCATTATTTCTTGTCATTCTTTCATTCTTTCGTTATTGTCATTTCAGTCTTTCATCATTTCATGAAAGAATGAATGAAAGAAATTAAATTAAGTGAAAGAATGAAATTAAGTTAAAAATTGAAATGAAAATAAAAAAATGAAATGAAAAGTGAAATGAAAGAATAAAATTAAAGGAATGGAAAGAATGAAATCAAATGAAATGACAGAAATGACAGAAAGAATGAAATGAAAGAATGAAGTGAAATGAAAAGTAGGAATAAAAAACTGAACTGAACTCAAATGAAACGATGAAATGAAAAATGAAATAATGGCAAGAAATAATGAAATAATGAAATGATTAAAGAATAAATATTGACAATAAATAAATAAAAATAAGTAAGAAATAAATTCATTAATTTCTTTAATTTCATGCTTTCATTCCATTCTTTCATTTCATTTCAATCTATCGTTTAATTTAATTTCATTCTTTCGTTACATTTCCTTCTTTCTTTTCATTTCACTTCATTCTTTCATTCCTTCATTCTTTCACTTCGTTCTATCATTTCATTACATTCTTTCATTTAATTTAATTTTTCTTTAATTTTTCTCGCATTTCATTTAATTTCTTTCCATTGTTTCATTTCATTACAGTTAATTTTATTTCATTTCATTTCATTATTTCAGTATTTTTTCTTTCATTATTTAATTCTTCATTATTTCATTCATTCATTTCCTTTCATTTCATTCTTTCCTTACATTTCATTTCATTTTTCTTTCATTTCATTCATTTCATTTATTCAGTTCCTTTCATTCTTTCATGTAATTTCATTCCTTTTTGTTTAATTTCATTCCTTTTTGTTTAATTTCATTCTTTCATTTCATTTTTCTTCCATTTAATTTTATTTCATTCTTTGATTTCATTTCATTACTTCATTTAATTTTATTAGTTCATTTAATTTCATTTGATTTTATTTCATCATTTCATTTCATTCTTTCAGTTCGTTATTTCATTTCATTATTTCATTTCATGTCATTTAATTACATTCTTTAATTTTATTTCATTTCTTTTATTTCATTTCATTTCATTCTTTCAAAGAATTCTTTCGTTTTTCATTATTTCATTTCATTATTTCATTATTTCGTTATTTCCTTTTTTTTTCATTATTTCATTATTCATTTCATATCATTTCATTCTTTCATTTCATTTCATATTTTCTTTTCATTCTTTCATTTCATTTCATTCTTTCGATTAATTTCTTTTTTTCATTTAATTTACATCTAACATTGAATTTCATTTTTTTCATTTCATTCTTTTTATTTCATTTTTTCATTTATTTTCATTTCATCTCATTATTTTCATTTCATGATTTTAGTTTCATGTCATAATTTCATTTGATCATTTCATTTCAGTTCATTATTTCCTTATTTCATTCCATTATTTCATTTCATTCTTTCATTTCATTTATTTCTTGTCATTCTTTCATTCTTTCCTTCTTTCATTATTTCTTGTCATTCTTTCATTCTTTCTTTCTTTCATTATTTCTTGTCATTCTTTCATTCTTTCATTTCATCATTTCGTGAATGAAGAATGAAGTGAAAGAAATTAAATGAAAGGAAAGAATGAAATTAAAAAATGAAAGGAAATGAAAAAATGAAATGAAAAAATTTAATGAATTAAGTAAAAGGAATGGAAAGAATGAAATGAAATAAAATGAAATGAAAGAATGAAATAATTAACGAATGAAATAATGACAAGAAATAAATAAGAAATAAGTAAGAAATAAATTCCTTCATTTCTTTCATTTCATGCTTTCGTTCTATTCTTTCATTTCATTTCCACCTATAATTTCATTTCATTCTTTCATTTTATTCTTTCATTCCATTTCCCTATTTCATTTTTTCATTTCATTTATTTCATTTCTTTTCATAATTTCATTCTTTCATTCTTTCATTTTATTCTTTCATTGCATTATTTAATTCTTTTGTTTCATTTCATAATTTCATTCTTTCATTTCAGTTTTTCATTTCATTCTTTCATGTGTTTCATTTCATTTCATTCTTTCATTTCATTTCATTTCTTTTCATTTCATTTCATTCGTTCATTTCATGCTTTCATTTCATTTCGTTCATCCATTTCATGGTTTCATTTATCCTTCCCCTCCCCAGACGCAGGGCACGACAGGCCATCTTCGTGGTGCGCGAGCAGCAGGCAGTGACCCAGCCGAAAGGGACCGGAGGAGCCCTGGCACGGGGTCGTGCTCAAGGCTGCAGAGGAAGGCAAAAAACCCCCGGGGACCAGTGCCGATCTGCCCCGGGGGGAAATTCCTTCCTGACCCCCAAGCTGGCGATCGGCTCTTCCCTGAGCGTGCGAGCGAGACCTGCCTCCTCGTCCCACAGGCTGCTCGTGCTGCCCAGGAGATGCCCAACCCCTGTTCCCCCTCAGCCTGGAGCCAACTCAGGGGCTTCCGAGAGTGGCAAAATGCCCGCAGCCCGATCGACCTTGCGGGCAAGAACCCTTCCCACGCCTGGCAGGACACCAGTGGGTGCCCCAAAGCACTGGGGCTCCTTGCAGCATCTCTGCGTCCCATTTCTTACGGCTGCTGCCCCTGGCTCCGCGGGGGATGGACGAGGACGGCGAGCTCTGCAGTGCTCCTCAGGAAGGCGTTCCCGTGGTCTTGCTGCTGCTATCCCGCTGCAAGGGGTTTCCGTCCATCAGAGGAGCTTTGAACGTGGCCCCGCCGGGAGCTGCCTTGCAGCGGAGAACCTCCAGGAGCCTCGTCCAGCCTCCAGCCTTCCTCCCTCAGCCCGCTCCAGGGAATTCCACCGGCTCTCAAGGGCCTCCTCTCGGACGTCTTCAGGCTGCCCCTGGGCCAGCTCTGTCCTGACGGCGAAGCCGGGCAGGCCAGCAGCGGGACACGGGAGGATGCCCCTTCATCCTGCCCCGGGGCATTGTGACTGCTGCGTTGCTGGGCGGTGGCACTGTGACATGGGCGTGACGGGGCCCCCCATGCGCAGCCCCGCCCGCCGCAGCCCCGCCCGCCGCCCCTCCGCCCAGCACCCTTCGGAGGAAGGCCTTTGGGTGCTGGGCCCAAGGCAGCCCCTGTGCCCAGGAGGCCCCGGGGGCTGTCCCTGCCCTTGGTGGCCGTGCACTGGGCACCGCTGCTGGGCATCGCTGACGCGTCCTCTGCCCCTCAGCTCCCAAGGACAAAGCCAGTGCTGTTCCTCTTCTCTCAGGCCGTGGCAGAGGCCAACCCCGCAGCCCAGAGACCGCCCCTACGAGCCGTCCCCTCTCTGTGCCAGACCCAACGTCCGTGAGGCCACGCAGCAAGGAGGGCCAGGGACTTGGTCTGGCTGGACACAAACCCTTCCCCGGGGGCATAGGGGGGTGAGTTCGGCAGCCGCAGCCACAGTGTAACCAGAGCCACGGGCTGGGACGGACGGTGCCAATAGACCGTCACGGAAATAGCACAGGCTTTGAAAAACACGTGAGGGGAGGTGATGTGTGATGGACACGTTGGACATTTTCAGACCTAGAACATTTGGATCCGTGCCCAAAGCACAGCGAGGCAAACGACGACTCTTCCAAACTGTAAAAAGTGTCCATTGCTGTTATCGCCATCACATCCCCTTTTCCCACTGAAACCGAGCTGTGCAGTTGGCCGTGTTTATGCGGGATACAAAACGTGCTTCAGCCGCAGGGTAAAACTTTCAGAGCTCATTTGTGACTTAACCTTTCTGAGAGTTACTTGCCTACCTCAGTTGGTGGGAAGATGTTCAGATCTTATCTAAAACCCTGGCAAATCTCTTTTTCCTTTAGCATTTAGTATTTTGAGTACTGAAAGAGTGAGGCAGGTACTATTCTTGTCATTTTGTACGTTAGTGCCAAAATTGGTATGTACGTTCAGAGTACGTAAATAAGGGCGTTTGTACCATACACATTTGGTTATGGTGACGCCAGAGGTGAAAGGAAGGGGTTCAGTTCCCCCTGCATGAACTTTGCAGAGACGTTGAGAGCATGCATACAGCCTTTTCTGGCTCAAGGGTGCCATGAATCCAGAATATGACGTGGAGAAGGAAGCCTAGATTTCTGGAACGATGGTTTTCTGCAATCTAAATTTAAAAGACCTGACCATGAACTTCACTGTTTTCTTCATTTGATGACATCAAAGCATGAAGGGTGGAGCCTGAGAGATGTGTTAATGAGGCTTTCACCCATCAGTCGCCTGCTGGAGTCCAGCTCCACGCAGTCACGACAGCAGATCCAGCCCTCCACCGGCCGCTGCGCAACGGACGCGCGGTGTGGGTGGGCTCTGAATGTGAAGCTGGTGGCGTCAGCCTCGTCGTTTTCAGAAGGGTGTCTGCCTCCTAGGGAGGAAAATAACCACAGCTGGCAGTAACTGAGCTTCCACTGTGGAAGTTTCCTTGGAGAAAGCGCCAAATCAGCCCAGACACTGAAAAAGCTACAAGAGACAGAACACTGGTGGGTCAGCGCGATGCAGTTCATGGCTCTGCTGTCTGTGGGGATGTGCTTTTCTCTCCAGGCGCGTGAATAAAGGTCGCTGAGTTTTTAAATGAATTCTGCAGGCATTTAGGGAAGAGGAAGGTTGTGGCTGATAATGCTGATATGGGCAAGGAGGTGGCTGGCCAGGTGGCCATCCGACAGCAAAAGGCAACTGCCTGTCTTTAAAGAGTCCCTGTAAGACAGCTGCAAAGAAGCACTGAAGATTTTGCTTTTTATACGCCCACCTAAAACCACCTGAGAATGTCGGTGTCAGGAAATCACTGAGGACGCTATTCAGATAAAAAGGAAGTTCTTTTTTTTTTTAATTAATAAAAGTAACTATGAAAAACAATCTTCTAGCACACACACGGTAATTAGTTTGGAAAACTGGTGCAATGAGTGCAGAAAGCTGCCAGACTACGTCTGTTCAGTTAAAGAATCTCAACGTTTTGATGCAAGCCAAGCGTGACAAGACAGGCCCTTGCACGTGTCCAAACGTGGATCTGATGGATCAGCAGGGCAGAGCGAGGCTAGAGGCGAACTCCCCTGCCATGAGTGCCCCCTGCCTTTAAGTAGCAAAGCTTTCAAACCACAGGGGATTTACGAGCTCAAACCTATGCTTTGAGCTATGCTTGAAAATGAACTGGTAGCCAGTGCATTTTAAGACCATGCTTTCCTCTCTGCAAAGGCTGCGTGAGGCAAATGAACGCTGACATAGCACGTCCTGAAACAATTAGCTATAGCTGTACTAATGGCATTCCCTTACCGGGGGGAACATCGTACAGGAATGCAATCCCGTAAAGTGGGCCCCCCCGTTTAAGAAGGATGTTAAGGTACTTTAATGTTTCCAGAGGAGGGCAACAAGCTGGTGGCAGGGCTGGAAGGCATGTCCTCTGAGGAGCGGCTGAGGACTCTGGGTTTGTCTCGTTTGGAGAGAAGGAGGCAGAGGGGCGACCTCGTTGCTGTCTGCAGCTTCCTGAGGAGGGGACGTGGAGAGGGAGGTGCTGATCTCTTCTCCCTGGGATCCAGGGACAGGACGCCTGGGAATGGTTCAAAGCTGCGCCAAGGGCGCTTCAGACTTGACACGAGGAAGCATTTCTTTACCGAGAACGTGTTGAAACCCTGGAACAGGCCTCCTGGATTTGTTTCCCAGGTTTTAATTCTTTCCTCAGGAGTAAAGACAGTCTCAAACACTTGCTGCACGTCAGCCCACACAGGGTTATAAACATGGAAGATGCCTCATTGTCGTGGTTTAACCCCAGCCGGGCACTGAGCACCACGCAGCCGCTCGCTCACCCCCCCGCCGGGTGGGATGGGGGAGAGAATCAGAAGGGTAAAAGTGAGAAACACTCACGGGTTGAGATAAAGACAGTTTAATAGGGAAAGCAAAAGCCTCGCACGCAAGCAAAGCAAAACAAGGAATTCATTCACTACTTCCATCGGCAGGCAGGTGTTCAGCCATCGCCAGGAAAGCAGGGCTCCATCACGCGTAACGGTTACTTGGGAAGACAAATGCCATCACTCCGAACGCCCCCTCTCCTTCTTCACCCAGCCTTATAGGCTGAGCATGACGTCATATGGTATGGAATAGCCCACTGGCCAGCTGGGCCAGCCGTCCTGGCCACGCTCCCTCCCAGCCCCCTGCACATCTGGCAGGGCATGGGAAGATGAAAAGTCCTTGACTAGCGTAAACATTACCTAGCAACAACCAAAACATCAGTGTGTCATCAACATTATTCTCATACTACATCCAAAACACAGCACTATACCAGTTAATAGGAAGAAAATCAACTCCATCCCAGCCAAAACCAGGACACTCATACAGTTTGTACCCTCTTCTCTGACTCATCCCGCAGTCTAGGCTGGCTGGAGCGGGGCTGGAGCCAGGCTGGGAAGCGCGACGCCTGCCCTCCATGCTGCCTTCCCTCTGCCCAGGACATCGGCTGCTTCACGAGGAAGAAGCTGCGGTTCTTTGCGCAAGACCTGCACTGGGTTGGCCACACTGGCACGAACTGGGGGCAGCTGGGGCCGATGGCAGCCCTGACTCCCCCACACCACCGGGAACAGCCACTGCGAGGCTCCCCAAGCCCCTCCAGACCCCGGGGGCTGCCTCTCCCCGCACAGCCCAGCATGCTCTCTCCTTGCAATGCCGCCTGCTTCGGCCTGGGATGCTGCTCCTTCTTCCTCATCCCCAAGGTCATCTTCGCCGTCAGGCTCACCAAGCACTTCCACCCCATCCACAACCGGCTCGTTTCAGCGGTGGGCACGGGCCGGGCGTGCTGCCCACAGCAGGGGAGATGCGGGCTCATCCTCGACCCCCCAATGTTTTCTCCTTCTCCCTCCGCAGCTCTGCAGGGTCGGAGGAGACCTCTCCCTTCCACATCTCCCGCATCACGGCACTCAAGCTCCAGGCAGGGGTCTGCTGGGTGCAGCGGCACGCCCTGCGCCCCAGGAGCTCCCGTCAAGCTCCTGGCAAAGCCTTGCAGGGCTCCGGGTCCCTCCGACATCTCTTCCTTGGCCTCCATTGGGGTCTGAGCATCCGTCAGGGACACTCCCAGAGCGCGGCTGAGCCGGGGCACAGGGGAAGGCTCCCCGCAGCTCTCGCTAACCGCCGGTGTACCCCTTGCGCTCACGGACCCCGCAGGGAAGCACACCTGCCCGCTGCCCCATGACGCTTCTCCACGCCCGGCACGGCCCCACCGGCGCTCCCCAGGAAGGGCCACATAGAATCATAGAATCATTAAGGTTGGAAAAGACCTCTAAGATCATCGAGCACAACCATCAACCCAACACCACCATACCCACTAAACCATGTCCTAAGTATCTCATCTACACGTCTTTTAAATACTTCCAGGGATGGGGACTCAACCACTTCCCTGGGCAGCCTGTTCCAAGGCCTGACCACTCTTTCAGTAAAGAAATTTCTCCTAACGTCCAACATCATGAATCACAGAGCTTCGCTTCCCCAACAGCAAGACCAAGACTGACCTCTGGCCCAGACCAGAGAGGGGGGAGGACAAAAACAACCCAAAAGTGCCCCAGGCCCCCCTCCCATCTCCACCATCGTGGAAGATGGGGCAGCGCACACATGTCAGCATCGCAGGGCCAGCGGTGCTGGCCCCATCCCTTCCCCTTGGACACGGAAATCACCTCCCCAAAAAAAACATCGTTGAGATGGGAAAGCACAGTGGGGATGCGAAATCAGCATTGAGGACAGGACATCAGCAGCAGGATGGGAAACCATTGAGATGGGAAGTTGCTGTGGTATGAAAAATGAAACCAGCGCAAGGCTGGCTGAAGCAGGCGCTGTCATAATGATCGCCATGGGGACAGACCCCCCCAGAACACTGATTGCCCCAAACAAACCCCACACTCACCGACCGCCATGGCAGGTACAGCAGCTCCTCCTGGTGCTCCTGCCCTCCGGGTAACCCCCCAACCCACGCTGCCTGCCAATATCTCACCCCATCACCTCTCTTCACTTCCCCTAACAGAGAGGTTCCCTCTCTGGCTCCCGATGGCGTCGGAGGTGCCCGGCGTCAGCTTCACCACCCCGGCCATGCCGCCACCAGTCACTGCCAGTGTGCTGCCCCCTGTCCCAGGGCTGCCGGTGTCCTGTGAGCCTGCCCAGCTCCACACCGTCACCTCCCAGCTGGCCCAGGACACCGCCTTGCAGGGGGTGCCAGGGCCCCGGGGGGCCCCGGGGCAGGTGGTGCAGCTCCCCGGCGTGGTGCCGCTTACCCCCGTGGCTGCTCCCTGTCCCCCTGCCTATGGCTGGGGACAGCAGGTGGTGACGGGGACGCTGGTGCCCCGCCAGCTGATAGCTCAGCATTGGGTGCAGGGCCTCCCTGTGGTCCACACCCTGCCCGGCAGCACCAAGCAGCCGTTGGAGGCCTCTGACAATGACATGGTGGTCATCGAGGACAGTGTTCCTGCCACCAGCCCCCACTGGCCTGCCCCGGCTCTGCCACGCAGCAGAACCAAGACAAAGCCCAAAGGTGAGGTTTGGGGGATGGCAGAGCCCACGGGCGGGTGTCCTGTGCCTAAGAAAGGTTGCGTCGCCCCGGGGTTGGGCTGGCTTTGATTGCTTTTTCAGCAGGGGTGACCATCTCGGAGGCCCCGAAGAAGCCCCTGGACCTGCCCGACCTGGGGCCAGATCCCTTTGCTGAGGCCTTTCCTGAGCTGGCAGGGGACAACCTGCAGTTTCAGGACGATCAGTCTTTCACCGTGGACATCACCGACACGCTCACCTGGCTCGACACCATGGACAGCAAGGACACCGTCCTTGACGTTCCCGAAGTTCCCATCAGCCCCTGCTTGATCGCCCTCCTCAACAAGTTCCCCGACCTCTCAGAGTACGTGGCGGAGGGCAGCTGCCCCAAGGAGCACGCGGCAGCCGCAGGGCTGGGGGACAGCAAGGACACCACCCCTGATGAGCCCAACAGCTGCACCTTGACCGCCCTCCTCAATGAGCTCTCCAAGTACATGGCAGAGGGCAGCTGCCCCAAGGAGCCAGCGTCAGTGGCGGGGCTGGAGGACAGTGAGGACACCATCCCTGATGTCCTCGACATCTCCGACAGTCTCACCAGCACCGCCTACCTCAACCAGCCCCCCGACTTCTCAGAGTACGGGGCGGAGGGCGAATGCCCCGTGGGCCAAGTGGCGGCAGTGATGCTGGGGGACGCCGACCCCCTCTCGGGGGTGGCGACTTCCCCTTTGCTGGACTCCAAGGGGAAGCAGGGCAGGGTGGCAGTGGTCCTCCCCACCAGGCTGATGGTGAGTCCCGTGGAGACTTCTGTGGAGAGTTCCTTGGGGAGTCCCTTCAAGGGTAGCCCAGAGTCCTCCGGAGGATCCCCTGAAGGGTCCCTTGGAGAGTCCTCTGCTGAGCCCCGTGGCTGCCCCCCAGCGCCATCTGCCCCACATGGCCCAACTGGCGGAGGAGGCACTGTGGAGGCAGCCCCGGGTGGTTTTGACCCGCTTGCTGCTGTCGCTGGGCATCGTCTCCCGCCGGGTGGTGCCCAGATTGGGTGAGGCGGGCGGCCAGCAGGCCAAGCGCCCCGCGCCAGCCGGCACCCCCAAGACACAAGAGACCTCCCCGTGGGACAACACGCCACCCAAGAAGAGGAAGAAGATGGTGGTGTGCCGGGTGGTAAAACACTCAAAAACCCTGCGGGAGGGGAAGCCGGGTGGGGACGGTGCAGTGGCAGGCAGCAGCAGGCAGCAAGCAGGCAGCAGCAAGCGCAGGGCATCTGACGGCAACAACGTGCCCACCAAGCGAGCCAGAACCCTGAGGGACGCCAGGGGTCAAAGTGCTCCACGCCCCCCTGACCGCTGTTGATAGGCTGATAGAGAAGGCGTGGAGCACGGATCCCTGCAACATGCGACCTGCCACAGCCCTCTCCCATCTCTCTATTTCTTTCTTAAGTCATTAAAGGTTTGATGTTCGTTTCACAGCGCCTCTGCCTGCGGTCATTCGTGCAGCAGGAGGTGGGGGCGTTAACGCAGCCCCTGCCGCATGCGTAGATCTGACCCCCCACCTCTTCACCCCAGTATATGAGGAACCCCCCATGATTCCAGATGGAGACATTTAATCAGACCCTTAATTCCTGGACTCGGGGTAAACGAACTAGAAGGAGCTCTTAACAATCTATCCGCTACCATGGAAGCCACAGGCAATCGCACAGTAGGTGCCACTTCAGCCTTGCAACAGGGAAGTTCTTCTTGAGCTTTGATAGTAGGACAAATCGTCTCGTACTTGATACGCTTACCCTGCAACAAGGAGGTGTCTGAGCATCGATTCACACCACCTGCGGCACCGATGTTAACAATCTCGGCAAATCGAACACAACGTCCGTGCCATTTCCAAACATTTACAAACGATACATCAAATCGCAATACCTCCTGGTGGAGTTTCACTTTCTGACCTGTTTAGTTGGGTACCATCCGTAAATTTGCAAAACACAGTAACAAAAACTCTTATCAGTGTAATATTCTTTAGCCCATTAAGTTTTGTTTGGACTGTGATTAAGCTTTGCTTTGCCATATGTCCTAGAAGCAAACGATCAAACACACCGATAGGGATTAATCTCGCATTTGCCTCCCGCTTGGGAAAGCCCTCCTCCTCCTCCACCACCTCTCCGTTCACCGCCCAGCCATTTCGCACGTGGAGAGGCAAGAGAGGCTCGCGCTCTCACTCTGCAGGGCTGTTACCCCAACCGCTGGATCACGCCGTTACCCACCCCATAAGGGGTGGAGTGTGGCGAGACGCTCCTGGCCTCAGGTATGGCAGGGGACAGTGGAAAGCGCTTACATAGCGTGCTTGCGCTGCTCACACAGCGGCACGGACCCACTCGCACACAGGAACCTGTGACCAATTGCATGTAACTCCCTGCGGATCACCAGCCCTTCTGAGACACGTCCAGCTTTGTATGTAAAGGACGTGTCTACGTCAACCTGTCAGTCTTACGACGGAACAGAGAAGGCGCCATCCCATAAATAAGGCGCCCCAACACTGACTCGGGGTAGCTCTCGTTGGCTGCTCCAGGGGTGCTGCCCAGCGAAGGAGGTGTCCTTACGTCATGACGGAGAACACGACAGGTCGACAATTTCCCCGACTGTTGCTCATCAGTGGGTAAGATTAATCCTTAACGGTGTTGTACCTTGCCTACACGGCAAGTGAGATTCCCCCTTCTCTCTTTTGCTCATGCTTAGCTTGCTCCACTCAGGCTTCATTATATTGATTGTCAACTTATGTTATTATAATGAGGTTGATCAGACTTGGTCTGTAGGCCGTTGCTGTTTTCTCGTCCAATACCCAAAAACCCTTGCTGTGTGACAGGCATCCACCTCTGATGGAAGTCTTAAGCAATAGCCCGCGTTTGGCAACGAAAGCTGGCGAGAAAGGCACCAGGACGCACGCAAAGAGAAAGCCCGACAGAAGTTTTCTCTCCCGATCTAAAAAATTGAAGGGAAAAAAGGACTCAAAAACCACAGCAGCCTTTTCCGTCACCCCGATTTAAAGCAGAGCAAGCAGCTTTTATTTTAACAGTGTTGAAGAAATCCCTAATAAGGCCTCCTTCAGAACACTGCTTCGGGGTTCAGGAGGCTCAGGTAGACCAGATTAAATGCTCAGAGCTACCAACACGGAACAGGGAAATGAAGAAAGTATTGTACAAAGCAGTATTTGTACAAGGAAGAAAAAAATTCAGCTTTTTCATGATTATAACAACTGTGATGTTTACTTCAGAAAAAGATGGGACTGCGGGAAAATACCCTGCCTAGGTTGAAGGCAGAGCATGACCAGTTCATGAATGACCAGCCATTACTCCGTCCAGAGAGGGCAGGAGAGACGTCCCAGGATTAGGGTGAATTTTACTTCTGAGGAAACAGCAGCAACAGCCTGGCAGCGTGAAGGCTACAGACGACTACCGAGAAGACTGCAGTCCCAGGCTTTTTGTGGGAGCGTTATCCTGCAATGGGCTTTGCCTTGGCAAAGCAACGGTAAACCGAACAGTGCCACTTGAGCCCTCGAACTACAACAGCACCATCCCAAGGGGCCCAAGTCTGTAAGACTCGGATAGACTTAGCTGAGAAAATGGGTCCAAATGAAACGTATCTCCAGGAGATAAAACTGTCGGCAGGAGCTGGGACTCGGGACCACTCAGGCACACGACCTGCAGTCCAGAAGTACCCCTGAAAAGACCTCGACGCCACTTGAGATGTAAACGCTGCCAAGTCATCTCTTATTTGCATCACGTACACAGGAGCCAATTTAGCAAAGTGACCCTTACTTCTACTGAAACCTTCCTTACAGACAGCTCATTTTCTGTGTTCGTAAACTGTAGTTAAGACCTGTGCTAGCGCAAAGGCTCGAACCCTGCCTACGGCAAAGAAGCCGTTTAGACAAGCCCCAGTTTTCCTTCCTCGCTGCTGTCTTGCTTCCCAGAAATCAAGCAATATCCAAAGCTCCGTATGAAGACTGCATAAAAAAGCCAACTGCAAGTGCCTTTACTTGCCACTATTTTTGTCAGGCAGCATTCTAGGAAGAAACTAGCTTTCCTGCTTGTTTTGCTACAGCTTCATTACCTTCAAAGACGCCACTTCTTACCTCTGCTACTCCAATACAGCCTCACAGCCCAGCAAAATCATACTGCAGGAGGAAACCTTCACCATACAAACACAGGCACGCTACAGGCATGCGTTACTCTCAAAGAACAGGCTCTTTCAACCACTCTTCCTCTTGCTTACCAAAGTTCAGACAGTGTTAGAAAACAACAGCAAAAAAGCAGCGCGCTCTCACATTTTACGGACCCCATTATATCAGCTGTTCAACATAAAGTCCAACTCCAGTCTGAACCCCAGAATAAGAAATGCCGTCTTAAAAACTTCCAGAAAAAAGAAGGCCTTTGAAGTGGCAAGACCAGAAAACGTTCATCATGCCCCATCATGCAAGTACACATCCCTGATCACAGACCAACTGCACCGTCACCTGAGTAAGCCATGTTCTCTGCGAACCGGCAGCCACTGACATCTGGAAAATAGCTCAGGGTCTCTTGTTTATTAGCACAAAGCACGTAGGTTGGAATTGGAGCTGGGGAAGAAAACCATAGGCAGTCAGTCTGGTTTCATTCAAGTCCCTTAAGAGAAGTCCAGTTCACATGTACGAGGAATCACAGCAGGTCCCACCCATCCCTGCAGACCCCAACACCACTCCTGTGCAGCCTCCCTAGCAGCAATAAGCGCAGAACAAGAGACCTTCCTTCAAAATAAGGCCCACGGCCTGCTCTTTCAACAAGATGCACAGAGCACCAGCTGAGAACAACCCCTGCTTTCACTACGCCTAGCTCCACCGTCTACATAAGGAGATCCGCTCCCAAATGATCCCTAGCCCTAAAACCACAGATCTTCCCTAGGGCAATGCTAGGTTGTCCTGGTTTCGGCTGGGATAGAGTTAACGTTCCTCCTAGTAGCTGGTATAGTGCTGTGTTTTGGATTTAGGACGAGAATAATGTTGATAACACACTGATGTTTCAGTTCTCGATGAGCAGTGCTCACACCAAGTCAAGGACTTTTCAGCTTCTCAGACCGCCCTGCCAGCGAGGAGGCTGGAGGTGCACAAGAAGCTGGCAGGGGACACAGCCAGGAGAGCTCACCCAAACTGGCCAAAGGGATATTCCGTACCGTATGACGTCATGCTGAACAAAAAACTGGGGAGTTTGGCCGGGGGGGTGGGGCTGCTGCTCGGGATCTGGCTGGGCATTGGTCAGCAGGTGGTGAGCAATCGCACTGTGCATCACCTGTTTTGTATATTCTTTTATCATTATTATTATTTTCCCTTCCTTTTCTGTCCTATTAAATTGACTTTGTCTCAACCCACGAGTTTGACCTTTTTTTCCGATTCTCTCCCCCATCCCACTGCGGGGGAGTGAGCAAACAGCTGTGTGGCGCTTAGCTGCCGCCGGGTTAAACCACGACACGGGTAAATACCAGAGCACAGGGACGCCTGGTCATCAGGTTAAGCTGGTGGGGAGAAGGACCAGAAAGAGAAAAGAAAGATGAGGGAAAAGACTGAGGAGCTGAGAGAGAAAGAAAGGTGCAGGGAAAAGGCCAGAGAGATGGAGAAAGCAAGAAAAACAGGGACAAGGACTCTTGCAGAGAGATGGAGAAAGAAAAAGTAGGGCTGGGGAGCAGCACAGAGGGATAGAGAAGGGGGGAAGGAGAAGAAGGAAGGAGGGACAGAGAAAGGCGGGGACAGGGAACGCGACATACAGACAGAGAGAGAAAAAGAAGGACAGTGAACAGGACGGAGAAGACTAAGAAATAAAGAAAGGGTCAGATCCGGACAAAGAGACCAAGGGGAAAAATAACAGCAATGGCCTGGAGGACAGAGGTGGAGGAAGAGGAAAGAAAGGCCGAGAAGCAGGACAGAGGAAGAGAGAACAGAAAAAAGGGAGAGCCGGCTGGATGGGGGGTATAGCAAGAAACGATGGGACAGGCAGTGGGACAGAGAAATAAAGACAGAAAAGATGGGAGAGGAAGCAGGACAGAGGCACAGCGAGAGGAAAAAAGGCCAGGGAGCAGGACAGAGGTGGAGAAAGAAGCAGCAGGGAGAGAGGAAGAGAGGCAGAAAGAGGGAGCAGGACAGAGAAAGAAAAACAAGGATAGGGAGCAGCAGGCAGATGGAGAAATAATCTGGGGTGGGCAGCAGGACAGAGAGGGAGTGAAAAAGGAATAGGGTCAGGGGGCAGGACAGAGGGACATAGCAAGAATAACGACAGAGAGAGAAGGACCGGGATCTTGAGCCTCATGGAGGGATGGAGAAAGAAAGAGAGGGGTCAGGAGCCCTATGGAGAGATGGGAGAAGACTGAAAAAGAAACGGGGTCCGGGAGCAGCAGAGAGGGACAGCAAGAGGAAGAGATGGACAGGAAGAAGCACAGCGACAGTGGGGTACAGAATGACAAAAAACCCAGAGATGGCGAGAGGACAGAGGGGGAGAGAGAGAAAGAGGAGTGAGAGAGAGAGAGGAGGACGGGGACAGGGAGGGGGACACACAAGCAGAGAGAGAAAAGGCAGGACAGGGAGGAGGCCAGAGAGATTGTGAAAGACAGAGAGGGGTGCAGATCAGGACAAAGAGGCAGAGAACGAAAAAAAACAGCGCTGGGCTGCAGGACAGAGACAGAGGAAGAAAAAAAGAGGGGCAGGGAGCAGGACAGAGGGGGAGCAAGAAAAAACAAAGGGGCGGGTAGAATGGCAGAGAAAGAGAGGGGCTTGGAAACTGGAAAGGGAGGAACAGGGAGCAGGATACAAGAACAGACAGAAGAAGAGGGGCACAGGGAAGCAAAAAGGTGACACCAGTGAGGGAAAGGCAGGGGGGGCAGGGGCACAGGGAGGGACCTGGACGCAGAAGAGGGGCGACACGGCCCAGGGGCCCAGGACTCACCGCAGTTCCCGCTCTCCGTGCTGCCAGGAGAATGTTACAGCTCAGACACTTCTGTCCTGCCTCTCTCAGCTCTTACAACATGAGGCTTCCTGGACACACAGCCCCACGCACGCACACAGACACACACACTACCTGGCCGAACCGCACTTTTGGTTAGGCAAAAGCCCCCCGCGGTGCATGTCGGCGATCTGGTCTGCTGAGGAATACTCAGAGGGACCCTTCCTCACCCGGAGAGGCCATCTGCCTCTTGTCGGCAGCCGGGGGCAGCTTCCAGCCAGGTCCCCTTCCTGTCCTTCTCCAGCCGCTTCACCTTTTTCCCATCTCTTCACCTTCAGCCTGAGCCAGATGCAGCCAACGACATCCCCGGGGGAGGATCGGACAACCGAGCCCTCAGCGCGGCCTCTGGGAGAGGGAAAGAACCGTCATTACCGCAGCCAGCCCCAGGCTGGAGCCCCTCCTGCTGCAGGAGCTCCTGCAGGCACCGCTCCGTACCCGCGCTGGCGGCACCTGCGTTAACGGAGGATCGAGCGCGCCCGAGGCCCCGCTCGCTGCTGCCAGGACAGGCCGTGGGGGGCCTGGGGCTGCGGGACAGGCCCCAGGGGAGGGGCTGGGGCCGGGGCAGCTGCAGGGGGCGAGCGGGGCTGCAAACAGCCGTTGGCTTTGCCTTACGGCCTAACATATCACACGTGAGCCGTGTCACGAGAAAAACGTGCTCAATCACAACTTCCCGGCCGGATGCGCAAGGACACCGCTCGTGGGTCTGCAGGTCAGAAGCCCAGTGCTGGTGCCGCCCCTCAGGTTCTTGACACCATGACAGGTCAACGTGAGACACTTCAAAGTGGCGTGCTTACTGCTGGAATGCCAAAATAAAGGAGAGATACGGCCTGGGTGGGACTTAAGAAAAAGAAAGGAAGATCTTACTCTCTCTGTATTACCCCTCCCAAAATGAAATGTGATATGTAAAAGGCAATCGAGACAGGATTAACAACTACCAACAAGTAAAACAGGTTTCCTGGACTTCTTCTGGAATCATATAATCCCTCTCCTAAGGAAACGATCTCCCTGAAGATGCAAGACAGTCAGTGGCATCTCTGCGGTTGCTCAGCTACATTCTAGTTCATCTGTTAGCACACAGCCTGGGTTTTAAAAGAGGTTCTACGGGATAGCAGAGTCAGAGCTGAATTGAACTATCACATGAAGTCGACGGGAGGAGAATACAACAAAACGTATTTACCACAAACTGGTGTATACTTGACAAAGCAGGAATCCGTTTGGCACAGCAGACTTGCCATGCTCGAGATGCTGCTAACGTCTCTGTCAGAAGCTGTCGCTATGTTACGGGCTATTGTTATACCCATGAAACAGCCAGCCTTCACTGGCGTGAGGACTGGCGTGAGACCCTGTGAATTACTGTGCTCACTGACTCAGTCTGCAGGAAATAAACACATAAATAATAATTTAAAAAGAAAATCACATGTAGCACGGAAGAGGGCCTTCTTCAGAAATGAATGGCTCTGCAGATAAAACAGTGGGTTAGGTTAGTTTCTAATTAGTTCTTAAGTTCTCTGTCCTCTGCTTTGACAGGTGCCGATTCCAGATCTCCCTGTACTCAGAAGCTCTGCAGCTGGATACCCCAGCAGGAGCGGTGGGGACAGCAGCCACATAGACCACGACCTCCTACTTGTGCTTCCTGGTAAGTCAAGAAACCTTGAGGAGAAACCATAAGAGTTATTCCTCTGACAGCAGAACGGGATGAAGGGGCTTGAGACTTCTAGAACTTTATTTTGGTCACATTTCACAGTTCCTTCATAGCCAGAAGGAATTTCATTCCAGGAATCTTCATACCACTCAACTGGTAAAAGGGCATACAAGCCTTTTTATCCCGATTTATCCTTTCACACTTGTTCCAGAAAACCATTTCCCACTCTCCAGCTCACAATCTCTCTAAGCAGAAAAGTCCCATCTGCCACACACTAATCATAAACTGGGTAGGATATGACAAACTTTCAAATACATTAGTATTTAGAAAATTAGAAACCTTAAAATGCAAAAAAGAAAAAAAAACCTGAAAGAAGGCTGGTGGGGGGAAAAATATTTTCTACCTTGACTGTTAGGTTCATCAGCTGTCAGTATTTAACATTAACGTCTCTGTATTTCAAGGTCAGGATTGCAACAGTTCTGCTATTTGTGGGTATCAGTGAGAGATTCTCTGCCTTTCACCAGTTCAGGAGTTCCACCTACACTTATTCTAGATTTGATTTCTTTTTTTTTTTTTAATGTTTAAAAGGATAGAATCCGCCCCTCCAAGGTATAGTGGGCAAAAGAGCACATTTTAAGTGAAATTAAATTACCCTTCTCTTGATTTAAATGCAAAAAGCTAGCTCCACTGATACATTCATTCACAAGAACGTTAATACCTCCAACTTCATAGACACCCATAAATTATTTCTGTAAACAGCAAATTACTAAACATAGTACAACACTCTCTGAAAGGGAAAAAGAATGCACACAATCAGCATTTTCCTTTTTGACTAGAAAACGGAAATCTCTAACAGCAGATAAGCCTGCATTAAAAATCAATCCAATCTGGACCCCAAATTGTTATGGGTTAGGATATGCCACAGATCTGGACTTGACTCTTGAAAGCACTAAGGAATTTTAGGTTCTTATGCAGAGGTTTAACGAGAGTCTTGGCACCTTAATTTGGGACATGAAAGGGACTTGCGCTACAGCACCACGTGCAGTAAAGAAAACTGGTCTTGCGGTTCGATTCCAACGCCGCATCCTCAAACAAAGCGAGGCTGCTACATCTGAGGAACAAGGACGGAAACCTCACCTGCCATCCCGAAGTTACGCTGTGGCATTTCTTCACTTTTTGTCGCTTTCCTCGGGCTTGGTCAATCTTTTGCAGAGTCTGAAGCAAAGGCCCATAGCTTCTTCCTGTTTGTGGCAGTGGATGTCTGGGTTTTCACAGGCTGGTTTGTTGTGGGGCACCTCTCGTACCCTGCCTTTGCCTTCATAAATGCATCCTTCTAGAAAAGAAAAGGAAAATCACCAGTCATGCCATTCTACTATCCACAGGGTAAGAGAGTGCACTGCTTGTAAGAGGATTTAATACAGTAAATAATCCTTAAATATCTTGATTTTTTAACAGTTCAATCATGTGCTTAGATTCTGACCGCCAACGCAATCTAACAAGAAGAAATATCAAGAGAAGTAGAGCTGTATTTAAAAGAGTGGGGTTTCTCTTTCCTCTCCTGAAGGTTTATCAATCACCCAGAGCAGGCTGAAGTTCTGATCCTGCAAACCAGTGCTTGTATGCTCACTCTGGGAAACAAAGACAGCTATTCAAATTCTTTTGCAGGTACAATCTTGGTTTACGTTCTAGTTTGAATGAAATTAAAACATACATTTAGCAACAAATGCAGCATGAATTTAGGAATTATGAATTTACCTTGCACTCGTATTTCTCTAGTAGATCTGTGTTTTAGAATATTTGAGTATATTCTTTCCCAAACCAGGCACTGAGAACAAAACACTACCAGGATCATCTCATTTTCAGTAACTTCTGATCCATCACCCCAGCGCTCCTTCCAAAATGTACCATGCTGCATGGCTGCGTAAAGTAAACCGGCACCATTTGAAACTTGCTTTGGCCTGGAGCACCCAGCACACATCTCAGCTGTTTGCTAGATTCTGGGTCTGAGGCAGCAAAACGAACGAAGCCAGGCTGCACACAGCGGGGTGGGGGAAAAGGTCCGGATCCTGCACAGTTTGGGGGGTAGGGGGAAGGACGGGAACCCACTTTATTCTCAAAATGCAAGAGTGAGGTTTTCCAAATACCTTGCTGACCAGACCAAAACAACGTTTTTGAACGTTAGCAGCAATAAAAAGAGCACACTGCAGTATCTTAAACGTCTTGCTATGCAAGGTGGAGGATGGACGAATCAGAGGAACATGGCACACATTCCAGCCGCAGAGGTCTGCCTAAAGCTGACAGGGACGTACAGCACTGGCTGCTGGGGGAGGCTACCCAGTAAGGACCAGTGCCGACCGCGGGGAGGAGGAGCCCAACACCTCCCCATGCACTCGGCAGCTCTCCATGGCAGCAAACGACCAGAAGAGCTGTGTTATCCTGAAGCACATGGCAGGGCAGCTGCAGGAAGTTTCTTCGTGGTTGCGCATCTTCCCACCCACCCAGCCGTCACCAGTCCCAGGTACGGCACAGAGAAACACCTCTGCTTCATGCACGTGCCCGCACAGAAACACAGGCAGAGGGAAGAAACCCCTGGGTATCAAATACAGAAATAGCACGGAAACCCTTGTCCGCTGACAGAGTCACTGCCGTGTTTCCCCAGATCAACAAACAGCGTGCCTTGGGGCAGGATCACCACCGCATGCGTATCGCTCGCTTTCATTTCCCTCTTAATATTCCCCGTCCTGAACAGGGCAGCTGCAGTGAAAGCCCCGGGAGAGTTAACAGGAAAACACACACCGCCTATTACTGTAGTAACTAAAGATGCCGGGGCGGCTCAGGGGGGCTCTGGCAGTGGGGCTGCCCGGTGCCTGTGCCCGGGGGGCTGTCTCCTTCCCCTCCCCAGCTCTCGGGTCACTCCCGGGGCTGCCCCGGCCGGCCCGGCTCCAGCTGACCGGCAGCCCCTCGCACCGGGCGGTTTGGAGCTCTCCCCCACCCCCCCGCGCGGCCCCAGCCCTCACCTCAGCCGAGACGCAGCCGGAGCAGAGACCGCGCCTCCCGAGGCCAACATGGCTGCCGGGAAGCTGAGCGTGGGGAAACGACAGCTCCCGGCATGCCCCGGGAACAACATGGCCGCCCGGCAGCCCCGTGCCCCAGGACTACAGCTCCCGGCATGCCCCGGGAACCAACATGGCTGCCCGGCAGCCCCATGCCCCAGCACTACAGCTCCCGGCATGCCCCGGGAACAACATGGCCGCCCGGCAGCCCCGTGCCCCAGCACTACAGCTCCCGGCATGCCCCGGGAACAACATGGCCGCCCGGCAGCCCCGTGCCCCAGGACTACAGCTCCCGGCATGCCCCGGGAACCAACATGGCCGCCCGGCAGCCCCGTGCCCCAGCACTACAGCTCCCGGCATGCCCCGGGGCGCTCCTTCCCGCTCTCTGACCCTGGGGGACACCGCCCCCGGCCCGGCCCCGCCCCCCCAGGCCCCATGGCCCCTCCCCGGGGCTGCCCCGGCCCCGGTCCCGGAGCCCCGGTGGAGCCGGGAGGAGGAGGGGAGAGGGAGAGAGCGGCAGAGGGGGGTGGGCAGGGCGGTGGGGTGGCCGGGGAGGGGCGGCAGACGGACAGAGGGACCGGAGGACGGGGGGCGGGGAGTGGCGGAAGGAAACCCCTGGTGAGGAAGGGGGCAGGGAGAAGGGGGCAGGGCAGGGGCGCAGGGACGTGGCGGTGAGCAGCAGGACAGAGGGACAGAGGGAGCAGAGGAGGGGGGACAGAGGGACGGACCGGCACAGGCGGGCGAGGGGGGACAGGGGAGGAGGGTGAGGGGGAGAGGAGGGGGAGGGAAGGGGAGAGGCGGGGCCGAGAGCAGGACCCGGGGCAGAGCAGCCGCGGCTCTGCAGAGCAGCCAGCGCTGTGCGCGCGCAGCGACTGCCTCTTCTCTGGGAGGGGCGAGAGCTGCCGGCCGCGACGGCACCAGCAGAAGCAGCCCCCGCCCCGAGGGCCCCCGCCCCCAGCTGGCCTCTGCCCCCAGACCGCTAAAACTTCCAAACAGGCTCTCCCTGTGCCGGGATTCTCTTCAGGTTCAGGAAAAGAACCGGTGCGCTCCCAGGTACAGTCGCCTGACTAAGGCTGTCAGGGGCGACTGGGGCTTCAGTTCCAGAACAAAAGAACGTCCATGACAGAACCTCAGCCACCACCTCCATGATCGTCGTCACGCACCCACAAAAGCTGCGCTGTGAACAATCTCTCCTCCCCACCTCTTTGTTCTTCTCAGACCCCCAGACTCCCGCGGCAATAATCACATACTTATTCTGTAATTACCACCCATCTGAAACCCCCCAAAGCATCATTCCCTGAGGTGACTGACAGCACTGTGGATAAGGGAGAACCACCACCAACCACGCACCCGCCCGTTCGTCCTCTTGCAGCAGGGTCTGTGACCGAGCACGTCTGCATGGACATCTCTGCCTGACAGGAGAGGACCGGCCTGAAAAAATATCTGACATTGTCTTGGCTCTGGAGTGAGGAAGGAATTTGTGACAGTGATACAAACAAGTTTAAGAGAAAGCAGGGTAGCGGAAGAGGCGGAAATGTGATAGGTCTCATCCACCTCTAGTTTCAGGGGAAGTTTCGGGGTGTTTTTTTGTGGTGTTTTTTTTTTTTTAATCACTGCACAGCACAAGTGAAAAAACACACACCTGCGTTTTAAGGAGACCTGTAAACTACAGGAGTAAAACTATCCGGTCTATGTAATTACACTTATTTCCTGGATACATCAGTCATTTTTCTTACATTTCAGTGGCGAGCCTTACGTTAAATCACTAAACTCTGATATGGAAATAGCAAAACATCGTCCGTAAATCTTTGAAAAGAACAATACATCGAAGGAAAACTGTTCATATAAACTGTAAATGACGTGTTTCTGCTGTCAAAGGTTGTAACGCTTTTGAGTATCTTTGCCATCTTCATCTTCTTTGTCTTCACTTTCTTCTGATGACTTTATAACTATGTACCTCAACATAACATGAAACTGTTCAAGCACTCTTGCAAATTATATGGAATCCAAAATGCCTTTCTGTCCTAGTTTTGGCTGGGATAGGGTTAATTTTCTCCATAGTAGCCAGGATGGGGCTGTGGTTTGGATTTGTGCTGAAGACAGTGTTGATAACCCAGGGCTGTTTTCGTTCTGCTGAGCAGGGCTTACACAGGGTCAAGGCCTTTTCTGCTCCTCACCCCACCCCACAGCGAGCAGGCTGGGGGTGCACAGAAGTTGGGAGGGGACACAGCTGGGACAGCTGACCCCAGCTGACCAAAGGGATGTTCCACACCACATGATGTGCTCAGCAATAAAACTGGGGGAGGGTGGCAGGGGGGCCGCTGCTCAGGGACTGGCTGAGCATCGGTCGGTTGGTGGTGAGCAATTGTTTTCATTTGCATGGCTTGTTTTTCTTGGGTTTTATTTCCCTCTCTCTGTTGTTTTATTTTCTTTTCCTTACAATTTTTTAAACAATTTCATTTTCATTATTAAACTGTTTTTATCTCAACCCACAAGTTTCTTTCTCACTTTTACCCTTCTGATTCTCAACCCCATCCCACCGGGTTTTGTAATTAGCATCATGTTAATGACCCAATAGATCGTCCCAAACCTACAACCTGCAAAACCTGAAGACCGACTTATGCAAGACACGTTCCAGAAATTACAATCAGCCCAGAGAAGCATAAGGATTCCTCTTGTTCTGTCCTTGCCAGAACTGCTGGGAGAGCTGTCATCAGCCGCAGTGACTAACAGCAGGCAAGACTCTCCCAGCTGGCTGAGCTCAGAGGCAGCTCCTAGGAAAACAGCTATTTCAGAAAGTCACGCCTTGTGACTTTGGGAAAGTGTTTCAGGGAAATGTTTTCAATACTCTAGAAGGGTGAGACTAAGCATGGTAATCTCACTCCAGGTTCTAGCTCTGCCACAGATTACCTTTTTTTTTTCTTCTCTTTTCACCAAAAGGGTGGCACTTCTTTCTGAACGCACGGTGGGTTACACGGGGTGTACAGACAGCCCATGGAACACTGAGCAATGAATCTGTGATCGCTTCCATCCCCGCTCCTTGGCACCCCAACGCTCCTTTCACACCCCTTTCCTCGCCTCGTAAGGCGGTCAGGCCTCACGCAGTCTGCGCAACACGTACAAGACGCTGACTTCGCCAGGTATTGCCCAAATCACCTCCTGCTCGAGTTCTGAGCGGCTCAACTGCTGCCACAGCCTTTTCTGATCCTGCCACACTCCCCCAGGAACAGCACTGTCTTCTCCCCTCCCCATGCCCACACTCTGGAGGAGCTGCTCGCATCCCCCCGGCAGCCAGTGCTGCCTGAAAATCCGTGCTGTGCTGCTCAGGCCATGAAAACTGTCACGCTGCGGCTGTACCCGCACCGCTGTGCCCCGTTCTGAGTGACACTGCCCGTTCCTGGGCATTCCCACCTGCCCACAGCCAGCTCTTCTCTTCAATCTTGGAAGCATTGTGGAAAAGCACACTTTTTTTTTTTAATACCCGCTTTGACCTCACCACAGGACAGGCTCAGAGTCCATGACTACGGCTGGTCAAGTCCATAGCAACACAGAAGTGTGTAGGGATGAAAAATAGCCAGCAGTTCAGCTCCTTTCAGTTGTTTAAGACAAGGCTTTTGGCTAGAACACAGGCAAGAAAATTTAAAAGCAGAACTAACCTACACTCCCTCCCTTGATCGGCACCTCTGTCATCATCGGTTCTTTGCATTTCTCTAGTTCCTGGGGAGTACGGATCAAGGTTTTCCTGTTTAAAAGCAACAGGAAAGATCAGTCACAAACATGCAGAAAACCTGCCAATCCATCCATGGTGCCCACCCAGCAGCATTATCAGGGCCCTGCAGATACACAGAAGGTGGGATTAATGCTCCGGGAGGAGGGAGCAGGAACAGCATCTGGCACCCACGGTCGGTAACGAGAATTTCTGCTCTGAGCTGGGGCTTGGTCAATGTGCAAGGGCAGCACTGAGCCAGAGACGAACCTGAGCGTATCACTTCATCCCAGGTGCCACATGCGCTGCGCCTTCTCCCATCGCCTCCTGCCGATGAATTGTTTTCCAGGCCCTTCCATCTCACTGCAGCTTCGATACCTGCACGCTGGCTCAGGTTTACTGTTCACTCACTCCTTGATGTCCAATGGATCACCAAACCTCCTGATGAAGGTTAGAAGGAGGATGAGGTCTCCTTTAGACAACTGGAGGAAGGGACACAATTTTAGGCCCTGGTAATGACTGAGGACTTGGAAGACCATGGACCTCTGCTAGAAGACCTCCAACTGCATGGAAGAAACATCCAAAGGAAAATTGAGTTACACTCGAGTTACAATGATTCACACAGAGACCAGAGACGAAAAGGGTAAGGAAGACCCTCCCGTTGAGTCACGAGTTTCAGAGTGGACCCTCTTGCTTTCTAAACTCCTGATGGAGCTTAGGTGCAGCCAGATCCAATCTTAGTCTCAGGCTTGGACAACAGGTTATGTCTAATGGAATTATCTCTACAAAGTTGATAGTAATTACTATTTAATAGTTACATGGGTTAGCAGTGTTTCATTAGTATTAACTCAGCATGCTATCAGTCACTTACCAAAGATCTGCTGTTGGTAAAAGGTCTCTCTGCCTCGAGGAGCAACCTTGAGAGGTGTCCCAGCTCCAGGGGAGATCACCGCCATGCAGCCACGCTGCCTAGCAGGGAGAGCTCACAGAAGGCTCCCTTAGGCTGTCCTATTAATGGGATAAAGTGGTTGGCTCGTAGTCAAAATACATGCGATGGGAAAGGTATGCACAAGGCTCCTTGTACCCACAGCTTTCTTTGTTCCTTGATAAATGAGTCTTGGAAAAGCCACCAGCTATTCGTGTGTCAAGCGCATGATGGGTGTTCCAAGCTCGTGTATCAATGTTCACCGAGCCACTCGGCTCCTTTGTGGGTTCTCAGAGAACAGACCGGAACCAGAGGAGTTCTTGGCCCGGCCACGGCTCAGACCTTTACCTCCTTTGGAGCCTGTACCAAACGAGTGCTGGCTTGGTTAAGAGGTCGAGTGCGTCCATCACATCTGGCAGTGCTCTTCCTAATGCAGCCCAGCATGCCATGGACCTTCCTTGTGCAAAGGTGCAAAGCCAGGAGAGGACAAGGCTTTGGGAGCCCTAATAACAGCCACCTTATCTCTTCTCTGGTACAAAGGCAGCCAGGCTCTCCCCTGTTTTGCATGATGGGAGGATGAGGGCCAATGGGTGTCAGCTGAAACAAGGGGGAACAACTCTCCCCATTAAGACAGCCAAGCAGTGGAGCAGAGCTCCCAGAGAGCTTGTGTCATCTCCATCCTTGGAGCTTTTCAAGCCCAAAACGAATGAAGCCCTGAGCACCCTGCTCTGACCCCGTAGCTGACCCTGCTGAGAGCAGGAGGTTGGCCTAGAGACCTCCTGAGGTGCCTTCCAGCATGAATGATTCTGCGCTTCCATCCACAACAGCCCTGATCCTTTCCACTGCTTCACCTTTTCTTTTCTTTTTCCCTCTTTTCCCACTCACAATTTCTTCCCCTTGACCATCCTTGTACCCTCCCATGCAAACAGCACGTCTCTGTTTGCCCTTCCCTCCCTGGCCCTAGTTTGGTTTTCTTTGTACCCTCATTTGGTGAGCGGCTCAACTGCTGCCACAGCCTTTTCTGTCACCAGGGCAGTTCCTACCTTGGTCAGCAATTCCATTAGACTAGGACCTCCTTCTGTTATCTGTAGTGTCCTGCAGTTCCTCGTGCTCTCCTCTTGTCAGAGGCACCACAAATCTGGTGGGCCATCTGTACCCCCACATTAACAGCTGTCCAAACAGAGCTTCGCTCCAGGGGGACTTGAGTAACTCTGGGGTTTGGCAATAGAAACCTGATGAAGTTTTACAGGTAGAAGTGGTCAGTCCTTTACTGGGGGCAGAGTAAACCCATAGATGAGGGCAGACTGGGACCTGAGCAGCTCAGGAGTGACCCTGAGGAGAAGGGCCTGGCCGTTCCAAGGGATGCCATATGAGCCAGTGGTACACACTCACCGGGTATAAGACCACCTGCATACAGGGCTGTGCATATGGGGCTGCTTTAGGGGGTGCGTGGCCACCCAGACAAGGGAGTTATCATCTCCCTTGACTCAGCACTGGTGTGGTCACAACTGGATTATCGGTGTCTGGTTTTGGGGCTCCCTGGTCTGGAGGAATTGGGAGGAACTGGACAGGGTCCAGAGGAGATCTGCCAGGGTGGAGTTTGGAGCCTGTGTAGAGAGGCTGAAGGTCCTGGGCTTCTTTAGCCTGGTGAAGTAGAGGCTCAGGGCACCACAGTAGTAGCCTGCAAGTGCTTGAAGGGTGGTTTCAGAGGTGATGGAGCTTTTCTTGGTAGTGGGAAGAGAAGGCAACCTCCACAAAGCACAGCTTGGAAGGTTCAGATTGGAGGGGAGGAAAAAGAACTCTCACTCAAAGGGTAGCCTTGTGGTTGTAAGAGGTCACCCAGAGGGAGTCTGGATCAGCCCATGCCTTTGTGTTTCAAGGAAAAGCCAGCGATGGGTGGAGAGACATGAGTGAAGGTCTAGAAATGCTGGGGTGAGAGCTAGGTGGGAAAGCAAGATGGGTGTCTACAGCCTGAAGGGCAAGAGGTGCAGGCATGGGACAGTGTAGGACAGCCTGCAGTAGAGATGGCTGAGGGCTCTGGCAAGGCCAAAAGGCTCAACAGGACCGAGAGCTTTGTTCCCTTGGCTAAGGCAGTTGCCTCTGCCACCGAGGCCTACAAGGAGGAACTTTCTTTTGAGGCTCTGGACTTCATTTCTTCCTTCTTGCCCCTTCTTTGGGAGGCCAGGAGGTACCATAGAATTTTCCTACCCTTGGCATTGCTCACCCCCACATCCAACTGCCCCCAAGAAGAGCCCTGAGTCACGCGTGAGGGACAGGGTCTGCCTTCCCAGGGCCTGGGGGTGAGGGCTTGGCCTTTCTGCTTCACAAAATAAACCAAGGGTTTTCTCAGCATTACAGCCACCTGCACAGTGCCTTTGCCTACCTGCAAGCATGGCCTCCAATGATCTGCTCTAACGAGGCCATGGGGAGGCTTTGTCAGTAATGGTCCTCAGCAGGACCCATTAATACTTCAAGGTACTTTGAGTTTTGCTTCTGACTTCTTGAGCAGTTTCTTCAATCTTCTCTCAATAGCTGAGGTTCATGGACTCAGCACCAAATACACAGTGGGAATCATTAACATACAGAAAGCCCTAACGAGCCATGTAATTTTCTTCAAGTCTTCAAGACTTGTACAACTAATTAGAGAGGTTTCAGAGAGTAGTTAAGAAGGAAGATTTCAAAGTGCATCTAACAAAAATGATCTTTTCAATTCAGGGAAGAGGTGATGGAAGCATTCTCCAAGTGATAGTGATTCAGGGTGTCTCCTCAGGAGGTCTGGGCAGGCAGGAGAAGCAGTCCCTTGAGGTCTGACTCTGTATGGAGAACTTTGCTCCTCACCTCCCAAACCTCACCATTTCTCTCATTGGCCATCTGGGACTTACATCACTCTTCCTTGCATCAGACTTCTCCACTGACCTCTGCAGCTGGGTGTTACAGCTCCATGGCACCAACTCCCACCTGCTCTCCTCAGAGAACTGGCTGCACACAGGCACAGAAGATTGTTTCCTATTTGTAAGGAAAGAAAATTAAAGCATGATCAGTCTGCATAAACAATAAAGCACACTCTGTAACCATGTGCTAAGTACAAGCTGCCTCTAATGAGGTTGCCTCTCTCCAAGGGATAATCTTATCAGAAATGGTTTCAACAGACAGATACAAAAAGATAGAAAGGAACCTAATGAAGGAGTTGGCTAAAGAGCCAATGAGACTACTGAAGGACAGGCAAGCTTTTAACTCCCTGAAGCTCAAAGCAGCTGCATAGGTGAGAGGTATCGGAATGAAGAAAGACAAAGCGGAGGAGAAAAGTGGAGAATAATGGAAAGGGCCTTGGTCTCGACAGTCTTCATCTGAAAAGATGATTTTAGAAATGGCCGTTGTATCATGACAGGTGGAAGTATAGGAAAGAACAGAGAAACTGAATACACCGTATAACAGGCAGAACAGTGGTAATGAAGTTACAGGGCAAGATCGATCTTTCCTTGCATACCCCTTTTAAAAGGCCATGGAATTGGTAGAGGTCTCTTGTGAGTGAGGACAAACCAACGTTGCACCCATCTTTGCCAGAGGCCAAAAGTGCAACCCAGGGAACCACCGGCTGCACAAGCTCACTTTGATGAGGAGTGAGCCATTGAATGTCTCTTCGTGGGTGACATTCCTGGGCACCTGAAAGAGAAGAGCATCAGCGTGGACTTTGCAAGGGTAAATCATGCCTCGCCAACCTGATTGCTTTCATGATGAAGTAACTCCATTTGTGCAGGAGGGGAGCAGAGTGGATGTCATTGACCTCCACTTCAGCAAGACTTTTGGCATGGTCTCCCTCAATATTCTTGTACCCAAGTTAGGCCATTCCAGTCTGGATGGGTAGACAAACAGATGGGTAACCCACCAGTTGGATGATGAGGCTGAGAGAGCAGTGGTGAAGGGGTCATAGCCTACCTGGAGGCCAGTGGGACATACTCGGGCATTGTGGGGCAGCAGAGGGGACTCTGCTGAGCCCTGTGCAGTTTAACACCTGTATCCATGACCCAGAGGAGGCAAGTCTCCCCACGGTTGTTGATGGCACTATGTTGGGAGGACCATTCCTGTGCCTTGGGATGCCATTCAGGAGAAACCTGACAGGCAGAAGGACTGTCCTGTCAGGAACTTCTTGAGAGAGCAGAAGGACAAAGGCTAGATCCTGCACCTGGGACAGACTGACAGCCTGCAGTGGCAGGGGCTGGGAAGTGCCTGGCTGGGGAGCAGCTCTGCAGAAAAGGCCCTGGTGGTGCTGGAGGACAGAAGGCAAACCACGATCCAGCAGCGATCCACACGATGCAGTGTGACCTGGAGGCAAAGGCTGCCAGCGGTGTCCTGGAGTGGGTAAAGAGGAGCTCATGAAAAAAGGGAGGGAGACGATTGTCTCCCCATGGTCATCACAATTAGACCACCAGTGCACTACTGTGTCCACTTCTGGGCCCCTGGTTCAAGTGTACTGGTCTGGCTGGGATGGGGTTAACTTCCTCTGTGGCGCTGTCTTTGGCATTTGTGCCTAAACCAGTGTTGATAACACACCAGTGTTTTGGCTGTTGCTGAACAGTGTTTGCACAGCGCCAAGGGCTTCCCTGTTTCTGACTCTGCTCCCTCCCAGTGAGTAGGCTGGGGGTGGGCGAGAAGTTGGTGGGGGGACACAACCAGGACAGCTGACCTTGAGTGACCAACTCCGTACAATATGACGTCATGCTCAGCAATGAAATCTGTGGCAGAGGAAGAAGGAGGAGGAGTTTTTTGTCGTTCAAGGTGTCTGTTGCTGGGAGACTGCTGGGCGTCAGTCTGCTTGTGGGAGGAGGTAAGTGATTGCCTTTGCATTGCCTGTTTGGTTTTAACTTTTTTCTTTTGCCTATTATCTGTTTTGATCTCAACCCACAAGCTGCACAACAACTCCATGCAGCAGCATGGGTAGAGACCTGGCCAGCTAAGGAGTGCCCTGAGGAGAAGGGCTGGGCACCAGGACGATGCCATAGGAGCCAGTGGGCCTCCCATTTCAAAGGGAAAGTGGAGAAACTGGAGAGGGTGCGGAGGAGGTCTGCCAAGATGGAGCTAGGGGCCTAAAGCAGGAGCTGTGAGGAGAGTCTGAGGGAACTGGGCCTCTCTAGGCTGCTAAAGGAGGCATGGGGCAACCTAGTAAGAGCCTACAGCTACCTGGAGAGATGATGGAACCAAGCCTTTTCTGCAGTGGCCAATGATATGACAGAGGCAACAGCCACAAATTGCCTCTTGGGAGCTTTAGGCTGAGCGTTGCTGTGATCTCCAACTTTGGAGCTCTTCTTTGCTCCACAAAGTCCCAGCCAGCCTGGAGGCTGGACTACATTCCCCCAGCAGTCTCTTTCCCACCAACCCTTCCATGAGCCTGTGCCTTGACCACGTGCCCCATGAGAAAAGATGAAGCTGGAGGTGAGGGTCTCTACATCCTGTGCTCCTAGGACAGTTCAGGGTGGAAGGGAGCTCAGGTGCTCTGTAGTCCAATGCCCAGCTCCAAGCAGGGCCAGCTCTGAGGTCAGACCAGGTTGCTCAGTAAATGTCAGCACCCACCGAGAGAGTTTACACATGAACCAGGCATCTGGGCCACCATTACAGAAATGGAAACGAGGCCTTTGAGCAGCTCCCTGAGCACAGCTAGGGGTACGCCATGCCTCCGGAGATTCCTGGGAACATCCACCTTCTTGTGCAGAGGAGTGTGATTCTTCTGCAAGTTTCCTGGCATCTCTCCAGACCACGGGGTGCTTTAGGCTGGACACAGGATTGAAAGAAAGCCTCTGGCCTGGGTACTGTCAACTTAATTGCTAAAGGAGAGGGAGGTGGAGGGATCTCAGCATTTCCAGGTTCCTGCTGAAGATTCAAGGCCTCCGAGAAAGGAGCTGAAGAGAACACTTGTGAACTAGCATAGCCTTTAGATCGTTTCACATGTGAGGGCTCTGCTCCCCCATCTCAATCCTTGGCACCCACAAACCTCCCCTGCTTTTCCGTCCTCTCCTCCCAAAACCTGACCAAGTGATGGGAGGAAAGGCAGCAGAAAGGCCCTAGGCCTCTGTGAATCAGCCGGGGTCTGGCACCTGGAGGGCGATGGTGTCATTTCATTGGACACCCCATAAAGACTCAAGCTGGGGAGTGCCTCTGCAAGTCCGAACCAACAAGGTTCATGGCCAGGCAAGGCTGTGTCTCTGGCTGTGTCTGGAGACCCGAACACCTACAGCTTAGATGAAGCTGGGGCTGAACCTCAGGCCTGGGCTTCAGTGGTCTCCTGGGCCCATGGGCAGAGATGCAGGTGGAGGCCCCAGGTGATGCTGCTCAGGGCCATGAAGGCCTATGGATGCTCTCAGGGCCCTGACACTGCCATATTGGACCCACCTGCCAGTGCCCTCACTAGCCCAAATTCTCATTCCCTGATGTGCAGGGTCTGCTCTCTGCTACTCTCCTTCCCCATGTCCCTGGGCATCTGGCAGACCACAATTTCATGGTTACTTCAGCCAAGGCTGACACTGGTCTTCACATCCCTGACCAGCTCTTCCTCCTTTGGCAGTACCAGGTCTAGGTGAGGAGAAGACTGGGTGGCCCATTCAGAAGCTGACCCCCACACAAGCCGCCATCTAACCTGTTACGTGTCCCATAGAATCACAGAATCATAGAATCATTAAGGTTGGAAAAGACCTCTAAGATCATCGAGTCCAACCGTCAACCCAACACACCATGCCCACTACACCATGTCCCTAAGCGCCTCATCTACACGTCTTTGAAATACTTCCAGGGATGGTGACTCCACCGCTTCCCTGGGCAGCCTGTTCCAAGGCCTGACCACTCTTTCAGTAAAGAAATTTCTCCTAATGTCCAATCTAAACCTCCCTTGGCGCAACTTGAGGCCATTTCATATATCCCTCCATGTATCTGAGATGAGACCCTCCATATATCTGAGCTGCCCTGACACCACACAAGGTAGCCCCCACTCCTCATCTTCCCCATCAGTCTCCCCTAAAGATATTGTACCTCCACCCACCACAAAAGCCGTGGGAGCTGTCCTTCCCCACCTCAGCTCTTATTCCACTGAAGTCACAGCTCTGTGATGGCACCCGCGGCTCCTGCTCTCTGTGCCCCAGGCTGGGGGCTTTGGTGCCCATTTGGGCTGCAGCCCCTCCGATGGGGCACCAGGGCCAAGGGCAGACTTGTCCCATGCAAACCTGGTCCCCAGAGATGGGACCCCGTGTGTGGAAAGGCTTTGCTTCCCAGCAGAGGCATGCTGGAGTGGGTGGCAGGTGGCAACAGAATGGTGGATGAGGTTGCCACCCCGAGAGCAAAAGCTGCAGTGCCCAAGGCCAGAGAGAAAGAGGCGAGGGCTGTGCAGCCCCGTCAGGAGAGGGGTTTGCTCTCCCAGGTGACTCTGCAGCACCATGGGGCCTGTGCCAGAGGTGGGGCTGATCTCCACGAAGGACAAGGTGCTGCTGAGAATGTCCCTGGGGGAGGACAGCCTTTGATCCAGCCACCCTCTGGACATCATGCTGGGGGCCAACCAGCTAGACAGCAGCTCTGCAGAGAAGGACCTTGGGGTCCCAGAGGAGAAGCAGCTGAGCAGGAGCCAGCAGTGCACCCCCGCGGCCAAGGCCAACAGCCTCCTGGGCTGCATTAGGAGAAGCATTGCTGGCAGGTGGAGGGAGGTGACCCTTCCCCTCTCCTCAGCACTGGTGAGGCCCCATCTGCAGTGCTGTGTCCAGTGCTGGGCTGCCCAGTGCAAGACAGTTGTTGACCTACTAAAGCAAGTCCAGCCAAGGGCCACAAAGCTGCTTTAAGGGACTGGAGCATCTTTCACAGGAGGAAAGGCTGGGAGATGTGGGACTGTTCAGTTTGGAGATGAAAAGGCTTGGAGAGATCTTATTAATGTATATAAAATTGCACCTGAGCCCAAGAAAACTTTTTGACTGTGAGGGTGGTCAATCACTGGAACAGGTTGCCCAGAGAGGTTGTGGAGTCTCCATCCATGGAGATATTCCAAACCCACCTGGACAAGGTGCTGAGCAACCTGCTCTAGCTGACCCTGCCTCAGCTGGGGGGTTCAACCAGATGATCTCCAGAGGTCCCTTCCAATCTCAACATTTCCATCATTCTGGGAGTATAAAGGAGAAAAGACAGACAGAAAGAAACGAACAACACATAGCCCGGACCGCAACTCTGGTGGGATCTATGGAGAAGACCCAAGCTGAAGCAGGGCAGAAGTGTGAGGAGAAAGGAGATGAAGTGATATTATTTACTGACTCTTAACCCCCTCTTCACCTTCCTCCTGGGGTTGGGGTAGATAGAAGAATTAGGAACAATGGAGTAATTTAATCCTGGGAGAAAGTGTGAGGAGAATGGTCTTCAGTATTTTTGTCATGGTTTCTCAGAATCCCAATCTTTTTTAATGGGCAATAAATTAAATTGATCCTCGGGAAGTCAACACGTCTTTGCCCATGCCACTGACCTCCTTGACTTTGTCTTCACCCATGACATTTCTGGTTTGTTTGCTCCCTTTGTCCTATTGAGTCAGGCGAGTGAGTGAGTGAGCAGCTGGGTGGGTATCTGGCTGCTGGCCAAGGCTAACCCATAACAGGACTGCATCTGGACTGCAGCGTCTAGTTTGGGGCTCCCCAGCACAAGAAAGACCCTGACAGACTGGAGTGAGTCCTGCAGAGGCCAGAAGGATGGTTGGGGCCTGGAGCACATTTTGGCCAAGGAGAGGCTGAGAGAGCTGAGTTTTTGAGAAATGCCAGAGAGCCAAACACTGGAGCAAGGACCCAGGCCAGTTGGTGGGATCTCAATCAATGGAGATTTTCAATGTTTGTTGAGACAAGGCCATGAGCACCTGATCGAGCTGGGGCTGCCTGAGGAGGGTCTTGGCTGAGAGACCAGCTGTGGCACGAGCTCTGGGACTTGTGTGTAAGAAGTGTCAGTAGGAAACTGGTTCCCTTTTTGTTAATAATGGCAGTGGAGTTGGGTATGAGTGAGCCCCAGAGGAGGAGGACAGAGGTGACCATGCAGCAAAGGTCCCTCCTCAGGGCTGGGGTGTACGACCAGTCATGGGACTGGCCGGTGTGTGGGACTGATCTCGGATGGTTTTCCCAGGACAGCTTCCCCGGGTTGTCCAGGGAACATGGCACAGACTGGGCCTCTCTCTTGTGCACCTTTGGTGCCTTGCTTCCTTCTCCATGACGCCTGACTCTGCACTGTGAGCACCCTGCTGTGTGCCCCCACCCTGCACACTCACACAGCTGAGCTCTACACTGCTGCTTTCCTCTCCCGGGCACTTCCCAGGCCAGCCCAGCCCCTCCCCAGCTCTCCCCACCACCCCTGCCCTCTCCCCAGCCCAGCCCAGCAGAGCAGCCCAGCCTGGGCTGGTCCCACGGCAGTGCCCACCGCAGGGTGCTGCAGAGCTCTGGGCACTCACCCCACGGCCCCAGCCCCTCTGAGGGGCACAGCAGCTGCTGGGGGGCACACAGGGAGCTCAGCCTCCCCATCAGCCCCAGGGATGCTGCTGGCCCCAAGGCCACGAGGAAATGGAGGCTACTCACGCGCTGGCTCTCCTGAATTCATATTGCAGGTGATGCCCAACCCTCACTGAATTTGCCCCCTCCTCTGCTCCCACCAGCCCCACTCCCCACGACAGCACGACAGTCCTGGCCCTGGGCCTCCTCTGGCACCTCCTGCATCTCTCCAGTCTCCCCTCCCTCTGCCTGCTGGGTCCCCACTCACTCCCATGGCACTGCAGAGTCCTTGTTCATGGATACGTCGATTTGGTGCTTTACTTTTGGGGGACTTGACCTTGGAGGGTGTTTCACCTTCTGAGTCTCCATTCATTCCAAGCCCAGGGCACGGGGTGAGTCCCCATCCTCTCCTCTCCTCACCCCTCCAAATTCATTTCCAGAGACTCTGGTATGTGCCATCAGTCTTGTCATCCATGAAGGAACCTGAGAAGATAATGGGAGCTCATGGACCATCTGCCCTGCCATTGGACACCAAGAAGAGAGCTCTTAAATCCAGACCGTTTCAGCCAGTGGAACCCAATGGTAGCATGAGTTTAACTCCCAAAACATTGAGAACACAGGGAGAAAAGATTGTTTAAAAGACCAATTCCGTAGACATTTTCGTGGAAGCAACTTTGGGCGAAGAGCCCAGCCTTCAGGCACTGCACCTGGGAGATCCCCTTTTATTGAAGAGCTGCTATTGGCCTTGCCACATCTGACACAGTGTTGGGCAAGAGACAGATGCAACAGGATCAAGCCTCAAGACAAGGAGTATAAACCCAGAAAATTATATATAAGCAGGATTATCACAAGAGAAAAAATCAGACTTGTGGCCTAAGATAAACTCTGGGGAATGTGCAGAGAAGGGGAGGCAGGTTATTGTCGGTGAAACAGCGTCCACTGGGCCAGTTTCCTTAGGGCATCCTTGAGCTCCTGGTTCCTCATGCTGTAGATGAGGGGGTTCACTGCTGGAGACATCACTGAGTACAGAAATGATACCACCAGATTTAGAATGGGGGAGGAGATGGAGGGGGGCTTCATGTAGGCAAACATGCCAGTGCTGACAAAGAGGGAGACCACGGCCAGGTGAGGGAGGCACGTGGAAAAGGCTTTGTGCCGTCCCTGCTCAGAGGGGATCCTCAGCACGGCCCTGAAGATCCGCTCATAAGACAGCACAATGAAAACAAAACACCCAAAGACTAAACACACACTAACCGCAATAAGTCCAACCTCCCTGAGGTAGGAGTGTGAGCAGGAGAGCTTGAGGATCTGGGGGATTTCACAGAAGAACTGGTCCACAGCATTGCCGTGGCAGAGGGGTAGTGACAATGTATTGGCCGTGTGCAGGAGAGCATTGAGAAACCCACTGGCCCAGGCAGCTGCTGCCATGTGGACACAAGCTCTGCTGCCCAGGAGGGTCCCGTAGTGCAGGGGGTTGCAGATGGCAACGTAGCGGTCGTAGGCCATGACAGTGAGAAGACAATACTCTGCTACGATCAAGAAGAGAAAGAAAAAGACCTGTGCAGCACATCCTGCGTAGGAGATGTCCCTGGTGTCCCAGAGGGAATTGGCCATGGCTTTGGGGAGAGTGGTGGAGATGGAGCCCAGGTCGAGGAGGGAGAGGTTGAGGAGGAAGAAGTACATGGGGCTGTGCAGGCGGTGGTCGCAGGCTATGGCGGTGATGATGAGGCCGTTGCCCAGGAGGGCAGCCAGGTAGATGCCCAGGAAGAGCCAGAAGTGCAAGAGCTGCAGCTCCCGCGTGTCTGCAAAGGCCAGGAGGAGGAAGTGGGTGATGGAGCTGCCGTTGGACATTTGGTCCCTCTGGGCATGGGGACCTGTTGGAGGAGGAAATCACAAGAAGTTAGGGGAGACTTCTCTGAGCAAAATCCAAGCCATTTCCCACAGCCCCTCCCCCTGCTGCACACCCCCCTTTGCATTTTCCAGGAATCCTTCCTCAGCTGCGGGGCTGGAGCTCTGGTGGGTGCTGGCTGAATGTGGCGTGAGGAGCAGGGCCTCTGCCCGCTGGCTGCCGAGGAGTCAGCCCTGCTCTGCAGCAGTGGGTTCCTGGGAAGGGTGGGGGCAGGGGCCAGTGCTGGCGTTTGACTTGGTCAGATGGAACCGCTCCTAACGCAGAAGGGCCTGTCAGCACCTGCACTCCCCGTGCTGAGGAACTGGGGTGGCAGAAGGCACTTGGAGAGGCTTGGGGGTTTTGACAGCTCCCCCCATCTCCCCTGGGGAGTGTTCTGGGATGTCAGTAACCCTCAGCATTTCTGCTGCACTCAGGAGAACAGAGTGAGTCCTGCGAGGCAAGAGGATTGCCTGTGGCTCAGAGCGCAGTGAGGGGAGCTGGTCTGTCCCCCGGTCTTGTTCCCAGCTGCCTTGGGCTTGCACCTTCCTGAGATGGAGGGCGATCACATTCTTATGTTCTGTTATGCAGCCAGACACTGCTGAGAGCAGAGGGATCCAGTGCAGAGCACGAAATGTCTCACCCTTTCTCAAGGTCTCAGCACCCCACTTCTAGCCCAGGACACTCGTGGCTCATTTCACCAACCCCACAGCATCTCCTCATCCAGAGAGTCTCTGCGTTTCTCCGTGGGGCTTTCAGAGAACACAAGGGTGCTATGGGACAGCTTTGCATGCTGGCAGGCAGCTCACAGCTTGGAAGGACACCCCAAGGAGATAGCCAAGTGTCCCAATGTTGGCAGCTCAGGAAGAGACAATTGACTCACTCCCCAGCCCCACAGGCTGCGTTGCCCACAGCCCCTCGGGTTAGAGGAAAGCTGGGACACTTGTTCCCATCGACATGCCCGCACGAATGGACGAACAAGATCAGGGTGTGACTCTGCAGCTGAAATTCCCATCCCCAGGCAGTCTGGCAGCAAGAACAAGATAACGTTAAAACAGGCACAGGGAGAAAGAAGGAAAAAGACAGTGAGGGTCTGGCTGAGCGAGGCAAGGGCCGAGGCAGCCGGGCACTCAGGACAGCGTTCCCCTCACCCAGCTGTGCAGCCACCTCCCAGACAGTGATAATGCAGGACAGTTGCTCTCAGCCCCATTGCTGGTCAGTGGGAACTGGGGACGTGGCAGGAGGGATGCCCTTGGCCTCTTCTGCTGGTCTGCTGGACAGAGAGGTGACTCCCAGCCTAGACCCCATGGCCGGGAGGGCCGAGGGCTGTGCTGGGTGGGGGACATGAAGGGGGTTGCTGAGGGAAGGCATCTGCACTGCAGGGGTGGCCGGGAGGTGCCCACATCTCCCCTGCAACAGGGCTTCCATTAGCAGGTCCTTCCTTTGCTGCCCATCTCTCCTGCCTGGAGCTGTCCCTGCCAGGAGCTCTTGCTCTGGCCCCACGGCTCTTCCCTGCCAGTGCTCACAGACCCCATCTCAGCCCCTGGGTGCCCAGCGCTGCCCTGCAGCCTCTCCGTGTGCGCAGGGGGTAAAGAGCAGGTCCCACAAATGCTGATGAGACTGGAAAGGGGATGCTGGTGCTATCTGTAGCCCCCAGAGCTAGAAACTGAACACACAGATGCAGGAAAGCTCCTTATCCAAACAGTCATCCCTCCTTTGACCTTCCAATTGAAAAGTGCCCTTGGAAATGTCCCACTGCCCACCCAGCCAACCAAGAGGAGAAACCTCCAAAGACAGACACCTTCCCTTTCAGGGAACTCCATCTTGAAAAGTCCCCTCAGAAATGCCCAGGGCTGAGCTGGAGCTGTGAGCAGGGCTGACCCAGGCAGCAGCCTCTCGACAGCAGAAGGACCCTGCCCTGCTGGGGCTCGCTCCTTCCACCCACAGCTTCTCCCCACAGCGCCGTGGGGAGCTCCCCGGGCAGGCTGAGTGCTGACCCTGGCAGGCGGCAGAGTCCCTGCCCCAGCACACAGCCCCTGGGGTGCAGGGACCCTGCTCGCAAGGACAGCCCTGGGCACCCCTGCCTGCACACCCCTGCAGTCCCCCCCAGCAGAAGGCAGCCCTCATGCCCTCTCCCTCTGACCGTGCAGCAGGGAAGCCCTGCTCTGCACCATGTCCTCCTCCTCCACACCAGAGAAGGTGGGAGAGACCTCCGCAAATGTCCCACAGGCTGTGGCATGTGCCAGCTTTTGGAGATCTCTCCCGGAACTGCAGCTTCTTTGCCCTGCACCCGGAGACTTACCGTGTCAAGGGCTGTGAAGGTTTCTCCTCCCGTTCATTCTCAGCATCCTCCCAGCCCAGACTGCCTCTAACCTCTCTCTGCCTCGCTCCTCTCCCCTCGGTGCCTGCAGGCAGTGCCCCCATCCCTGCTGCGCTTTGCAGAGGAGCTGCTCCTGGGCAGAGCTGTCTCTCTGCAGCGCTGCCCGCTTGCCATGAGCTCCCTCCATCCCAGGAGCCCAGCCCAGCTCAGCAGCAGAGGACCAGCCCAAGGCACCACTTGCTCTGCCCCCTCGGGGCTCCCTCCACGTGTCCCTGCGCCTCCAGGGAACCTGCTGGGAAAGAGACTCATGGAATAACTGGTGGTCCCTCTCTCACCTCTGCAGAGACGCTTCTTTCCAGCACTGTAATTTGTCCTGTCAGACAGAGCTGGGCATGAGAATCGCCTTTTCTCTACTTCTGCCATGAGAAGGAAACCTGGACAGGGACAGATCTCCTTCACCCCTGCTGAGGGAAGGGAGTCAGCTGAGCCAATCAAGGCATCTGGTCCAGGGTCTGTAGTCCTGGGGCTGGCAGGGGACTCAGCTCTCACCTCTGGCTGCCACAGCCCCACAGGATGTGGGATTCCTCTGGCCTCAGGGCAGGTGGGCACAAAAGAGGCCCCTGCTGCCTGGGAGCTGCTTGTCTCAGCTCCCCTGGTCATTCCTGGAGATGGAGGCCAGGAGTGAGCTGCTGAGACTCAACCACCTGGTGACATCTGAGGTGTCAGAGGTGGTCCAAGGTAGGTGCAGGTAACTGCAAGCTCTCATGGAGCAGTTCTTAGAGATGGGGAAACGTCTGGAGGCCCCGTCTTTGAGCTTAGTGGGGAATTCCTTTGGCCAACAGCAGATGCCCACATTTAGGACAACTGAACTTTTCCCTCCTCCTTATGTCCAGGGCAGCCTCTTGAGGTAGTCACGGGACCAGATGTAGTCATTGCCGTAGCCATCAGCCATCTTCTCCATCAGCTGTGTATACTAGATCGCCAGTGACTGCAATGGCAGATGTCTCATGGACATCCCCACATTGCCTGACCTAATTCAGGGCAGCTACTCAAGGGCCAGACACAGGCCTGTGGTGCCACAAGAGGTGCCAGGGCTCTCCAGCACAAGTGCATGTGGCTGGCAGGGACAGCACAGGCCCTACGGGAAAGGCATCCGCGTCCAGAGTGGGTGCGAGACAGACACTCCCCATGGCATGTCTGATTGAATCGGGGTCTGCTGGCCAGTGCCTGAATCCCACCACTGCAATGAGGCAGGCTCTGACCCATCTCCATCCAGTCGATGCAGGGCAGGTCATGACCAGGAAGCCCATCACACCGGCATCTCCACTCATTTGCCCACTCCCAAACTCTGCCGGTTCTTCTTAAAGCCGTCCTTTAGTCACCCACTTGATGATACAACCAAGGAACCCTCCAAGGATTTTCACAGTGTTCCTGGATCACAGCATGTCCACACCCAAAGACATTTTCAGCAGCTTCTGTCCTTCCTGGAGATCAGCTTCACCTCCAGCACAGGCCCTCCCGGGGCTGCAGAGACACCACAGGCAGCAAAGCCCTCTCCTGCCGGGGCTGCAGAGCCCAGCCCGGCTTTCCTCTGGCCTTGGGGACAGAAGCCTTTCCTCCTTCTCTGCCTTCCCATTGCCATCTGCCGTCCCTTCCAGCAGGTCTCTGGTCTCAAGCAAAGCATTTGCACACGTTGGGTCTCGGGCACTTGGTACCGGCTTTGCCTGTGACAAGTGTGAGCTTGGCCCCAGGGCTACAGCTGAGGTGCTGCAGCCCAAACGTGCATCCATGCCCTCAGCCTGGGCACAGACCGGAGGAGCTGGAGTCCTACGTGCCACGAGAGGCTTTTGACATTGATGGACTCGATGGCGAGGGGTGGTGGGACAGCTCCCCGGGGTGCTGCCATGGTGCAGAGGGGCTTTTCAGGAGAGGCAGGCCGGGAAGATGGGGAGGGGGATGCCCTCCATCTGAGGCAGCTTGTCGTCTGTGTGGAGCTCCTCTATGGGACATGCAACAGGTTGGGTGAGCCCTTGTGGGTGAGGGTCAGAGGAGAGGCCTGTCAGTGGGACATCCTGGTGGGAGACCAAGCACCTGCAATCAGGGTAAGGAAGGGGACTAAGCCTTATCTAAGCAAGCCAGGGAAGTCTCCAGATCCACGACCCCAGGTCTGACTGGGGACTTGAATGACCCTGGCCCTCACTGGAAGGGGAGCTCCACAGGATGCGTACTGTCCAGCAGGTTTCTGGGTGTCTTGGGACAACTTCTTTGCCCAGGTGCAAGGTAGGCCAACACAGGTGCTGCTCACCTGAATCCAGTCCTTGCAAAAGAGGGAGGGCTGATCAGGGATGTGAAAACGAGTGTGAGCCTGGGCTGCAGTGACCATGAAATGGTGGGGTCTCGGCTCCCCAGGGGAGTGAGGAAGGACTGCAGCAGAGGACAGATGCTGGGTCTCTAGACGAGAAGGTTTTAGCCTCTTGAGGGGACTTTTGGTGGGAATCCCATAGGCAGCAGCACTCAAGAGCAGCAGAGCTCAGGACAGCTGGTCTTTCAGGACACCACCTTCAAGCACAAGAACTGTCCACACCAACACACAGGCAAACAATCAGATACCTCAGGATGGAAAATTGGCTAAAATGGGACCTCATCAAGAAGCACCACGGAAAAAAGAAAGCATCCCAGAGGTGGATGCAGGGACTCAAGGAGGAATTTAGAAATAGGGATGGCTTTAGGGAAGCTAAAGCTTCCCAAGTGTCGACACTTGCGAGGGGTTCAAGGGCACCAAGAGGAGCTGCCGCTGCTTCAGGAACAGCTAAAGAAGAAACCAAGAGAATGAGTGGCCAAGTGTAGACGGATCTGAGATTCTTTATGTCCTTCTTGCCTTAGTCTCCTCCCGCAAGGTCTCCCAGGCCTTTGTGCCTTGGTCCTGGAGGAGAACAACCATGGGTGAATTTGGATTAAGTCAGGAGTTACTTGAGCAAACTCAATCCTTATTGGTCTATGGGACTGGAGGGGCGGCATCCAAGGGAGCTGCGAGGGCAGGCCGATGGCACAGTGAGGCCACTCTCCATCGTCTTTGAAAGGACCTGGAGACTGGGGGAACTCCCTGGCAACTGGCAGCACCCAAATGCTGCATGCACTTTCTGGAAAAGGCCCAAAGGGTGAGCAGGCCAACTAAAGGCTGTCCCCGGAGCACGTGCACTTGGGTTCCATTTCTGGGTGTCTGGAAGAGAAGGTGGCTGGATTTACCCAGGGTAGATGGTGCCTGGCCGGCCTCTTTGCTTTCTCTGATGAAAGGACAGGATTGCTGGACGCGAGGAGAGAAGTGGTTGTCTTTTACCTGGAAGTCAGCAAGTATTTCAGCATCATTCCCCACAATATTCTTGCATCCAAATTAGGTCATTATGGTCTACATGGGTGAATAAGTAGATGGGTGAAAAACTTGTTGGTCGTTCAGGCTTGGATGGCTGTGGTCAATGCGTACCACTCTGCCTGGAGGTCTCCAGCTAGCAGGGTCCTGCAGGGGTCTGTCCTGCAATCTGCCCTCTTTAATGCATCTTTAATGATCCAGACAAGGTGAGAGGGTGCTTTTCCATAACATTTGTAGATGACAGCACTGTGAGGAGAGCAGACACTACAGTGGTGGGCAGGGCTGCCATCCCAAGGGACATAGGCAGGCTGGAGGGATGGGCTAGTAGGAACCTCATGGTATGCAATCAGGACAAATCCAAACTCCTGCTCTCCCGATCCAATATCGGGGGAGGTTTCGATGTGATCCCATGAGCGAGATTAAGACACAAACGAGATCAAATGCCGTCTATCTTAAACAACTTCTATTATCAAAAGTAAAAGTCAGTAGTGATACTGTATGTCCTAAACAAATTCTATTATCAAAAGTAAAAGTTAGTAGCGATAGGATGGATTAGAATAAAGATAGAAATCAAGCAAGCATTCAGGATAGCGTTGCAAGGATAGTCACCACCATGGATCCACGACGTCTGAGAGTCCAAGTCTTAGTGCTTCGGTAGTGAGCGGTCGCTCCAGGGGCCGTGGTGGGCGATCTCTCTGGGGTCGGCAGTGGTTGATCGACATGGGGGTCGTCTTGTCAGTCCCCTTTATTCCTGTTTGGGGGCTGCAGTTTCCCTGGCAACGGTACGTTGCCACATTCCTAGAGTCTTGCTCAGAGCGCATCCCCTGCAAACCGGAGGCCTCAGTGGCCTTGCAGCTGCTCCTATCTTTGAGGCAGATGTTTTATAGTTCTTAGGTAAGCAGACAAATGTTTTATAGTTCAGTTTCTCCCACTTTGCAGCGGCTCTTCTTAGATAAGCAATCCTTGAGACAAATGCCAGGACTCTCTGACAAATGTTTTGGTTCCTTACACCTGCTCTTGAGGTGGACTAAGCCCCTGCAAGGACAGAGGCCCTGAGGCTGCCTAGATATAGGAAGCAGGAAAGGCTCTGTGGTCCTTGGGTAACAGTGGGCAAAACATGAGCCATTCCACAAAGGCAGCTAAGAACATCCTGGGCTGTATGAGCAGGAGCACAGCCAGTGGCAGTGATTCTCTTCCTCTGCTCAGCACATGGTAGACCACATCCAGAACACTTGACCAGGTTTTGGTGCCCCACAATGCCAGAGAGACATTGGCCAAGTGGAGCCAGTTCAGTGGAGGGCCAGCAAGATGGTCAGGGCTAGAGCACTTGCCCTGTTAGGAGGGGCTGAGGGAGCTGGGCTTGTTCCGACTGGAGAATGGAGGGCTTTTGGGGGAGGGGGTAACAGCCTTGCACTGCCTACAGTGCACTTTCCAAGAAGACACTGTAGTGCAAGACACAAGGACAAAAGGCAATGGGCCTCCTTGTTCCTGGAGAAGGAGAGAGGGTCAGGCTTGATATAGGAAGAAACTTTGGACGCATGAGGACAGTCAGACATGGGAAGACATTTTCCAGAGAGTGTGCGCTGCCTCCATCCCTGGAAGTTTCAAAGACCCACAGGGATAAAGCCCTGAGCAATCTGGTGTGACCTTGCTTTGAGTAGAATGTTGGTCTATAGACATCTTGCAAGGTCACTTCCAGCCTGAATGAAGCGTTCATGCCTTCCCCTTCATGTCGTCAGCATTAGGGAAAGCACTCGAGTTCCCTCTGAGTGTGGAGATAATTCACACTGGGTGCAGGGCTGCATCACAGGAACCCCACACAGCCCTGATGACATCCTTTTCCTCACCTTTCATTCCCTGCTTCCCTTTTCCCCACTCTACAGTTCTTCACTATTATCACCCTCACACCCTCCCAAAACAAGAGCCTCCCCTGTTGTCCTGGCTCTGGCTGGGCTGGAGTTAATTTTCTCCATAGCAGCCCGTGTGGTGCTGTGCTGTGGATTTAGGACCAAACCAGTGTTGATAACACAGCAGTGTTGTAGCTGTTGATGAGCAGGAGGAAATGAGAGGACGTCATCACTGGTTTGCCAGTCCATACACAGCTGAATTTTGTCCTAATACGTCAGGTTTAATTCAGGTTAATTTTGCTACCAAGCATGATTTTTGAAAAAGTTCAGATATTGTGTGCTTCTCTTTTTAAGGACTAAAGCATCATCAAACATAAATCGCTCTACTGTAGCCTTGGCAGGTTTGTGGGAGCGTGATATAATCAAACTGCCAGGCCTCCCCATATTTATATTTCAGCCATCGTCCTCCATACCAGAGAGGCTTTACTCGCTTGGCTTGCTTGATTGCAGCGCATGTTTCACATTCATGGATAACCTGTGCAATAGTGTCCATGGTCAAGTCCACCCCTCGATCACGAGCCCATCTATATGTTGTGTCTCTTTCTTGATGGCCTGAGATGTCATGGGCCCACTGGGCTATAAATAATTCACCCTTATGTTGCCAGTCTGTGGTGGTGCATTCTTCCCCCCACACCTTTTTTCCCTGGGTCACTCTGTGACCTCAGGAACTCCCGATAAACTTTGGCCTTTGTGTAATGAGTTGGGCGGTGAAGCATCCCTTGACTGTTCCCAGAACTCTTGCGTGGCTGAAGTGGGGGAACGGCCCTGACCGTACCAGAACTCCTGTTACCTAAGCCAGGTAGGGAACGAAACTGGGGGCAATTCGTCATTCCCTGACTCCCCTATCTGAGTCTTAACTCAAGTGGAACGACACCATTGTTGCCGAAATCCTGAGAACTTTCACGGATGACTAAAGTCGTGCAAACCTATAAACAGTGGTCCTAAGTGAGACCCTTTGAGTTCTCCTGGACTGCAATGGGCTGTGCCCAGAGTCTCCCTCTGGGTGGGACGCCTCTCAGACTTCGCAGACTCTCGAGTTTGTGATATTCGGAGGACTGCCAGGACCTGGGCTGAAACACTCCTCGGCCGAGAGACTCCTCAGGGCTCAACCCTTCATCTGTTGAGAAATGCCAAGACATTTAACGTGAGTATTTCACGGACTCGAGGGGAATGTTTAACAGGTACCTTTATCTAGGTTTAGGCCTTTATAAATTTATTCAGTTTTGGGCCCTTCTATGTGAATTTATCTAGAGCTTTTCTCTGTGTGTGTGTTTGTGTGTATTGATTTAGATAACCAGTAATAAGCATAATCTCTAATCAAGTCACTTTAGCAGAAGTAGTGATTACCTCACTTTGTAACTGTTTAATTAGTCAATGATTCAGTGCTGTCAAAACCTTCTGATCTACCTTAAAACTGTAAATGAACTTCAAATTGCTCTAAACACATATAACCCCTTAGGCATAAACCGTTGACCAAGTCTGAGTCTAGGGGTAGATCCAGCCGCACCTAGACTCCTCTCTGAGAAGGAGTTTAGAAAGCAAGGGGGTCTACTCTGAACCTCGTGACTCAACGGGAGGGTCTCCTTATCCCTTTTGTATTAGACACAAACCGTTGTCCAAGTCTGAGACTAAGATTGGATCCAGCCGGGTCTTCTCTGAACCTCGTGACTCAACGGGAGGGTCTCCTTACCCTTTTTTCCTCGGTCTTTCTATAAATCATTCCGACTCAATTCTGACAAGATTTTCCCTGTTTATACTTAATCCATGTAATAAGTAATAGAGTGAACCTTGCCATCGAATTCTGTTAAGTCGCGCTTTTATACATTTCTGTTAAAATCTCTTTTGCTGATATCTTTGCCAGTGATTCTTCAAGCGGCCGCAAAACCTCTCATTTGCGACAAACAGGGAAACAAACTCTAGTTGTCATTTCTCCTGCCCTAAGAAGTGATGTTCACATGCAAATTTGTTGCTGCAGTGTCTGGTAAAGGTAAGGACGTGCAGTTGGCCTCATCACCAGTACCAGGTGGAGCTTCCTGCAGATTCCTCTGTTGCAGTCAAGTTTCTCCTGTGACCCAGGGATATGCTCAGCACAACACAGCCTGAAGACCAAGCTGTACGTGGAGCACAGCACAGCGCGGCACATGCAGGCCAGGGTCTTTTCAGGTTTACTGTTAGGGGGATCACTAACTCCTCCATGTACAATGCTCTTATGGTCGGGATCACCGAACCGCCTGAGGAAGATTAGGAAGAGGGTGAGGGCTCCTTTAGAAGCTGGAGGAAGGGACACAAAGGACTTGGTAGTCACTGGGGACTTTGAAGGCCATGGACCTCTGCTAGAAGGCCTCAGTCAGAGGGAAGGTGGAAGCTGATCCCTGATCTGACATGGGGGGATGCTCTCCTGGACTTGTTTCTCACAAGAAGCTGGTGGAAGATGTGGAGGGCAGCTTTGGCTGCAGTGGGAGTGAGGTGGGGATGTAGAAACCCTTGAGGGAAGTCAGCAAGACAACTTGTAGCAGGGCTGAGTGGAGAGGAAGGATCACCTCCACCCACCTGCTGGCAGTGCTCTGCCTAATGCAGGCCAGGGTGCTGTTGTCTGCCTTTGCTGCCAAGGTGCAAAGGCAGGAGAGGAGAAGGCTTTGGGGAGACCTAATGACAGCCTTCCCATATCTTCTGGGAGAGAGGAAAACAGAATGGAATGGAATGGAATGGAATGGAATGGAATAGAATAGAATAGAATAGAATAGAATAGAATAGAATAGAATAGAATAGAACAGAATTCTTTCCTAGATAGAAGAAATGGAAAACCAGCGCCTCCCTGGTCTGGAGGAATAGGGACGAATTGGAATGGCCCCAGAGGACATCTGCCAGGATGTGGTTTGGGGCCTCTGTGGAGAGGCTGAGAGACCTGGGGTTCTTTAGCCTGGTGAAGTAGAGGCTCAGGGCTCTCTAGTAGTGGCCGTCAACTACTTGAAGGGTGGTTTCCGAGATGATGGAGCTTTTCTTGGCAGTGCAGAGGGAAGGCAACCTTGGTAGTGGGAAGAGAAGGAAACCTCCACAAAGCACAGCTTGGAATGTTCAGACTGGATGTGAGGAAAAAGAACTCTCACTCAAAGGGTAGCCTTGTGGTGTAAGTGGTCACCCAGAGGGAGTCTGGATCAGCCCATGGCTTTGTGTTTCAAGGAAAAGTCAGTGAGGGTGGAGAGACATCAGTGAAGGTCTAGAAATGCTGGGGTGAGAGCTAGGTGGGAAAGCAAGATGGGTGTCTACAGCCTGAAGGGCAAGAGGTGCAGGCATGGGACAGTGTAGGACAGCCTGCAGTAGAGATGGCCTAGGCCTCTGGCAAGGCTGACAGGCCCATCAAAAGCGAGGTCTTTGTCCCCTTGGCTAAGGCAGTTGCCTCTGCCACCGAGGCCTCCAAGGAGGAACTTTCTTTTGAGGCTCTGGACTTCATTTCCTCCTTCTTGCCCCTTCTTTGGGAGGCCAGGAGGTACCATAGAATTTTCCTACCCTTGGCATTGCTCACCCTCACATCCAACTGCCCCCAAGAAGAGCCCTGAGCCACGCGTGAGAGACTGGATCTGCCTTCCCAGGGCCTGGGGGTGAGGGCTTGGCCTTTCTGCTTCACAAAATAAACCAAGGGTTTTCTCAGCATTACAGCCACCTGCACAGTGCCTTTGCCTACCTGCAATCATGGCCTCCAATGATCTGCTCTAACGAGGCCATGGGGAGGCTTTGTCAGTAATGGTCCTCAGTGGGACCCATTAATACTTCAAGGTACTTTGAGTTTTGCTTCTGACTTTGAATTCTTGAGAGGTTTGTTCTTTCCCCTCTCATCATGGGAGCTTCAAGGACTCAGCACCAAATACACCATGGGTCTCATTAAAATACAGAAAGCCTTAAGGAGCTCTTTCTCTTCCTGTAGTTTTCTTTAGGTCTTCCAAGCTTGTACAGCTAATTGGAGTCATTTCACAGTGTAGTTAAAGAGGAAGATTTCAAAGTGCACCAAATGAAAGTTATTTTTTAATTTAAAGTTTCTATTTTATTACTTTTCAGTTTAGAGAAGAGGTGATGGAAGCCTTCTCCAAGTGATAGTGATCCAGGGTGTCTCCTCAGGAGGTCTGGACAGGTAGGAGAAGCAGTCCCTTGAGGTCTGACTCTGTATGGAGAACTTTGCTCCTCACCTCCCAAACCTCACCATTTCTCTCATTGGCCATCTGGGACTTACATCACTCTTCCTTGCATCAGACTTCTCCACTGATCTCTGCAGCTGGGTGTTACAGCTCCATGGCACCATCTCCCACCTGCTCTCCTCAGAGAACTGGCTGCACACAGGCCACATAAAAACTTTTCCTATTTGCAAACAAAGAAAAGCCAAGCATGATAAAGTTTCATAAACAATAAAACACACTCCTCAACCATATGCTAAGTACAAGCTGTCTCTAATGAGGTTGTCTTTCTACAAGGGATAATCTTATGAGAAATGTTTGAGATAGATACAAAAAGTTAGATATAACCATAATTAAAGAATTGGCTAAAGAGCCAATGGGACTACTGAAAGACAGGCAAGCTTTTAACTCCCTGAAGATCAAAGCAGCAACTGAGTAGGTGAGAGTTATCTGAATGAACAAAGAATAACGTCCAGAGAAAAGTAGAGACTGATGGAATGGGACTTTGTCTAGAGAGTCTGCATGTGCAAAGGCGACATCAGAAATGGTCATTGTATGAGGACAGGTGAAATTATATGAAAGATTAGAGAAACTGAATACACCGTATAACAGGAAGAACAGTGGTAATGAAGTTACAGGGCAAGACCAATATTTCTTTGGAATATCCCTTTTGAAAGGTCATTGGATTGGTAGAGGTCTCTTGTGAGTGAGGACAAGCAAGAGTTGCACTCATCTTTGAAAGTGGCCAAAAGTGCAACCCAGGGAACCACAGGCTGCACAAGCTCACTTTGGTGGGGGGCTGAGCCATTGAATGAGTGCTCGTGGGTGACACTTCTGGGCACCTAAAAGAGAAGAGCATCGCCATGGACTTACCAAGGGTAAATCATGCCTCGCCAACCGGGTTGCCTTCATGATGAAGGAGCTGCATTTGAGCATGAGGGGACAACAGTTGATGTCATTGTCCTCCATTTCAGCAAGACTTTTGGCGTGGTCTCCCTCAATATTCTTGTACCCAAGTTAGGCCATTCCAGTCTGGACAGGGGGACAAACAGATGAGCAAAACACCAGTTGGATGATGAGGCTGAGAGTGCAGGGTGAAGGGGCCATGCTCTACTTGGAGGCCAGGGGACGTACTGGGGTTTGGTGAGGCGGCACAGGGGACTCTGCTGAGCCCTGTGCAGTTTAACACCTGCATCCACGACCTGGAGGAGGACGCAACTCTCACCACATTTTTCAATGATACCAACTTGGGAGGACCATTCCTGTGCCTTAGGGACGCCTTTCAGGGGAAACCTGACAGGTGGGAGAACTGTCCTGTCAGGAACTTCATGAGATAGACAGTGGACAAAGGCCAGGTCCTGCACCTGGGATAGACTGACAGCCTGCAGTAGCAGGGGAAGGGGACTGCCTGGCTGGGGAGCAGCTCTGCAGAAAAGGCCCTGGTGGTGCTGGGGATAGAAGGCAAAACAAAACCCAGTAGTGTTAGATGGTGGCAAAGGTGGCCAGCAGTGTCCTGGAGTGTGTAAAGAGGAGCCTTGCCAAGACAGTGCTTTAGGCTCTAAACAGAATTGAAACAAAGCCTCTGACTTGGGTTCTATCAAGTTAATTAATAGAAGAGAGGGAGGTGGAGGGACCTCAGCATTTACAGGTTCCTGCTGAAGATTTAAGGCCTCCGAGAAAGGAGCTGAAGAGAACACTTGTGAACTAGCATAGCCTTTAGATCGTTTCACATGTGAGGGCTCTACTCCCCCATCTCAATCATTGGCACCCACAAACCTCCCCTGCTTTTCCGTCCTCTCCTCCCAAAACCTGACCAAGTGATGGGAGGAAAGGCAGCAGAAAGGCCCTAGGCCTCTGTGAATCAGCCGGGGTCTGGCACCTGGAGGGCGATGGTGTCATTTCATTGGACACCCCATAAAGACTCAAGCTGGGGAGTGCCTCTGCAAGTCCGAACCAACAAGGTCCATGGCCAGGCAAGGCTGTGTCTCTGGCTGTGTCTGGAGACCCGAACACCTACAGCTTAGATGAAGCTGGGGCTGAACCTCAGGCCTGGGCTTCAGTGGTCTCCTGGGCCCATGGGCAGAGATGCAGGTGGAGGCCCCAGGTGATGCTGCTCAGGGCCATGAAGGCCTATGGATGCTCTCAGGGCCCTGACACTGCCATATTGGACCCCACCTGCCACTGCCCTCACTAGGCCAAATTCTCATTCCCTGATGTGCAGGGTCTGCTCTCTGCTACTCTCCTTCCCATGTCCCTGGGTATCTGGCAGACCACAATTTCATGGTCACTATGGCCAAGGCTGACACTGGTCTTCACATCCCTGACCAGCTCTTCCTCCTTTGGCAGTACCAGGTCCAGGTGAGGAGAAGACTGGGTGGCCCATTCAGAAGCTGACCCACACCAAGCCACCATCTAACCTGTTACGTGTCCCATAGAGACCCTCCATATATCTGAGCTGCCCTGACACCACACAAGGCAGCCCCCACTCCTCATCTTCCCCATCGGTCTCTCCTAAAGATGTTCTATCTCCATTACCACAAAAGCCATGGGAGCTGTCCTTCCCCACCTCAGCTCTTGTCCCACTGAAGTCACAGCTCTGTGATGGCACCCGGGGCTCCTGCTCTCTGTGGCCCAGGCTGTGGGCTTTGGTGCCCATTTGGGCTGCAGCCCCTCCGATGGGGCACCAGGGCCAAGGGCAGACTTGTCCCATGCAAACCTGGTCCCCAGAGATGGGACCCCGTGTGTGGAAAGGCTTTGCTTCCCAGCAGAGGCATGCTGGAGTGGGTGGCAGGTGGCAACAGAATGGTGGATGAGGTTGCCACAGCGAGAGCAAAAGCTGCAGTGCCCAAGGCCAGAGAGAAAGAGGCAAGGGCTGTGCAGCCCCGGCAGGAGAGGGGTTTGCTGTCCCAAGTGACTCTGCAGCACCGTGGGGCCTGTGCCAGAGGTGGGGCTGATCTCCACGATGGACAAGGTGCTGCTGAGAATGTCCCTGGGGGAGGACAGCCTTTGATCCAGCCACACTGTGGACATCGTGCTGGGGGCCAACCAGCTAGACAGCAGCTCTGCAGAGAAGGACCTTGGGGTCCCAGAGGACAAGCAGCTGAGCAGGAGCCAGCAGTGCACCCCCGCGGCCAAGGCCAACAGCCTCCTGGGCTGCATTAGGAGAAGCATTGCTGGCAGGTGGAGGGAGGTGACCCTTCCCCTCTCCTCAGCACTGGTGAGGCCCCATCTGCAGTGCTGTGTCCAGTGCTGGGCTGCCGAGTGCAAGACAGTTGTTGACCTACTAAAGCAAGTCCAGCCAAGGGCCACAAAGCTGCTTTAAGGGACTGCAGCAAAGGTCCCTCCTCAGGGCTGGGGTGTCCAACCAGAGATGGAAATGGCTGGTGTGTGGGACTTCTCTGGGATGGTTTTCCCAGGGGAGTGTCGCCCGGGTGTCCAGGCACCTTTGGCGCCTTGCTTCCTTCTCCATGACGCCTGACTCTGCACTGTGAGCACCCTGCTGTGGGCCCCCACCCTGCACACTCACACAGCTGAGCTCTACACTGCTGCTTTCCTCTCCCGGGCACTTCCCAGCCCAGCCCAGCCCCTCCCCACCTCTCCCCACCACCTCTGCCCTCTCCCCAGCCCAGCCCAGCAGAGCAGCCCAGCCTGGGCTGGTCCCACGGCAGTGCCCACCGCAGGGTGCTGCAGAGCTCTGGGCACTCACCCCACGGCCCCAGCCCCTCTGAGGGGCACAGCAGCTGCTGGGGGGCACACAGGGAGCTCAGCCTCCCCATCAGCCCCAGGGATGCTGCTGGCCCCAAGGGCACGAGGAAATGGAGGCTACTCACTCGCTGCCTCTCCTGAATTCATATTGCAGGTGATGCCCAGCCCTCACTGAATTTGCCCCCTCCTCTCTCCCACCAGCCCCACTCCCCACGACAGCACGACAGTCCTGGCCCTGGGCCTCCTCCGGCACCTCCTGCATCTCTCCAGTCTCCCCTCCCTCTGCCTGCTGGGTCCCCACTCACTCCCATGGCACTGCAGAGTCCTTGTCCAGGGATACGTCGATTTGGTGCTTTCCTTTTGGGGGACTTCACCTTGGAGGGTGTTTCACCTTCTGAGTCTCCATTCATTCCAAGCCCAGGGCCCGGGGTGGGTCCCAATCCTCTCCTCTCCTCACCCCTCCAAAGTCATTTCCAGAGACTCTGGTATGTGCCATCAGTCTTGTCATCCATGAAGAAATGTGAGAAGATAATGGGAGCTCATGGACCATCTCCCCTGCCATTGGACACCAAGAAGAGAGCTCTTAAATCCAGACCGTTTGGTCCAGTGGAACCCAATGGTACCGTGAGCTTAATCCCAAAACACTGAGAATAAAAAGGAGAACAGACTTTTTAAAATATCAATTCCTTGGATATTTATTTGGAAGCAACTCTCAGGGAAGAGCCCAGCCTTCAGGTGCTGCACCTGGGAGATCCCCTTTTATTGAAGAGCTGCTATTGGGCATGCCACATCTGACACAGTGTTGGGCAAGAGTCACAGGATCAAGCCGCAAGACAAGGAGTATAAACCCAGAAAATTATATATAAGCAGGATTATCACAAGAGAAAAAATCAGACTCGTGGCCTAAGATAAACTCTGGGGAATGTGCAGAGAAGGGGAGGCAGGTTATTGTCGGTGAAACAGCGTCCACTGGGCCAGTTTCCTTAGGGCATCCTTGAGCTCCTGGTTCCTCATGCTGTAGATGAGGGGGTTCACTGCTGGAGGCACCACTGAGTACAGCACTGCCACCACCAGGTCCAGGGATGGGGAGGAGATGGAGGGGGGCTTTAGGTATGCAAATATGCCAGTGCTGACAAAGAGGGAGACCACAGCCAGGTGAGGGAGGCATGTGGAAAAGGCTTTGTGCCGTCCCTGCTCAGAGGGGATCCTCAGCACGGCCCTGAAGATCTCCACATAGGACACCACAATGAAAACAAAACACCCAAATCCTAAACAGGCACTAACCACAAGAAGCCCAACCTCCCTGAGGTAGGAGTGTGAGCAGGAGAGCTTGAGGATCTGGGGGATTTCACAGAAGAACTGGTCCACAGCATTGCCATGGCAGAGGGGTAGTGACAATGTATTGACCGTGTGCAGGAGAGCATAGAGAAACCCACTGGCCCAGGCAGCTGCTGCCATGTGGACACAAGCTCTGTTGCCCAGGAGGGTCCCGTACTGCAGGGGGTGGCAGATGGCAACGTAGCGGTCGTAGGCCATGACAGTGAGAAGACAATACTCTGCTGAAATGAAAAAGACAAACAGAAAGAGCTGTGCAGCACATCCTGCGTAGGAGATGTCCCTGGTGTCCCAGAGGGAATTGGCCATGGCTTTGGGAAGAGTGGTGGAGATGGAGCCCAGGTCGAGGAGGGAGAGGTTGTGGAGGAAGAAGTACATGGGGGTGTGCAGGCGCTGGTCGCAGGCTATGGCGGTGATGATGAGGCCGTTGCCCAGGAGGGCAGCCAGGTAGATGCCCAGGAAGAGCCAGAAGTGCAAGAGCTGCAGCTCCCGCGTGTCTGCGAAGGCCAGGAGGAGGAACTGGGTGATGGAGCTGCCGTTGGACATTTGCTGTTTCTTGGCATAGGGGTACTGTTCAAAACTGGAAAAGACAAGGAAAAAGTATGACAGACTTCTCCAAGCAAAGCCACTCCTTTTTTCATAGAAATCCACCCCCCCTAAAATTGAAACGCATTTCCTTCTCTGGTTTGTGCTGGCTGAGTGTGCTGTGAGGAGCAGGACCTCTGTCCACGGCCAAGGAGCCAGCTTTTCTCTGCTGCAGTGGGTACCTGGCAGCTGGTTTGTGACAGCTCCAATTTTCCCAAGGGATGTCAGATGTCATCCGCCCTTAATGGAAAAAATCAGTATCTGCACTCATGACTCTCAAGAGCGTGGGCTGCAGAAGAGAGACTTAGCGTGTCCTTATAAGAATTTTGTCTCTGTTTTTTATTTTCCACCATCACATCTGCTGAGTGTTCTTTTTAGGGGTAGAAATGCTCATTTCTATGACTGAAAATGTGAAGAGTCTTGAGACAGGACAGGCAAAAGGGCTCAGCTCTCTGTGGCTTAGTGCAGTCAGGTGAGCTGCAGTGTCCATCAGTCTGTTACCCAGCTGCCCTGCTCTTTCCCTTGTGCTGCCTCAAAGATGACTTCACACACAAATTACTCATTAAAAAAATACAAACCTAACCACTGGGCTCTGATGAAAGCAGGGGAGCACTGTTGCAGAGGGCAGATCTGCACACTCTTCTCTTCCCCACCCCAGAGGTGGAGTTGTGATGGAGAAGGACACCGTCCCTCACAAGAGAAGCAAAGGACTCTGAGCGGAGAGTACTGACCTCCAAGGGAAAGCTCAGCCCTCCCTGGGATCCTACAGGAGAGCTGTGCCTTTCTGGAGGGCAGCTCGCAAGCCCAGCAGGACAGGCAAAGCAGAGGGTCAGGGGTCCTGAAGATGGGATGTCCTAAAGGGAGAGTCAGCTCATTGCCCAGCAGACAATGCCCAGAAGACATCCACAGTGAAGGACCGAATGAGAGCTGCCTTAACGGAGCCTACCCCGGTGCTTGTTTGCAGCTTCCTCCCACCCCCTGCCCAGGTCTCTGCTGCCTGGAGCTGTCCCTGCCGAGAGCTGGTTCCCTGTCCCCACCTCTCCTCCCTGTCGGTGCTCACAGACCCCATCCCACCCGCTGTGTGCTCAGCTCTGCTTGCAGACCCCTCCTGGCAGCAGGGCACTGCACAATGTCCATGCAGGCTCTGATGGGATCATCAGACCAACCCTGATGAGCCTGGAGAAGTTGTACTGCTGCTGTCTGTAAGCCACGGTGTGTTGATTTCTCATACTCCCTGCTTTATTCACTTCCAAGAGTAACAGATTTGGAAATTCAGTGCCTCCTCTTGACATGAGACATTAATTTCTATGTCCCATTGCCCACCCAGGCAACCCAGAGTACAAGGTAGAAAGAACAGGATACTTGCTTTTCAGGTAGCCCCTGCTTTGCTGTGCTTCTTCAAAAGTCTTCTGGGAAAGTCCTGTAGTGATCTGAAGATGTGAGCAGGGCTGACCCAGGCAGCACCCTCTCGACAGCAGAAGGACCCTGCCCTGCTGGGGCTCGCTCCTTCCACCCACAGCTTCTCCCCACAGCGCCGTGGGGAGCTCCCCGGGCAGGCTGAGTGCTGACCCTGGCAGGCGGCAGAGTCCCTGCCCCAGCACACAGCCCCTGGGGTGCAGGGACCCGGCTCACAAGGACAGCCCTGGGCACCCCTGCCTGCACACCCCTGCAGTCCCCCCCAGCAGAAGGCAGCCCTCATGCCCTCTCCCTCTGACCGTGCAGCAGGGAAGCCCTGCTCTGGAGCACCTCCTCCTCCTCTACATTACAGAAAGTGAGTGAGTCCTCCTGACAGAACCAATAAACTGTCAGATGTACCAGTTTTCGGAGATCCCTCCAGGAACTGAAGCTGCATTGCCCCGCACCCAGAGACTTACCACGTAGAGGGCTGTGAAGATTCTCCCCCAGTGAGCTCTCAGCATCCTCCCACTCCCATCTGCCTTTAAGCTCTCTCAGCCTTGCAGGTCTCCCCTCGGTGCCTGCAGGCAGTGCCCCCAGCCCTGCTCCTGGGCAGAGCTGTCTCTCTGCAGCGCTGCCCGCTTGCCAGGAGCTCCCTCCATCCCAGGAGCCCAGCCCAGCTCAGCAGCAGAGGACCAGCCCAAGGCACCACTTGCTCTGCCCCCTCGGGGCTCCCTCCACGTGTCCCTGCGCCTCCAGGGAACCTGCTGGGAACAGCCTGAAGCCATCACTGATGGTCCCTCCCTCAGCTGCGGAGAGACACTTCTTTCCAGCAGGGGCATTTCTCCCATCTGAAGAAGAGTCAGCTCCAGGAATCACCTTTTCATTGGCCCATCTGTAGACAGGACACCCGGACAGGGACAGGGAAGGATCTCATTTAGCACTGCCGAGGGAAGGGATTCAGCCCCCATTCCATGCTTGTGGCCCTGGGGCTAGAAGTGGGCTCAGCTGCCCCCCACGCACAGCACAAGCCCACAGGAGGTGGGATTCCTCTGGCCTCAGCTCAGGTGTGCACACAGCAGACACCTGCATGTCAGCTCCTTCTCTCAGCTCCCTGCTAATTAATGGAGATGGAGGCCAGGGCTGACGTGGTCACATGCAAAGACCTGGGGGCATTTGGAGTGCCAGAGATGGTCCAAGATACCTGGAGCTAGCTGCAAGCTCTAGTGGAGCAATGCTGAGAGACAGGGCAGCATCTGGGGGCATCTTCTTGGAGGTTGGAGGTGAATCTCTTTGGCCAGTGGAAATGGCATCAGATGCCCACATTTAGGATGATGGAGCTGTCTCTCTTCTTTATGTTCTGGGCAGCCTACGCAGGGATTCATCTGGTGGAGTCATGTACCACAGGGAGAGCTCAGTTCCCCTCTGTCTTTCCCATCCGCCAGGTTGACTAGATCTCCATTGGCTCTAATGGCGGTGGTGTCCTGAACATTCTCCCATTGCCCAATCCACTTCAGGGCAGTTATTCCATGTAAGGCCAGTTACAGGCCTGTAATGGTAGGTGAGGTGCCAAGGCTCTCACACACAGCGACATGCAGTTGGCAGGGACAGCGATGGTCCTACACAGGAAAGCCATCCCCATGCAGAGCAAGGGTGTGACAGACACCCAGACAGCATTGCGACAGATCCAGGGCCTTTGGGCCAGAAACTGATTGCCACCCCTGCAGCGTGGCAAGGTCCGTCCCTTCTCTCTCCAGTAGAGGTAGGGCACTCCATGAAGAGGAAGCCCATCACACCAGGGTCACCACGCGTGTGCCTACACCTTCAGACTTCTGGTTTTTCTCTCCACCAACCTTCCCTCACCCCCTGGAGAACACAGTCAAGGACCAGACCAACAGTTGTCACAGTGGGCCTGTCAGGAGCACCTTGTCATTCCTGGAGATCAGCTTCACCTCCACCAAAGGCCCTCGGGGACAGCAGAGACCCCACTGACAGCAAACCCATGTCTTGCCAGGGTTGCCCTTCCCAGCCCTGGTCCTCTCTGCCCTTGGGGACAGCAGGGTTTGCTCACTCTCTTGGCACCCAGGTTCAGTTTTATGTTTCCACCTGCTCTCCACCCCGGCATGTCTCTGCTGTGAAGCAAAGCCTTTGCACACATGGGGGCTGGGACACTTGGTCCCAGGTTTGCCTAAGACAAGTGAGAGCTTGGCCTGGGGCTGCACCTGCAGTGCTACAGCCCAAATGTGCACTGATGCCCTCAGCCAGGGGCACAGCCAGGACGAGCTTGGGCCTGTGCTTTTTGACATGCATGGAGGAAGTGCCATGGCATGGTGGGACAAGTGACACAGCTTGGGGTGCTGCAATGGCTGGGTAGAGGCTTTTCAAGAGAGACAGGCTGGAAGGCTCAGGAGTGGGGTTCCCTCAAAGTGAAGAAGTTGTTTGGATGTCTGGAGGTCGTTCATGGGGCCAGTGAGATGTTGGGTGAACCCTTGTGAGTGTGGGTCAGAGGAGAGGCCAGTAAAGGTGACATCGTGGTTGGAGATAAGGAACCCACAGTCAGGGTGGGGAAGTTGGCATAGTCTTTTCTAAGCACCCCAAGGAAGTCTCTGGCTGCAGAAGCCTGGCTCTCATGGGGGACTTGAATGGCCTTGGCATTTTCTGGAAGGGGAACACAGCAGGATGCAAACAGTCCAGGCGGTTTATGTCTGGGGAACCACTTCTCAGCACAGCTGCCAGATGGGCCAACAAGGGCAATCCAAACGCGGATTTGAGACTCACAAGCAGTACAGAGCTGGTCAGGGATGTGAAGGTCGATGTAAGCCTTGACCATTGTGACACTGAAATAGTGGAGTCCCAGCTCCCGAGGGGCGTGCAGAAGGAGAGTTAAAGACTGCACATGGTGGACATGGAGGAGAAGACTTTGGCCTGTTCCGGGGAGTTTTAGTGGGGATCCAATGGTCAGCAGCACCGAAGGGCAGCAGAGCTCAGTACAGCTGGTCTTCAAGGACAGCATCCTCCAAGCTCGGCAATGGTCCATATCAAAACTCAGTTGAAACTTGAATGGGATTTCAAGGGCACCACGATGAGCTGTGACTACTTCAGGGACAGGTCAAGAAGAATATCTGTGGCCACTGCTTCATTGAGTAAAGCAGGTGTGGATGGAGCTGAGATACTCGATGTCCTCTGTGCCTCAGTCTTCACCAGCAAGGTCTCCCAGGCCTCTGTGCCTCGAGGCAGGACTCTGGAGGGGAACAGTCAGGGCTGGATAGGAATCAAGTCCTGGCTTATTGAGCAACCTCAGATGTTACCATGAGAATGGAGGGGCTGCATCCAAGGGTGCTGAGAGAGCAAGATGATGTCAGAGCGAGGCCAGTCTCCATCATCTTTGACAGGTCATGGAGACTGGGGGGACTCCCTGACGACTGGCAAAAGCAAAAGTTGCATGCCTGTTTCAAAGAGTCCCAGAGGATGAACTGGGGAGGGAAAGGCTGGTTAGCTTCGCTTTGGGTGAATAACATGTCCCAGAGGTTGTTCTGGATTGCATTTCTGGGGCGGACAAGCCCCTCCAAGTGACACAGCTTCGGGACTCCCTGGATGTCTTGCAGCTCTGCAGAATAATTTCTTCATTCAAAGCCTTGGGAGGAAATGTATTTTTGGAAATGGCTGTAGAAATCTGTATTTCCATAGAGGGAGAGAAAGGGTCGTCGTCTTGCTTGTCCATGGCCATGGCCATGGCCTATGACAAAAATCAGGAGAATTTATAGACCAACCTCAAAGTTCTGAAAATGAAGACTTCTCAACAGTCATTACACAGACCTCTTCTCTGTACATGTTTCAACTTTTGCCTAACATCTTCTTTCAGGGATTGATGCAGCTGCCAGCACAGAGGTGGCCAATGCCTCCAAGATACATGGGGGTAGCTGAAGCCCTTCCGTGGGACAGGGAAATGTGACCCAGGACCTACAGGATCCTTTCTGAAGCAGGAGCTGGTGGCCAGGCAGAGAAGACCAAGGCACCTGGGTTGAGACACCTCATTTCTCTCTCTGGACTAGAAAGGGACCTCTCAGCAGTTGCACTCGAGGTGTCCAACATTAGAGATCACTCTCATCCCTCTCTTCACCTGCAGTGAAGTCATATGTAATTTACCTGCAGGCAATGAAAACTGAGTGGGTCTAGATGCTGCAGAGTCTACTTGAAGATGCTCCTGTAAGCATTACAGGTTCAGATTTATGCCGATTTCCATGCTCAGAACAAAGCTTTTCATTCACTTTGTCTCTTTGCTTCTCCCTGTGGCTCGAGGGAGTTTGTGACTCCAGTGTGTGACTGACGGGGTACAAAGAGCAAATATGGGCAGAGTCAGGGGCAGGGAGTGCTTTGAGGTGTCTTGGGATGTGTGCTGGAGACAATAATGTGTTTTCCACTGGTGTATGGTCATCCACAGTGGGAAGTGGACTTCGGTGGAGGTAACATGGACTTGATATACAGCTGAGGAATGTCTTTTGGGTTTTTAATGAGCTGTGCTTGACTTTGGTTCTGCTTGTTGGCAATTAAGAAGCACCTTTCTGTGCCTGTGTGCAGCTCGTTCTCCAAGTAAAGCAGGTGGGAATTGGTGCCAATGGGCTGAAACACGCAGCTACAGACTGTAGTGGAGAAAGGTCTGATTTGAACAAGGCTGCTCTAAATCTCAGGTGGCTGATGGGAGAAATGGTGGGGGTTGGGGTAGGGACAAACACTTCCCATGGAGTGTCTGACATAAAGGGCCTTGCCTTCCCTGTATGTCCATACTCAATTAGGAGATGCTCAGGACCAGTATCAATTGGGGACTGCTGATATCCCTTAATGTGGAAGCAGAAAAAGGCAGAAAAGTGAAAAAGAAGAAATCCTTTCTTATTGTGATTTTTTATAAAAATCTTCTTACTTTGACAACCCTTCTGAAATCTCTCTGATTAACCACATAAGAACTGAGGAATTAAGGATAATTATGCCCAGAGACTTGGCTTGTTAGGGAATTTTGCATGTTCAGGAGCCCTCTTGTGCCAAGTTCCTGAACTGCAGATACTGAAAGCAGATTGAACAAGGCTCTCGAGATCTAAAAGTCAGCACCAAGCCTCCAAGTTTCTGAGGGTGTTAGCGGGCCCCATTGAGGGCCATCACTGAAGAGACCATGGAGGGAACGACCAGACAAGGTGACTGTCCCTGGGGGCTGGTGAAGCAGGAACTCAGAGGCCCTGGATACAGGTAGAAAAATGAACGTGTGAGTGGCTGTGAAAGGCCTTGATGTGTTTCCTTAAGGAGGATGGCCAAGGCCTGAGCCCAGTGCCCTAGGAATGGGGATTCTTCCCTCATGGGTGTCTCAGGGCGTTTTCTGGGGGCAGTGAGATGCGAGGGTTTGCGATGCTGAGTGCAGGTCAGTGGTAGGACCCCTCCCAGGCTCTGTCAAGGGTGAGGAGGCAAGAAAGCACAGGGGCTGTATGGAACTGGTGTCCTCCCGTGGGCCTCAGCGGAAGAGACAGCAGCCATAGCCAAGAGGACATGGACCTCAGTTCTGTTGGGGGTCCCAGCCCTACCAAAGTCCTCAGCCATGCCCACCACAGACTCTTTTACACTGTCCTATGGCTGTGCCAGGGTCCCTGCAGATTTTAACCACCCTCCTGATCCCCTGACTCCCTCTGACCCCATCATGTCCCAAGCTTTCCCAATTACTCTCTGTCCTCACTGACTATTTCTTCAAACACAAAGCTGTGGTTTTCAGAGGTTCTGCCAATGTCTGTGAGTTCCCCACAACCCATCTGGCTACTTCCAAAGCCCTATTGTTCCTCTAGCACCCAAGACGACCTACCCCAGACTTGCCTGAATCCACGATTTCTCTTCATATCCCAGCACTGAAATGCACATCCTCTTGCTTCTGCATCCTTCAAAGTCAACACTCAACCTTCTCCACTTCAGCATGGCAGCCCCCCCACACCCAGCTGCTATTTCAGGCCTTGGTCCTGCCTTTAACACACTCACTGCCACACACGCACCGCTATCGCCCTGCACGCCCACGTGTCTCACAAAGCCTTCCCTCTTCCCCTGCAGTGATGAGACCTCACCCTAGGAGGTCTGTGTGTCCTCCACGCTCACGGATGTTTTCTGAGGTCCATCAAAGTTTGGTGAGTGAAGGAGGAAAAGAGAGCAAGGTCAGCTGTGAGTTCCCGTCACCTGCCCTGCATGTCAGTATGGAACATGAAACTCACCTCCTCAAAGACTTGGTGTGGATTCTCTGCAGAGCCTAAAGCACCACACAGGCCAGGGGACAGGCCAGGCATCAGAAGAGGACTCACTCTTCTCTGCACATAAAGCTCAGGTGTTCCCAGGAACGTCAGGGGGCATGGCATGCCGATCCCTGGTTTCAAGGAGCCGGTCAAGTGCCTCCTTTCTGTTTCTGTAATGGTGGCTTCGACGCCTGGCTCATGTGCAGACTCTGCACATGGATGCTGACACTTATTGAGCAACGTGCTCAAACCTCAGAGCTGGCCCTTCTTGGAACCAAAGGGAGGACTAGGGACCTCCTGAGCAAGCACATTTGCTCCCGGAATCGTCCCCTGTGTCTCTGCTGTAGCTCCCCTCACCTCCAGCTGAACCCCTTCTCCTGGGGCACACTGCAAGGCACACGCTCATGGAAGGTTTGTGGGAAAGGGTCTGCTGGGGTCTGCGGTCCAGCCTGCCAGCAAAGGATGGGGAATAACCCACCCTAGAGTCTGGCTGGCTGCGACTTTGTGGAGCTGCAATCTGAAAACCTCCAAAGACGGAGATCAAAGATCCTCTCTCAGTGTCTACCTGCAGTGCAGCACCACCCTCCTAGGCAGTTTTCCCTAATGCCCAGGGTGAAGCTCCCAGGAGGACGTTGGTGGCCGTTGCCTCTTCCATACCATCTGCCACCTCTCCAGGTGGGTGTCACCTGCTTTTAGAGTGCCCTGTGCCTCCCCTTCAGCAGACTAACGAGGCCCAGCTCCCTCAGCCTCTCCACACAGCTCATGTGCTTTAGGCTCCTAACCCCATCATGACAGACTTCCTCTGGGCCTTCCCAGTCTCCACATCCTCCTTTCAGAATGGGAAACCCACTGACTCATGTGACATCCATCGTAACTCCATGCCCTTCTCCCCAGGACACTCCTCAGCCACTCAGGTCCCAGCCTGTCCTGATGCACGGGGTTATTCTGCCCCAGGTGCAGACCTTGACCCCTTCGCCTTGTAGAACTCCAGGAGGTTTCTCTTGGCCAAATCCACAAGTGTGTCAAGGTCCCTCCAGACTGAAACTCCAACACATCAGCAGTTAAGGTTTGTGGGCAGTGCCTCAAGCAAGATAAGAATATGGGGAATTGCAGGACACCACAGGGAAAGAAAGAAAATGATGTGCTGAATGGAATTGCTACCCAAGGTGGAAAATACCACAGAAACTATCTCAGAAATGCCATCAGAGGTCACAAGAACTGCATGGCCAATGGGGAAAGAATTAAGAGGGTAGGATGTTCTTTTTGGAGAGCATTACAACAGTAACAGAGGAGATCTTGGGTAGGGGGGAAATAAAAACAGAAGCAAAGGATGTGGTCAGGGCTGTTTGGGGGCACCTGTGAAGCAGCCCTGTGCCTGATATGCATCACTGCTCTGGTCAGGGAGAACCTGAGAGCTTTGCCTAATTTGAAACCATGAAGAGGAGGGAAGGACAGCATCATTGAGGCTGGAAGGGACCTCGGGAGGTGTCTGCACCAACCTCCTGCTCAAAGCAGGGTCAGACCAGATTACTCAGGGCTTTATCCAAACATGTCGTGGTCACTTTCTGGGATAGAGCCGATGCACACTCCCTGGGAAACAGCTTCCAGCATTTGACTATCCTCCTGTTGGAAAACTTTCTGCCTGTATGCAGCCTGACCCTCTCTTGTTTCAGCCCATTGCCTCTTGGCCTTGTGTCTTCTATCACGGACATGAGCCTGACTCAGCCTTCCTGAAACAGTGCAACGCTGCTGCATGTTCCCCCCAAGATCTTCCTTCCTCCAGGCTGGACAAGCCCAGCTCCCTCAGCCTCTCCTCACAGGCACAGTGCTCCAGCCCTGACCATCTTGGAGGCCCTTTGCTAAACCTGTTCCAGTCTGGAAATCTGGACACAATAACCTGGATCATCCCTTCCCTCCATCTCCTGGCCGTGCTCCTGGTCGTGCAGCCCAGGGCCCTGCTGTCCTCCCTTGTGCCAGGGCACACGGCTGCCTCCTGTCCAGCTCCCTGCCCACCAAGACCTTTCCCACAGGGCTGCTCCCAGCCAGGCAGCCCCCAGCCTGTGCCATTGCCAGGGTGAGTCCCCTGCCGGGGCAGACACTGGCATCTGTCCTTGTGGGACTTCATGAGGTTCCTGCCAATACGTGCTCTCCTCCTCCTGCAGCCCTTTCACCGAGCAGAGGCCTGGGAGACCTTTTTAGCAAAGACCCGGGCACTAAAGGCATGGAGCGCCTCAGCCTCATCTGGGTCTGCTGCTATGACCCCTCCCTCATCACTCACCAGCGTGTTCCTTGTTCAGCCTTTTACTGCAAACCCAGGGATTGAAGGTCTCCATTTTGCTCTTGGTGTTGCCTGCAGCCCCCATCAGCTCCAGGTGAGCTCTGGCTTTCCTAAACACATCCCCGCATGCTCAGGTCATGTTCCTGAATCCCCCCTGCACAGCCTGTCCTTGCTTCCACCTCCTGATGGCTGTGCTGGAGCTCCCACCTGTGCCTGAGCCAGTGCAGCCCCACTGCCCAGCACGTGCCCCCACATCCCCCTCAGCAGACACAGCACAGCACAGGGTACGTTTGGGGTGGGGAAACGCTCCCCACCACAAGTCCCCGTGCCAGACCTCAGGGTCCATCCCCACCGGCCCTCCTTCTTTTGCAGCCCACCAGTGCCCAGCCCCAGCCGTGGCCCACGCAAGGCTTTGCAGAGAGCCCCACTCTGGGCTCTGCCAGGTCTGGGCAAGAAGAGAGCCTGGGGCAGGGCTGGCTCTTCCCCCAACCCAGGTACCAAGACCAACAGGAGGGAGGAGGTGGCCACAGAGCAAAACCACCCCTAAACTGGGATGAGTGGCCAGTGCTGGAAATGGCCAAGGGAAGAGGCTGGGGTGGGGGTGTGATAAATGCCCTGGGGCACCTTCTCGCTCTGTCCTTGCCACCAAGGGCACAGAGCAGCCTCCTCTCTCCTGCACCCGCCTGTCTCAGTTCCCTGCCAGGAGACCGGGCTCTGCACCACACACCCACTGGAGCATGTCCCTGCCCTGCATGGTCACACAGCTCAGCTAACATCAGCGTTGTCCTCTCCTGGGCACTTCCCAGCCCAGCCCGGACCTTTCCCAGCTCTTCCCGTCTCCTCTGCCCTCTCCCCAGCCCAGCCCCGCAGAGCAGCCCAGCCTGGGCTGGTCCCACGGCAGTGCCCACCGCAGGGTGCTGCAGAGCTCTGGGCACTCACCCCACGGCCCCAGCCCCTCTGAGGGGCACAGCAGCTGCTGCGGGGCAGAGAAGGGTCAGCCTCCCCATCAGCCCCAGGGCTGGAGGCTCCCCATGCCATGAGGAAATGGAGGTCAGTGAAACCGAAGAGCTCCTGGTCTTGGGTGCAGGAGATCCCCAGCCCAGGCTGCCTCTGGAGCTCAGTGCCAGCCGCTCTCCCCAGGCCAGCACCAGAGTCCTGGTCAGGGGACAGAGCAGCCTGCCCCGAGTGGGTGCCTGCAGAAAGACCTTTCTCTTTCTCAGGGATTCCTCCCTGCAGGCACAGAAATGCTCCCTTGCTCTTCTCCCTGGATGTCCCTTGCCCCACATGAGCATGTCCATGCTGGCCTGGCCAGCCTGTCTTGGTTCCCACCCCGTGCTCTCCACAGGGCCCTGAGCTGGCAGTGCTGCTCTGGAAAGACCAAGTCCTGCTGTCGTCCACGGCCATGGCTCCAGGGAAGCAGCAGCCCCATGTGAAGGTGGCAGAAAGGATCTGTCCACTGAGGCAGCGAGGGGCAGCCCCGAGGTCCACAAGTGCCTGCTCCTCCATGTGGCAGGGGGGCTCGTGGCCCCTTGAGCCCTCCTGTGTGCTGGGGCTGCACCTCCAGCTCCAGAGGAGATGGAAGAGATGGGAGCAGAGACAAATAATTTTCTGCTGCATTCTTTATTCCCAGCTCCTTTACCTACGCAGGGAGCCTGGCTCCATATGTACATGAGGTCTTTCGGGTCCAAAAAGACTGGTGGGGGTGGGAAAGACTAATATTATTTAAGTGGAAGTAATATATGATGTATAAGAAACAAAGAGAAAAACAAGACACATATGATCAAAAGAACATCTGAGCTTTTCCTGAGGAGGATGGACACCTTATTGATGCTGCAGTAATGCGTCTTCAAATAGTTTCCTCAGGGCATCCTTGAGCTCCTTGTTTCTCACGCTGTAGATGAGGGGATTCACTGCTGGAGGCACCACTGAGTACAGCACTGCCATGACCAGATCTAGAGCTGAGGAGGAGATGGAGGGGGGCTTCAGGTGGGCAAACATGATGGTGCTGACAAAGAGGGAGATGACGGCCAGGTGAGGGAGGCACGTGGAAAAGGCTTTGTGCCGTCCCTGCTCAGAGGGGATCCTCAGCATGGCCCTGAAGATCTCCACGTAGGACACCACAATGAAAACAAAACATCCAAATGCTAAACAGGCACTAACCACAAGAAGCCCAACCTCCCTGAGGTAGGAGTGTGAGCAGGAGAGCTTGAGGATCTGGGGGATTTCACAGAAGAACTGGTCCACAGCATTGCCATGGCAGAGGGGTAGTGAAAATGTATTGACCGTGTGCAGGAGAGAATGGAGAAACCCACTGGCCCAGGCAGCTGCTGCCATGTGGACACAAGCTCTGCTGCCCAGGAGGGTCCCGTAGTGCAGGGGGTTGCAGATGGCAATGTAGCGGTCGTAGGCCATGACAGTGAGAAGACAATACTCTGCTGTGATGAAAAAGGCTAACAGAAAGAGCTGGGCAGCACATCCTGCGTAGGAGATGTCCCTGGTGTCCCAGAGGGAATTGGCCATGGCTTTGGGAACAGTGGTGGAGATGGAGCCCAGGTCGAGGAGGGAGAGGTTGAGGAGGAAGAAGTACATGGGGGTGTGCAGGCGGTGGTCGCAGGCTATGGCGGTGATGATGAGGCCGTTGCCCAGGAGGGCAGCCAGGTAGATGCCCAGGAAGAGCCAGAAGTGCAAGAGCTGCAGCTCCCGCGTGTCTGCGAAGGCCAGGAGGAGGAACTGGGTGATGGAGCTGCCATTGGACATCTGCTGCTTCTGGTCACGGGTACTGTCAAAGGAGAGAAAACAGAAAAATTCAGAGAAGCTTCTCTGAGCAAAATTTGATTCATTCATCGTGAATACCTCCGGGTGCTTTTCTTTCCTGGGGGACTGTTACGCAGCTCCGAGGCTTCAGCTCTGGTGGGTGCTGGCTGAGTGCGCTGTGCAGGGCTGTGCCCTTTACCCACGGGCTCCTGAAGGGTCAGCCCTGCTTTACAGCACTGACACATGGAAGGAGCAATAGCCCCGTGTGTTTGGAGGGAGGGTTCCTGGGGAGGAGTTCCCTGTGCTGCACTATAGCGGAGGGTAAAAAGCTCGAAAGGACGCTGCCTTCCACAGGGAAGGTGGGAAGTGAGGTGCAGCAAATGTGTCTCGTTACGCTGTGGTTTAGTATTCAGACACCCCCACCCCAACTTGGGAAATGTTCTTGAAAGGGTAAAATTGCCCCCTTGCCCCGTTGCTCTCGGTGTAAACCTGCGTCAGTGCTGGCACCCAGGAGGGCTGCTCTGTCCCTCAGCCTGGTGCCCAGCTGCTCTGTGCTTGCACCGCTCTCGGCTGGAGGAGGGCTACACACAGAGGTTGCTCTGAAAAGGCACTGGGCTGGACTGGGAGCAGAGGGGTCCCGTTCAACGTGCAGATTTAAAACCACCTCTCCTTTCCAGCACAGCTCTGCAGAGTATGATGAAGAGGAGAGGACAAGGATGGTGATTCGCATGGGCAGATCAGGTGCTCTCGGACATCACAAAGGTCCTACAGGAGAGCTCTGCCCTTCTGGAGTGATGCTCACAGCCCCGCAGGACTCCCTGTCCAGCATCATCAGGTGACGTCTGCTGAGGGTCTCATTGCCCAGCCACTGAGTGCAGTGTCTCGAGGCTGGAAAATTCAGAGAGGGCTTGGGCACCTTGGTCGCATGGAAACACCTCCAGGGCAGCACCTCCAGGGCAGTGTCAGAGCAGGCACTCAACACCCCCATCCCTTGCGCCACACCACAGCGGTTCTTGCCAGGGACCCCAGGAGCAGGAAGAAGAGCAGCACAACCAGGTGGGGAAACAAAGAAAAGCTCTGTGACTCTCCTCCTAAGGGAAGCAAGGAGAGGAGAAGCGGCCAGGCGCTCAGGAAAGCCTTCTCCTCACCCAGCAGAGCACAGCACCTCCCAGTGAGCAAAATCCCAGGGCAGTGGCTCTCAGCCCCTTTCCCCTGCAGAGGGAAGTGGCCACGTGTCGGGAGAGACGCACCTCTGCTGCGCTAGAGCTCGGGCTGCAGAGGAGGCAGCTCCTGCCCTGGACCACACCGCCTTGAGGGCAGAGGCTCTGCTGGGTGGGAGACGAGACCCGGGGTCTTGCTCAGAGGAAGGGGTCTGCATTGGAGGGGATGACAGGGAGCTTCCCAAATTCTCCCTCCCATGCCAGTTCTGGTTGGAGCTCCGTATAGCTCTCTGCCCATGTCTCTGCTGCCTGGAGCTATCCCTGCCGGGAACTGTTTCTCTGCCCTCAAATGGTTCCCAGTCAGGGATCACAGCCCCCATCACCGACTCCCCTCTGCTCAGCTCTGACCTGAAGAAACCTCCCACTTCCAGGCACTCTCTAGAGGTACTCCCCCTTTGCAGGCAGTAAGGAGCAGGTCAGACAAACCCCGACGAGGACAACAAAGGTGATGCTGGTGCTCTCTGGAGCCAGAGGAGTGGATGAAAGCAGTTTACTTGGCTCCTACCAGACCTCCTGATCTCTCGGTGGAGCGGCTCAGGACTCTCAGTCTCCCTCTCCAAAGGCAGCAGCGCCTTTACCCTTTTTCCTGAAACAGCAGGAACCTGAAAGCAGAGACTGAGGAAAGCTCTTTACCTTTAAGGTATCCCCTGCCTTGGTCTTCCTCTGGAAGAGTCCCCTCTGAAATGCCCTGGGCAGCTCTGGGTGCACAGCCTGGCTTCACCCCTTCACGCTTGTCTAACAGGAGCCCCTGGCCTGGGAGTCCTCCTGCCAGATCTTGCAGGCTGGAGGCTGGGATAGCTTTAGGAGACCCCTCCAGGAACCGCAGCTGCATTGCCCTGCACCAAGAGACTTACCGTGTCAGGGGCTGTCAAGCTTTCCTCCCTTCGAGCTCTCCTCTGTCCTCCCACTGCAGACTGCCTGGAACCTCTCTCTGCCCTACTCCTTCTCCCAGAGCCCTGCTGCGCTTTGCAGAGGAGTCGTTCCTGGGCAGAGCTGTCTCTCTGCAGCGCTGCCTGCTCCCCGTGAGCTCCCTCCATCCCAGGAGCCTGTCTCAGCCCAGGAGTAGAGGACCCGCCCAAGACGTCACTTCCTCTGCCCCCCACCCCGCCCTGCGCTCCCTCCAGGTGTCCCTGGGGCTCTCCAGGGACCTGCTTGGAAAGAGACTGAAGTCATCCCCAGTGTTGCCTGTCTCACCTCTGCAGAGACATGTCTTTCCAGCAGCGGCCTTTCTCCTCTCAGAGACACAGCTGGGTCTGAGAATCACCTTCCTTGTCCCACCATTGGTCAGGACCCCTGGACACTGGCAGGGAGGGATCTCCTTTACCTCCTTTGCTGAGGGAAGGGAATCGGCTGAGTCAATGGAGGCATCTCACCCTGGGTCTGTAGTCCTGGGGCTGGAAGGGACCTCAGCTCCCTCCCACGCCTGCCACAAACCCACAGGAGGTGAGATTCCTCTTGCTTCAGGGGTGGTGTCTGTTAGAAATAGGCACCCGCACTCTTTTCCATGGTGCCATGGTCATCGATGGAGATCATAGAATCATAGAATCATAGAATGGTTTGGGTTGGAAGGGACATTTAAAGGTCATCTAGTCCAACCCCCCTGCCGTGGGCAGGGACATCTTCAACTAGATCAGGTTGCTCAGAGCCCTGTCCAACCGGACCTTGAATGTTTCCGGGGATGGGGCATCTACCACCTCTCTGGGCAATCTGGTCCAGTGATTCACCACGCTCAGTGTAAAAAAGTTCTTCCTTAGATCTAGTCTAAATCTCCCCTCTTTTAGTTTAAAACCATTCCCCCTTGTTCTGTCGCAACAGGCCCTGCTAAAAAGTTTGCTGCCATCTTTTTTATAAGCCCCCTTTAAGTACTGAAAGGCCGCAAGAAGGTCTCCCCGAAGCCTTCTCTTCTCCAGGCTGAAGAACCCCAACTCTCTCAGCCTTTCTTCATGGAAGAGAGTTCACACACCAACACCTGGTGACATTTGGGGTGCCAGATGTTGTCCACAATAATGGAGCAGAACTCAGAGACTGGGAAACATCTGGGGGCATCATCCTGCAGCCTGGTGAGGATGCCAGCTGAAATGACGGCAGATGCCCACGTTTAGGACATCACCACCTGCCCCTACTCACGCTGTTCAGGGCCACCTATAGAGGTGTTCAGCTGGCCAAAGGGAGTTATGTGCCAGAGGGAGAGCGAAGTCTGTCTCTTCTCCCCTCCCGTACCTGTATTTCCTAGCTGTCCATTGGCTGTAACAATAGGTGTCTCACACGTCCCCATGTAGCCAAACCTCCTTCAGGGCAGCTGCTCATTTCATGGCCAAACACGGGTCTGTAGTGCCATGTGAGACGCCAAGGCTCTCCACCAAAACTGCACGTGGCTGGCAGGGACAGCCAGGCCCTGCAGGAAAGCCATGTCCACTCAGAGTGGGTGCGTGGCAGACACCCCAGGCGGCATCTCAGAGTAATTGGGTGCTTGTGTGACAGTGGCTGATTCCCATCTCTCTCCAGTAGATGCAAGGCACTGCATGAATAAGCAGCACATTGCGCGGGGGTCTCCACTTGTGGGCCTACGTTCTCAGCTTCTTCTGGTTCTCCCTCCCCATCCTTCACTCACCCTCTTGATGATACGGTCTTCAAAGAGTCCAATGACTTCAGAGTGTGCCTGGATCGCAGGATGTGCACCCCCAAGGACAATTTCAGCAGCACCTTGTCCTTCCAGGAGATCAGTGCCTCTCTCCACCAAAGGCCCTCCAGGGCTGCAGAGACGCCGCAGCCAGCAATGCCCTCTCCTGCCAGGGCTGCCCAACCCAGCCCTCTTTCTCTCTGACCTTGGGGACAGCAGGGATTGCTCTCTTTCTGGGCACCCCATGTCTTTCTTACAACACCATCTGCCATCCGCTCCAGCATGTCTCACATACACGGGCTCTTGGGTGCTTGGTACCCCTGTTCACCATGACAGCTCTGAGCTTGGCCCTGGAGCCACAACTCAGGGGCTGCAGCCCAGATGTGCAACACTGTCCTCTGACTGGGAACGGACAGGAGGAGCTGGACCCCGTGGTCTGTCACAAGCTGTGACCCTGGTGGAATAACTTCCGAGGCACAGTGGGACACCTCACACAACTTGTGTGCTGCAATGGATGGATAAAGGTTCTTCACGAGAGATGGGCTCGGAGCATCAGAAGAGGAATACGTTCTGTGGGAAGGAGTTGCTGGGATGTATGGAGCTCCTTGCTGGGAGAGTCACCAGGTTGGGTGAGCCCTTGTGGGTGAGGATCAGAGGAAAGGCCAGTGAGGGCAACATTGTGGTGGGAGATAAAGAACCTGCAATCAAGGGGAGGAGGTGGCCAAGCTCTTACTTAAGCAACGCAAGGAAATCTCCAGATGAGTGACCTGGGGCTCCTTCTGGGGACTTTCATTACCCTGACATTCATTGGAGGGGGAACACAGCACTGTGAAAATAGACCAATAGGTTTCTGGAGGATGTTGGAGCAATTTCTTAGGAAAGCCACCAGAGGACCAACATGGATGATGCTCACCTGGGTCAGGTCCTTGCAAACCATGAAGAGCTGGTCAGGGAGGTGAAAACCAGTGTCATCCTTGGCTGTAGTGACCATGAAATAGGGGGGTCCAGCTCTTGAGCAGACTGAGGAAGGAGAGGAGCAGGGTGCAGGTGTCAGACCTCAGAGGGGAAGACTTTGGCCTATTCAGGGGGCTTCTAGTGGGGATCCCGTGGGCACAGCGAAGGGCAGCACAACTCAGTACAGCTTGTCTTTAACGACAGAATCGCCCACGAAGAGCAGGGGTGAGTACATAGCTCACAAGACCAGCTTGGGTGAAGAGGGAACTCACGAGGAAGCTCCATAGGTAATGCAAGCCTCCAGGAGGTGGATGCAGAGACCCACTTCAGATGGAGGGCTTTAGAAATAGGAACGGCTTTAGGAAACCCGTAGCTTCCCTAGAGATGACCCTTGCAAGGGAGTCCAAGGGGACCACAATGAGCTGCTACTACTTCAGTGACAGTTAAAGGATAAACACAGAAAACGCGGGGCCACCTCTGACTTCAGGGAGAGTAGATGCAGAGAGCTCTGACATCCTCTGTGTCCTCTTTCTCTCAGTCTTTCCCAGCAAGGTCTTCAAGGCCTTTGGACCTCGCGGCAGAACCCAAGGACAACAACCAGCAGTGGATGGGGGATGGAGTCAGGGGTTACTTGGGCAAACTGAGCCCTTCACAGTCGAGGGCACCAGAGGGGCTGCCTCCGCGGGTGAGGAGAGAGCAGGCCGATGTCACAGTGGCATCACTCATCATCACCTTTGAGAGGTTAAGGAGGTCAGGGGAACTTCCTGAAGACTGACAAAAAGCAAATGTTGCGAGCATCTTTCAAAAAGGCCCAAAAGATGAGCTGGGGAGCTAAAGGCTGCTTAGCTTCCCTTTGGTTGAGGAGTGCGTCCCTTCGCGTGTCCTCTTGGATCACAAGTTAGGACGTTGCATTCTGCATGGTTGAATAAGTTGATGGGTAAAGAAATGATTGGCTGGTTGGGCCTGGAGGGACGTGGTGACCTGGAAACTGAGCACACAGAAAAAGAAAAGAAATATAAAAAAATAAAGCAAAATAATTGTATTATTGCACTTTACAGATTTTAGAACTCCTTATGCCCTTACCCTCCCTCTTTCCAAATATTTGTCCTGTGGTGGGGCAGGAGGGCTGGTTTGTTTTGGGGTTGGTTTGTTTTTTGTTTTTTTTTTTTTTAAGAACAATTTTGGACATCAGGGTGGCTTGAGTTACAGGAGCGCAGAGGCCTGGTGTCGCCCTCCATCTGCAGTCTCAGTTGGAGGGTCCTGGTCTCCCACAGCCCCCTGTGGTCACTACCAGTCCCAGGTGAGTGTGTCAGGCACACCAGGACCTCCTCAATTGGCACTGGAGGCTTCTGGTCAAGATCGGAGCTCGGCTTGCAAAGATGAGGACATTTTCTCAACATTTACGTAGTACGGGAACATTTTCACGTTTGAATACTTTTAATGGAGAGAGAGTGTTTCCCTGTGTTGCCATCAAGAAGTTTTCCAGGATGTGTACTGCTCTCAGGAGAAGAAACCTTGATCTTCCCAGCACTTGCTTGACCACTGCTCTGCCCAGTACAGAATGTACGGAATCTCACTAATCTTTTTGGTATTTCCACATGTCCTGATTACACTGACCATTTCTCAAGTCATCTCCTCAGCGGACTGTCTGCACCTTTGCATTTTCGAGTGTCCATCCCCTTTTCCCCCTCCCATTACTCTCCATTCACTCAGACCCCTCCCAAGTACCCAGGTGGGGATTGGGGGTGGGGGTGGGATGAAGAGCGTCTCTAGAGCATCTGACAGAAAGGGTCTTGCTTTTCCTACGTACTCATACCTCCTCATGAGACACTTTGGATCAGTATGAATTGGAGATTTTTTATATTGTTTATTCTGTAAGCAGGAAAATAAAGAAAACTGGAAAAAGCATAAACCTTTATAAACCGTTATTTCTTTTTGAAATCTTCTCATTTAGACTATACTCCTGAAATCTCTCTAACGAACTACACAAGAAGAGAGGAATTAAAGAAAACTGCGGAGAGCCCTGGCACGTTCGGGTCTTTGCATTTCAGTGAGCCCTCTGGTGCCGAGTTCCTGAACTGCAGATCCTGAAAGAAGATTGAACAAGCCGCTGAAGAAGTATTTAAAATCTGATTAAACTCTCCAAGGTTCTGAGGGTGTCAGTGGGCCCCCTGAGGACCATCACAGATGAAGCCATGAAGGGAAGCACCGGTGGAGGTACCCCTGCCTGGGGGCTGCCTTAAACTGGAAAGAGGTAAGCACTGGTTACAGGTGACAAAGGCAATGCGCAGGCGGCTCTGATGCCATGTGAGCCCTTGATGTGTTCCATCAAGAAGGATGGGCCAGCTCTGATCCCGGGGAAGGGAGATTCTTTCTCTCCTGTGTTGCTCAGGGCTCGTCATGGAGCAGTGTGATGTGGGGGGGTGCGATGCCGAGTGCAGGACAACCCTAGGACTGCCTGAACTCCATGGAGGGATGAGGAGGCCACAAGGGCATGGGGCTGTAAGGAAATGATGTCCCCTCATGGTTCTTGGTGGCAGTGACGATATTCATAGCTGAGAGGACAGAGATCTTGGTTGTGTTGGGGAAGTCCCAGCCCCACCAAGGCTCTCAGTCATCCCCACCACAGGCTCTCCCATGCTGTCCCATGCCTGCAGCAGTTCTCCTGCAGACTTTGGCCACCCCCCACTACTTCCCCACCTCACTCTGAACCTAGGATCTCCCAGGCTTTACCAACGGCTTTTTGTCCTCCCTGCCTTTTCCTTCTAACACAAAGCTCCGGTTTGCTGGGGCTTTGCCAAACCTGTGAATCCCCAAGCAACACATCCAGCTTCTTTCAAAGCTAATGCTCCTCAATCACCTAAGATGTCCCAGCACCATACTTACTCATCATCGAGTCATAGAATGGTTTGGGTTGGAAGGTGTCCTGGTTTTGGCTGGGATAGAGATAATTTTCTTCCTAGCAGTTGGTAAATAGTGCTATGGTTTGGATTTAGTCTGAGAATAACGTTGACAACACACTGATGTTTGAGTTGTTGCTGAGTAGTGTTTACCCTGGTCAAGGACTTTTCAGCTTTCCACTCTCTGCCAGGTGCACAAGAAGCTGGAGGGGGCATAGCCAGGACAGCTGACCCAACCGGCCAACGGGGTATTCCATACCATATGACATCATGCTCAGCATATAAGGCTGGGGGAAGAAGAAGAAAGAGGGGGATGTTTGGAGCGATGACGTTTGTCTTCCCCAGTAACCGCTATGCGTGATGGAGCCCTGCTTTCCTGGAGGTGGCTGCACACCTGCCTGCCGATGGGAAGTAGTGAATGAATTCCTTGTTTTGCTTTGCTTGTGCGCACAGCTTTTGCTTTACCTTTTGAACTGTCTTTATCTCAAACCAGGAGTTCTCCCACTTTTACCCTTCTGATTCTCTCCCCCATCCCACCAGGGGGGGAGTGAGCGAGCGGCTGTGTGGTGCTTAGTTGCTGGTTGGGTTTAAACCATGACAGAAGGGACCTTTAAAGGTCATCTAGTCCAACCCCCCTGCCATGGGCAGGGACATCTTCAACTAGATCAGGTCAGAGCCTGGTCCAACCTGACCTTGAATGTTTCCAGGGATGGGGCATCTACCACCTCTCTGGGCAACCTGTGACAGTTTTCACCACCCTCAGCATAAATAAGTTCTTCCTTAGATCTAGTCTGAATCTCCCCTCTTTTAGTTCAAAACCATTCCCCCTTGTCCTACCGCAACAGGCCCTGCTAAAAAGTGTGTTTCCATCTTTCTTACAAGCCCCCTTTAAGTACTGAAAGGCCGCAAGAAGGTCTCCCTGGAGCCTTCTCTTCTCTGGGCTGAACAATCCCAACTCCTTCAGCCTGTCCTCACAGCAGAGGCGTTCCAGCCCTCGGAATATATCCGTGACCTCCTCTGGACCTGCTCCAACAGGTCCATGTCTGTCCTGTCCACAGTGGCAATGTGCAGCACAGCATGGAGAAACCCACTGCCCCAGGCAGCTGCTGCCAGGTGGACACAAGCTCTGCTGCCCAGGAGGGTCCCACAGAGCAGGGGTTTGCAGATGGCAACATAGTGGTCGTAGGCCATGACAATGATGAGACAATACTCTGCTGACATCAAGAAAAGAAAGAAAAAGACCGGGGCAGCACATCCTGCATAAGAGATGTCCCTGGTGTCCCCGAGTGAATTGCCCAAGGAGCTGGGAGCTCTGCTGGGGGCTCTGCAGGAGTCAGTCCTGCCCTCCAGCAATAGGCAAATAGGAAACAGGAGAGATCCCAGATTAAAACCACTCAGGGCATCAAAGAGCTTTGCAGCATTGTTGCTCCCAACTCACCTGACTGCAGAGCAGAGCTGGGGGGGTTTGTTGGGTTTGTTCTGTTCTAGTTGCCCCACCACACCTGAGGAGTGTTTTTAAGGCAGAAATTGTTGGCATTTCTGCTGCACTCCACGTGAAACATTGCGGGTGCTGAGAGGCAAAGGGACTGTCCCTTAGTGCCGAGCGAGGACGGCCAGTCTGCCCACCAGTCCTGGGCTCAGCTGCCCGGTGCTGGCAGCTCCTTCAGCTGGAGGACGATTGCACTCAGATGTGTCCCTGGGGGTGACGTGGAGCTGTGAGCAGCCCTGTATCACACAGCACCCTCCTGGCAGCAGAAGGACCCTGCCCTGCCCTGCCAGGGGTCACTCCTTCTACCCACAGCTTCCCCCACGCCCCCTAAATACCTGGTAGGCCAACCCGGGAAGAGGCGTTGGGTATGGGTTGTCACTTCCTTTCCACCTCAGTAACTGAGGGGACAGGGGCAGGCACAGGGCTTGGCCGGGTCAATCCCAGAAGCTGAAAGGCCAGCAGCAGGCACGCGGCTTGGGAGATCATGGTGAGGTCACTTCTGTCCAGTGGGCTGATAGGCCACAAGGAGGCTGGTGGGTTGGGATGTTATTATGTTATCAATTGTGTCTGAGGAGCTCATTGGCCAGCAGGAGGCACATGGCCGTGAAGGGGAGTGTGAGGCCCCCTTAGTCTCCAATCTCCTTGAGTGATTGGCCATCAGCAGGCACAGGGCTGGGGTGTTGGCTCTGACATTCCCTTCTGCTGAGAACGTGATAGGCAGCAGCAGGCACGTGACTTGGTGGCTGTTTTGTACCCGGAGGTTCTGGTTTGTTATGTCCCCACTAAGAAAGGCACGCAGACGCTGTGAGGTGGTGTTTAAAATGCCATTTGTTAGAGAAACACCATAAACAAAGAGCAGATCATGGAGGCAATATTAGGTTCCTTCAGATGCCAGAGTCTTTGACAGTGGGGCAGAAAGTTGTGCAGCTTCCATCTGTGGAATCTGCTCCTGTGATCTCTTTCCGTGTTTTCTAACAGGGAAACAAACTCTAGTCGTCATTTCTCCTGCCCTAAGAAGTGCTGTTCACATGCAAATTTGTTGCTGCAGTGTTTGGTAAAGGTAAGGACATGCAGTTGGCCTCATCACCAGTACCAGGTGGGAGCTTCCTGCAGATTCCTCTGTTGCAGTCAAGTTTCTCCTGTGACCCAGGGATATGCTCAGCACAACACAGCCTGAAGACCAAGCTGTACGTGGAGCACAGCACAGCGCGGCACATGCAGGCCAGGGTCTTTTCAGGTTTACTGTTAGGGGGATCACTGACTCCTCCATGTACAATGCTCTTATGGTCGGGATCACCGAACCGCCTGAGGAAGATTAGGAAGAGGATGAGGTCTGCTTTAGAAAGCTGGAGGAAGGGACACAATTTTAGGACTTGGTAGTCACTGGGGACTTTGAAGGCCACGGACCTCTGCTAGAAGGCCTCACTCAGAGGGAAGGTGGAAGGTGATCCCTGATCTGCCATGGGGGGATGCTCTCCTGGACTTGTTTCTCACAAGAAGTTGGTGGAAGATGTGGAGGGCAGCTTTGGCTGCAGTGGGAGTGAGGTGGGGATGTAGAAACCCTTGAGGGAAGTCAGCAAGACAACTTGTAGCAGGGCTGAGTGGAGAGGAAGGATCACCTCCACCCACCTGCTGGCAGTGCTCTGCCTAATGCAGGCCAGGGTGCCGTTGTCTGCCTTTGCTGCAAAGGTGCAAAGGCAGGAGAGGAGAAGGCTTTGGGGAGACCTAATGACAGCCTTCCCATCTCTTCTGGGAGAGAGGAAAACAGAATGGAATGGAATGGAATGGAATGGAATGGAATGGAATGGAATAGAATGGAATGGAAAGGAATGGAAAGGAATAGAAAAGAATAGAATAGAACAGAACAGAACAGAACAGAATTTCTTCTTAGATAGAAGAAATGGAAAACCAGGGCCTCCCTGGTCTGGTGGAATAGGGACGAATTGGAGTGGCCCCAGAGGACATCTGCCAGGATGTGGTTTGGGGCCTCTGTGGAGAGGCTGAGAGACCTGGGCTTCTTTAGCCTGGTGAAGTAGAGGCTCAGGGCTCTCTAGTAGTGGCCGTCAACTACTTGAAGGGTGGTTTCCGAGATGATGGAGCTTTTCTTGGCAGTGCAAAGGGAAGGCAACCTTGGTAGTGGGAAGAGAAGGAAACCTCCACAAAGCACAGCTTGGAATGTTCAGACTGGATGTGAGGAAAAAGAACTCTCAGTCAAAGGGTAGCCTTGTGGTGTAAGAGGTCACCCAGAGGGAGTCTGGATCAGCCCATGGCTTTGTGTTTCAGGGAAAAGCCAGCTATGGGTGGAGAGACATGAGTGAAGGTCTAGAAATGCTGGGGTGAGAGCTAGGTGGGAAAGCAAGATGGGTGTCTACAGCCTGAAGGGCAAGAGGTGCAGGCATGGGACAGTGTAGGACAGCCTGCAGCAGAGATGGCCTAGACCACTAGCAGGGCTGACAGGCCCATCAAAAGCGAGGTCTGTGTCCCCTTGGCTAAGGCAGTTGCCTCTGCCACCGAGGCCTCCAAGGAGGAACTTTCTTTTGAGGCTCTGGACTTCAATTCTTCCTTCTTGCCCCTTCTTTGGGAGGCCGGGAGGTACCATAGAATTTTCCTACCCTTGGCATGGCTCACCCTCACATCCAACTGCCCCCAAGAAGAGCCCTGAGCCACGCGTGAGGGACAGGGTCTGCCTTCCCAGGGCCTGGGGGTGAGGGCTTGACCCTTCTGCTTCCTAAAACAAACCAAGGGTTTTCTCAGCATTACAGCCACCTGCACAGTGCCTTTGCCTACCTGCAAGCATGGCCTCCAATGATCTGCTCTAACGAGGCCATGGGGAGGCTTTGTCAGTAATGGTCCTCAGTGGGACCCATTAATACTTCAAGGTACTTTGAGTTTTACTTCTGACTTTAACTTCTTGAGAGGTTTGTTCTTTCTCCTCTCATCATGGGAGCTTCAAGGACTCAGCACCAAATACACCATGGGTGTCATTAAAATACAGAAAGCCTTAAGGAGCTCTTTCTCTTCCTGTAGTTTTCTTTAGGTCTTCCAAGCTTGTACAGCTAATTGGAGTAATTTCAAAGTGTAGTTAAAGAGGAAGGTTTCAAAGTGCACCTAAAAAAAATATTTTTTAATTTAAATTTACTCTTCAGTTTAGAGAAGAAGTGATGGAAACATTCTCCAAGAGCTAGTGATCCAGGGTGTCTCCTCAGGAGGTCTGGACAGGCAGGAGAAGCAGTCCCTTGAGGTGTGACTCTGTATGCAGAACTTTGCTCCTCACCTCCCAAACCTCACCATTTCTCTCATTGGCCATCTGGGACTTACATCACTCTTCCTTGCATCAGACTTCTCCACTGATCTCTGCAGCTGGGTGTTACAGCTCCATGGCACCAACTCCCACCTGCTCTCCTCAGAGAACTGGCTGCACACAGGCCACGTAAGAATATTTTCTATTTGCAAGCAAAGAAAAGCCAAGCTTGATAAAGTTTCATAAACAATAAAACACACTCCTCAACCATATGCTAAGTACAAGCTGTCTCTAATGAAGTTGCCTTTCTACAAGGGATAATCTTATGAGAAATGTTTGAGATAGATACAAAAAAGTTAGATACAACCATAATTAAAGAATTGGCTAAAGAGCCAATGTGACTACTGAAGGACAGGCAAGCTTTTAAGTCCCTGAGTAGGTGAGAGTTATCTGAATGAACAAATGAGAAAATTCGCAAATAATGGAATGGGCCTTTGTCTAGAGAGTCTGCATCTGCAAAGACGACATCAGAAATGGTCATTGTATCAGGACAGGTGAAATTATATGAAAGATTAAAGAAACTGAATACACCGTATAACAGGAAGAACAGTGGTAATGAAGTTACAGGGCAAGACCAATATTTCTTTGGAATATCCCTTTTGAAAGGTCATTGGATTGGTAGAGGTCTCTTGTGAGTGAGGACAAGCAAGAGTTGCACTCATCTTTGAAAGTGGCCAAAAGTGCAACCCAGGGAACCACAGGCTGCACAAGCTCACTTTGGTGGGGGGTGAGCCATTGAATGAGTGCTCCTGGGTTACACTTCTGGGCACCTGAAAGAGAAGAGCATCGCCATGGACTTACCAAGGGTAAATCATGCCTCGCCAACCGGGTTGCCTTCATGATGAAGTAGCTGCATTTGTGCATGAGGGGACAACAGTTGATGTCGTTGACCTCCACTTCAGCAAGACTTTTGGCGTGGTCTCCCTCAATATTCTTGTACCCAAGTTAGGGCATTCCAGTCTGGACAGGTAGACAAACATATGGGTAACCCACCAGTTGGATGATGAGGCTGAGAGTGCAGTGGTGAAGGGGCCATGCTCTACCTGGAGGCCAGGGGACGTACTGGGGTTTGGTGAGGCGGCACAGGGGACTCTGCTGAGCCCTGTGCAGTTTAACACCTGTATCCACTGTCCTCTCAGGAACTTCATGAGATAGACAAAGGAAAAAGGCCAGGTCCTGCACCTGCGATAGACTGACAGCCTGCAGTGGCAGAGGGAGCAGCTCTGCAGAAAAGGCCCTGGTGGTGCTGGGGACAGAAGGCAAAACAAAACCCAGTAGTGTGAGCTGGTGACAAAGGTGGCCGGCAGTGTCCTGGAGTGTGTAAAGAGGAGCCCTGCCAAGACAGTGCTTTAGGCTCTAAACAGAATTTAAACAAAGCCTCTGACTTGGGTTCTATCAACTTAATTGCTAAAAGAGAGGGAGGTGGAGGGATCTCAGCATTTCCAGGTTCCTGCTGAAGATTTAAGGCCTCCGAGAAAGGAGCTGAAGAGAACACTTGTGAACTAGCATAGCCTTTAGATCGATTCACATGTGAGGGCTCTGCTCCCCCATCTCAATCCTTGGCACCCAGAAACCTCACCTGCTTTTCCCCCCTCTCCTCCCAAAACCTGACCAAGTGATGGGAGGAAAGGCAGCAGAAAGGCCCTAGGCCTCTGTGAATGAGCCGGGGTCTGGCACCTGGAGGGCGATGGTGTCATTTCATTGGACACCCCATAAAGACTCAAGCTGGGGAGTGCCTCTGCAAGTCCGAACCAACAAGGTCCATGGCCAGGCAAGGCTGTGTCTCTGGCTGTGTCTGGAGACCCGAACACCTACAGCTTAGATGAAGCTGGGGCTGAACCTCAGGCCTGGGCTTCAGTGGTCTCCTGGGCCCATGGGCAGAGATGCAGTGGAGGCCCAAGTGAGGCTGCTCTAGGGCCCTGACAGTGCCCCCATGGGTTCCCACCTGCCAGTGTCCTCAGTAGGTCAAGTTCTCATGCCCTGATGTGCAGGATCTGCTCTCTGCTTCTCTCCTTCCCCACCTCCCTGGGGATCCGAGAGATCGCAATTTCATGGTCACTACAGCCAAGGCAGACACTGGTCCTCACATCCCTGAGCAGCTCTTCCTCCTTTGGGAGTACCAGCTCCAGGTGAACATCAGACTGGGTGGCCCGTTTGGCAGCTGTGCTAAGAACTTTTCCAGAACCTCCACAAGAAACCTCCTGGACTGTTTGCATCCTGCTGTCTCACTTGACCAGTGAACACCAGGGAGACCGAGTCCCCCATAAGAGCCAGGGTCTGTGATCCACAGATTTCCTCAGGTCATTTAAACAAGACTTAGTTCATTCCTCACCCTGACTCTATGACCTGTAGCTCTGTCCTGGGTCTGGCTGGGATGCAGTTAATTCTCTCCATAGCAGACCGTATGGTGATCTGCTTTGGGTTTGTTACTAAACGGCACTGGTAACACACCAGGGTTTTGGCTACTGCTGAGCAGTCCCTGCAGAGCCTGAAGGTTTTCTCCTTCTCACACTCTGCCCCCTCTGCAAGTAGGCTGGGGGTACGCAAGAGGTTGGCAGAGGCACAGCTGGGAAAGCTGACCCCAACGGACCAAAGCAATATTCTGTACCAAATGATGTCATGCTCAACAAAAGAACCGCAAGGAAAGACGGAGGAAGGGGGGACATTTGTGGTCATGGCATTTGTCTTCCCAAGTAACTGACACACATGATGCTTTCCTGGCAGTGGCTAAACATCTGCTGACCGATGGGAAGTGTGAATGAATTCCCCATTTTGCTTTACCTTCACACACAGTTTTGCTTCACCTATTAAACCCTCTTTGTCTTGACTCCTGAGTTTTCTCGCTTCTGCACTTCCGATTCTCTCCCCTGTCCCCCTGGGGTTGTAGTGGGGGAGTGAGCAAGTGATTCTGGGTGTTTTGTTGCTGGCCAGACACAAACCAGAAGTAACTCCTACCGCAGTGTCATCTTTTCTGGCCTCTCGTCTGACCCCCACACAAGCTCTCACCTCACCTGTTCCCTGTGCCGTAGAGGAGCTCCATGGACCTGAACTGCCCTGACGTCACACAAGGCAGCCCCCACTTCTCGTCTTCCCTGTTTGTCTCTCCTCAAAATATTGTATCTCCACCCACCACAAAAGCCGTGGGAGCTGTCCTTCCCCACCTCAGCTCTTGTTACACTGAAGTCACAGCTCTGTGATGGCACACACGGCTCCTGCTCTCTGTGGCCCAGGCTGGGGGCTTTGGTGCCCATTTGGGCTGCAGCCCCTCCGATGGGGCACCAGGGCCAAGGGCAGACTTGTCCCATGCAAACCTGGTCCCCAGAGATGGGCCCCCGTGTGTGGAAAGGCTTTGCTTCCCAGCAGAGGCATGCTGGAGTGGGTGGCAGGTGGCCACAGAATGGTGGATGAGGTTGCCACCCCGACAGCAAAAGCTGCAGTGCCCAAGGCCAGAGAGAAAGAGGCGAGGGCTGTGCAGTCCCGGCAGGAGAGGGGTTTGCTGTCCCAGGTGACTCTGCAGCACCGTGGGGCCTGTGCCAGAGGTGGGGCTGATCTCCACGAAGGACAAGGTGCTGCTGAGAATGTCCCTGGGGGAGGACAGCCTGTGATCCAGCCACACCTGCACATCATGCTGGGGGCTGAGCGGTGTGCTGGTTTTGGCTGGGATAGAGTTAATTTTCTCCACAGTAGCCAGTATGGGGCTGTGGTTTGGATTTGTGCTGAAGACAGTGTTGATAACCCAGGGCTGTTTTCGTTCTGCTGAGCAGGGCTTACACAGGGTCAAGGCCTTTTCTGCTCCTCACCCCACCCCACCAGCGAGTAGGCTGGGGGTGCACAGAAGTTGGGAGGGGACACAGCTGGGACAGCTGACCCCACGTGACTAAAGGGATGTTCCATATGATATGACGTCATGTTCAGCAATTAAAAGCTGGGGGGAAGAAGAAGAAAGGGAGGAATGTTCAGAATGGTGGCGTTTCTCTTGCCAAGATGGCTGAATATCTGCCTGCCGATGGGAAGGAGTGAATGGAACTGAATGGGAAGGTCAGCCTCCCCATCAGCCCCAGGGATGCTGCTGGCCCCAAGGCCACGAGGAAATGGAGGCTACTCACTCGCTGGCTCTCCTGATTTCATATTGCAGGTGATGCCCAACCCTGACTGAATTTGCCCCCTCTTCTGCTCCCACCTGCCCCACTCCCCACGACAGCATGACAGTCCTGGCCCTGGACCTCCTCCGGCACCTCCTGCATCTCTCCAGTCTCCCCTCCCTCTGCCTGCTGGGTCCCCACTCACTCCCATGGCACTGCAGAGTCCTTGTCCATGGATACGTCGATTTGGTGCTTTCCTTTTGGGGGACTTCACCTTGGAGGGTGTTTCACCTTCTGAGTCTCCATTCATTCCAAGCCCAGGGCCCGGGGTGGGTCCCAATCCTCTCCTCTCCTCACCCCTCCAAAGTCATTTCCAGAGACTCTGGTATGTGCCATCAGTCTTGTCATCCATGAAGAAATGTGAGAAGATAATGGGAGCTCATGGACCATCTCCCCTGCCATTGGACACCAAGAAGAGAGCTCTTAAATCCAGACCGTTTGGTCCAGTGGAACCCAATGGTACCGTGAGCTTAATCCCAAAACACTGAGAATAAAAAGGAGAACAGACTTTTTAAAATATCAATTCCTTGGATATTTATTTGGAAGCAACTCTCGGGGAAGAGCCCAGCCTTCAGGTGCTGCACCTGGGAGATCCCCTTTTATTGAAGAGCTGCTATTGGGCATGCCACATCTGACACAGTGTTGGGCAAGAGTCACAGGATCAAGCCGCAAGACAAGGAGTATAAACCCAGAAAATTATATATAAGCAGGATTATTACAAGAGAAAAAATCAGACTCGTGGCCTAAGATAAACTCTGGGGAATGTGCAGAGAAGGGGAGGCAGGTTATTGTCGGTGAAACAGCGTCCACTGGGCCAGTTTCCATAGGGCATCCTTGAGCTCCTGGTTCCTCATGCTGTAGATGAGGGGGTTCACTGCTGGAGGCACCACTGAGTACAGCACTGCCACCACCAGGTCCAGGGATGGGGAGGAGATGGAGGGGGGCTTCAGGTATGCAAATATGCCAGTGCTGACAAAGAGGGAGACCACAGCCAGGTGAGGGAGGCACGTGGAAAAGGCTTTGTGCTGTCCCTGCTCAGAGGGGATCCTCAGCACGGCCCTGAAGATCTGCACATAGGAGACCACAATGAAAACAAAACACCCAAATCCTAAACAGGCACTAACCGTAATAAGCCCAACCTCCCTGAGGTAGGAGTGTGAGCAGGAGAGCTTGAGGATCTGGGGGATTTCACAGAAGAACTGGTCCACAGCATTGCCGTGGCAGAGGGGTAGTGACAATGTATTGGCCGTGTGCAGGAGAGCATTGAGAAACCCACTGGCCCAGGCAGCTGCTGCCATGTGGACACAAGCTCTGTTGCCCAGGAGGGTCCCGTAGTGCAGGGGGTTGCAGATGGCAACGTAGCGGTCGTAGGCCATGACAGTGAGAAGACAATACTCTGCTGAAATGAAAAAGACAAACAGAAAGAGCTGTGCAGCACATCCTGCATAGGAGATGTCCCTGGTGTCCCAGAGGGAATTGGCCATGGCTTTGGGAACAGTGGTGGAGATGGAGCCCAGGTCGAGGAGGGAGAGGTTGAGGAGGAAGAAGTACATGGGGGTGTGCAGGCGGTGGTCGCAGGCTATGGCGGTGATGATGAGGCCGTTGCCCAGGAGGGCAGCCAGGTAGATGCCCAGGAAGAGCCAGAAGTGCAAGAGCTGCAGCTCCCACGTGTCTGCGAAGGCCAGGAGGAGGAACTGGGTGATGGAGCTGCCGTTGGACATTTGCTGTTTCTTGGCATAGGGGTACTGTTCAAAACTGGAAAAGACAAGGAAAAAGTATGACAGACTTCTCCAAGCAAAGCCACTCCTTTTTTCATAGAAATCCACCCCCCCTAAAATTGAAATGCATTTCCTTCTCTGGTTTGTGCTGGCTGAGTGTGCTGTGAGGAGCAGGACCTCTGTCCACGGCCAAGGAGCCAGCTTTTCTCTGCTGCAGTGGGTACCTGGCAGCTGGTTTGTGACAGCTCCAATTTTCCCAAGGGATGTCAGATGTCATCCGCCCTTAATGGAAAAGATCAGTATCTGCACTCATGACTCTCAAGAGCGTGGGCTGCAGAAGAGAGGCTTAGCGTGTCCTTATAAGAATTTTGTCTCTGTTTTTTATTTTCCACCATCACATCTGATGAGTGTTCTTTTTAGGGGTAGAAATGCTCATTTCTATGACTGAAAATGTGAAGAGTCTTGAGACAGGAGAGGCAAAAGGGCTCAGCTCTCTGTGGCTTAGTGCAGTCAGGTGAGCTGCAGTGTCCATCAGTCTGTTACCCAGCTGCCCTGCTCTTTCCCTTGTGCTGCCTCAAAGATGACTTCACACATAAATTACTCATTAAAAGAAACCAAACCAAACCACTGGACTCTGATGAAAGCAGGGGAGCACTGTTGCAGAGGGCAGATCTGCACACTCTTCTCTTCCCCACCCCAGAGGTGGAGTTGTGATGGAGAAGGACACCGTCCCTCACAAGAGAAGCAAAGGACTCTGAGCGGAGAGTACTGACCTCCAAGGGAAAGCTCAGCCCTCCCTGGGATCCTACAGGAGAGCTGTGCCTTTCTGGAGGGCAGCTCGCAAGCCCAGCAGGACAGGCAAAGCAGAGGGTCAGGGGTCCTGAAGAGGGGATGTCCTAAAGGGAGAGTCAGCTCATTGCCCAGCAGACAATGCCCAGAAGACATCCACAGTGAAGGACCGAATGAGAGCTGCCTTAACGGAGCCTACCCCGGTGCTTGTTTGCAGCTTCCTCCCACCCCCTGCCCAGGTCTCTGCTGCCTGGAGCTGTCCCTGCCGAGAGCTGGTTCCCTGTCCCCACCTCTCCTCCCTGTCGGTGCTCACAGACCCCATCCCACCCGCTGTGTGCTCAGCTCTGCTTGCAGACCCCTCCTGGCAGCAGGGCACTGCACAATGTCTTCTCTGTCCATGCAGGCTCTGATGGGATCATCAGACCAACCCTGATGAGCCTGGAGAAGTTGTACTGATGCTGTCTGTAAGCCGCGGTGTGTTGATTTCTCATACTCCCTGCTTTATTCACTTCCAAGAGTAACAGATTTGGAAATTCAGTGCCTCCTCTTGACATGAGACATTAATTTCTATGTCCCATTGCCCACCCAGGCAACCCAGAGTAGAAGATAGAAAGAACAGGATACTTGCTTTTCAGGTAGCCCCTGCTTTGCTGTGCTTCTTCAAAAGTCTTCTGGGAAAGTCCTGTAGTGATCTGAAGATGTGAGCAGGGCTGACCCAGGCAGCACCCTCTGGACAGCAGAAGGACCCTGCCCTGCTGGGGCTCGCTCCTTCCACCCACAGCTTCTCCCCACAGCGCCGTGGGGAGCTCCCCGGGCAGGCTGAGTGCTGACCCTGGCAGGCGGCAGAGTCCCTGCCCCAGCACACAGCCCCTGGGGTGCAGGGACCCTGCTCGCAAGGACAGCCCTGGGCACCCCTGCCTGCACACCCCTGCAGTCCCCCCCAGCAGAAGGCAGCCCTCATGCCCTCTCCCTCTGACCGTGCAGCAGGGAAGCCCTGCTCTGGAGCACCTCCTCCTCCTCTACATTACAGAAAGTGAGTGAGTCCTCCTGACAGAACCAATAAACTGTCAGATGTACCAGTTTTCGGAGATCCCTCCAGGAACTGAAGCTGCATTGCCCCGCACCCAGAGACTTACCACGTAGAGGGCTGTGAAGATTCTCCCCCAGTGAGCTCTCAGCATCCTCCCACTCCCCACTGCCTTTAAGCTCTCTCAGCCTCGCAGGTCTCCTCTCGGTGCCTGCAGGCAGTGCCCCCAGCCCTGCTCCTGGGCAGAGCTGTCTCTCTGCAGCGCTGCCCGCTTGCCAGGAGCTCCCTCCATGCCAGGAGCCCAGCCCAGCTCAGCAGCAGAGGACCAGCCCAAGGCACCACTTGCTCTGCCCCCTCGGGGCTCCCTCCACGTGTCCCTGCGCCTCCAGGGAACCTGCTGGGAACAGCCTGAAGCCATCACTCATGGTCCCTCCCTCAGCTGCGGAGAGACACTTCTTTCCAGCAGGGGCATTTCTCCCATCTGAAGAAGAGTCAGCTCCAGGAATCACCTTTTCATTGGCCCATCTGTAGACAGGACACCCGGACAGGGACAGGGAAGGACCTCATTTAGCAGTGCCGAGGGAAGGGATTCAGCCCCCAATCCATGGTTGCGGCCCTGGGGCTAGGAGTGGGCTCAGCTGCCCCCCACGCACAGCACAAGCCCACAGGAGGTGGGATTCCTCTGGCCTCAGCTCAGGTGTGTCTTGGGAGAACTTCTTAGCACGGCTGCCAAATCGGCCAACAAGTGTAATGCAGACCTGGATCTGACACTTGCAAGCAGGTGAGAGCTGGCCAGTGGACTGAAGGTCAGTGTAAGCCTTGGTTGTCCTGACACTGAAACAGTGGGGTCCCAGCTCCCGAGGGAAGTCAGGAAGGAGAATTGAAGGCTGTAGATGCCAGACATCAAAGGAGCAGACTTTGGCCTCTTCTGGGGAGTTCTGGTGCGGTCTTGTGGTCAGCAGCATTGAAGGGCAGCAGAGCTCAGTGCAGCTGGTCTTCAAGGACAGCATCCTCCAAGCACAGAAATGGTCTCTCTCAAAACTCAGTTGAAACTTGGATGTAAATTCAAGGGCACCATAATGAGCTGTTACTACTTCAGGGACAGTTCAAGGAGAAGCAAAGATAATATGGGATCACTCCTAAATCTAGTAAGAGTGGGCATGGATAGATCTGAGATATTTCATGTGCTCTTATCACCAGCAAGGTCTCCCAGGCCTTTGCGCCTCAAGGCAGGACTCTAGAGGAAAACTGCCATCAGTGGACAGGAATCAAAGCAGTAGCTGCTTGAGCAAACTCAAATGTTACCAGTGAAAAGGGACCGGATGTAGAAATCTGTATTTACATCGAGGGAGAGAAAGTGTCATCAGCCTTGCTGGTCCATATCCATGGTCTGTGAAAAATAATGAGAATTTACAGACCAGTGTCAAAGCTGTCAAGATGAAGCCTTCTTACACACTTATTACACCGAGGTCGTTTCTGCATATGTTTCAACTTCTGCCTAACATCTTCCTTCAGGGGTTGATGCACTTGCCCACACCGAGGTGGCCACTGCCTCTGAGATTCCCAGGGGTAGCTGAAGACCCCACATGGTACTGGGAAATGTTACCCAAGGCTGACAGGAGCCTTTCTGGAGCAGGAGCTGTGGACAGGCAGGGTAGGCCAAAGCATCTCAGTTGAGACAACTCCTTTCTCTCCCTTGAGTAGGAAGGGAAGCCTGGACAATTGCCCCCAAGGTGTCCAGCACTGGAGGAGAATGAGAAATGAGTGGGTCTAGGTGCTGCAGAGTCTACTTGAAGACGCTCTTGTAACCCCGCTATGTTGGGTCTAGTGCAGATTTGGCTCTTCAAAAGAGAGCATTCCATGCACTTTGCCTCTTTGCTTCCCTCTGTGCATTAAGGGAGCTCATGACTTCAGCGTGTGACTCGCTCTGAGTGAGTATGGAGAAACAGAGTTTGGGGCAGGGAGTGCTTTGGGGGTTCTTGGGGTCTGTGCTTGACACAAACATGTGTTTTCTGTTGGTCTAAGGCCATCCACGGTGGAAAGCGGACTTCAGAGGAGGTAAGGTGGACTGAATAGACAGCAGAGGAGAGTGGTTTATTTTTTATTGAACCATACCTTCATTTGGTTTTGTTTGCTGGAATTAAGAAACATCCTTCTGTGTCTGCGTGCAGCTCGTTCTCCAAGCAAAGCGGGTGGGAGTTGGTGCCAATGGGCTGAAACACGCAGCTACGGACTGTAGTGGAGAAAGGTCAGGTTTGAACAAAGGTGCTGTAAGTCCCAGGGGGCTGATGGGAGAAATGGTGGGGTTGGAGGTAGGGACAAAGACTGCCAGTCTGACATACAGGGCCTTGACTTCCCTACATCTTCAGCCTCCGTGAGGAGATGCTGAGGATCAATATCAGTTGGAGTTTTCTGGTACCACTGAATGTGTAAGCAGAAAAAGAAGAAGGGGAAAAAGAAGAAATGGTTTCTTACTGATATTTAGTATTGAAAACTTTTCACTTTGACTACACTCCTGAAACCTCTCACATTAACCACACAAGAACAGAGGAGTGAAGGAAAGTTATGCCCAGAGACTTGGCTGGGTAGGGCATTTTGCATGTTAATGAGCCCTCTGGTGCCAAGGTCCTGAACTGCAGATACTGAAAGAAGACTGAACTGGCCTCTGGAGAAGGAAAAGTCAGCAGCACGTCTCCAAGTTTCTGCAGGTGTTATTTAGTCCCCCTGAGGGCCATCACTGAAGAGATCATGGAGGGAATGAGATGACAGGCGACTGTCTCTGGGGGCCGGTGAAGCAGGAACGGTGAGGCACTGCTTACAGGTTGAAGATCAGATGTGCAGGCAACTGTGAAAGGCCTTGATGTGTTTCATCAAGCAGATGCTCAAGCGCTGACCCCCATGCCCTAGGAATGGGGATCCGTTCCCTCCTGCGATGCTCAGGGCTCTTCCAGGGAGCAGGGAGATGTGGGGATGCAATGCCGAGGGCAGGGCTGCAGTAGGACTCCTCCCAGGCTGTGTGGAGGGTGGGTGAGGAGGCAAGGAAGTGCTGGGGCTCTAAGGAACTGGTGTCCTCTCAGGGGCTAGAGTGGAAGAGACAGCAGCCATAGTCGAAAGGACAAGGATTTCAGTTCTGTTGGGGGGTCCCAGCCCCCACAAAGGGGCCATCCCCTCCACAGGCTGTCCTACACTGTTCTGTGCCTGTGCCTCTTTCTCTGCAGATTTTAACCACCAGCCCTGCTTCCCCACCTCACTCTCACCCCATCATGTCCCAAGCTTTACTGATGACTTTCTGTCCTCATTGACTCATTCTTCAAACACAAAGCTGTGGTTTTCTGAGGTTCTGCAATGGCTGTGAGTTCTCCACAAACTGTGCAGCTTCTTCCAAAGCCCTGCTAATGCTCCTGAATCAAACAAAATGTGATGGGACATCAGCCCAGGAGGTTTGTGCGTTCTCCAGGCTCATGGATATTTGCCTGAGGTCCATCCAAGCGTGGGCAGTGAAGGAAGAAAAGAGATCAAGGTCAGCTCATTGGGCACTACTGAGCACATTCCCCCCCAGCAGTGGGCATTCCCCTTCTGCCAGGCTGAGCCATGCGCACAGGGTGGAAATGTCTCTATCGTCCCTGTTTGTACAAGAAGGGCCTTTCTTCCTGCCATATTCCCAGGACAATCCTCCTCTTCTTCCTCTTCCACCTGCAGGCATCAACTGCTGTCCATTGCTGGGCTCAGGCATGGTTGTAAGGATTTGCTAAAGCCATCAGCCATCCCCTTGCTTCTCCCGGACATCCCCCGACCCTCTCTCCCAGACCTACCCATGGCCAATCACTGCTGCTCAGGGCCTCTCACTCTTCAGAAGAGGCCTTGAGCTTTTTGGTTCTTCCTGGTGCTCATTATAAACTTCCTCGCTCGTTCCAGAGCTCATGGTGAGTTTTCTTATCCACAACAGGGCCTTTTTGACCATCTCTTATGAAACCGTTTTCTGTTTATGATCGTCTGTGCAGAAAGAGCCGTCACAGAAAAGCACCAAAGAGATCAAAACGGATGCTGCGTGAAATGCCATAAAAACCTGCTGAGTTCCCCCCGCGGCTGTGTCTTTCTGGCAAGGAGTCTGTCCTGAGAAGGGGATCCAGCCTCTGCCACTCTCTGGAGAGGCAAACCAGCAGCGTCCGTGCCATGTGGGGAGAAAAAGGGTGACTTGTGCAAGACCGCCCTTCATCTGAACCACTTAGATATGTACTTGGGCATGGGGTATCATGCCTTAGAGTGCAAACACCGATCTGATGGGCACTGCCCAGAAGGGCACCCACAGATGCAGACTGCTATGTTGCAGGTGTTTATATTCAGGCAGATTAATCTTTTAAAAAATTTTTTCTTAATTTTTTAAATACCGATACCCTTAGGGAAATCACACAAGCACTTGAAGGATTATTGATGCATTTTAACATGATTATGGACAAAAGGCCCACCAGCTTTGCATGTAATGGGATGCCAGAGGCCAAGGGATGGATGGTTTGGGCACTGTCCTGGGATCAGGGAAACAGAAGCGTGCTCCCACCTCCCCGACACCCTGCCCTCCTCAGTGAGGCGTGTGAGAACCTCTGCCAACGAGGTCTGAGCTCACAGTCGTGACAAGTATCATATGTCTAACTGCAGCCAACGTTGTCCTGCCAGCTCGGGATTTGAGCTTCCATCTGAGTCAAAACCCCTTCAGTTCACACTACCTCCAGCTTCCCTCTGAGGCTGGCTGTTGTGTGGCACAACTGTCCCGGCTCTCCAGGCAGGCTGGGCAATGGGTTGATGCCTGAATTGGAAGTTTTCCTCTTCCTGGGGTACAAGACCCTCGATGAGAGAAGGCTGTAGAGATTTGGGTTGCAGAGGTTTGAAGTAGTCCTTTCAAAATCTGAGCAGGGTGAGCTTTGGAGCCAAGGAAAAATAGAGCAGCTCTCAAGGGTGTTTTTGAATTAGTGCTACACCACCAGTACCTGCACTTCCAGTTCCCAAAGTCCTACCTGTGCAGCAGAGAGCCTGGAGCTGTGAGCTCCCTTCATCTGCCCTGCATGTCAGCATGTGAAATGGAACTAACCTAGTCACAGAGTTGGGTTTGGTTCTGTCCACAGCCTGAAGCACCACATGGGTCAGGAGACAAGCCAGGATACCTGACGAGGACTCACACTTCTCTGCACTTAAAGCTTAGGGTTCCAGGGAATCTCAGGTGGCATGGCATACCGATTCCTGGTTTGAAGGAGCTGGTCAAGTGCCTCGTCTCCATTTCTGTGATGGTGGCTTTGCTGCCTGGCTGATGTGCAGATTCTGTACATGGTTGCTGACACCTATTGAGAAACCTGCTCTGAAAGGATTACCAAGGTAGGCTGTTCTTTTTGGAAGGGTATTAGGAGAGTAAAAAAGAACGTGGGTTGGGACAAATGAAAAGGGATGCCAAAGATGTGGTCAGGGCTGTTTGGGGGTACTTGTAAGGCAGCCCCGCACCTGATGTGAATTATTTCTGGGGTCAGGGAGAACCTGAGAGCTTCCTCTACCCTGAAACCATGAAGGGGAAGGAAGGACAGCATCCTTCAGGCTGGAAGGGACCTCAGGAGGTGTCTCCACCAACCTCTTCCTCAAAGCAGGGTCAGACCAGATTAGTCAGGGCTTTATCCAAACACATCTTGTTCACATTCCAGGACAGAGCTGGTGCACGCTCCCTGCGAAACAGCTTCCAGAGTTTGACTTTCCTCATGACTGAAAAGATTCTCCCTATATCTAGCATCCTTCCAAGCCCAACCATCCAGCTTCTTTTTTACCCATCTGTTTATACACCCATGCAGACCATAATATCCTCTCCTGGCCACAAGAATATTGTGGGGGATGTTGCTGAATGCCTTGCTGACTTCCAGGGAAAAGACCACCACCGCTCTCCCAAAGTCCAGCAGTCCTGTCCTTTCATCACAGAAAGCAAAGAGGCTGGCCAGGCACAATCTACCCTGGGTAAATGCAGTCACCTTCTCTTCCAGACCCCCAGAGGTGGGATCTGAGTGGACGTGCTCTGGGGCACAGCCTTTAGTTCCACTGCTCATGCATTGGCCATTTCTGAAAAGTGCAGACCACATTTGGGTGCTGCCAGGCGTCAAGGAGTTCTCCCAGTCTCTGTGAGCTTTCAGAGACGATGGAGAGTGGCCTCACTGTGCCACCAGCCTGCTCGCTCAGCTCCCTGGGATGCCGCCCCTCCTGTCCCAGAGACTGGTAAAGATTGCATTAGTCCAAGTGACCCCGACTTGATCCCCATCCACTGCTGGCTGTTCTTCTCCAGATTCCTACCTCGAGTCACACAGGCCTGGGAGACCTTGCTGGTGAAGACGGAGGATGAGAGGACATGGAGAATCTCTCCTCTATCCCTTATGAAATTCAGCAGTGGCCACACAGTGTCTTTGTTTCTTCTTTAACTCTTCCTCAAGTAGTCAACACTCCTTATGGTACCCTTGAGTTGCCTTACAGGTCTAGACTCAGTTTCGATCGGGACTATTGCTGTGCCTGGAGGATGCTGTCCTTGAAGAGCAGCTGCACTGAGCTCTGCCACCATGCCTTGGCAGTTCATTCCATCAGTGTCACAGCTCGGTCTCTGACATGAACGGCTCCAGCTCACCGTGTCTGTGGCCCTGGCTGAGGGCATTGCTGCACATCAGGGCTGAAGCACATACGCTGTGGAACCAGGCAAGCTCTGACTTGCCATAAGGGGTCCTGGTACCAAGTGTCCTCGACCCCGTGTGTGCAAAGGCTTTGTTTCAGAGCAGAGACATGGCAAGGACAAAAGATTGCTGAATGTCTTTGGAGGCCTAGGACTACAAACCCAGAATGCAATGACTAAATTCATCGAAGTGAAGACATTTTCCCCAGCATGGAATATTAGATCCTTCCCTGTCACCTTCCTGAAATCCTGCCTAAATATGGGACAGAAAAAGTGATTCTCATGCCCGAATATTTTCTAATAGGAGAAATACCCCTGCTGGAAAGAAGTGTCTCTCCCCAGCTGAGGGAGGGACCATCAGTGATGGCTTCAGGCTGTTCCCAGCAGGTTCCCTGGAGGCGCAGGGACACGTGGAGGGAGCCCCGAGGGGGCAGAGCAAGTGGTGCCTTGGGCTGGTCCTCTGCTACTGAGCTGGGCTGGGCTCCTGGGATGGAGGGAGCTCATGGCAAGCGGGCAGCGCTGCAGAGAGACAGCTCTGCCCAGGAGCAGGGCTGGGGGCACTGCCTGCAGGCACCGAGGGGAGAGGAGCGAGGCAGAGAGAGGTTAGAGGCAGTCTGGGCTGGGAGGATGCTGAGAATTGACGGGAGGAGAAACCTTCACAGCCCTTGACACGGTAAGTCTCCGGGTGCAGGGCAAAGAAGCGGCAGTGCCTGGAGAGATCTCCAAAAGCTGGCACATGCCACAGCCTGTGGGACATTTCAGGAGGTCTCTCCCACCTTCTCTGGTGTGGAGGAGGAGGACGTGCTGCAGAGCAGGGCTTCCCTGCTGCATGGTCAGAGGGACAGGGCATGAGGGCTGCCTTCTGCTGGGGGGGACTGCAGGGGTGTGCAGGCAGGGGTGCCCAGGGCTGTCCTTGCGAGCAGGGTCCCTGCACCCCAGGGGCTGTGTGCTGGGGCAGGGACTCTGCCGCCTGCCAGGCTCAGCACTCAGCCTGCCCGGGGAGTTCCCCATGGCGCTGTGGGGAGAAGCTGTGGGTGGAAGGAGCGAGCCCCAGCATAGCAGGGTCCTTCTGCTGTCGAGAGGCTGCTGCCTGGGTCAGGTTTGCTCACAGCTCCAGCTCATGCCCAGGTCATTTCTGAGGGGACGTTTCATGAGTATGTTCAGGGCAGGGGTTTCCTGCTGCAGTCTGTGCTTTCCTGAACCTGCGCTTCCACTTTTCTCTGGCTCGGCTTGGTGGGAATGGAGACCAATGCAGGTTAGAGCAGGGTCTCAGACTCTTAAAATGTCACGCTGAGGTTTACTAGGAACCTCAGCAAGCGCATTCACCCCCCACCAGCCTACAGATAAAACCAGCATCACCTTTGCATTTTCCTCAGGGTTTGTGTGACCTGTTCTTTGAGCCCTGCACACACAGCGTGGCTGCAGGGCAGAGCTGTGCAGACGGGGACTGGGATGGGGTCTGTGAGCACTGGCAGGGAAGAACCATGGGGCCAAAGAAACAGCTCCCAGCTGGGGAGGCAGCTCCAGGCAGCAGAGACATGAGCAGGGAGGGAGGGAAATGCTGCTGGAAACCCTGTTGCAGGGGAGATACGGGCACCTCCCAGCCATGCCCTGCAGTGCAGACTCCTTCCCTGGGCAACACCCCTCTTGTCTCCTCTCCCACCCAGCACAGCCCTTAGCCCGTGGGCTCTAGGCCGTTAGTCACCTCCTCGTCCAGCAGACCAGCAGAAGAGATGAAGCACATCTCTCCTGCCACGTGCCCATTTCTCCCTGACCAGGGCCTGAGGGCGACTGTCCTGCATTGCTGTTGTCTGGGAGGGGTGTGCAGAGCTGGGTAAGGGAAAGGCTCCCCTCAGTGCCCATCTGTCTCTCTCCTTGCCTTGCTCAGATGCTCTTGGTATTGCTGACAGGCTCCTGGGAATGGCAGTTTCAGCTGCAGAGTCAGGCACAGACCTTGTGGGTCCTCCTATGCAGATGTGTCCACAGCAAGGAGGTGTCCCAGCTTTCCTCTAACCTGTGCAGCTCTGGGCAATGCAGTCTGTGAGGCTGGGGATGAGCTGACTCTCCCTTCATAAGCTGCCATGGTTCGGACGCTTGGCTCTCTCCTTGGGGTGTCCATCCAAGCTGTCTGCTGCTTCCGGGGTATGCTATGAGCAATGTGTGTCCTTGGCTAGAAGTGGGGTGCTGAGGCTTTGAGAAAGGGTGAGTCATTTCATGGTCTGCAGTGGATCCCTCTGCTCTCAGCAGAGTCTGGTTGCTTTTCAGGGTAACACGGGAGTGTAATGGCCCTCCATCTCAGAAAGGTGCAAGGCCAGGGCAGCTGGGAACAAGACGGAGGGACAGACCAGATCCCCTGACTCCTCCCTAATCCGCAGAATATCCTCTTGTCTCGCAGGACTCACTCTGTTCTCCTGAGTGCAGCAGAAAACCCTGTCCAAGTGCCTTCTGCCACCTCAGTTCCTCAGCACGGGGAGTGCAGGTGCTGACAGGCCCTTCTGCGTTAGGAGCGGTTCCATCTGACCAAGTCAAACGCCAGCACTGGCCCCTGCCCCCACCCTTCCCAGGAACCCACTGCTGCAGAGCAGGGCTGACTCCTCGGCAGCCAGCGGGCAGAGGCCCTGCTCCTCACGCCACATTCAGCCAGCACCCACCAGAGCTCCAGCCCCGCAGCTGAGGAAGGTCTCCTCGAAAAGGAAAAGGGGGTGGTGTGTAGCGGAGGGGTGGGTGTAGGAGAAAGCGCTTTGACTTTGCTCAAAGAAGTCTACCCTAACTAATCAGTGTCTTTTTCTTTTTGGACAGTGCTCCATGCTGAGTAGAAGCAAATGTCCAACACCAGCTCCATCACCCAGTTCCTCCTCCTGGCCTTCGCAGACACGCGGGAGCTGCAGCTCTTGCACTTCTGGCTCTTCCTGGGCATCTACCTGGCTGCCCTGCTGGGCAACGGCCTCATCATCACCGCCATAGCCTGCGACCACCGCCTGCACAGCCCCATGTACTTCTTCCTCCTCAACCTCTCCTTCCTCGACCTGGGCTCCATCTCCACCACTGTTCCCAAAGCCATGGTCAATTCCCTCTGGGACACCAGGGACATCTCCTACGCAGGATGTGCTGCACAGGTCTTTTTCTTTCTCTTCTTGATTTCAGCAGAGTATTTTCTTCTCACTGTCATGGCCTACGACCGCTACGTTGCCATCTGCAACCCCCTGCACTACGGGACCCTCCTGGGCAGCAGAGCTTGTGTCCACATGGCAGCAGCTGCCTGGGCCAGTGGGTTTCTCAATGCTCTCCTGCACACGGCCAATACATTTTCACTACCCCTCTGCCACAGCAATGCTGTGGACCAGTTCTTCTGTGAAATCCCCCAGATCCTCAAGCTCTCCTGCTCACACTCGTACCTCAGGGAGGTTGGACTTATTGCGGTTAGTGTGTGTTTAGCATTTGGGTGTTTTGTTTTCATTGTGGTGTCCTACGTTCAGATCTTCAGAGCCGTGCTGAGGATCCCCTCTGAGCAGGGACGGCACAAAGCCTTTTCCACGTGTTTCCCTCACCTGGCCGTGGTCTCCCTGTTTGTCTGCGCCATCATATTTGCCTACCTGAAGTCTCCCTCCATTTCCTCCCCAGTTCTAAATCTGGTGGTATCATTTCTGTACTCGGTGGTGCCTCCAGCAGTGAACCCCCTCATCTACAGCATGAGGAACCAGGAGCTCAAGGATGCCCTAAGGAAACTGGCCCAGTGGACGCTGTTTCACCGACAATAACCTGCCTCTCCTTCTCTGCACATTCCCCAGAGTTTATCTTAGGCCGCGACTCTGCTTTTTTCTCTTGTAATAATCCTGCTTATATAGAATTTTCTGATATTATACTACTTGTCTTGTGGCTTGATCCTGTTACGCTTGCCCAACACTGTGTCCTATGTGGCATGCCCGATAGCAGCTCTTCAATAAAAGGGGATCTCCTCCAAAGTTGCTTCCAAATAAATGTCCAAGGAATTGATCTTTTAAAAAGTCTGTTCTCCTTTTTATTCTCAGTGGTTTGGGGTTAAGCTCACGGTACCATTGGGCTCCACTGGACCAAACGGTCTGGATTTAAAAGCTCTCCTCTTGGTGTCTAATGGCAGGGGTGATGGTCCATGAGCTCCCATTAGCGTCTTGGGTTTCTTCATGGATGTCAAGACTGATGGCACATACCAGAGTTTCTGGAAATGAATTTGGAGGGCTGAGGAGAGGAGAGGATGGGGACTCACCCCGTGCCCTGGGGTTGCAATGAATGGAGACTCAGAAGGTGAAACACCCTCAAAGGTGAAGTCCCCAAAAGTAAAGCACCAAATCGATGTATCCCTGGACAAGGACTCTGCAGTGCCATGGGAGTGAGTGGGGACCCAGCAGGCAGAGGGAGGGGAGACTGGAGAGATGCAGGAGGTGCCAGAGGAGGCCCAGGGCCAGGACTGTCGTGCTGTCGTGGGGAGTGGGGCAGGTGGGAGCAGAGGAGGGGGCAAATTCAGTGAGGGCTGGGCACCACCTGCAATATGAATTCAGGAGAGCCAGTGAGTGAGTAGCCTCCATTTCCTCGTGCCCTTGGGGCCAGCACCATCCCTGGGGCTGATGGGGAGGCTGACCTTCCCATTCACTTCTCTTCACTACTTCTCATCGGCAGGCAGGTGTTCAGCCATTCCCAGGAAAGCAGGGCTCCGTCACGCATAAAGGTTATCTGGCAGGACAAACGCCACTACTTCAAACATCCCCCCCTTCCTTCTTCCCCCAGCTTTTAACTGCTGAACATGACGTCATATGGTATGGAACATCCCTTTGGTCAGCTGGGGTCAGCTGTCTCAGCCGTGTCCCCTCCCAGTTCCTTCTGCACCCCCAGTCTACTCGCTGGTGGGGTGGGGTGAGGAGCAGAAAAGGCCTTGACTCTGTGTAAGCCCTGCTCAGCAGAACGAAAACATCCCTGTGTTATTGTCGTGGTTTAACCCAGCAGGCAGCCAAATACCACGCAGCCCCTCACTCACTGCCCCCACCCCCAGCGGGACGGGGAGAGAATCGGAAGGGTAAGAGTGAGATAAACTCGTGGGTTGAGATAAAGACAGTTTAATAGAACAGAAAAAGGGAAAATAATAATGATAATGATAAAATATACAAAATGAGTGACGCACAATGCAATTGCTCACCACCCGCGCTGACCGATAACCAAGTAGCTATTGGTACTTCCTGGATCACGCCTACCATTCATATACTGAGCATGATGTCACATGGTATGGAATACCCCATTGGCCAGCGGGGCTGGCTGTCCTGATTATGTTCCCTCCCATCTTGTGTACCTAGCTCAGTCAGTAGGCACGGGAGCTGTCCTTGGGCTAGGAGGGCACTTAGCAACAACTGAAAACATCTCTGTGTTATCAACATTCTCCTCATAGTAAATCCAAAACACAGCACTAGGAAGAAATTTAACCCTATCCCAGCCAAAACCAGGACAGTATCCACCCCTTATTCCATACCATTTACAATGTGCTTAGGTCTCACATCTTTTTTTAATACATTTCAATTAACCACCACTATCTTTCTTTTGATATATACATATATATATATATGTACGCACAGATATCATTCCCTTAGTCTATGGGCCATCCCTCTAAAATGTCCACTGAGTTCATTTAGTCCATGACTTTGGGCTCCATCTGTCATAACTGTCTTTCAGGGCAGGAGAGATGGTGTGTGGTGTTGGGCTGTTGCATCCTGAAGCCAGTTCTCATTTCGGTACTGCTGTGCTCGTCCAGTTCTATCATCGTTGCACTTTGCTCGGTTTCATCGGAGTTAGCTCATTCTTCACTAATCTGGGTGATTTTTACTGCTACACCATTGATAGCAACCATAGAAATAATGATATACAATATCATATAACAATTAACATCATGCAATTCAGTTCATTGGCTATTTTCACCCAAAATCAAATCCCCTTGAGGTACACACCGGACTTCCCCATCCTTTCGCATCACCCACCAAGTGCACCCAGGTCCTTGAGCAAAAGCAATCCCACGGATGGGTTTTCCCTTGCCAGAGGCAGGAGTAACCCAGACTGTCTTCCCCAGCATATTTCTTATGTGCACGACAGGGACTTTATCTCCATCTACAGTACGTAAGAGTCTTGATTGGGCAGGGCCAGCTCGATTGGCAGATCCCCTGGTATTGACTAACCAGGTGGCTTTTGCTAAATGTGTGTCCCAATGATTGAATGTCCCACCACCCATTGCCCTCAGTGTTGTCTTTAGCAGTCCGTTGTATCGTTCGATTTTCCCGGAGGCTGGTGCATGGTAGGGGATGTGATAGACCCACTCAATGCCGTGCTCTTTGGCCCAGGTGTCTATGAGGGTGTTTCGGAAGTGAGTCCCGTTGTCTGACTCAATTCTTTCTTGGGTGCCATGTCGCCACAGGACTTGCTTTTCAAGGCCCAGGATAGTGTTCCGGGCAGTGGCATGGGGCACGGGATATGTTTCCAGCCATCCGGTGGTTGCTTCCACCATGGTGAGCACATAGCACTTGCCCTGTCGGGTTTGTGGGAGTGTGATATAATCAATCTGCCAGGCCTCCCCATATTTATATTTCAGCCATTGTCCTCCATACCAAAGAGGCTTTACTCGCTTGGCTTGCTTGATTGCAGCGCACGTTTCACATTCATGGATAACCTGCGCAATAGCGTCCATGGTCAAGTCCACCCCTCGATCACGAGCCCATCTATATGTTGCATCTCTTCCTTGATGGCCTGAGGCGTCATGGGCCCACCGAGCTATAAATAATTCACCCTTATGTTGCCAGTCCAAATCCACCTGGGCCACTTCAATCTTAGCAGCTTGGTCCACCTGCTGATTATTTTGATGTTCCTCAGTGGCCCGACTCTTGGGCACGTGAGCATCTACGTGACGTACTTTTACAACCAGGTTCTCTACCCGGGCAGCAATATCTTGCCACAATGCGGCAGCCCAGATGGGTTTACCTCTGCGCTGCCAGTTGTTCTGCTTCCACTGCTGCAACCACCCCCACAGGCCATTTGCCACCATCCATGAGTCAGTATAGAGATAAAGTACTGGCCATTTTTCTCGTTCAGCAATGTCCAAGGCCAGCTGGATGGCTTTCACCTCTGCAAACTGACTCGATTCACCTTCTCCTTCAGCAGTTTCTGCAACTTGCCGTATAGGACTCCATACAGCAGCTTTCCACCTCCGATGCTTTCCCACAAGGCGACAGGACCCATCAGTGAACAGGGCATATTGCTTCTCATTTTCTGGTAGTTTATTATACAGTGGGGCTTCTTCAGCACGTGTCACCTCTTCCTCTGGGGATATGCCAAAATCTTTGCCTTCTGGCCAGTTTGTGATCACCTCCAAGATTCCTGGGTGACTGGGGCTTCCTATTCGGGCCCGTTGTGTGATCAGTGCGACCCACTTACTCCACGTAGCATCGGTTGCATGATGTGTAGAGGGGACCCTCCCTTTGAACATCCAGCCCAGCACCGGCAGTCGGGGTGCCAGGAGGAGCTGTGCATCAGTACCAACCACTTCCGAAGCAGCTTGAACCCCTTCATATGCTGCCAACATCTCCTTCTCAGTTGGAGTGTAGCGGGCCTCCGATCCTCTGTATCCCCGACTCCAGAACCCTAAGGGTCGACCTCGAGTCTCCCCTGGTGCTTTCTGCCAGAGGCTCCAGGTAGGGCCATTCTCCCTGGCTGCGGTGTAGAGCACATTCTTCACATCTTGTCCTGCCCAGACTGGCCCAAGGGCTACTGCATGAACTATCTCCTGTTTAATTTGTTCAAAGGCTTGTCGTTGCTCAGGGCCCCATTTGAAGTCGTTCTTCTTCCTGGTCACGTGATAGAGAGGGCTTACGATCTGACTGTAATTTGGAATATGCATTCTCCAAAAACCCACAACGCCTAAGAAAGCTTGCGTTTCCTTTTTGTTAGTTGGTAGGGACATGGCTGTTATTTTGTTGATCACATCCATTGGGATCTGACGACGTCCATCTTGCCATTTTATTCCTAAAAACTGGATCTCCTGTGGAGGTCCCTTGACCTTACTTTGTTTTATGGCAAAACCGGCTTTCAGAAGGATTTGAATTATTCTCTCCCCTTTCTCAAAAACATCTTCTGCTGTGTTGCCCCATACGATGATGTCATCATTGTACTGCAGGTGCTCTGGAGCCTCACCCTGTTCCAGTGCAGTGTGAATTAGTCCATGGCAAATGGCAGGGCTGTGTTTCCACCCTGGGGGCAGTCGGTTCCAGGTGTACTGGACGCCCCTCCAAGTGAAAGCAAACTGTGGCCTGCACTCTGCCACCAAAGGGATGGAGAAGAACGCATTAGCGATGTCAATTGTGGCGTACCACTTGGCTGCCTTTGACTCCAGTTCGTATTGAAGTTCTAGCATGTCCGGCACGGCAGCACTCAGTGGCGGCGTGACTTCGTTCAGGCCACGGTAGTCTACTGTTAGCCTCCACTCTCCATTGGACTTTCGCACTGGCCATATGGGACTGTTAAAGGGTGAGCGAGTCTTGCTGATCACTCCTTGGCTCTCCAGTCGACGAATCAGCTCATGGATAGGGATCAGGGAATCTCGGTTGGTGCGGTATTGTCGCCGATGCACTGTTGTGGTAGCGATTGGTACCTGCTGTTCTTCAACCCTCAGCAACCCCACAACAGAAGGGTCCTCTGAGAGACCAGGCAAGGTGGACAGCTGTTTAATTTCCTCCATCTCCAGGGCAGTTATACCAAAAGCCCACCGGTACCCTTTTGGGTCCTTGAAATACCCCCTCCTGAGGTAGTCTATGCCAAGGATGCACGGAGCCTCTGGGCCAGTCACAATGGGGTGCTTCTGCCACTCATTCCCAGTCAGGCTCACTTCGGCCTCCAATACAGTTAACTCTTGGGATCCCCCTGTCACTCCAGAAATATAAATGGGTTCTGCCCCTTTATAGTTTGATGGCATCAGAGTGCACTGTGCACCGGTGTCTACGAGAGCCTTATACTCCTGTGGGTCTGATGTGCCAGGCCATCGAATCCACACAGTCCAGTAAACCCGGTTGTCCCTTTCCTCCACCTGGTTGGAGGCAGGGCCCCTCTAGTTCTGGTCATAGTATCCATCTCTCACTTCTTGCAAAAGTGAGTCAAGAATTTCTTCATTGCAATTACAATCCAAAGTAAGATCAGCCCTTCTACTCTGTCTGGGGAACTGTTCACTGGAAACTGGACCGTCGTGAGACAGGGTTTTCCTGAAAACTGGAGCAGCATTTTTCCTGAGAGAACCCCCTTGTGTGATTGTTTTTCCTTGCAACTCACGTACACGTGCCTCTAGGGTCAAGGTAGGTTTTCCATCCCACTGCCTCATGTCCTCTCCGTGGTCACGCAGGTAAAACCACAGGGTGCCCCGTGGTGTGTACTTTCGATATCCTCTCTCTTGAGGAGAAAAACGCTGACTCCTAATGGCTGAGATACTGGTCCGTACAGGTGGAGAATAGGACCTATCGTCTTTGAGTTGCTGGACCTCCCGGGATAGTTTCTCTACAGCCGAGACAAGGGAGGAGGAGATAGTTTCTTCAAAATCCCGAAGTTTGCTAACCACCTCATCCACCGTTGGTGCTTCTTCCTCTTTCCAGCACAGTACTGCCAACGAACTGGCATACGACGCTGGTGCGCTCCGTACCAACTGCCGCCACATGGGTCGGGTGCACTGGATGTCATCTGGATCTTTGGGTGTTCGGGCATCGTCCAGGTCACTATCAACCACCTCCAGCACGCCTAGTTCTCTCAGGTACTGGATACCTCTCTCCATAGTGGTCCATTTGCCTAGGCGATATATAACATCTTCCTTGAAGGGATACCTTTCCTTTACGCCTGACAGAAGTCGCCTCCAGAGGCTGAGGACCTGTGTCCCTTTTCCGATTGCTTTGTCAATACCCGCTTCCCTAGCAAGGGATCCCAGCTGTTTGGCCTCCTTCCCCTCTAATTCCAGGCTACTGGCCCCATTATCCCAGCATCGGAGCAGCCAGGTAACAATATGCTCGCCTGGACGACGGCCGAAATCTTTCCGCATATCTCGCAACTCATTCAGGGATAAGGATCGGGTGGTTTCCGTCTCGTTTACGAGTTCTTCCTCTTCCTCCTCCTCTCCTTGTGATGGCCCTGGTTTTCCATCACCCTTTTCTACACTTCAAAGATTTCTTCTTCTGTACAGGGGCGACAGATACAGCGACGGTTGGTCCTCTGGTTCAGCTGTAGTACCCGTCGCGAGGGTTTGGGTAGCTGCAGTGCCTATCGCGGGGGTTGGAGTACTTGTAGTGACTGTTGCCAGGGTTTGAGTGGCTGCAGTGCTTGTCGCACTGGTTGGAGTTACTGTAGTGACTGTTGCTGGAGTCTGAGTAGCCATAGTGGTTATTGTGGGGGTTGAAGTAGCCACGGTGCCTGTCGCAGGGGTTTGAGTAGCCACAGTGGTTGTCGTGCGGGTTGAAGGAGCTACAGTGCCTGTCGTGGGGGTTTGAGTAGTCACCATGTCTGTTGCCGGGGCTGATCTCTGGACAGTATTCCTGAATAGTTGTTTAACTCTAAACAAGACCTGAACCACATTCAGAAGACATAGCAATATGAACACGCTCGTTTGAACATCCCAAGGATATTCAAAATTCTCAGGGAATATTGTGGACGTCTTCATGAAGAGGATAGAAGAAAAAAGAGTTTCTGAAGGTATGGAAGGGAAGGTGAACAAGTGGGAGAAACTGTCCCATCCTGTCTCCCCACTAAATTCATCCTCTGAGGTGAAGACGTAAGAAGTGTAATTATTAATAGTTTCCAAAAGATAGCTCCCGAAGAACAGGAATGATGGCAGTGCTGAGTACAGGCTCGTGACCAATAATTTTATCATAATATAAAGCCAGGTCACACAGTATAGCAAAGCAATGACCTTAATCCATTTCCCAGAGATGACCAACCCCACATACAAACTGATAATCAGCAGTATAGACAGCCAGTAAGGTGCTATATACCACAACTCCAAAAACAGATCCAAAAACTCTGAGAGCAAATAAATCAACATTGTGAACATCGAGTACTAAACTGATATAATGAATGCTCATAACAAATTGGTTTTAACCCGTTCGGGTCAGATGTGTCGTTATCTCAACCCTTTGTGCCCCACGTTGGGCGCCAAAAAGGACTGTCGTGGTTTAACCTGGCAGGCAGCCAAATACCACACAGCCGCTCGCTCACTCCCCCCACCCCCAGTGGGACGGGGAGAGAATCGGAAGGGTAAGAGTGAGAAAAACTCGTGGGTTGAGATAAAGAGAGTTTAATAGAACAGGGAAAAATAAGGGAAAATAATAATGATAATGATAAAATATACAAAATGAGTGATGCACAATGCAATTGCTCACCACCCGCGCTGACCGATAACCAAGTAGCGATCGGTACTTCCTGGATCACGCCTACCCTTCATATACTGAACATGACGTCACATGGTATGGAATACCCCATTGGCCAGCTGGGCTGGCTGTCCTGATTATGTTCCCTCCCACCTTGTGTACCTAGCTCAGTCAGTAGGCACGGGAGCTGTCCTTGGACTAGGAGGGCACTTAGCAACAACTGAAAACATCAGTGTGTTATCAACATTCTCCTCATACTAAATCCAAAACACAGCACTAGGAAGAAATTTAACCCTATCCCAGCCAAAACCAGGACACAGGATTTTCCCTGTGTATGCTTAATCCACGTAATAAGTAATAGAGTGAACCTTGCCATCGAATTCTGTTAAGTCGCGCTTTTATAAATTTCTATTAAAATCCCCTTTGCTGATATCTTTGCCAGTGATTCTTCAAGCGGCCACAAAACCTCTCATTTGCAACAAACAGGGAAACAAACTCTAGTCGTCATTTCCCCTGCCCTAAGAAGTGATGTTCACATGCAAATTTGTTGCTGCAGTGTTTGGTAAAGGTAAGGACATGCAGTTGGCCTCATCACCAGTACCAGGTGGGAGCTTCCTGCAGATTCCTCTGTTGCAGTCAAGTTTCTCCTGTGACCCAGGGATATGCTCAGCACAACACAGCCTGAAGACCAAGCTGTACGTGGAGCCCAGCACAGCGCGGCACATGCAGGCCAGGGTCTTTTCAGGTTTGCTGTTAGGGGGATCACTAACTCCTCCATGTACAATGCTCTTATGGTCGGGATCACCGAACCGCCTGAGGAAGGTTAGGAAGAGGATGAGGGCTCCTTTAGAAAGCTGGAGGAAGGGACACAAAGGACTTGGTAGTCACTGGGGACTTTGAAGGCCATGGACCTCTGCTAGAAGGCCTCACTCAGAGGGAAGGTGGAAGGTGATCCCTGATCTGCCATGGGGGGATGCTCTCCTGGACTTGTTTCTCACAAGAAGCTGGTGGAAGATGTGGAGGGCAGCTTTGGCTGCAGTGGGAGTGAGGTGGGGATGTAGAAACCCTTGAGGGAAGTCAGCAAGACAACTTGTAGCAGGGCTGAGTGGAGAGGAAGGATCACCTCCACCCACCTGCTGGCAGTGCTCTGCCTAATGCAGGCCAGGGTGTCGTTGTCTGCCTTTGCTGCAAAGGTGCAAAGGCAGGAGAGGAGAAGGCTTTGGGGAGACCTAATGACAGCCTTCCCATACCTTTGTGGCCAGAAGAAAATGGAATGGAATGGAACAGAATGGAATGGAAAGGAATGGAAAAGAATAGGATAGAACAGAACAGAATAGAACAGAATTTCTTCTTAGAGAGAAGAAATGGAAAACCAGGGCCTCGCTGGAGGAATGGGGATGAACTGGAGTGGCCCCAGAGGACATGTGCCAGGATGTGGTTTGGGGCCTCTGTGGAGAGGCTGAGAGACCTGGGCTTCTTTAGCCTGGTGAAGTAGAGGCTCAAGGCTCTCTAGTAGTAGCCTGCAACGTCTTGACGGGTGGTTTCCGGGATAATGGAGCTTTTCTTGGTATTGGGAAGAGAAGGCAACCTCCACAAAGCGCAGCTTGGAACGTTCAGACTGGATGTGAGGAAGAAGAAATCTCACTCAAAGGGTAGCCTTGTGGTGAAAGAGGTCACCCAGAGGGAGTCTGGATCAGCCCATGGCTTTGTGTTTCAAGGAAAAGCCAGTGAGGGTGGAGAGACATGAGTGAAGGTCTAGAAATGCTGGGGTGAGAGCTAGGTGGGAAAGCAAGATGGGTGTCTACAGCCTGAAGGGCAAGAGGTGCAGGCATGGGACAGTGTAGGACAGCCTGCAGCAGAGATGGCCTAGACCTCTGGCAAGACTGACAGGCCCATCAAAACCGATGTCTTTGTCCCCTTGGCTAAGGTAGTTGCCTCTGCCACCGAGGCCTACAAGGAGGACCTTTCTTTTGAGGCTTTGGACTTCATTTCCTCCTTGCCCCTTCTTTGGGAGGCCAGGAGGTACCATAGAATTTTCCTACCCTTGGCATTGCTCACCCCCACATCCAACTGCCCCCAAGAAGAGCCCTGAGCCACGCGTGAGGGACAGGGTCTGCCTTCCCAGGGCCTGGGGGTGAGGGCTTGGCCTTTCTGCTTCACAAAATAAACCAAGGGTTTTCTCAGCATTACAGCCACCTGCACAGTGCCTTTGCCTACCTGCAAGCATGGCCTCCAATGATCTGCTCTAACGAGGCCATGGGGAGGCTTTGTCAGTAATGGTCCTCAGTGGGACCCATTAATACTTCAAGGTACTTTGAGTTTTGCTTCTGACTTTGACTTCTTGAGAGGTTTGTTCTTTCTCCTCTCATCATGGGAGCTTCAAGGACTCAGCACCAAATACACCATGGGTCTCATTAAAATACAGAAAGCCTTAAGGAGCTCTTTCTCTTCCTGTAGTTTTCTTAAGGTCTTCCAGGCTTGTACAGCTAACTGGAGTCATTTCATAGTGTAGTGAAAGAGGAAGATTTCAAAGTGCACCTAATAAAAATATTTTTTTTTAATTTAAAGTTTCTATTTTATTAGTTTTCAGTTTAGAGAAGAGGTGATGGAAGCCTTCTCCAAGTGATAGTGATCCAGGGTGTCTCCTCAGGAGGTCTGGACAGGCAGGAGAAGCAGTCCCTTGAGGTCTGACTCTGTATGGAGAACTTTGCTCCTCACCTCCCAAACCTCACCATTTCTCTCATTGGCCATCTGGGACTTACATCACTCTTCCTTGCATCAGACTTCTCCACTGATCTCTGCAGCTGGGTGTTACAGCTCCATTGCACCATCTCCCACCTGCTCTCCTCAGAGAACTGGCTGCACACAGGCCACATAAGAATTTTTTTTATTTGCAAACAAAGAAAAGCAAAGCATGATAGTTTCATAAAGAATAAAACACACTCCTCAACCATATGCTAAGTACAAGCTGTCTGTAATGAAGTTGCCTTTCGACAAGGGGTAATCTTATGAGAAATGTTTGAGATAGATACAAAAAAGTTAGATACAACCATAATTAAAGAATTGGCTAAAGAGCCAATGAAACTACTGAAAGACAGGCAAGCTTTTAACTCCCTGAAGCTCAAAGCAGCAACTGAGTAGGTGAGAGTTATCTGAATGAACAAAGAATAACGTCCGGAGAAAAGTAGAGACTGATGGAATGGGCCTTTGTCTAGAGAGTCTGCATCTGCAAAGGCGACATCAGAAATGGTCATTGTATGAGGACAGGTGAAATTATATGAAAGATTAGAGAAACTGAATACACTGTGTAACAGGAAGAACAGTGGTAATGAAGTTACAGGGCAAGACCAATATTTCTTTGGAATATCCCTTTTGAAAGGTCATTGGATTGGTAGAGGTCTCTTGTGAGTGAGGACACGCAAGAGTTGCACTCATCTTTGAAAGTGGCCAAAAGTGCAACCCAGGGAACCACAGGCTGCACAAGCTCACTTTGGTGGGGGGGTGAGCCATTGAATGAGTGCTCGTGGGTGACACTTCTGGGCACCTGAAAGAGAAGAGCATCGCCATGGACTTACCAAGGGTAAATCATGCCTCGCCAACCGGGTTGCCTTCATGATGAAGTAGCTGCATTTGTGCATGAGGGGACAACAGTTGATGTCATTGACCTCCACTTCAGCAAGACTTTTGGCGTGGTCTCCCTCACTATTCTTGTACCCAAGTTAGGCCATTCCAGTCTGGAGAGGGAGACAAACAGATGAGCAAAACACCAGTTGGATGATGAGGCTGAGAGTGCAGGGTGAAGGGGCCATGCTCTACCTGGGGGCCAGGGGACGTACTGGGGTTTGGTGAGGCGGCACCGGGGACTCTGCTGAGCCTTCTGCAGTTTAACACCTGCATCCACGACCCGGAGGAGGCAACTCACACCACATTTTTCAATGATACCAACTTGTGAGGACAATTCCTGTGCCTTAGGGACGCCTTTCAGGGGAAAGCTGACAGGCAGGAGAACTGTCCTGTCAGGGACTTCATGAGATAGACAAAGGACAAAGGCCAGGTCCTGCGCCTGGGATAGACTGACAGCCTGCAGTGGCAGGGGAAGGGGACTGCCTGGCTGGGGAGCAGCTCGGCGGAAAAGGCCCTGGTGGTGCTGGGGACAGAAGGCAAAACAAACCCAGTAGTGAGTTGGTGGCAAAGGCGGCCAGCAGCGTCCTGGAGTGTGTAAAGAAGAGCCTTGCCAAGACAGTGCTTTAGGCTCGAAACAGAATTGAAAGAAAGCCTCTGACTTGGGTTCTATCAAGTTAATTAATAAAAGAGAGGGAGGTGGAGGGATCTCAGCATTTCCAGGTTCCTGCTGAAGATTTAAGGCCTCCGAGAAAGGAGCTGAAGAGAACACTTGTGAACTAGCGTAGCCTTTAGATCGTTTCACATGTGAGGGCTCTGCTCCCCCATCTCAATCCTTGGCACCCAGAAACCTCACCTGCTTTTCCGTCCTCTCCTCCCAAAACCTGACCAAGTGATGGGAGGAAAGGCAGCAGAAAGGCCCTTGGCCTCTGTGCATCAGCCGGGGTCTGGCACCTGGAGGGCGATGGTGTCATTTCATTGGACACCCCATAAAGACTCAAGCTGGGGAGTGCCTCTGCAAGTCCGAACCAACAAGGTCCATGGCCAGGCAAGGCTGTGTCTCTGGCTGTGTCTGGAGACCCGAACACCTACAGCTTAGATGAAGCTGGGGCTGAACCTCAGGCCTGGGCTTCAGTGGTCTCCTGGGCCCATGGGCAGAGATGCAGGTGGAGGCCCCAGGTGATGCTGCTCAGGACCATGAAGGCCTATGGATGCTCTCAGGGCCCTGACACTGCCATATTGGACCCCACCTGCCACTGCCCTCACTAGGCCAAATTCTCACTCCCTGATGTGCAGGGTCTGCTCTCTGCTACTCTCCTTCCCCATGTCCTTGGGCATGTGGCAGACCACAATTTCGTGGTCACTTCAGCCAAGGCTGACACTGGTCTTCACATGCCTGACCAGCTCTTCCTCCTTTGGGAGTACCAGGTCCAGGTGAGCAGCAGTTTGTGTGGCCCATTCAGAAGCTGACCCACACACAAGCCGCCACCTGACCTGTTACGTGTCCCATAGAGACCCTCCATATATCTGAGCTGCCCTGACGCCACACAAGGCAGCCCCCACTCCTCATCTTCCCCATCGGTCTCTCCTAAAGATGTTGTATCTCCACCCACCACAAAAGCCGTGGGAGCTGTCCTTCCCCACCTCAGCTCTTATTCCACTGAAGTCACAGCTCTGTGGTGGCACCCGCGGCTCCTGCTCTCTGTGGCCCAGGCTGGGGGCTTTGGTGCTCATTTGGGCTGCAGCCCCTCCGATGGGGCACCAGGGCCAAGGGCAGACTTGTCCCATGCAAACCTGGTACCCAGAGATGGGACCCCGTGTGTGGAAAGGCTTTGCTTCCCAGCAGAGGCATGCTGGAGTGGGTGGCAGGTGGCAACAGAATGGTGGATGAGGTTGCCACCCCGAGAGCAAAAGCTGCAGAGCCCAAGGCCAGAGAGAAAGAGGCGTGGGCTGTGCAGCCCCGGCAGGAGAGGGCTTTGCTGTCCCAGGTGACTCTGCAGCACCGTGGGGCCTGTGCCAGAGGTGGAGCTGATCTCCACGAAGGACAAGGTGCTGCTGAGAATGTCCCTGGGGGAGGACAGCCTCTGATCCTGCCACACTCTGGACATCATGCTGGGGGCCAACCAGCTAGACAGCAGCTCTGCAGAGAAGGACCTTGGGGTCCCAGAGGAGAAGCAGCTGAGCAGGAGCCAGCAGTGCACCCCCGCGGCAAAGGCCAACAGCCTCCTGGGCTGCATTGGGAAAAGCATTGCTGGCAGGTGGAGGGAGGTGACCCTTCCCCTCTCCTCAGCACTGGTGAGGCCCCATCTGCAGTGCTGTGTCCAGTGCTGGGCTGCCCAGTGCAAGACAGTTGTTGACCTACTAAAGCAAGTCCAGCCAAGGGCCACAAAGCTGCTTTATGGGACTGGAGCATCTTTCACAGGAGGAAAGGCTGGGAGATGTGGGACTGTTCAGTCTGCAGAAGAAAAGGTTTGGAAGGGTCTTATTAATGTTATAAAGTACCACCTGAACCCAAGAAAACACTTTTTGACTGTGAGGATTGTCAATCACTGGAACAGGTTGCCCAGAGAGGTTGTGGAGTCTCCATCCATGGAGATATTCAAAACCCACCTGGACAAGGTGCTGAGCAACCTGCTCTAGCTGACCCTGCCTCAGCTGGGGGGTTGAACTCGATGATCTCCAGAGGTCCTCTCCAATCTCAACATTTCCGTGATTCTGGGAGTATAAAGGAGAAAAGAGAGACAGAAAGAAATGAACAACACATGGCCTTGATTGTAAATATGGTGGGATCCATGGAGGAGAGGACCCAAGGTGGAGCAGGAGAAAAGTGTGAGGAGGAAGGAGACGAAGCGATATTCTTTACTGACTGTTAACCCCCTCTTCACCATCCCCCCTGCTCCTCTTGGTGTGTGGGTGGGTAGATGAATTGGGAGCAATGGAGAAATTTGAGCAAGGAGAAAGTGTGAGGAGAATGGCCTTTAATATTTTTGTCATTGATTCTCACAATCCCGATCTTTTTTAATTGGCAGTAAATTACATTGATCCCCGGCAAGTCAACATGTCTTTGCCCATGACAGGAATTGGTAACTGATCTCCTTGATTCTATCTTCACCCATGACATTTCTGGTTTATTTTCTCCCTTTGTCCTGTTGAACCGGGGGTGTGAGTGAGTGAGCAGCTGGGTGGGTGTCTGGCTGCTGGCCAATGCTAACCCACCACAGGACCGCTGTGTGCAGTTTGGGGCTCCCCAGCACAAGAAAGACCCTGACAGACTGGAGCGAGTCCTGCAGAAGCCAGAAGCATGGTTGGGGCCTGGAGCACATTTTGGCCAAGGAAAGGCTGAGAGAGCTGGGATTTTTTTAGAAATCCCTCAGAGCCAACCACTGGGGCAAGGACCCAGGCCAGTTGGTGGGATCTCAATCAATGGAGATTTTCAATGTTTGTTGAGACAAGGCCATGAGCACCTGATCGAGCTGGGGCTGTCTGAGAAGGGGCTTGGCTGAGAGACCAGCTGTGGCACGAGCTCTGGGACTTGTGTGTAAGAAGTGTCAGCAGGAAACTGGTTCCCTTTTTATTAATACTGGCGGTGGAGTTGGGTATCAGTGAGCCCCGGAGGAGGAGGACAGGGGTGACCAAGCAGCAAAGGTCCCTCCAAGCAGCAAAGGGGTACAACCAGAGGTGGAAATTGCCAGTGTGTGGGACTAGTCTGGGATGGTTTTCCCAGGACAGCTTCCCCGGGGTGTCCAGGGAACATGGCGCAGACTGGGCCTCTCTCTTCTGCACCTTTAGCACCTTGCTTCCTTCTCCATGACGCCTGACTCTGCACTGTGAGCACCCTGCTGTGTGCCCCCACCCTGCACACTCACACAGCTGAGCTCTACACTGCTGCTTTCCTCTCCCGGGCACTTCCCAGCCCAGCCCAGCCCTTCCCCAGCTCTCCCCACCACCCCTGCCCTCTCCCCAGCCCAGCCCAGCAGAGCAGCCCAGCCTGGGCTGGTCCCACGACAGTGCCCACCACAGGGTGCTGCAGAGCTCTGGGCACTCACCCCACGGCCCCAGCCCCTCTGAGGGGCACAGCAGCTGCTGGGGGGCACACAGGGAGCTCAGCCTCCCCATCAGCCCCAGGGATGGTGCTGGCCCCAAGGCCACGAGGAAATGGAGGCTACTCACTCGCTGCCTCTCCTGAATTCATATTGCAGGTGATGCCCAGCCCTCACTGAATTTGCCCCCTCCTCTGCTCCCACCAGTCCCACTCCCCACGACAGCACGACAGTCCTGGCCCTGGGCCTCCTCCTGAGACAAGACTCCGGCACCTCCTGCATCTCTCCAGTCTCCCCTCCCTCTGCCTGCTGGCTCCCCACTCACTCCCATGGCACTGCAGAGTCCTTGTCCAGGGATACGTCGATTTGGTTCTTTCCTTTTGGGGGACTTCACCTTGGAGGGTGTTTCACCTTCTGAGTCTCCATTCATTGCAACCCCAGGGCACGGGGTGAGTCCCCATCCTCTCCTCTCCTCACCCCTCCAAATTTATTTCCAGAGACTCTGGTATGTGCCATCAGTCTTGTCATCCATGAAGGAACCTGAGAAGATAATGGGAGTTCATGGACCGTGTCCCCTGCCATTTGACACCAAGGAGAGAGCTCTTAAATCCAGACCGTTTGGTCCAGTGGAATGCAGCTTGACTCCCAAACCATTGAGAACAAAAGGAGAAGAAGCTTTCTGAAAGACCAATTCCTTGGACATTTTCGTGGAAGCAACTTTGAAGGAAGAGCCCAGCCTTCAGACACTGCACCTGGGAGATCCCCTTTTATTGAAGAGCTGCTTTTGCACATGCCACATCTGACACAGTGTTGGGCAAGATTCAGACACAATAGTATGAAGCCTCAAGACAAGTAGTATAAAGCCAGAAAATTATATATAATAAGGATTATCACAAGAGAAAAAATAGAGCCATGGCCTAAGATAAACTCTGGGGAATGTGCAGAGAAGGGGAGGCAGGTTATTGTCGGTGAAACAGCGTCCACTGGGCCAGTTTCCTTAGGGCATCCTTGAGCTCCTGGTTCCTCATGCTGTAGATGAGGGGGTTCACTGCTGGAGGCACCACCGAGTACAGCACTGCCACCACCAGATCCAGGGATGGCGAGGAGATGGAGGGGGGCTTCAGGTAGGCAAATATGCCAGTGCTGAGAAAGAGGGAGACCACGGCCAGGTGAGGGAGACACGTGGAAAAGGCTTTGTGCCGTCCCTGCTCAGAGGGGATCCTCAGCACGGCCCTGAAGATCTCCACGTAGGACAGCACAATGAAAACAAAACATCCAAATGCTAAACAGGCACTAACCACGAGAAGCCCAACCTCCCTGAGGTAGGAGTGTGAGCAGGAGAGCTTGAGGATCTGGGGGATTTCACAGAAGAACTGGTCCACAGCATTGCCGTGGCAGGGGGGTAGTGACAATGTATTGGCCGTGTGCAGGAGAGCATTGAGAAACCCACTGGCCCAGGCAGCTGCTGCCATGTGGACACAAGCTCTGCTGCCCAGGAGGGTCCCGTAGTGCAGGGGTTGGCAGATGGCAACGTAGCGGTCGTAGGCCATGACAGTGAGAAGACAATACTCTGCTGTGATCAAGAAGAGAAAGAAAAAGAGCTGTGCAGCACATCCTGCGTAGGAGATGTCCCTGGTGTCCCAGAGGGAATTGGCCATGGCTTTGGGAACAGTGGTGGAGATGGAGCCCAGGTCGAGGAGGGAGAGGTTGAGGAGGAAGAAGTACATGGGGGTGTGCAGGCGGTGGTCGCATGCTATGGCGGTGATGATGAGGCCGTTGCCCAGGAGGGCAGCCAGGTCGATGCCCAGGAAGAGCCACAAGTGCAAGAGCTGCAGCTCCCGCGTGTCTGCGAAGGCCAGGAGGAGGAAGTGGGTGATGGAGCTGCCGTTGGACATTTGGTCCCTCTGGGCACGGGGACCTGTTGGAGGAGGAAAACACAAGAAGTTAGGGGAGACTTCTCTGAGCAAAATCCAAGCCATTTCCCACAGCCCCTGCCCCTGCTGCACACCCCCCTTTGCATTTTCCAGGAATCCTTCCTCAGCTGCGGGGCTGGAGCTCTGGTGGGTGCTGGCTGAATGTGGCGTGAGGAGCAGGGCCTCTGCCCGCTGGCTGCCGAGGAGTCAGCCCTGCTCTGCAGCAGTGGGTTCCTGGGAAGGGTGGGGGCAGGGGCCAGTGCTGGCGTTTGACTTGGTCAGATGGAACCGCTCCTAACGCAGAAGGGCCTGTCAGCACCTGCACTCCCCGTGCTGAGGAACTGAGGTGGCAGAAGGCACTGTGAGAGGCTTGGGGTTTTTGTCAGCTCCCCCCTAGACCCCATGGCCGGGAGGGCCGCGGGCTGTGCTGGGTGGCAGAGATGAAGGGGGTTGCTGAGGGAAGGCATCTGCACTGCAGGGGTGGCCGGGAGGTGCCCACATCTCCCCTGCAACAGGGCTTCCATTAGCAGGTCCTTCCTTTCCTGCCCATCTCTCCTGCCTGGAGCTGTCCCTGCCAGGAGCTCTTGCTCTGGCCCCACGGCTCTTCCCTGCCAGTGCTCACAGACCCCATCTCAGCCCCTGCCCTGCAGCCTCTCCGTGTGCGCAGGGGGTAAAGAGCAGGTCCCACAAATGCTGATGAGACTGGAAAGGGGATGCTGGTGCTATCTGTAGCCCCCCTGTTGTCCGAAAAGCGGATTCGTGCCCGGCGTGCAAGTAACCAATTCCACACGCTCAGGAGAGATATTGTTTTATTCAGGCCTGGTTGCTCGGTGGACTTGCCACAAATCAAGCACACCTGGTCTAGTCACCTTTCTGTTTATATCCATGCTTCTAATACATATTTTAAATTTCCTTGTTACATATTCATTACATTTCTGAGAACCAATTATAATATTACATCATCTTAAACACATGCGCACTAAAGCCTTTAGGGTCTTCTTGGAGGTCTCGGGTGGTCTCTGGTGGTCGGCAGGGTGGTGAACTCTTCATGAACTTATTTTCTCTTTACCTTATAGGGTCGCAATTTGTCCCTGAACCATGCTTGTACCACGTTTGTTTATAGTTTCCATAGCTGAAATTAATTATCACTACCTCTAAAACACACAGTTTATAATTAATTACTACTCCACACAATTACAAACACACACCTGTTAGTTATCTAACTTCTAAGTAACAAATCTTCATTGTTTAAAATTACAGAAGCGAGCAATATAGAATCCACAACAAACTAAACTATCTATCACCATAGTGTTCTTAAATTAAAACATATACATCTTGATCTCCTCCAATCAAACACCCACTCACTAGCTTCATCATTCTGGTTTCTTATTAACTGGTCTTTTAACCCAGTTCTGGGTGAGGGCTATACACAGGATGATAACACTTTGAAGATTAATGTTGATTAAGATTAACATTAACACCCCGAGCTAGAAACTGAACAGACAGACTCAGGAAAGCTCCTTATCCAAACAGTCATCCCTCCTTGACCTTCCAGTTGAAAAGTCCCCTCGTAAATGCCCGGGGCTGGGCTGGAGCTGTGAGCAGGGCTGACCCCGGCAGCACCCTCTCGACAGCAGAAGGACCCTGCCCTGCTGGGGCTCGCTCCTTCCACCCACAGCTTCTCCCCACAGCGCCGTGGGGAGCTCCCTGGGCAGGCTGAGTGCTGAGCCTGGCAGGCGGCAGAGTCCCTGCCCCAGCACACAGCCCCTGGGGTGCAGGGACCCTGCTCGCAAGGACAGCCCTGGGCACCCCTGCCTGCACACCCCTGCAGTCCCCCCCAGCAGAAGGCAGCCCTCATGCCCTGTCCCTCTGACCGTGCAGCAGGGAAGCCCTGCTCTGCACCATGTCCTCCTCCTCCACACCAGAGAAGGTGGGAGAGACCTCCGGAAATGTCCCACAGGCTGTGGCATGTGCCAGCTTTTGGAGATCTCTCCAGGCACTGCAGCTTCTTTGCCCTGCACCCGGAGACTTACCGTGTCAAGGGCTGTGAAGGTTTCTCCTCCCGTTCATTCTCAGCATCCTCCCAGCCCAGACTGCCTCTAACCTCTCTCTGCCTCGCTCCTCTGCCCTCGGTGCCTGCAGGCAGTGCCCCCAGCCCTGCTCCTGGGCAGAGCTGTCTCTCTGCAGCGCTGCCCGCTTGCCATGAGCTCCCTCCATCCCAGGAGCCCAGCCCAGCTCAGCAGCAGAGGACCAGCCCAAGGCACCACTTGCTCTGCCCCCTCGGGGCTCCCTCAGGGATATCCCTGGGAAACCAACTGTGGAACAAGCTGAAGTCATCACTGATGTTTCTTCCCTCCACTGGGGAGGGACACTTCTTTCCAGCAGGAGCATTTCTCCTATTAGAAAAAGATTTGGGTGTGAGAATCACCATCGTTACAAAGGACACCAGGAAATTTACAGCAAAGGACCTAAGTTCTCCAAGCTGGGGGAGATGTTTTCACTTGGGTGAATTTAGGCATTGCATTCTGGGTTTGTAGTTCTAGGCCTCCAAAGACATTCAGCCATCTTTTGTCCTTGCCATGTCTCTGCTCTGAAACAAAACCTTTGCACACACGGGGTCAAGGACACTTGGTACCAGGACCCCTTATGGCAAGTCAGAGCTTGCCTGGTTCCACAGCGTATGTGCTTCAGCCCTGATGTGCAGCAATGCCCTCAGCCAGGGCCACAGACACGGTGAGCTGGAGCCGTTCATGTCAGAGACCGAGCTGTGACACTGATGGAATGAACTGCCAAGGCATGGTGGCAGAGCTCAGTGCAGCTGCTCTTCAAGGACAGCATCCTCCAGGCACAGCAATAGTCCCGATCGAAACTGAGTCTAGACCTGTAAGGCAACTCAAGGGCACCATAAGGAGTGTTGACTACTTGAGGAAGAGTTAAAGAAGAAACAAAGACACTGTGTGGCCACTGCTGAATTTCATAGGGATAGAGGTGAGATTCTCCATGTCCTCTCATCCTCCGTCTTCACGAGCAAGGTCTCCCAGGCCTCTGTGACTCGAGGTAGGAATCTGGAGAAGAACAGCCAGCAGTGGATGGGGATCACGTCGGGGTCACTTGGACTAATGCAATCTTTACCAGTCTCTGGGACAGGAGGGGCGGCATCCCAGGGAGCTGAGCGAGCAGGCTGGTGGCACAGTGAGGCCACTCTCCATCATCTCTGAAAGGTCACGGAGACTGGGAGAACTCCTTGACGCCTGGCAGCACCCAAATGTGGTCTGCACTTTTCAGAAATGGCCAATGCCTGAGCAGTGGAACTAAAGGCTGTGCCCCAGAGCACGTCCACTCAGATCCCACCTCTGGGTGCCTGGAAGAGAAGGTGACTGCATTTACCCAGGGTCGATTGTGCCTGGCCGGCCTCTTTGCTTTCTGTGATGAAAGGACAGGACTGCTGGACTTTGGGAGAGCGGTGGTGGTCTTTTCCCTGGAAGTCAGCAAGGCATTAGCAACATCCCCCACGATATTCTTGTGGCCAGGAGAGGATATTATGGTCTGCATGGGTGTATAAACAGATGGGTAAAAAAGAAGCTGGATGGTTGGGCTTGGAAGGATGCTAGATATAGGGAGAAACTTTTCAGTCATGAGGAAAGTCAAACTCTGGAAGCTGTTTCCCAGGGAGCGTGCACCAGCTCTGTCCTGGAATGTGATCAAGATGTGTTTGGATAAAGGCCTGAGTAATCTGGTCTGACCCTGCTTGGAGCAGGAGGTTGGTGGAGACACCTCCTGAGGTCCCTTCCAGCCTGAAGGATGCTGTCCTTCCTTCCCCTTCATGGTTTCAGAGTAGAGGAAGCTCTCAGGTTCTCCCTGACCCCAGAAATAATTCACATCAGGTGCGGGGCTGCCTTACAAGTACCCCCAAACAGCCCTGACCACATCTTTGGCATCCCTTTTCATTTGTCCCAACCCACGTTCTTCCTTTTTACTCTCCTAATACCCTTCCAAAAAGAACAGCCTACCTTGGTAATCCTTTCAGAGCAGGTTTCGCAATAGGTGTCAGCAACCATGTACAGAGTCTGCACATCAGCCAGGCATCAAAGCCACCATCACAGAAATGGAGACGAGGCACTTGACCAGCTCCTTCAAACCAGGAATCGGTATGCCATGCCACCTGAGATTCCCTGGAACCCTAAGCTTTAAGTGCAGAGAAGTGTGAGTCCTCGTCAGGTATCCTGGCTTGTCTCCTGACCCACGTGGTGCTTCAGGCTGTGGAGAGAACCAAACCCAACTCTGTGACTAGGTTAGTTCCATTTCACATGCTGACATGCAGGGCAGATGAAGGGAGCTCACAACTCCAGGCTCTCTGCTGCACAGGTAGGACTTTGGGAACTGGAAGTGCAGGTACTGGTGGTGTACCACTAATCCAAAAACACCCTTGAGAGCTGCTCTATTTTTCCTTGGCTCCAAAGCTCACCCTGCTCAGATTTTGAAAGGACTACTTCAAACCTCTGCAACCCAAATCTCTACAGCCTTCTCTCATCGAGGGTCTTGTACCCCAGGAAGAGGAAAACTTCCAATTCAGGCATCAACCCATGGCCCAACCTGCCTGGAGAGCCGGGACAGTTGTGCCACACAACAGCCAGCCTCAGAGGGAAGCTGGAGGTAGTGTGAACTGAAAGGGTTTTGACTCAGATGGAAGCTCAAATCCTGAGCTGGCTGCAGTTAGACATATGATACTTGTCACGACTGTGAGCTCAGACCTCGTTGGCAGACGTTCTCACACGCCTCAGTGAGGAGGGCAGGGTGTCGGGGAGGTGGGAGCACGCTTCTGTTTCCCTGATCCCAGGACAGTGCCCAAACCATCCATCCCTTGGCCTCTGGCATCCCATTACATGCAAAGCTGGTGGGCCTTTTGTCCATAATCATGTTAAAATGCATCAATAATCCTTCAAGTGTCTGTGTGATTTCCCGAAGGGTCTCAGTATTTTAGAAAAATAAATACAAATTTCAAAAGGGTTAATCTGCCTGAATATAAACACCTGCAACATAGCAGTCTGCATCTGTGGGTGCCCTTCTGGGCAGTGCCCATCAGATCGGTGTTTGCACTCTAAGGCATGATACCCCGTGCCCAAGTACATATCTAAGTGGCTCAGATGAAGGGCGGTCTTGCACAAGTCGCCCTTTTTCTCCCCAGGTGGCATGGACGCTGCTGGTTTGCCTCTCCAGAGAGTGGCAGAGGCTGGATCCCCTTCTCAGGACAGACTCCTTGCCAGAAAGACACAGCCGCGGGGGGAACTCAGCAGGTTTTTATGGCATTTCACGCAGCATCCGTTTTGATCTCTTTGGTGCTTTTCTGTGACGGCTCTTTCTGCACAGACGATCACAAACAGAAAACGGTTTCATAAGAGCTGGTCAAAAAGGCCCTTTATGGACAAGAAAGCTCACCATGAGCTCTGGAACGAGCGAGGAAGTTTATAATGAGCACCAGGAAGAACCAAAAAGCTCAAGGCCTCTTCTGAAGAGTGAGAGGCCCTGAGCAGCAGTGATTGGCCATGGGTAGGTCTGGGAGAGAGGGTCAGGGGATGTCCGGGAGAAGCAAGGGGATGTCTGATGGCTTTAGCAAATCCTTACAACCATGCCTGAGCCCAGCAATGGACAGCAGTTGATGCCTGCAGGTGGGGGAGGAAGAATCATAGAATCATAGAATCATAGAATCATAGAGGTTTGAAAAGACCTCTAAGATCATCGTGTCCAACCATCAACCCAACACACCATGTCCACTAAACCATGTCCCTAAGTGCCTCATCTACACGTCTTTTAAATACTTCCCGGGATGGTGACTCCACCACTTCCCTGAGCAGCCTGTTCCAAGGCCTGATCACTCTTTCAGTAAAGAAATTTCTCCTAATGTCCAATCTAAACCCTCTTTGGTGCAACTTGAGGCCATGTCCTCTCGTCCTATCGCTTGTTACTTGGGAGAAGAGACCAACACCCACCTCGCTACAACCTCCTTTCAGGTAGTTGTAGAGCGCGATGAGGTCTCCCCTCAGCCTCCTCTTCTCCAGATTAAACAACCCCAGTTCCCTCAGCTGCTCCTCATAAGACTTGTGCTCCAGTCCCTTCACCAGCTTCATTGCCCTCCTCTGGACACGCTCCAGCACCTCCATGTCCTTCTTGTAGTGAGGCACCCAAAACTAAACCCAGTATTCGAGGTGCGGCCTCACCAGTGCCGAGTACAGGGGCACCATCACCTCCCTACTCCTGCTGGCCACACTATTCCTAATACAGGCCAGGATGCCGTTGGCCTTCTTGGCCACCTGGGCACACTGCCGGCTCATGTTCAGCCAGCTGTCAATCAGCATCCCCAGGTCCTTTTCCTCCGGGCAGCTTTCCAGCCACTCTTCCCCAAGCCTGTAGCGTTGCCTGGGGTTGTTGTGGCCCAAGTGCAGGACCCGGCACTTGGCCTTGTTGAACCTCATACATTGGCCTCAGCCCATCGATCCAGTCTGTCCAGGTCCCTCTCCAGAGCCTTCCTACCCTCCAGCAGATCAACACTTCCGCCCAACTTGGTGTCATCTGCAGACTGACTGAGGGAGCACTCGATCCCCTCGTCCAGATCGTTGATAAAGATATTGAACAGGACCGGCCCCAGTACTGAGCCCTGGGGAACACCGCTCGTGACCGGCCGCCAACTGGATTTAACTCCGTTCACCACAACTCTCTGGGCCCGGCCGTCCAGCCAGTTTTTTACCCAGCGAAGAGTGCACCTGTCTGAGCCGTGAGCCGCCAGCTTCTCTAGGAGAATGCTGTGGGAGACAGTGTCAAAGGCCTTACTGAAGTCCAAGTAGACCACATCCACTGCCTTTCCCTTATCCACTAGGCGGGTCACCTGGTCATAGAAGGAGATCAGGTTGGTCAAACAGGACCTGTCTTCCATGAACCCGTGCTGGCTGGGCCTGATCCCCTGGTTGTCCCGGACATGGCTCGTGAGCACCCTCAAAACCAACCGCTCCATGATCTTCCCCGGCACCGAGGTCAGGCTGACCGGCCTGTAGTTCCCCGGATCCTCCTTCTGCCCCTTCTTATAGATCGGCATCACATTGGCGAGCCTCCAGTCGTCCGGGACCTCCCCAGTTAACCAGGACTGCTGGTAAATGATGGAGAGCGGCTCGGCAAGCTCCTCCGCCAGCTCCCAGAGGAGGATTGTCCTGGGAATATGGCAGGAAGAAAGGCCCTTCTTGTACAAACAGGGATGATAGAGACATTTCCACCCTGTGCGCATGGCTCAGCCTGGCAGAAGGGGAATGCCCACTGCTAGGGGGAATGTGCTCAGTAGTGCCCAATGAGCTGACCTTGATCTCTTTTCTTCCTTCACTGCCCACGATTGGATGGGCGTCAGGCAAACATCCATGAGCCTGGAGAATGCACAAACCTCCTGGGCTGATGTCCCATCACATCTTGGTTGTTTCAGGAGCATTAGCAGGGCTTTGGAAGGAGCTGCACAGTTTGTGGAGAACTCACAGCCATTGCAGAACCTCAGAAAACCACAGCTTTGTGTTTGAAGAACTCGTCAATGAGGACAGAAAGTCATCAGTAAAGCTTGGGACATGATGGGGTGAGAGTGAGGTGGGGAATCAGGGCTGGTAGTTAAAATCTGCAGAGAAAGAGGTACAGGCACAGAACAGTGTAGGACAGGCTGTGGTGGGGATGGCCCCTTTGTGGGGGCTGGGACCCCCCAACAGAACTGAAATCCTTGTCCTTTCGACTATGGCTGCTGTCTCTTCACTCTAGCCCCTGAGAGGACACCAGTTCCTTACAGCCCCAGCACTTCCTTGCCTCCTCACCCACCCTCCACACAGCCTGGGAGGAGTCCTACTGCAGCCCTGCCCTCGGCATCGCACCCCCCACATCTCCCTGCTCCCTGGAAGAGCCCTGAGCATCGCAGGAGGGAACGGATCCCCATTCCTAGGGCATGGGGGTCAGCGCTTGAGCATCTGCTTGATGAAACACATCAAGGCCTTTCACAGGTGCCTGCACATCTGATCTTCAACCTGTAAGCAGTGCCTCTGCGTTCCTGCTTCACCAGCCCCCAGAGACAGTCGCCTTGTCATCTCATTCCCTCCATGATCTCTTCAGTGATGGCCCTCAGGGGGACTAAATAACACCTGCAGAAACTTGGAGACGTGCTGCTGGCTTTTCCTTCTCCAGAGGCCAGTTCAGTCTTCTTTCAGTATCTGCAGTTCAGGACCTTGGCACCAGAGGGCTCATTAACATGCAAAATGCCCTACCCAGCCATGTCTCTGGGCATAACTTTCCTTCACTCCTCTGTTCTTATGTGGTTAATGTGAGAGGTTTCAGGAGTGTAGTCAAAGTGAAAAGTTTTCAATACTAAATATCCGTAAGAAACCATTTCTTCTTTTTCCCCTTCTTCTTTTTCTGCTTACATATTCAGTGGTACCAGAAAACTCCAACTGATATTGATCCTCAGCATCTCCTAACAGAGGCTGAAGATGTAGGGAAGTCAAGGCCCTGTATGTCAGACTGGAAGTCTTTGTCCCTACCTCCAACCCCACCATTTCTCCCATCAACCCCCTGGGACTTACAGCACCTTTGTTCAAACCTGAGCTTTCTCCACTACAGTCCGTAGCTGCGTGTTTCAGCCCATTGGCACCAACTCCCACCCGCTTTGCTTGGAGAACGACCTGGATGGCCTTAGACCAACAGAAAACACATGTTTGTGTCAAGCACAGATCCCAAGAACCCCCCAAAGCACTCCCTGCCCCAGACTCTGTTTCTCCATACTCACTCAGAGCGAGTCACACGCTGAAGTCATGAGCTCCCTTAATGCACAGAAGGAAGCAAAGAGGCAAAGTGCATGGAATGCTCTCTTTTGAACAGCCAAATCTGCACTAGTCCCAACATAGCGGGGTTACAGGAGCATCTTCAAGTAGACTCTGCAGCATCTAGACCCACTCATTTCTCATTCTCCTCCAGTGCTGGACACCTCAGGTGGATTTCTCCAGGCTTCCCTTCCTACTCAAGGGAGAGAAATGAGTTGTCTCAACAGAGACACTTTAGCCTACCCTGCCTGTCCACCAGCTCCTGCTCCAGAAAGGCTCCAGCCCTGAGTCACATTTCCGAGTCCGATGTGGGGGCTTCAGAACTTTGAGGGTTGTCTATAAATTCTTATGACTTTTTTCCTAGGACATGGACATGGACTGGCAAGATGATGACACTTTCCCTTCCCCTATGTAAATTTAGATTTATGCAGACATTTCCGAAAATGCATTTTCTCCCAACACTTGGAATGGAGAAGCTGAGTTCAAAGGATATATTTGTATGAGTACACTTGGCATCCACATTTCCTATCTAAAAATAGCTAGGAGCCGTAAAAGCTGGTGAAGCTGGATAGATCCCCCTGTTATTTCTTTGCTATCAAGCAATGGCTACACCTGCTAGCACTTCCCTCCTGTCATCCCAAATATTTATGGGATTACAGTGCCACAAAACCATGGCCCTCCAAGAGCCAGACCCCAGCTGCAACACAGAGGCCCAGGGCACAGCCATATCACTGCAGGGCTTCTGCAGCCGGGCCCAGAGGGTGCTCACCATGCCAAGGCCCAAGCTGGGCAGGTGGACCCTTTGCCAGGAATGGGATTCATCCCGCCTGATTTTAAGGGTTGGATTAAGTTGCCCAAACTGAAAGATTTACATTTATGTGGTTGTTTATCAAAGCCTCCCTACACGGGTTAATGCCGTGAGCCATCCAACTGTGAGCTGCAGCTTGGACAGAAACTGTCCTGTGCAGCGGGGAATAACCACTTCCCCTGGCTGTGCTCCTGCTCATACAGCTGAGGATGCTGTTGGACTTCTTTGCTGATAGCTCAGGTTTTGTTCAGCATAACCTAAGGACCACAGGGTTATTGCACAGAGATGCAACCCAGATGGGCAATCCTTAACTTCTTTCAGTGCATGCGGTCCATCCACCCAAAGGGCAGGGCTTTTGATTTGTCCTTGTTGGATATTGTGAGGATCCTGTTGGCCCATCCTTCCAGCCTCTTTGTTCTTGGAAACAAAAATAATGTGGGGGATGGCGTTGAAAGCCTTGCTGGTGTCCTGGAGAACGACAGAGCTCTCCACTCACCCAGAGGTGCGGTTCTATCGCCATAGGAAGCAATGAGGATGCTCAAGCATGATCAGCCCTGGGTTCATCCAGTCACTTGCTCCTTCAGATGCTCAGAAATGCAATCCAAGAGGACACCCTCTGGGAGACGTTCCTCATCCAAAGTGCAGCTAAGCAGCCTTTAGCTCCCCAGCTCATCCTCTGGGTCCTTTTGAAAGATGCACGCAATATTTGCTTTTTGGCAGTTGTCAGGGAGTCCCCCCAGCCTCCATGACTTTTCAAAGATGATGGGGACTGGCCTCACTGTGACATTGTCTTGCAGTCTCAGCATCCATGGATGGCCCCTGATATGATTCCGATCCACTTTTGGCTTTTCTACTCCAGAGTCCTGCCTTGAGGCACAAAGGTCTGTGAGACCTTGCTAGTGAAGGTTGAGGCAAAGTGAACATAGAGTATCTCAGATCTCTCTACACCTGCTCTTACTAAATTCAGCACTAGTCCCATATGATCTTTGTGTCTTCATTAACTGTTCCCGAAGTAGTGACAGATCTTTATGGTGCCCTTGAATTCCCTTTCTAGATTCAACTGAGTTTCTATATCTGGACCATTTCTGTGCTTGGAGGATGCTGTCCTTGAAGATAAGCTGTGCTGAGCTCTTCTGCCCTTCAGTGCTGCTGACCATTGGATCCCCAGAAAACTCCCCAGAATAGGCCAAAGTCTGCTTCTCTGGTGCTAAGACAAATCCTCAAAACCACAGACCTAGAACAGTAATTGTCACTTTTTCTGACACTTAAATATTGCTTGAGACATATCTCCAATGATCTGGCCAACCTGCATCAGTCTAGACCAAAATACATGGCAAAAATATTTTCTATTCCTTCAAGCGAGTGGTAGTATGAAAAATCTCAAAAAAACGAAGAGAGAATCTTGACTCCAGCATTGCTACGCTGTGCACAGGTGTGGTGGGTTGGCCCAAGGCAGCAACTAAGCACAAACCCATTGCTCACTCGTCTCCTCCAGCAGGATGGGGAAGAGCAAAAACGACAGAACTTGTGCGTCTAGCTGAAAAGCAATTTATTAAGTGAAGCAAAGCTGAGCGATCAAGCAAAGTGAAATAAGGAATTCATTCCCTACTTCCCATCAGCAGACAGATGTTTAGCCTTTTCCATAAACCACGGCCTCAGCAGTTACTTGAGAAGACAAATGCCATAACCACAAACATCCTCCCCTCCCATGTCCTTTTCCTCAGCTTTTATTGGTGAGCATGCTGTCATACGATGACATTCTCTGGGCATAATTTTTCTTAATTCCTCAGTTCTTGTGTGGTTAATTAGAGTGGTTCCCGGCGTGTAGTCAAAGTGAAAAGATTTCAATAATAAATAACAATAAGAAAGGCTTTTTCTAGTTTTCCTATTTTTTCTGCTTGCAGAATAAGTGATATCAACAGTCTCTGATTGATGTTGTTCCTGAGGGTTTCTTAATGGAGTATGAACACGTACAGAAGTCAAGAACTGTTGGGGAATTTCTATTGTACCCCTTGAGGCAAATTAAACACACATTTGTGCTTAAATGTATATATATATAAAATAAATTAATGAACAATGCTTTGGGCAGAGTGCTATGACCAGGAGCGGTTCTTCAAGGAGTCTGCAAAGATGCATCCCAAACTGATTCCTTATATACACTTGCACCAGCACGAATCCTCTGGGTGTCCGAACCGGGCACCTCAGCCCAGCCTTGGGTCCATCCCCCAGCGCAGCTCTGCTGCCCAAAGGTGGTCCCTGAGTGCTCACATTCCAGGATGGCTACAAGGCAATACTGTGGCTTCTCATCTCGTCACCAAGGGACACTTTATTCCCTTACAGGGAGTCCTTCTGTCCCTGGCATTCCCGCTTCCAGCCAGTTTAACCCCTTCTGCAGTTGGGCCTTCTTGCCCTCCGTGCCAGATTATTCCTTGGTCACAAATTACCAGTGCTGAGCAGTCACAATTTGGATTTCCCCTTCAGGTCTCCTGGACATGGCGCACCCTGTTACAGATAGGATCTGGCAGGAAAGCTCTCAGGGTTTCTTTAGTGTGGAGAAGGATGTGCTGCAGAGCAGGGCTTCCCTGCTGCACGGTCAGAGGGACAGGGCATGAGGGCTGCCTTCTGCTGGGGGGGACTGCAGGGGTGTGCAGGCAGGGGTGCCCAGGGCTGTCCTTGCGAGCAGGGTCCCTGCACCCCAGGGGCTGTGTGCTGGGGCAGGGACTCTGCCGCCTGCCAGGTTCAGCACTCAGCCTGCCCGGGGAGCTCCCCATGGCGCTGTGGGGAGAAGCTGTGGGTGGAAGGAGCGAGCCCCAGCAGGGCAGGGTCCTTCTGCTGTCCAGAGGGTGCTGCCTGGGTCAGGGCTGCTCACAGCTCCAGCTCACCACAGGACATTTCCAGGGGGACTTTTCAAGAAGTCTTTTCAAGGCAGGGGCTACCTGGAAGGAAAGGTGCTTTCCAGGGTCTGTGCTTTCAATTTCCTGCTGTGGTTGTGGGGGGAAATAGCAGATGTCAGTGTGTGTGTCAGTGGGTGAAACCACCAGCAAACATCAAACCAAAGCAGCCAGCTAGTATAAAAAGAGGCCCAGGAGCCAGTTATTTGAGAGACCTTAAGTCTGGACTGGATATTGGAGAGCCCAGAGAGTCTGCGAGTTGGCTACTGGATGGATAATGTGGCCTAAACCACCTCCTGGAGAAGCTGTGGGGTCTTGTGGGTCAGGTGCTGATAAAGCCATCGGTCTGAGCCTGGAGGGGAAGCTGCCCTTTGTGTGAGAGAGCAGCAGGAATGCGTGGAGCACTGCTGGATACGGACAGTCGGACAGTCGGCATGAGAGGGCAGAACGGTGTGAGCAACACTGGGGCGGGTGGATGTGTGCTGCAGACCTCAGGAAGGTGTGGCCAGGAGGAAGAAGTAGATGACGCCTTCTTCAGACAACTGGAAGAAGTCTCATGTTCCCAGACCTTGGTCCTCATGGCGGGCCTAAGCTATCTCAGTATCTGCTGAAGGGGCAACATAGCAAGGTGCAAGCCAGCCAGAAGGTTTTTGGAGCTTATTACGAAGTCTTCCTGACAAGGGTGACTGAGGAGCCCCTGAGGGGAGGTGTCCTGCAGGACATCATAGGTCAGGGATGTAACAGTCAGGGGTGAGAAAGTAGAGTTGGGGTTTCTGAGAGAAGGGAACAAGGCAAAGAGCAGGGCTTCAGGAGAGCAGGCTTTGGCCTGCTGAGGGACCTGCTTGATAGAATCCCACGGGACATGACACTGAAGAGAATTGGGGAGAGCTGTTTGATGGTCAAGGATCTCTTCTTCAGGCTCCAGAATAGTACACCTGGACACGCAGGGAATCAAGTAACATTGCAGGAGGCTGGTATGGATGAGAAAGGAACTCCTGACAAAAATCATGCCTGAAGAGGAAGCCCAGAGAAGGTGGAAGCTGGCTGCTTTCCAGCCTCAATGGCTCTGTGTTTCTGGGCTGGAGGGAGCCATTTGTGTGTGTGTGTGTTTGTCTGTGCGTGGGGGAACTGGAGGGATGAGGGGGTGCCAGGGCCAGCTCCTGGATAGATGGAGAGTCTAAGATCAGCTTCTGGAGTGATCGCTACTGTATGTGTGCCCATATAGGTGTATGTTTTCCACTAACACAGCCTAGCATCCAAACAGCCCAACCCTTGTTTCTCTTTTCTCCACTGACAGTGGTTTCACTTGGCCTAGAGACCTCCCCAGGTCCCTTCCAGGATGAGCGATTGTGCATTTTCTTCCACCACAGGTCTTTCCTTGATGACGGTAGGGAGAGCACTCAGGTTCCTCAGGACCATGGAAGCAAGCAGACATAAGTTTAGAGCGATCAACCGTGGCTTTTTTGTCCCACTGAAGTCATTGACGCAGGGCTGCTAGGCAGGTAACCCCAAGCAGGTCTCATCGTATCTGAGCTTAACCTTTGGATTCCTTTTTCCTTCTTTTCCCTCCCAAATTCTTCTCTTTGATCATCCCCAGCTCTGCTCTTTCCCCACTGGCCCTGGCTTTGCTTGCTTTGTGCCTTCCTATAGTGTTTCTAAGAGGGTTGTCGTGCTGATTCCTACATCGGTCAGTACACAACTAGTAAGTCCTTGTATTAGCTGTAGTGTCCTGCAATTTCTTAGGCTGTGTTGATGGTTCACCACAATCAGGGTGAGCCATCTGCACACTAACATTAACAGGTGGCAAAATGGAGCTTCAGTCCAGGGTGACTTGGAGAAACTCTGGGATTCAGCCAACAGAAGCTTCTAAAGTTTTTCAAGGAGAAGTGGCCAGTCCTGCTTCAGGGGGAAGAATAATCCCATATATCAGGGCAGGCTGGGTCCTAACTGGCTGAGCAGTGACCCTGCGGAGAAGGACCTGGGCACTACGAGAGACACCATATGAGCCAGTGGTGCATGCTCACCAGGAACAAGGTCAACTGCATATGGGGCTGCATTAGGAGGAGCATGGCCACCCCAGACATCTTGAGTTTTCATCCCCCTCCAGTGAGCCGTGCTGTGGCCACACCTGGACTAGTGTGTCCCTCTGTGGGAATTCCTGCTCTAGACAGGTGGGGAGGAACTGGACAGTGCCCAGAGGAGGTCTGCACATGTCCTACACTTTAGGCCCCAAACCCCGTCTTTGCAGACCTCTTCCATACCTACTGAATCCCAGGAACATGCTGTCCCTGGAGAACCACTGTGCTCTTCAGGCAGCTCCAGATTCCCCTCCTAGAGGACGGGTGTCCTTAATGTCACCCGTGTGAAAGCCCTAGGTACATCCCTCAGTTACACTCACCATCTTACCTAGCATCAGACACCAGCTGGTGACTCATAAATCCAGTCTTGTGTCTCTAAAAGGTCACAAACAGACACTAAACTTTTTAGTTCTGAACACATGGAGGAAAAGGAGCTTCAGGGGTGCAGTTCCTCAGGCCTCTTTGGAGAAAGAGCCCAGCCTGAAAGCACTGCACCAGCGAGATCCCACTTTATTACAGAGATGACACGAGAGAGGCTAACTCTGAGCCAGTGTTAAACATACTTTTATCAGGGCACCAGGTGCACTTACACATGCAAAGCAGGTACATGACTCAGATGTAGTGACGCAAATGCAAACATTTGTGTAGGAACATAATAACCATGAACAACAATAACAGCAGCAATAATGATAAGTATAATGATTAAAAATACCAAACAAACAAGAAAAAAAGATGGAATCAGGTCTCTGGGAGTCATTTATGGAGAGAGGTCGTAAATTTCTCACTCTTGAAAAATGTCCATGAAATCAGTTTCCTAATGGCATCCTTGAGCTCCTGGTTCCTCATGCTGTAGATGAGGGGGTTCACTGCTGGAGGCACCACCGAGTACAGCACTGCCACCACCAGATCCAGGGATGGCGAGGAGATGGAGGGGGGCTTCAGGTATGCAAACATGGCAGTGCTGACGAACAGGGAGACCACGGCCAGGTGAGGGAGGCACGTGGAAAAGGCTTTGTGCCGTCCCTGCTCAGAGGGGATCCTCAGCACGGCCCTGAAGATCTCCACATAGGACACCACAATGAAAACAAAACACCCAAATGCTAAGCACACACTAACCGCAATAAGCCCAACCTCCCTGAGGTAGGAGTGTGAGCAGGAGAGCTTGAGGATCTGGGGGATTTCACAGAAGAACTGGTCCACAGCATTGCCGTGGCAGAGGGGTAGTGACAATGTATTGGCCGTGTGCAGGAGAGCATTGAGAAACCCACTGGCCCAGGCAGCTGCTGCCATGTGGACACAAGCTCTGCTGCCCAGGAGGGTCCCGTAGTGCAGGGGGTGGCAGATGGCAACGTAGCGGTCGTAGGCCATGACAGTGAGGAGACAATACTCTGCTGTCATCAAGAAGAGAAAGAAAAAGAGCTGTGCAGCACATCCTGAGTAGGAGATGTCCCTGGTGTCCCAGAGGGAATTGGCCATGGCTTTGGGAACAGTGGTGGAGATGGAGCCCAGGTCGAGGAGGGAGAGGTTGAGGAGGAAGAAATACATGGGGGTGTGCAGGCGGTGGTCGCAGGCTATGGCGGTGATGATGAGGCCGTTGCCCAGGAGGGCAGCCAGGTAGATGCCCAGGAAGAGCCAGAAGTGCAAGAGCTGCAGCTCCCGCGTGTCTGCGAAGGCCAGGAGGAGGAAGTGGGTGATGGAGCTGCCGTTGGACATTTGGTCCCTCTGGGCATGGGGACCTGTTGGAGGAGGAAATCACAAGAAGTTAGGGGAGACTTCTCTGAGCAAAATCCAAGCCATTTCCCACAGCCCCTGCCCCTGCTGCACACCCCCCCTTTGCATTTTCCAGGAATCCTTCCTCAGCTGCGGGGCTGGAGCTCTGGTGGGTGCTGGCTGAATGTGGCGTGAGGAGCAGGGCCTCTGCCCGCTGGCTGCCGAGGAGTCAGCCCTGCTCTGCAGCAGTGGGTTCCTGGGAAGGGTGGGGGCAGGGGCCAGTGCTGGCGTTTGACTTGGTCAGATGGAACCGCTCCTAACGCAGAAGGGCCTGTCAGCACCTGCACTCCCCGTGCTGAGGAGCTGAGGTGGCAGAAGGCACTGTGAGAGGCTTGGGGGTTTTGACAGCTCCCCCCATCTCCCCTGGGGAGTGTTCTTGGATGTCAGGAATCCTCAGCATTTCTGCTGCACTCCAGGAGAACAGAGTGAGTCCTGCGAGGCAAGAGGATTGCCTGTGGCTCAGAGCGCAGTGAGGGGAGCTGGTCTGTCCCCCGGTCTTGTTCCCAGCTGCCTTGGGCTTGCACCTTCCTGAGATGGAGGGCGATCACATTCTTATGTTCTGTTATGCAGCCAGACACTGCTGAGAGCAGAGGGATCCAGTGCAGAGCACGAAATGTCCCACCCTTCCTCAAGGTCTCAGCACCCCACTTCTAGCCCAGGACACTCGTGGCTCATTTCACCAACCCCACAGCATCTCCTCAGCCAGAGAGTCTCTGCGTTTCTCCGTGAGGCTTTCAGAGAACACAAGGGTGCTATGGGACAGCTTTGCATGCTGGCAGGCAGCTCACAGCTTGGAAGGACACCCCAAGGAGATAGCCAAGTGTCCGAATGTTGGCAGCTCAGGAAGAGACAATTGACTCACTCCCCAGCCCCACAGGCTGCGTTGCCCACAGCCCCTCGGGTTAGAGGAAAGCTGGGACACTTGTTCCCATCGACATGCCCGCACGAATGGACGAACAAGATCAGGGTGTGACTCTGCAGCTGAAATTCCCATCCCCAGGCAGCCTGGCAGCAAGAACAAGATAACTTTAAAACAGGCAGTGGAGAAAGAAGGAAAAAGACAGCGAGGGTCTGGCTGAGCGAGGCAAGGGCCGAGGCAGCCGGGCACTCAGGACAGCGTTCCCCTCACCCAGCTGTGCAGCCACCTCCCAGGCAGTGATAATGCAGGACAGTTGCCCCCAGCCCGATTGCTGGTCAGTGGGAACTGGGGACGTGGCAGGAGGGATGCCCTTGGCCTCTTCTGCTGGTCTGCTAGACAGAGAGGTGACTCCCAGCCTAGACCCCATGGCCAGGAGGGTCGAGGGCTGTGCTGGGTGGGGGACATGAAGGGGGTTGCTGAGGGAAGGCATCTGCACTGCAGGGGTGGCCGGGAGGTGCCCATATCTCCCCTGCAACAGGGCTTCCATTAGCAGGTCCTTCCTTTGCTGCCCATCTCTCCTGCCTGGAGCTGTCCCTGCCAGGAGCTCTTGCTCTGGCCCCACGGCTCTTCCCTGCCAGTGCTCACAGACCCCATCTCAGCCCCTGGGTGCCCAGCGCTGCCCTGCAGCCTCTCCGTGTGCGCAGGGGGTAAAGAGCAGGTCCCGCAACCCCGATGAGACTGGAAAGGGGATGCTGGTGCTATCTGTAGCCCCCAGAGCTAGAAATTGAACACACAGACTCAGGAAAGCTCCTTATCCAAACAGTCATCCCTCCTTTGACCTTCCAATTGAAAAGTGCCCTTGGAAATGTCCCACTGCCCACCCAGCCAACCAAGATCAGAAACCTCCAAAGACAGACACCTTCCCTTTCAGGGAACTCCATCTTGAAAAGTCCCCTCAGAAATGCCCGGGGCTGAGCTGGAGCTGGAGCAAACCTGACCCAGGGGCACAGCCAGGACGAGCTGGAGCCTGTGCTTTTTGACATGCATGGAGGAAGTGCCATGGCATGGTGGGACAAGTGACACAGCTTGGGGTGCTGCAATGGCTGGGTAGAGGCTTTTCAGGAGAGACAGGCTGGAAGGCTCAGGAGTGGGGTTCCCTCAAAGAGAGGTGTTTTGGATGTATGGAGGTCCTTTATGTGGCCAGTGAGATGTTGGGTGAGCCCTTGTGAGTGTGGGTCAGAGGAGAGGCCAGTAAAGGTGACATCGTGGTTGGAGATAAGGAACCCACAGTCAGGGTGGGGAAGTTGGCTTAGTCTTTTCTAAGCACCCCAAGGAAGTCTCTGGCTGCAGAAGCCTGGGTCTCATGGGGGACTTGAATGGCCTTGGCATCTTCTGGAAGGGGAACACAGCAGGATGCAAACAGTCCAGGCGGTTTATGTCTGGGGAACCACTTCTCAGCACAGCTGCCAGATGGGCCAACAAGGGCAATCCAAACGCGGATTTGAGACTCACAAGCAGTACAGAGCTGATCAGGGACGTGAAGGTCGATGTAAGCCTTGGCCGTTGTGACCCTGAAATAGTGGAGTCCCACCTCCCGAGGGGCGTGCGGAAGGAGAGTTAAAGACTGCACCTGGTGGACATGGAGGAGAAGACTTTGGCCTGTTCCGGGGAGTTTTCGTGGGGATCCAATGGTCAGCAGCACCGAAGGGCAGCAGAGCTCAGTACAGCTGGTCTTCAAGGACAGCATCCTCCAAGCTCGGCGATGGTCCATATCAAAACTCAGTTGAAACTTGAATGGGATTTCAAGGGCACCACCATGAGCTGTGACTACTTCAGGGACAGGTCAAGAAGAATATGTGTGGCCACTGCTCCACTGAGTAAAACAGGTGTGGATGGAGCTGAGATACTCGATGTCCTCTGTGCCTCAGTCTTCACCAGCAAGGTCTCCCAGGCCTCTGTGCCTCGAGGCAGGACTCTGGAGGGGAACAGTCAGGGCTGGATAGGAATCAAGTCCTGGCTTATTGAGCAACCTCAGATGTTACCATGAGAATGGAGGGGCTGCATCCAAGGGTGCTGAGAGAGCAAGATGATGTCAGAGCGAGGCCAGTCTCCATCATCTTTGACAGGTCATGGAGACTGGGGGGACTCCCTGACGACTGGCAAAAGCAAAAGTTGCATGCCTGTTTCAAAAAGTGCCAGAGGATGAACTGGGGAGGGAAAGGCTGGTTAGCTTCGCTTTGGGTGAATAACATGTCCCAGAGGTTGTTCTGGATTGCATTTCTGGGGCGGACGAGCCCCTCCAAGTGACACAGCTTCGGGACTCCCTGGATGTCTTGCAGCTCTGCAGAATAATTTCTTCATTCAAAGCCTTGGGAGGAAATGTATTTTTGGAAATGGCTGTAGAAATCTATATTTCCATAGAGGGAGAGAAAGGGTCGTCGTCTTGCTTGTCCATGGCCATGGCCATGGCCTATGACAAAAATCAGGAGAATTTATAGACCAACCTCAAAGTTCTGAAAATGAAGACTTCTCAACAGTCATTACACAGACCTCTTCTCTGTACATGTTTCAACTTTTGCCTAACATCTTCTTTCAGGGATTGATGCAGCTGCCAGCACAGAGGTGGCCACTGCCTCCAAGGTACATGGGGGTAGCTGAAGCCCTTCCGTGGGACAGGGAAATGTGACCCAGGACCTACAGGATCCTTTCTGAAGCAGGAGCTGGTGGCCAGGCAGAGAAGACCAAGGCACCTGAGTTGAGACACCTCATTTCTCTCTCTGGACTAGAAAGGGACCTCTCAGCAGTTGCACTCGAGGTGTCCAACATTAGAGATCACTCTCATCCCTCTCTTCACCTGCAGTGAAGTCATATGTAATTTACCTGCAGGCAATGAAAACTGAGTGGGTCTAGATGCTGCAGAGTCTACTTGAAGATGCTCCTGTAAGCATTACAGGTTCAGATTTATGCCGATTTCCATGTTCAGAACAAAGCTTTTCATTCGCTTTGTCTCTTTGCTTCTCCCTGTGGCTCGAGGGAGTTTGTGACTCCAGTGTGTGACTGACGGGGTGCAAAGAGCAAATATGGGCAGAGTCAGGGGCAGGGAGTGCTTTGAGGTGTCTTGGGATGTGTGCTGGAGACAATAATGTGTTTTCCTTGGTGTATGGTCATCCACAGTGGGAAGTGGACTTCGGTGGAGGTAACATGGACTTGATATACAGCTGAGGAATGTCTTTTGGGTTTTTAATGAGCTGTGCTTGACTTTGGTTCTGCTTGTTGGCAATTAAGAAACACCTTTCTGTGCCTGTGTGCAGGTCGTTCTCCAAGTAAAGCGGGTGGGAATTGGTGCCAATGGGCTGAAACACGCAGCTACAGACTGTAGTGGAGAAAGGTCTGATTTGAACAAGGCTGCTCTAAATCTCAGGTGGGTGATGGGAGAAATGGTGGGGGTTGGGGTAGGGACAAACACTTCCCATGGAGTGTCTGACATAAAGGGCCTTGGCTTCCCTGTATGTCCATACTCAATTAGGAGATGCTCAGGACCAGTATCAATTGGGGACTGCTGATATCCCTTAATGTGGAAGCAGAAAAAGGCAGAAAAGTTGAAAAAGAAGAAATCCTTTCTTATTGTGATTTTTTATAAAAATCTTTTTACTTTGACAACCCTTCTGAAATCTCTCTAATTAACCACATAAGAACTGAGGAATTAAGGAAAATTGTGCCCAGAGACTTGGCTTGTTAGGGAATTTTGCATGTTCAGGAGCCCTCTTGTGCCAAGCTCCTGAACTGCAGATACTGAAAGCAGATTGAACAAGGCTCTGGAGATCTAAAAGTCAGCACCAAGCCTCCAAGTTTCTGAGGGTGTTAGCGGGCCCCACTGAGGGCCATCACTGAAGAGACCATGGAGGGAACGACCAGACGAGGTGACTGTCCCTGGGGGCTGGTGAAGCAGGAGCTCAGAGGCCCTGGATACAGGTAGAAAAATGAACGTGTAAGTGGCTGTGAAAGGCCTTGATGTGTTTCCTTAAGGAGGATGGCCAAGCCCTGAGCCCAGTGCCCTAGGAACGGGGATTCTTCCCTCATGGGTGTCTCAGGGCGTTTTCTGGGGGCAGTGAGATGTGAGGGTTTGCGATGCTGAGTGCAGGTCAGTGGTAGGACCCCTCCCAGGCTCTACCAAGGGTGAGGAGGCAAGAAAGCACAGGGGCTGTATGGAACTGGTGTCCTCTCGTGGGCCTCAGCAGAAGAGACAACAGCTATAGCCAAGAGGACATGGACCTCAGTTCTGTTGGGGGTCCCAGCCCTGCCAAAGTCCTCAGCCATGCCCACCACAGACTCTTTTACACTGTCCTATGGCTGTGCCAGGGTCCCTGCAGATTTCAACCACCCTCCTGATCCCCTGACTCCCTCTGACCCCATCATGTCCCAAACTTTCCCAATTACTCTCTGTCCTCACTGACTATTTCTTCAAACACAAAGCTGTCGTTTTCAGAGGATCTGCCAATGCCTGTGAGTTCCCCACAACCCATCCGGCTACTTCCAAAGCCCTATTGTTCCTCTAGCACCCAAGACGACCTACCCCAGACTTGCTTGAATCCACGATTTCTCTTCATATCCCAGCACGGAAATGCACATCCTCTTGCTTCTGCGTCCTTCAAAGTCAACACTCAACCTTCTCCACTTCAGCATGGCAGCCCCCCCACACCCAGCTGCTATTTCAGGCCTTGCTCCTGCCTTTAACACACTCACTGCCACACACACCCCGCTATCGCCCTGCACGCCCACGTGTCTCACAAAGCCTTCCCTCTTCCCCTGCAGTGATGGGACCTCACCCCAGGAGGTCTGTGTGTCCTCCACGCTCACGGATGTTTCCTGAGGTCCATCAAAGTTTGGGGAGTGAAGGAGGAAAAGAGAGCAAGATGAGCTCTGAGGTCCCTTCACCTGCCCTGCATGTCCGCATGTAACATGAACCTCACCTCCTCAAAGAGTTGGTGTGGATTCTCTGCAGAGCCTAAAGCACCACACAGGCCAGGGGACAGGCCAGGCATCAGAAGAGGACTCACTCTTCTCTGCACATAAATCTCAGGTTCCCAGGAACGTCAGGGGGCATGGCATGCCGATTCCTGGTTTCCAGGAGCCAGTCAAGTGCCCCGTTTCTATTTCTGTAATGGTGGCTTCGACGCCTGGCTCATGTGCAGACTCTGCACATGGATGCTGACACTTACTGAGCAACGTGCTCAAACCTCAGGGCTGGCCCTTCTTGGAACCAAAGGGAGGACTAGGGACCTCCTGAGCACGCACAGTTGCTCCCGGAATCGTCCCCTGTGTCTCTGCGGTAGCTCCCCTCACCTCCAGCTGAATCCCTTCTCCTGGGGCACACTGCAAGGCACACGCTCGTGGAAGGTTTGTGGGAAAGGGTCTGCTGGGGTCTGCGGTCCAGCCTGCCAGCAAAGGATGGGGAATAACCCACCCTAGAGTCTGGCTGGCTGCGACTTTGTGGAGCTGCAAACTGACAACCTCCAAAGACGGAGATCAAAGATCCTCTCTCAGTGTCTACCTGCAGTGCAGCACCGCCCTCTTAGGCAGTTTTCCCTAATGCCCAGGGTGAAGCTCCCAGGAGGACGTTGGTGGCCGTTGCCTCTTCCATACCATCTGCCACCTCTCCAGGTGGGTGTCACCTGCTTTTAGAGTGCCCTGTGCCTCCCCTTCAGCAGATTAATGAGGCCCAGCTCCCTCAGCCTCTCCACACAGCTCATGTGCTTTAGGCTCCTAACCCCATCATGACAGACTTCCTCTGGGACTTTCCAGTCTCCACATCCTCCTTTCAAAGTGGGAAACCCACTGACTCATGTGACATCCATCGTAACTCCATGCCCTTCTCCCCAGGACTCTCCTCAGCCACTCAGGTCCCAGCCTGTCCTGATGCACGGGGTTATTCTGCCCCCAGTGCAGACCTTGACCCCTTCGCCTTGTAGAACTCCAGGAGGTTTCTCTTGGCCAAATCCACAAGTGTGTCAAGGTCCCTCCAGACTGAAACTCCAACACATCAGCAGTTAAGGTTTGTGGGCAGTGCCTCAAGCAAGATAAGAATATGGGGAATTGCAGGACACTACAGGGAAAGAGAGAAAATGATGTGCTGAATGGAATTGCTACCCAAGGTGGAAAATACCACAGAAACTATCTCAGAAATGCCATCAGAGGTCACAAAACAAGAACTGCATGGCCAATGGGGAAAGAATTAAGGGGGTAGGATGTTCTTTTTGGAGAGCATTACAACAGTAACAGAGGAGATCTTGGGTAGGGGGAAATAAAAACAGAAGCAAAGGATGTGGTCAGGGCTGTTTGGGGGCACCTGTGAAGCAGCCCTGTGCCTGATATGCATCACTGCTCTGGTCAGGGAGAACCTGAGAGCTTTGCCTAATTTGAAACCATGAAGAGGAGGGAAGGACAGCATCATTGAGGCTGGAAGGGACCTCGGGAGGTGTCTCCACCAACCTCCTGCTCAAAGCAGGGTCAGACCAGATTACTCAGGGCTTTATCCAAACATGTCGTGGTCACTTTCTGGGACAGAGCCGATGCACACTCCCTGGGAAACAGCTTCCAGCATTTGACTATCCTCCTGTTGGAAAACTTTCTGCCTGTATGCAGCCTGACCCTCTCTTGTTTCAGCCCATTGCCTCTTGGCCTTGTGTCTTCTATCACGGACATGAGCCTGACTCAGCCTTCCTGAAACAGTGCAACGCTGCTGCATGTTCCCCCCAAGATCTTCCTTTCTCCAGGCTGGACAAGCCCAGCTCCCTCAGCCTCTCCTCACAGGCACAGTGCTCCAGCCCTGACCATCTTGGAGGCCCTTTGCTAAACCTCTTCCAGTTTGGAAATCTGGACACGGTAACCTGGATCATCCCTTCCCTCCATCTCCTGGCCGTGCTCCTGGTCGTCCAGCCCAGGGCCCTGCTGTCCTCCCTTGTGCCAGGGCACACGGCTGCCTCCTGTCCAGTTCCCTGCCCACCAAGACCTTTCCCACAGGGCTGCTCCCAGCCAGGCAGCCCCCAGCCTGTGCCATTGCCAGGGTGAGTCCCCTGCCGGGGCAGACACTGGCATCTGTCCTTGTGGGACTTCATGAGGTTCCTGCCAATACGTGCTCTCCTCCTCCTGGAGCCCCTTCATTGAGCACAGAGGCCTGGAGACCATTTCAATAAAGACTCAGGCAAAGAAGGCATTGAGTCCCTCAGCTCCACCTGTGTCTTCTGTTATTAAATCACCCTCCCCACTCAGCAGCAGCCCTGCATTTTCCTTGGTCAGCCTTGGTTTCTAACACAGCAATCAAAGTCGTATTTTTGAGCTTGACATTCCTTGCAGCCACCGACTGCAAATGTCCTTTGCCTTTCCTTCAAAAGTGCCTCTACCACACAGGCAATATATAGAAGTTCCTTCTTTGCAGCCCGTCCTTGTTGTCACCTCCTGGCAGCTGCTTCCTGGCCCCTGTAAACACCCTCTCCTTGTGCTGACCCAGCCCTACTGCCCCACACATGGTCCCACAGCCCCTCTGTGCAGGCACAGCGTGGGAAAGGGTACATTCCGGGGTGCGGAAAGTTCCCCCAGTTATGATTCCAAAGACAGCCTTCAGTTCAATGTCCCCACAGAACCCCAACAAAGCATAACCCCATTACATAACTTTTGCAGCCTCCCCCAGTACCCGACCCTCTCCCAGCCCCAGCTATGTCCCACGTGGGGCTTTGCAGACAGCCCTGCCCTGGGGTCTGCTGGGGCATGGGCCAGGGGAGAGGCTGGGCAGGGCTGGCTGTTCCCCTGAACTGGCACTGAGCCCAGCAGGAGGATGGAGGTGGCTTTGCAGCAAGACTCACCCATGAACTGAGGGGAGCAGCCAGTGCTGGACAGAGCTGCTGAGAGAGGCTGGGGGGTGACAGAGGTCCTGGGCCACCTCCCCAGCCTGTCCATGCCACCGAGAGCACAGACCGGCAGCCTCTCTCCTACGCCTGCATGTCTTTGGTCCCTTCCATGAGCCCTGGCTCTGCACCAGAAACCCCCTGGTGTCAGTGCTCACCCTGCATGCTCATGCAGCACAAGCTCTACAATGGTGATTTTCTCTCCCAGACACTTTCCTGCCCAGCCCAGCTCCTCCCCAGCTCTCCCCACCTCCACCGCCCCCTCCTCAGCCCCGCAGAGCAGCCCAGCCTGGGCTGGCCCCACGGCAGTGCCCACCACAGGGTGCTGCAGAGCTCTGGGCACTCACCCCACGGCCCCAGCCCCTCTGAGGGGCACAGCAGCTCCTGGGGCAGAGAGGGGTCTCAGCCTCCCCATCAGCCCCAGGCCTGGGGCCAGCCATGGCATGAGGAGACGGAGGCCAGCGTCTCCCTGTGTCTGCTGCTCTTCTCTCAAAGAGATCCTTATTGCCCAATGCTGGCAGCCCCTCTGTGCCAGTCCCTCTACCGAGCACAAGACCCCTGGCCTGGGGTCCCCCCAGGCAGCTCCTGCTGCACCAGTGAGAGAAAAGCCTGCCCCAACTGGTGCATGCAGAAATAGCTCTGATCTTGTCCAGGGATGTCACCTCGGGCCATCCCTGAGTTGGCAGGGCTGCTCTGCAGGGCAGTGGTGCCTGAAAGCCACAGGGACACAGTCCCAGGTCAATCCCTGCGGATCATCCATCATTTCCATTGGCACTGGGCACCCACACGTGAAGTGTCAGCACATGCCCATTCCCTAACACATCGCCCCATGTCCTCCTGCCCTGAGCCCATGGAGAACCCAAGCACAGCAGCATGGCCTCGTGGGGGCAATTTCTTCAGCCTGTTCCTGACCTCAGCTTTGGAAGAAGAGCCCAAGCTCCAGACACGAGCACTGAGGAAATCCATTTTATTACAGAGATGTGACACAGGAGGCCAGCTGTGCCATCCTGCCAGACACACGGACAAAGGCCCCTGGGTCAGACAGGCTGGGTTCATGCCTTTGGAGAAGTGGAGGGGCTTATTGCTGCTGAAAGACAAGTGATTGAATCAGCTTCTTCAGTGCGTCCTTGAGCTCCTGGTTCCTCATGCTGTAGATGAGGGGGTTCACTGCTGGAGGCACCACCGAGTACAGCACTGCCACCACCAGATCCAGGGATGGGGAGGAGATGGAGGGGGGCTTCAAGTAGGAAAACATGCCAGTGCTGAGAAAGAGGGAGACCACGGCCAGGTGAGGGAGGCACGTGGAAAAGGCTTTGTGCCGTCCCTGCTCAGAGGGGATCCTCAGCACGGCCCTGAAGATCTCCATGTAGGACACCACAATGAAAACAAAACACCCAAATCCTAAACAGGCACTAACCGCAATAAGCCCAACCTCCCTGAGGTAGGAGTGTGAGCAGGAGAGCTTGAGGATCTGGGGGATTTCACAGAAGAACTGGTCCACAGCATTGCCGTGGCAGAGGGGTAGTGAAAATGTATTGGCCGTGTGCAGGAGAGCATAGAGAAACCCACTGGCCCAGGCAGCTGCTGCCATGTGGACACAAGCTCTGCTGCCCAGGAGGGTCCCATAGTGCAGGGGTTGGCAGATGGCAACGTAGCGGTCATAGGACATGACAGTGAGGAGAAAATACTCTCCTCCAATGAAGAAAAGAAAAAAAAAGAGCTGTGCAGCACATCCTGCGTAGGAGATGTCCCTGGTGTCCCAGAGGGAATTGGCCATGGCTTTGGGAACAGTGGTGGAGATGGAGCCCAGGTCGAGGAGGGAGAGGTTGAGGAGGAAGAAGTACATGGGGGTGTGGAGGCGGTGGTCGCAGGCTATGGCGGTGATGATGAGGCCGTTGCCCAGGAGGGCAGCCAGGTAGATGCCCAGGAAGAGCCAGAAGTGCAAGAGCAGCAGCTCCTGCGTGTCTGCGAAGGCCAGGAGGAGGAAGTGGGTGATGGAGGTGCCGTTGGACATTTGGTCCCTCTGGGCACGTGAACCTGTCCAAGGAGGAAAAGGCAGTGAGAAGTTAGGGGAGACTTCTCTGAGCAAAATCCAAGCCATTTCCCACACCCCCGCCCCTGCTGCACACCCCCCCTTTGCATTTTCCAGGAATCCTTCCTCAGCTGCGGGGCTGAAGCTCTGGTGGGTGCTGGCTGAATGTGGCGTGAGGAGCAGGCCCTGGATGGACACCCCAAGGAGAGAGCCAAGCGTCCGAACCATGGCAGCTTATGAAGGGAGAGTCAGCTCATCCCCAGCCTCACAGACTGCATTGCCCAGAGCTGCACAGGTTAGAGGAAAGCTGGGACACCTCCTTGCTGTGGACACATCTGCATAGGAGGACCCACAAGGTCTGTGCCTGACTCTGCAGCTGAAACTGCCATTCCCAGGAGCCTGTCAGCAATACCAAGAGCATCTGAGCAAGGCAAGGAGAGAGACAGATGGGCACTGAGGGGAGCCTTTCCCTTACCCAGCTCTGCACACCCCTCCCAGACAACAGCAATGCAGGACAGTCGCCCTCAGGCCCTGGTCAGCGGGAAATGGGCACGTGGCCGGAGAGATGCGCTTCATCTCTTCTGCTGGTCTGCTGGACGAGGAGGTGACTAACGGCCTAGAGCCCACGGGCTAAGGGCTGTGCTGGGTGGGAGAGGAGACAAGAGGGGTGTTGCCCAGGGAAGGAGTCTGCACTGCAGGGCATGGCTGGGAGGTGCCCGTATCTCCCCTGCAACAGGGTTTCCAGCAGCATTTCCCTCCCTCCCTGCTCATGTCTCTGCTGCCTGGAGCTGCCTCCCCAGCTGGGAGCTGTTTCTTTGGCCCCATGTTCCTTCCCTGCCAGTGCTCACAGACCCCACCCCAGTCCCCATCTGCACAGCTCTGCCCTGCAGCCACGCTGTGTGTGCAGGGCTCAAAGAACAGGTCACACAAACCCTGAGGAAAATGCAAAGGTGATGCTGGTTTTATCTGTAGGCTGGTGGGGGGTGAATGCGCTTGCTGAGGTTCCTAGTAAACCTCAGCGTGATGGTTTAAGAGTCTCAGACCCTGCTCTAACCTGCATTGGTTTCCATTCCCACCAAGCCGAGCCAGAGAAAAGTGGAAGTGCAGGTTCAGGAAAGCACAGACTCCAGCAGGAAACCCCTGCTCTGAACGTACTCATGAAAAGTCCCCTCAGAAATGCCCAGGGCTGGACTGGAGCTGTGAGCAGGGCTGACCCAGGCAGCAGCCTCTCGACAGCAGAAGGACCCTGCCCTGCTGGGGCTCGCTCCTTCCACCCACAGCTTCTCCCCACAGCGCCGTGGGGAGCTCCCCGGGCAGGCTGAGTGCTGAGCCTGGCAGGCGGCAGAGTCCCTGCCCCAGCACACAGCCCCTGGGGTGCAGGGACCCTGCTCGCAAGGACAGCCCTGGGCACCCCTGCCTGCACATCCCTGCAGTCCCCCCCAGCAGAAGGCAGCCCTCATGCCCTGTCCCTCTGACCATGCAGCAGGGAAGCCCTGCTCTGGAGCACCTCCTCCTCCTCTACATTACAGAAACTGAGTGACTCCTCCTGACAGAACCAATAAACTGTCAGATGTACCAGTTTTCGGAGATCCCTCCAGGAACTGAAGCTGCATTGCCCCGCACCCAGAGACTTACCACGTAGAGGGCTGTGAAGATTCACCCCCAGTGATCTCTCAGCACGCTCCCACTCCCAACTGCCTTTAAGCTCTCTCAGCCTCGCAGGTCTCCCCTCGGTGCCTGCAGGCAGTGCCCCCAGCCCTGCTCCTGGGCAGAGCTGTCTCTCTGCAGCGCTGCCCGCTTGCCAGGAGCTCCCTCCATCCCAGGAGCCCAGCCCAGCTCAGCAGCAGAGGACCAGCCCAAGGCACCACTTGCTCTGCCCCCTCGGGGCTCCCTCCACGTGTCCCTGCGCCTCCAGGGAACCTGCTGGGAATAGCCTGAAGCCATCACTGATGGTCCCTCCCTCAGCTGCGGAGAGACACTTCTTTCCAGCAGGGGCATTTCTCCCATCTGAAGAAGAGTCAGCTCCAGGAATCACCTTTTCATTGGCCCATCTGTAGACAGGACACCCGGACAGGGACAGGGAATGACCTAATTTAGCAGTGCCCAGGGAAGGGATTCAGCCCCCATTCCATGGTTGTGGCCCTGGGGCTAGCAGTGGGCTCAGCTCCCCCCCACGCACAGCACAAGCCCACAGGAGGTGGGATTCCTCTGGCCTCAGCTCAGGTGTGCACACAGCAGACACCTGCATGTCAGCTCCTTCTCTCAGCTCCCTGCTAATTAATGGAGATGGAGGCCAGGGCTGACGTGGTCACATGCAAAGACCTGGGGACATTTGGAGTGCCAGAGGTGGTCCAAGATACCTGGAGCTAGCTGCAAGCTCTAGTGGAGCAATGCTGAGAGACAGGGCAGCATCTGGGGGCATCTTCTTGGAGGCTGGAGGTGAATCTCTTTGGCCAGTGGAAATGGCATCAGATGCCCACATTTAGGATGATGGAGCCTGTCTCTCTTCTTTATGTTCTGGGCAGCCTACGCAGGGATTCATCTGGTGGAGCCATGTACCACAGGGAGAGCTCAGTTCCTCTCTGTCTTTCCCATCCGCCAGGTTGACTAGATCTCCATTGACTCTGATGGCGGTGGTGTCCTGAACATTCTCCCATTGCCCAATCCACTTCAGGGCAGTTATTCCATTTAAGGCCAGTTACAGGCCTGTAATGGTAGGTGAGGTGCCAAGGCTCTCACACACAGCGACATGCAGTTGGCAGGGACAGCGATGGTCCTACACAGGAAAGCCATCCCCATGCAGAGCGAGGGTGTGACAGACACCCAGGCAGCATTGCGACAGATCCAGTGCCTTTGGGCCAGAAACTGATTGCCACCCCTGCAGCGTGGCAAGGTCCGTCCCTTCTCTCTCCAGTAGAGGTAGGGCACTCCATGAATGGGAAGCCCATCACACCAGGGCCACCACGCGTGTGCCTACACCTTCAGACTTCTGTTTTTTCTCTCCTCCAACCCCCACTCACCCCCTGGAGAACACAGTCAAGGACCAGATCAACAGTTGTCACAGTGGGCCTGTCAGGAGCACCTTGTCATTCCTGGAGATCAGCTTCACCTCCACCAAAGGCCCTCGGGGACAGCAGAGACCCCACCGACAGCAAACCCATGTCTTGCCAGGGCTGCCCTTCCCATCCCTGGTCCTCTCTGCCCTTGGGGACAGCAGGGTTTGCTCACTCTCTTGGCACCCAGGTTCAGCTTTCTGTTTCCACCTGCTCTCCACCCCGGCATGTCTCTGCTGTGAAGCAAAGCCTTTGCACACACGGGGGCTTGGACACTTGGTCCCAGGTTTGCCTAAGACAAGTGAGAGCTTGGCCTGGGGCTGCACCTGCAGTGCTACAGCCCAAATGTGCACTGATGGCCTCAGCCAGGGGCACAGCCAGGACGAGCTGGAGCCTGTGCTTTATGACATGCATGGAGGAAGTGCCATGGCATGGTGGGACAAGTGACACAGCTTGGGGTGCTGCAATGGCTGGGTAGAGGCTTTTCAGGCGAGACAGGCTGGAAGGCTCAGGAGTGGGATTCCCTCAAAGAGAAGAAGTTGTTTGGATGTCTGGAGGTCCTTTATGTGTCCAGTGAGATGTTGGGTGAGCCCTTGTGAGTGTGGGTCAGAGGAGAGGCCAGTAAAGGTGACATCGTGGTTGGAGATAAGGAACCCACAGTCAGGGTGGGGAAGTTAGCATAGTCTTTTCTAAGCACCCCAAGGAAGTCTCTGGCTGCAGAAGCCTGGCTCTCATGGGGGACTTGAATGGCCTTGGCATCTTCTGGAAGGGGAACACAGCAGGATGCAAACAGTCCAGGCGGTTTATGTCTGGGGAACCACTTCTCAGCACAGCTGCCAGATGGGCCAACAAGGGCAATCCAAACGCGGATTTGAGACTCACAAGCAGTACAGAGCTGGTCAGGGACGTGAAGGTCGATGTAAGCCTTGGCTGTTGTGACCCTGAAATAGTGGGGTCCCACCTCCCAAGGGGCGTGCGGAAGGAGAGTTAAAGACTGCACATGGTGGACATGGAGGTGAAGACTTTGGCCTGTTCCGGGGAGTTTTCGTGGGGATCCAATGGTCAGCAGCACCGAAGGGCAGCAGAGCTCAGTGCAGCTGGTCTTCAAGGACAGCATCCTCCAAGCTCGGCAATGGTCCATATCAAAACTCAGTTGAAACTTGAATGGGATTTCCAGGGCACCACGATGAGCTGTGACTACTTCAGGGACAGGTCAAGAAGAATATGTGTGGCCACTGCTCCACTGAGTAAAGCAGGTGTGGATGGAGCTGAGATACTCGATGTCCTCTGTGCCTCAGTCTTCACCAGCAAGGTCTCCCAGGCCTCTGTACCTCGAGGCAGGACTCTGGAGGGGAACAGTCAGGGCTGGATAGGAATCAAGTCCTGGCTTGCTTGAGCAACCTCAAATGTTACCAGTCCATGAGAATGGAGGGGCTGCATCCAAGGGTGCTGAGAGAGCAAGATGATGTCAGAGTGAGGCCAGTCTCCATCATCTTTGACAGGTCATGGAGACTGGGGGGACTGCCTGATGACTGGCAAAAGCAAAAGTTGCATGCCTGTTTCAAAAAGTGCCAGAGGATGAACTGGAGAGGGAAAGGCTGGTTAGCTTCGCTTTGGATGAATAACATGTCCCAGAGGTTGTTCTGGATTGCATTTCTGGGGCGGACGAGCCCCTCCAAGTGACACAGCTTTGGGACTCCCTGGATGTCTTGCAGCTCTGCAGAATAATTTCTTCATTCAAAGCCTTGGGAGGAAATGTATTTTTGGAACTGGCTGTAGAAATCTATATTTCCATAGAGGGAGAGAAAGGGTCGTCGTCTTGCTTGTCCATGGCCATGGCCATGGCCTATGACAAAAATCAGGAGAATTTATAGACCAACCTCAAAGTTCTGAAAATGAAGACTTCTCAACAGTCATTACACAGACCTCTTCTCTGGACATGTTTCAACTTTTGCCTAACATCTTCTTTCAGGGATTGATGCAGCTGCCAGCACAGAGGTGGCCACTGCCTCCAAGATACATGGGGGTAGCTGAAGCCCTTCCGTGGGACAGGGAAATGTGACCCAGGACCTACAGGAGCCTTTCTGAAGCAGGAGCTGGTGGCCAGGCAGAGAAGGCCAAGGCACCTGGGTTGAGACACCTCATTTCTCTCTCTGGACTAGAAAGGGACCTCTCAGCAGTTGCACTCGAGGTGTCCAACATTAGAGATCACGCTCATCCCTCTCTTCACCTGCAGTGAAGTCATATGTAATTTACCTGCAGGCAATGAAAACTGAGTGGGTCTAGATGCTGCAGAGTCTACTTGAAGATGCTCCTGTAAGCATTACAGGTTCAGATTTATGCCGATTTCCATGCTCAGAACAAAGCTTTTCATTCGCTTTGTCTCTCTGCTTCTCCCTGTGGCTCGAGGGAGTTTGTGACTCCAGTGTGTGACTGACGGGGTGCAAAGAGCAAATATGGGCAGAGTCAGGGGCAGGGAGTGCTTTGAGGTGTCTTGGGATGTGTGCTGGAGACAATAATGTGTTTTCCACTGGTGTATGGTCATCCACAGTGGGAAGTGGACTTCGGTGGAGGTAACATGGACTTGATATACAGCTGAGGAATGTCTTTTGGGTTTTTAATGAGCTGTGCTTGACTTTGGTTCTGCTTGTTGGCAATTAAGAAACACCTTTCTGTGCCTGTGTGCAGGTCGTTCTCCAAGCAAAGCAGGTGGGAATTGGTGCCAATGGGCTGAAACACGCAGCTACAGACTGTAGTGGAGAAAGGTCTGATTTGAACAAGGCTGCTCTAAATCTCAGGTGGCTGATGGGAGAAATGGGGGGGGTTGGGGTAGGGACAAACACTTCCCATGGAGTGTCTGACATAAAGGGCCTTGGCTTCCCTGTATGTCCATACTCAATTAGGAGATGCTCAGGACCAGTATCAATTGGGGACTGCTGATATCCCTTAATGTGGAAGCAGAAAAAGGAAGAAAAGTTGAAAAAGAAGAAGTCCTTTCTTATTGTGATTTTTTATGAAAATCTTCTTACTTTGACAACCCTTCTGAAATCTCTCTAATTAACCACATAAGAACTGAGGAATTAAGGAAAATTGTGCCCAGAGACTTGGCTTGTTAGGGAATTTTGCATGTTCAGGAGCCCTCTTGTGCCAAGCTCCTGAACTGCAGATACTGAAAGCAGATTGAACAAGGCTCTCGAGATCTAAAAGTCAGCACCAAGCCTCCAAGTTTCTGAGGGTGTTAGCGGGCCCCACTGAGGGCCATAACTGAAGAGACCATGGAGGGAACGACCAGACAAGGTGACTGTCCCTGGGGGCTGGTGAAGCAGGAGCTCAGAGGCCCTGGATACAGGTAGAAAAATGAACGTGTAAGTGGCTGTGAAAGGCCTTGATGTGTTTCCTTAAGGAGGATGGCCAAGGCCTGAGCCCAGTGCCCTAGGAATGGGGATTCTTCCCTCATGGGTGTCTCAGGGCGTTTTCTGGGGGCAGTGAGATGTGAGGGTTTGCGATGCTGAGTGCAGGTCAGTGGTAGGACCCCTCCCAGGCTCTACCAAGGGTGAGGAGGCAAGAAAGCACAGGGGCTGTATGGAACTGGTGTCCTCCCGTGGGCCTCAGCAGAAGAGACAACAGCTATAGCCAAGAGGACATGGACCTCAGTTCTGTTGGGGGTCCCAGCCCTACCAAAGTCCTCAGCCATGCCCACCACAGACTCTTTTACACTGTCCTATGGCTGTGCCAGTGTCCCTGCAGATTTCAACCACCCTCCTGATCCCCTGACTCCCTCTGACCCCATCATGTCCCAAACTTTCCCAATTACTCTCTGTCCTCACTGACTATTTCTTCAAACACAAAGCTGTGGTTTTCCGAGGATTTGCCAATGTCTGTGAGTCCCCCACAACCCATCCGGCTACTTCCAAAGCCCTATTGTTCCTCTAGCACCCAAGATGACCTACCCCAGACTTGCTTGAATCCACGATTTCTCTTCATATCCCAGCACGGAAATGCACATCCTCTTGCTTCTGCGTCCTTCAAAGTCAACACTCAACCTTCTCCACTTCAGCATGGCAGCCCCCCCACACCCAGCTGCTATTTCAGGCCTTGGTCCTGCCTTTAACACACTCACTGCCACACACACCCCGCTATCGCCCTGCACGCCCACGTGTCTCACAAAGCCTTCCCTCTTCCCCTGCAGTGATGGGACCTCACCCCAGGAGGTCTGTGTGTCCTCCACGCTCACGGATATTTCCTGAGGTCCATCAAAGTTTGGGGAGTGAAGGAGGAAAAGAGAGCAAGATGAGCTCTGAGGTCCCTTCACCTGCCCTGCATGTCCGCATGTAACATGAACCTCACCTCCTCAAAGAGTTGGTGTGGATTCTCTGCAGAGCCTAAAGCACCACACAGGCCAGGGGACAGGCCAGGCATCAGAAGAGGACTCACTCTTCTCTGCACATAAAGCTCAGGTGTTCCCAGGAACGTCAGGGGGCATGGCATGCCGATTCCTGGTTTCCAGGAGCCAGTCAAGTGCCTCCTTTCTGTTTCTGTAATGGTGGCTTCGACGCCTGGCTCATGTGCAGACTCTGCACATGGATGCTGACACTTACTGAGCAACGTGCTCAAACCTCAGGGCTGGCCCTTCTTGGAACCAAAGGGAGGACTAGGGACCTCCTGAGCACGCACAGTTGCTCCCGGAATCGTCCCCTGTGTCTCTGCTGTAGCTCCCCTCACCTCCAGCTGAATCCCTTCTCCTGGGGCACACTGCAAGGCACACGCTCATGGAAGGTTTGTGGGAAAGGGTCTGCTGGGGTCTGCGGTCCAGCCTGCCAGCAAAGGATGGGGAATAACCCACCCTAGAGTCTGGCTGGCTGCGACTTTGTGGAGCTGCAATCTGACAACCTCCAAAGACGGAGATCAAAGATCCTCTCTCAGTGTCTACCTACAGTGCAGCACCACCCTCCTAGGCAGTTTTCCCTAATGCCCAGGGTGAAGCTCCCAGGAGGACGTTGGTGGCTGTTGCCTCTTCCATACCATCTGCCACCTCTCCAGGTGGGTGTCACCTGCTTTTAGAGTGCCCTGTGCCTCCCCTTCAGCAGATTAATGAGGCCCAGCTCCCTCAGCCTCTCCACACAGCTCATGTGCTTTAGGCTCCTAACCCCATCATGACAGACTTCCTCTGGGGTTTCCAGTCTCCACATCCTCCTTTCAAAGTGGGAAACCCACTGACTCATGTGACATCCATCGTAACTCCATGCCCTTCTCCCCAGGACACTCCTCAGCCACTCAGGTCCCAGCCTGTCCTGATGCATGGGGTTATTCTGCCCCCAGTGCAGACCTTGACCCCTTCGCCTTGTAGAACTCCAGGAGGTTTCTCTTGGCCAAATCCACAAGTGTGTCAAGGTCCCTCCAGACTGAAACTCCAACACATCAGCAGTTAAGGTTTGTGGGCAGTGCCTCAAGCAAGATAAGAATATGGGGAATTGCAGGACACTACAGGGAAAGAGAGAAAATGATGTGCTGAATGGAATTGCTACCCAAGGTGGAAAATACCACAGAAACTATCTCAGAAATGTCATCAGAGGTCACAAAACAAGAACTGCATGGCCAATGGGGAAAGAATTAAGGGGGTAGGATGTTCTTTTTGGAGAGCATTACAACAGTAACAGAGGAGATCTTGGGTAGGGGGAAATAAAAACAGAAGCAAAGGATGTGGTCAGGGCTGTTTGGGGGCACCTGTGAAGCAGCCCTGTGCCTGATATGCATCACTGCTCTGGTCAGGGAGAACCTGAGAGCTTTGCCTAATTTGAAACCATGAAGAGGAAGGAAGGACAGCATCATTGAGGCTGGAAGGGACCTCGGGAGGTGTCTGCACCAACCTCCTGCTCAAAGCAGGGTCAGACCAGATTACTCAGGGCTTTATCCAAACATGTCGTGGTCACTTTCTGGGATAGAGCCGATGCACACTCCCTGGGAAACATCTTCCAGCATTTGACTATCCTCATATTGGAAAACTTTCTGCCTGTATGCAGCCTGACCCTCTCTTGTTTCAGCCCATTGCCTCTTGGTCTTGTATCTTCTATCACGGACATGAGCCTGACTCAGCCTTCCTGAAACAGTGCAACGCTGCTGCATGTTCCCCCCAAGATCTTCCTTTCTCCAGGCTGGACAAGCCCAGCTCCCTCACAGGCACAGTGCTCCAGCCCTGACCATCTTGGAGGCCCTTTGCTAAACCTCTTCCAGTTTGGAAATCTGGACACGGTAACCTGGATCATCCCTTCCCTCCATCTCCTGGCCGTGCTCCTGGTCGTCCAGCCCAGGGCCCTGCTGTCCTCCCTTGTGCCAGGGCACACGGCTGCCTCCTGTCCAGTTCCCTGCCCACCAAGACCTTTCCCACAGGGCTGCTCCCAGCCAGGCAGCCCCCAGCCTGTGCCATTGCCAGGGTGAGTCCCCTGCCCGGGCAGACACTGGCATCTGTCCTTGTGGGACTTCATGAGGTTCCTGCCAATACGTGCTCTCCTCCTCCTGCAGCCCCTTCATTGAGCATAGAGGCCTGGAGACCATTTCAATAAAGACTCAGGCAAAGAAGGCATTGAGTCCCTCAGCCCCATCTGTGTCTTCTGTTATTAAATCCCCCTCCCCACTCAGCAGCAGCCCTGCATTTTCCTTGGTCAGCCTTGGTTTCTAACGCAGCAATCAAAGTCGTCTTTTTGAGCTTGACATTCCTTGCAGCCTCCGACTGCAAATGTCCTTTGCCTTTCCTTCAAAAGTGCCTCTACCACACAGGCAATATATAGAAGTTCCTTCTTTGCAGCCCGTCCTTGTTGTCACCTCCTGGCAGCTGCTTCATGGCCCCTGTAAACACCCTCTCCTTGTGCTGACCCAGCCCTACTGCCCCACACATGGTCCCACAGCCCCTCTGTGCAGGCACAGCGTGGGAAAGGGTACATTCCGGGGTGCAGAAAGTTCCCCCAGTTATGGTTCCAAAGACAGCCTTCAGTTCAATGTCCCCCCAGAACCCCAACAAAGCATAACCCCATCACATAACTTTTGCAGCCTCCCCCAGTACCCGAGCCTCTCCCAGCCCCAGCTATGTCCCACGTGGGGCTTTGCAGACAGCCCTGCCCTGGGGTCTGCTGGGGCATGGGCCAGGGGAGAGGCTGGGCAGGGCTGGCTGTTCCCCTGAACTGGCACTGAGCCCAGCAGGAGGAGGGAGGTGGCTTTGCAGCAAGACTCACCCATGAACCTGAGGGGAGCAGCCAGTGCTGGACAGAGCTGCTGAGAGAGGCTGGGGGGTGACAAAGTTCTAGGGCCACCTCCCCAGCCTGTCCATGCCACCGAGAGCACAGACCGGCACCCTCTCTCCTGCGCCTGCATGTCTTTGGTCCCTTCCATGAGCCCTGGCTCTGCACCAGAAACCCCCTGGTGTCAGTGCTCACCCTGCATGCTCATGCAGCACAAGCTCTACACGGGTGATTTTCTCTCCCAGACACTTTCCTGCCCAGCCCAGCTCCTCCCCAGCTCTCCCCACCTCCACCGCCCCCTCCTCAGCCCCGCAGAGCAGCCCAGCCTGGGCTGGTCCCACGGCAGTGCCCACCGCAGGGTGCTGCAGAGCTCTGGGCACTCACCCCACGGCCCCAGCCCCTCTGAGGGGCACAGCAGCTGCTGGGGCAGAGAGGGGTCTCAGCCTCCCCATCAGCCCCAGGCCTGGGGCCAGCCATGGCATGAGGAGACGGAGGCCAGCGTCTCCCTGTGTCTGCTGCTCTTCTCTCAAAGAGATCCTTATTGCCCAATGCCAGCAGCCCCTCTGTGCCAGTCCCTCTACCGAGCACAAGACCCCTGGCCTGGGGTCTCCCCAGGCAGCTCCTGCTGCACCAGTGAGAGAAAAGCCTGCCCCAACTGGTGCATGCAGAAATAGCGTTGATCTTGTCCAGGGATGTCACCTCGGGCCATCCCTGAGCTGGCAGGGCTGCTCTGCAGGGCAGTGGTGCCTGAAAGCCACAGGGACACTGTCCCAGGTCAATCCCTGCGGATCATCCATCATCTCCATTGGCACTGGGCACCCACACGTGAAGGGTCAGCACAGGCCCATTCCCTAAGACATCGTCCCATGCCCTCCTGCCCTGACCCCACAGAGAACCAAATCACAGCAGCATGGCCTCATGGGGGCAATTTCTTCAGCCTATTCCTGACCTCAGCTTTGGAAGAAGAGCCCAAGCTCCAGACACGAGCACTGAGGAAATCCATTTTACTACAGAGATGCGACACAGGAGGCCACCTGTGCCATCCTGCCAGACAGACGGACAAAGGCCTCTGGGTCAGACAGGTTGGGTTCATACCTTTGGAGAAGTGGAGGGGCTTATTGCTGCTGAAAGACAAGTGATTGAATCAGCTTCTTCAGTGCGTCCTTGAGCTCCTGGTTCCTCATGCTGTAGATGAGGGGGTTCACTGCTGGAGGCACCACCGAGTACAGCACTGCCACCACCAGATCCAGGGATGGGGAGGAGATGGAGGGGGGCTTCAAGTAGGCAAACATGGCAGTGCTGACAAAGAGGGAGACCACGGCCAGGTGAGGGAGGCACGTGGAAAAGGCTTTGTGCCGTCCCTGCTCAGAGGGGATCCTCAGCACGGCCCTGAAGATCTCCACGTAGGACACCACAATGAAAACAAAACATCCCAAATCCTAAACAGGCACTAACCACAAGAAGCCCAACCTCCCTGAGGTAGGAGTGTGAGCAGGAGAGCTTGAGGATCTGGGGGATTTCACAGAAGAACTGGTCCACAGCATTGCCGTGGCAGAGGGGTAGTGAAAATGTATTGGCCGTGTGCAGGAGAGCATAGAGGAAATTGCTGCCCCAGGTAGCTGCTGCCATGTGGACACAAGCTCTGCTGCCCAGGAGGGTCCCGTAGTGCAGGGGGTTGCAGATGGCAACGTAGCGGTCGTAGGCCATGACAGTGAGAAGACAATACTCTGCTGAAATGAAAAAGGCTAACAGAAAGAGCTGTGCAGCACATCCTGCGTAGGAGATGTCCCTGGTGTCCCAGAGGGAATTGGCCATGGCTTTGGGAACAGTGGTGGAGATGGAGCCCAGGTCGAGGAGGGAGAGGTTGAGGAGGAAGAAGTACATGGGGGTGTGCAGGCGGTGGTCGCAGGCTATGGCGGTGATGATGAGGCCGTTGCCCAGGAGGGCAGCCAGGTAGATGCCCAGGAAGAGCCAGAAGTGCAAGAGCTGCAGCTCCCGCGTGTCTGCGAAGGCCAGGAGGAGGAACTGGGTGATGGAGCTGCCGTTGGACATTTGGTCCCTCTGGGCACGTGAACCTGTCCAAGGAGGAAAAGGCAGTGAGAAGTTAGGGGAGACTTCTCTGAGCAAAATCCAAGCCATTTCCCACAGCCCCTGCCCCTGCTGCACACCCCCCCTTTGCATTTTCCAGGAATCCTTCCTCAGCTGCGGGGCTGGAGCTCTGCTGGGTGCTGGCTGAATGTGGCGTGAGGAGCAGGCCCTGGATGGACACCCCAAGGAGAGAGCCAAGCGTCCTAACCATGGCAACTTATGAAGGGAGAGTCAGCTCATCCCCAGCCTCACAGACTGCATTGCCCAGAGCTGCACAGGTTAGAGGAAAGCTGGGACACCTCCTTGCTGTGGACACATCTGCATAGGAGGACCCACAAGGTCTGTGCCTGACTCTGCAGCTGAAACTGCCATTCCCAGGAGCCTGTCAGCAATACCAAGAGCATCTGAGCAAGGCAAGGAGAGAGACAGATGGGCACTGAGGGGAGCCTTTCCCTTACCCAGCTCTGCACACCCCTCCCAGACAACAGCAATGCAGGACAGTCGCCCTCAGGCCCTGGTCAGCGGGAAATGGGCACGTGGCAGGAGAGATGCGCTTCATCTCTTCTGCTGGTCTGCTGGACGAGGAGGTGACTAACGGCCTAGAGCCCACGGGCTAAGGGCTGTGCTGGGTGGAGAGGAGACAAGAGGGGTGCTGCCCAGGGAAGGAGTCTGCACTGCAGGGCATGGCTGGGAGGTGCCCGTATCTCCCCTGCAACAGGGTTTCCAGCAGCATTTCCCTCCCTCCCTGCTCATGTCTCTGCTGCCTGGAGCTGCCTCCCCAGCTGGGAGCTGTTTCTTTGGCCCCATGGTTCTTCCCTGCCAGTGCTCACAGAGCCCATCCCAGTCCCCGTCTGCACAGCTCTGCCCTGCAGCCACGCTGTGTGTGCAGGGCTCAAAGAACAGGTCACACAAACCCTGAGGAAAATGCAAAGGTGGTGCTGGTTTTATCTGTAGGCTGGTAGGGGGTGAAGGCACTTGCCGAGGTTCCTAGTAAACCTCAGCGTGATGGTTTAAGAGTCTCAGACCCTGCTCTAACCTGCATTGGTTTCCATTCCCACCAAGCCGAGCCAGAGAAAAGTGGAAGCGCAGGTTCAGGAAAGCACAGACTGCAGCAGGAAACCCCTGCCCTGAACGTACTCATGAAAAGTCCCCTCAGAAATGCCCGGGGCTGAGCTGGAGCTGTGAGCAAACCTGACCCAGGCAGCAGCCTCTCGACAGCAGAAGGACCCTGCCCTGCTGGGGCTCGCTCCTTCCACCCACAGCTTCTCCCCACAGCGCCGTGGGGAGCTCCCCGGGCAGGCTGAGTGCTGACCCTGGCAGGCGGCAGAGTCCCTGCCCCAGCACACAGCCCCTGGGGTGCAGGGACCCTGCTCGCAAGGACAGCCCTGGGCACCCCTGCCTGCACACCCCTGCAGTCCCCCCCAGCAGAAGGCAGCCCTCATGCCCTCTCCCTCTGACCGTGCAGCAGGGAAGCCCTGCTCTGGAGCACCTCCTCCTCCTCTACATTACAGAAACTGAGTGACTCCTCCTGACAGAACCAATAAACTGTCAGATGTACCAGTTTTCGGAGAACCCTCCAGGAACTGAAGCTGCATTGCCCCGCACCCAGAGACTTACCACGTAGAGGGCTGTGAAGATTCTCCCCCAATGAGCTCTCAGCATCCTTCAACTCCCAACTGCCTTTAAGCTCTCTCAGACTCGCAGGTCTCCTCTCGGTGCCTGCAGGCAGTGCCCCCAGCCCTGCTCCTGGGCAGAGCTGTCTCTCTGCAGCGCTGCCCGCTTGCCAGGAGCTCCCTCCATCCCAGGAGCCCAGCCCAGCTCAGCAGCAGAGGACCAGCCCAAGGCACCACTTGCTCTGCCCCCTCGGGGCTCCCTCCACGTGTCCCTGCGCCTCCAGGGAACCTGCTGGGAACAGCCTGAAGCCATCACTGATGGTCCCTCCCTCAGCTGGGAGAGACACTTCTTTCCAGCAGGGGCATTTCTCCCATCTGAAGAAGAGTCAGCTCCAAGAATCACCTTTTCATTGGCCCATCTGTAGACAGGACACCCGGACAGGGACAGGGAAGGACCTCATTTAGCACTGCCCAGGGAAGGGATTCAGCCCCCATTCCATGGTTGTGGCCCTGGGGCTAGAAGTGGGCTCAGCTGCCCCCCACGCACAGCACAAGCCCACAGGAGGTGGGATTCCTCTGGCCTCAGCTCAGGTGTGCACACAGCAGACACCTGCATGTCAGCTCCTTCTCTCAGCTCCCTGCTAATTAATGGAGATGGAGGCCAGGGCTGACGTGGTCACATGCAAAGACCTGGGGACATTTGGAGTGCCAGAGGTGGTCCAAGATACATGGAGCTAGCTGCAAGCTCTAGTGGAGCAATGCTGAGAGACAGGGCAGCATCGGGGGGCATCTTCTTGGAAGCTGGAGGTGAATCTCTCTGGCCAGTGGAAATGGCATCAGATGCCCACGTTTAGGATGATGGAGCCTGTCTCTCTTCTTTATGTTCTGGGCAGCCTACGCAGGGATTCATCTGATGGAGTCATGTACCACAGGGAGAGCTCAGTTCCTCTCTGTCTTTCCCATCCGCCAGGTTGACTAGATCTCCATTGACTCTAATGGCGGTGGTGTCCTGAACATTCTCGCATTGCCCAATCCACTTCAGGGCAGTTATTCCATGTAAGGCCAGTTACAGGTCTGTCATGGTAGGTGAGGTGCCAAGGCTCTCACACACAGCGACATGCCGTTGGCAGGGACAGCGATGGTCCTACACAGGAAAGCCATCCCCATGCAGAGCGAGGGTGTGACAGAGACCCAGGCAGCATTGCGACAGATCCAGTGCCTTTGGGCCAGAAACTGATTGCCACCCCTGCAGCGTGGCAAGGTCCGTCCCTTCTCTCTCCAGTAGAGGTAGGGCACTCCATGGATAGGAAGCCCATCACACAAGGGCCACCACGCGTGTGCCTACACCTTCAGACTTCTGGTTTTTCTCTCCACCAACCTTCCCTCACCCCCTGGAGAACACAGTCAGGGACCAGACCAACAGTTGTCACAGTGGGCCTGTCAGGAGCACCTTGTCATTCCTGGAGATCAGCTTCACCTCCACCAAAGGCCCTCGGGGACAGCAGAGACCCCACCGACAGCAAACCCATGTCTTGCCAGGGCTGCCCTTCCCAGCCCTGGTCCTCTCTGCCCTTGGGGACAGCAGGGTTTGCTCACTCTCTTGGCACCCAGGTTCAGCTTTCTGTTTCCACCTGCTCTCCACCCCGGCATGTCTCTGCTGTGAAGCAAAGCCTTTGCACACACGGGGGCTTGGACACTTGGTCCCAGGTTTGCCTAAGACAAGTGAGAGCTTGGCCTGGGGCTGCACCTGCAGTGCTACAGCCCAAATGTGCACTGATGGCCTCAGCCAGGGGCACAGCCAGGACGAGTGGAGCCTGTGCTTTTTGACATGCATGGAGGAAGTGCCATGGCATGGTGGGACAAGTGACACAGCTTGGGGTGCTGCAATGGCTGGGTAGAGGCTTTTCAGGAGAGACAGGCTGGAAGGGTCAGGAGTGGGGTTCCCTCAAAGTGAAGAAGTTTTTTGGATGTGTGGAACTTGAATGGCCTTGGCATTTTCTGGAAGGGGAACACAGCAGGATGCAAACAGTCCTGGCGGTTTATGTCTGGGGAACCACTTCTCAGCACAGCTGCCAGATGGGCCAACAAGGGCAATCCAAATGCGGATTTGAGACTCACAAGCAGTACAGAGCTGGTCAGGGATGTGAAGGTCGATGTAAGCCTTGGCTGTTGTGACCCTGAAATAGTGGGGTCCCAGCTCCCGAGGGGCGTGCGGAAGGAGAGTTAAGGACTGCACATGGTGGACATCGAGGAGAAGACTTTGGCCTGTTCCAGGGAGTTTTCGTGGGGATCCAATGGTCAGCAGCACCGAAGGGCAGCAGAGCTCAGTGCAGCTGGTCTTCAAGGACAGCATCCTCCAAGCTTGGCGATGGTCCATATCAAAACTCAGTTGAAACTTGAATGGGATTTCAAGGGCACCACGATGAGCTGTGACTACTTCAGGGACAGGTCAAGAAGAGTATGTGTGGCCACTGCTCCACTGAGTAAAGCAGGTGTGGGTGGAGCTGAGATACTTGATGTCCTCTGTGCCTCAGTCTTCACCAGCAAGGTCTCCCAGGCCTCTGTGCCTCGAGGCAGGACTCTGGAGGGGAACAGTCAGGGGTGGATAGGAATCAAGTCCTGGCTTGCTTGAGCAACCTCAAATGTTACCAGTCCATGAGAATGGAGGGGCTGCATCCAAGGGTGCTGAGAGAGCAAGATGATGTCAGAGTGAGGCCAGTCTCCATCATCTTTGACAGGTCATGGAGACTGGGGGGACTCCCTGACGACTGGCAAAAGCAAAAGTTGCATGCCTGTTTCAAAAGGTGCCAGAGGATGAACTGGGGAGGGAAAGGCTGGTTAGCTTCGCTTTGGGTGAATAACATGTCCCAGAGGTTGTTCTGGATTGCATTTCTGGGGCGGACGAGCCCCTCCAAGTGACACAGCTTCGGGACTCCCTGGATGTCTTGCAGCTCTGCAGAATAATTTCTTCATTCAAAGCGTTGGGAGGAAATGTATTTTTGGAAATGGCTGTAGAAATCTATATTTCCATAGAGGGAGAGAAAGGGTCGTCGTCTTGCTTGGCCATGGCCATGGCCATGGCCTATGACAAAAGTCATGAGAATTTATAGACCAACCTCAAAGTTCTGAAAATGAAGACTTCTCAACAGTCATTACACAGACCTCTTCTCTGGACATGTTTCAACTTTTGCCTAACATCTTCTTTCAGGGATTGATGCAGCTGCCAGCACAGAGGTGGCCACTGCCTCCAAGATACATGGGGGTAGCTGAAGCCCTTCCGTGGGACAGGGAAATGTGACCCAGGTCCTACAGGAGCCTTTCTGAAGCAGGAGCTGCTGGCCAGGCAGAGAACGCCAAGGCACCTCAGTTGAGACACCTCATTTCTCTCTTTTGACTAGAAAGGGACCTCTCAGCAGTTGCACTCGAGGTGTCCAACATTAGAGATCACGCTCATCCCTCTCTTCACCTGCAGTGAAGTCATATGTAATTTACCTGCAGGCAATGAAAACTGAGTGGGTCTAGATGCTGCAGAGTCTACTTGAAGATGCTCCTGTAACCATTACAGGTTCAGATTTATGCCGATTTCCATGTTCAGAACAAAGCTTTTCATTCGCTTTGTCTCTTTGCTTCTCCCTGTGGCTCGAGGGAGTTTGTGACTCCAGTGTGTGACTGACGGGGTGCAAAGAGCAAATATGGGCAGAGTCAGGGGCAGGGAGTGCTTTGAGGTGTCTTGGGATGTGTGCTGGAGACAATAACGTGTTTTCCATTGGTGTATGGTCATCCACAGTGGGAAGTGGACTTCGGTGGAGGTAACATGGACTTGATATACAGCTGAGGAATGTCTTTTGGGTTTTTAATGAGCTGTGCTTGACTTTGGTTCTGCTTGTTGGCAATTAAGAAACACCTTTCTGTGCCTGTGTGCAGGTCGTTCTCCAAGTAAAGCGGGTGGGAGTTGGTGCCAATGGGCTGAAACACGCAGCTACAGACTGTAGTGGAGAAAGCTCTGATTTGAACAAGGCTGCTCTAAATCTCAGGTGGCTGATGGGAGAAATGGGGGGGGTTGGGGTAGGGACAAACACTTCCCATGGAGTGTCTGACATAAAGGGCCTTGGCTTCCCTGTATGTCCATACTCAATTAGGAGATGCTCAGGACCAGTATCATTTGGGGACTGCTGATATCCCTTAATGTGGAAGCAGAAAAAGGCAGAAAAGTTGAAAAAGAAGAAATCCTTTCTTATTGTGATTTTTTATAAAAATCTTTTTACTTTGACTACCCTTCTGAAATCTCTCTAATTAACCACACAAGAACTGAGGAATTAAGGAAAATTGTGCCCAGAGACTTGGCTTGTTAGGGAATTTTGCATGTTCAGGAGCCCTCTTGTGCCAAGCTCCTGAACTGCAGATACTGAAAGCAGATTGAACAAGGCTCTGGAGATCTAAAAGTCAGCACCAAGCCTCCAAGATTCTGAGGGTGTTAGCGGGCCCCACTGAGGGCCATCACTGAAGAGACCATGGAGGGAACGACCAGACAAGGTGACTGTCCCTGGGGGCTGGTGAAGCAGGAGCTCAGAGGCCCTGGATACAGGTAGAAAAATGAACGTGAAAGTGGCTGTGAAAGGCCTTGATGTGTTTCCTTAAGGAGGATGGCCAAGCCCTGAGCCCAGTGCCCTAGGAATGGGGATTCTTCCCTCATGGGTGTCTCAGGGCGTTTTCTGGGGGCAGTGAGATGCGAGGGTTTGCGATGCTGAGTGCAGGTCAGTGGTAGGACCCCTCCCAGGCTCTACCAAGGGTGAGGAGGCAAGAAAGCATAGGGGCTGTATGGAACTGGTGTCCTCCCGTGGGCCTCAGCGGAAGAGACAGCAGCCATAGCCAAGAGGACATGGACCTCAGTTCTGTTGGGGGTCCCAGTCCTACCAAAGTCCTCAGCCATCCCCACCACAGACTCTTTTACACTGTCCTATGGCTGTGCCAGTGTCCCTGCAGATTTCAGCCACCCTCCTGATCCCCTGACTCCCTCTGACCCCATGAATGTCCCAAACTTTCCCGATTACTCTCTGTCCTCACTGACTATTTCTTCAAACTCAAAGCTGTGGTTTTCCGAGGATTTGCCAATGTCTGTGAGTTCCCCACAACCCATCCGGCTACTTCCAAAGCCCTATTGTTCCTCTAGCACCCAAGACGACCTACCCCCGACTTGCTTGAATCCACGATTTCTCTTCATGTCCCAGCACTGAAACGCACATCCTCTTGCTTCTGCATCCTTCAAAGTCAACACTCAACCTTCTCCACCTCAGCATGACAGCCCCCCCACACCCAGCTGCTATTTCAGGCCTTGGTCCTGCCTTTATCACACTCACTGCCACACACGCACCGCTATCGCCCTGCACGCCCACGTGTCTCACAAAGCCTTCCCTCTTCCCCTGCAGTGATGGGACCTCACCCCAGGAGGTCTGTGTGTCCTCCACACTCATGGATGTTTCCTGAGGTCCATCAAAGTTTGGGGAGTGAAGGAGGAAAAGAGAGCAAGGTCAGCTCCTGGGGCATGACCGAGGATGGCCACCCCCAGCAGCAGGCGTTCCCCGTCTCTAGGCTGAGGCGTGCATACAACATCATAGAAATGTCTCTGTCACCCCTGATTTGCACAGGAGGGCCTTCCCTCCTGACACCTTCCCAGGACAAACCTCCTCCTCTTCCCCACCCACAGACACCCACTGCTTTCCATTTGGGGCTCAGATGTGGTTTCACAATTTGCTAAAGCCATCAGGCATCACTTTGCTTCTCACTGACATCCCCCACCCTCTCTCCCAGACCTACCCAGGGCCAATCCCTGCTGCTCGGGGCCACTCATCTTCAGAAGAGGCCTTGAGCTTCCTGGTGCTTATTAACTACCTTCCTGTCTCCATCTAGAGCTCATGGCAAACTTTTTTGTCTATAGCAGGGCCTTTATGACCATCACTTCTGAAACGGTTGTCTTCTTATAATCTTCTGTGCAGAAAGAAGAGTCACAGAAAAGCATCAAACACACCAAAAGGGGTGCCAAGTGAAGTGCCAGTAAGAACCAGTGAGCAACAGCCAGGGCTGTGGCTTGCTGGCAAGGAGTCTGTCCTGGGAAGGGGATCCAGCCTCTGCCACCTGGGGACACAGAAGGTGGCTTTTGCAAGATCACCCTTCATCTGAACCGCCCTGGGTATGTCACTGAGGGTGCAGTGCCATGCAGTACATGGCAAATACTGACTCAGTTGGCACTGCCCGGTGTTGCTACCACAGATACAGGGTGTTCTGTTCCAGACATTTATGTTGAGGCAGAATAATGTTTATTTTTGGTAAATAATGATACTCTTGGGGAAATAGGAAAAAAAAAACCGCACCTGAAGAATTATTGTAAGATTATTGACAGAAGCCCCAGCAGATTTGATTCTCAAGAAATGGAACGCCAGAGCCCAAGGGAAGGATGCTTTCGACTCTTTCCTTGCATTTGGGAAAGTGAAATATGCTCCCCTCTCCCCAACTCCCTTGGGGAGCCTGACTGAGCCTTCCTGAAACAGTGCAACGCTGCTGCATGTTCCCCCCAAGATCTTCCTTTCTCCAGGCTGGACAAGCCCAGCTCCCTCAGCCTCTCCTCACAGGCACAGTGCTCCAGCCCTGACCATCTTGGAGGCCCTTTGCTAAACCTGTTCCAGTTTGGAAATCTGGACACGGTAACCTGCATCATCCCTTCCCTCCATCTCCTGGCCATGCTCCTTGTCGTGCAGCCCAGGGCCCTGCTGTCCTCCCTTGTGCCAGGGCACACGGCTGCCTCCTGTCCAGCTCCCTGCTCACCAAGACCTTTCCCACAGGGCTACTCCCAGCCAGGCAGCCCCCAGCCTGTGCCATTGCCAGGGTGAGTCCCCTGCCGGGGCAGACACTGGCATCTGTCCTTGTGGGACTTCATGAGGTTCCTGCCAATACGTGCTCTCCTCCTCCTTGAACCCCTTCATTGAGCACAGAGGCCTGGAGACCATTTCAATAAAGACTCAGGCAAAGAAGGCATTGAGTCCCTCAGCTCCACCTGTGTCTGCTGTTATTAAATCACCTTCCACACTCAGCAGCAGCCCTGCATTTTGCTTGGTCAGCCTTGGTTTCTAACGCAGCAATCAATGTTGTCTTTTTACACTTGACATTCCTTGCAGCCATCAACTGCAAATGTCCTTTGCCTTTCCTTCAAAAGTGCCTCTACCACACAGGCAATATATAGAAGTTCCTTCTTTGCAGCCCGTCCTTGTTGTCACCTCCTGGCAGCTGCTTCATGGCCCCTGTAAACACCCTCTTCTTGTGCTGACCCAGCCCTACTGCCCCACACATGGTACCACAGCCCCTCTGTGCAGGCACAGCGTGGGAAAGGGTACATTCAGGGGTGCAGAAAGTTCCCCCAGTTATGGTTCCAAAGACAGCCTTCAGTTCAATGTCCCCCCAGAACCCCAACAAACCATAACCCCATCACATAACTTTTGCAGCCTCCCCCAGTACCCGACCCTCTCCCAGCCCCAGCTATGTCCCACGTGGGGCTTTGCAGACAGCCCTGCCCTGGGGTCTGCTGGGGCATGGGCCAGGGGAGAGGCTGGGCAGGGCTGGCTGTTCCCCTGAACTGGCGCTGAGCCCAGCAGGAGGATGGAGGTGGCTTTGCAGCAAGACTCACCCATGAACCTGAGGGGAGCAGCCAGTGCTGGACAGAGCTGCTGAGAGAGGCTGGGGGGTGACAGAGGTCCTGGGCCACCTCCCCAGCCTGTCCATGCCACCAAGAGCACAGACCGGCAGCCTCTCTCCTGCGCCTGCATGTCTTTGGTCCCTTCCATGAGCCCTGGCTCTGCACCACAAACCCCCTGGTGTCAGTGCTCACCCTGCATGCTCATGCAGCACAAGCTCTACACTGGTGATTTTCTCTCCCAGACACTTTCCTGCCCAGCCCAGCTCCTCCCCAGCTCTCCCCACCTCCACCGCCCCCTCCTCAGCCCCGCAGAGCAGCCCAGCCTGGGCTGGCCCCACGGCAGTGCCCACCGCAGGGTGCTGCAGAGCTCTGGGCACTCACCCCACGGCCCCAGCCCCTCTGAGGGGCACAGCAGCTGCTGGGGCAGAGAGGGGTCTCAGCCTCCCCATCAGCCCCAGGCCTGGGGCCAGCCATGGCATGAGGAGACGGAGGCCAGCGTCTCCCTGTGTCTGCTGCTCTTCTCTCAAAGAGATCCTTATTGCCCAATGCTGGCAGCCCCTCTGTGCCAGTCCCTCTACCGAGCACAAGACCCCTGGCCTGGGGTCCCCCCAGGCAGCTCCTGCTGCACCAGTGAGAGAAAAGCCTGCCCCAGCTGGTGCATGCAGAAATAGCGTTGATCTTGTCCAGGGATGTCACCTCGGGCCATCCCTGAGCTGGCAGGGCTGCTCTGCAGGGCAGTGGTGCCTGAAAGCCACAGGGACACAGTCCCAGGCAGATCCCTGCAGATCATCCATCATTTCCACTGGCACTGGGCACCCACACGTGAAGGGTCAGCACAGGCCCATTCCCTAAGACATCGCCCCATGTCCTCCTGTCCTGAGCCCATGGAGAACCCAAGCACAGCATCACGGCTTCATGGGGGCAATTTCTTCAGCCTATTCCTGACCTCAGCTTTGGAAGAAGAGCCCAAGCTCCAGACACGAGCACTGAGGAAATCCATTTTATTACAGAGATGCGACACAGGAGGCCAGCTGGGCCATCCTGCCAGACAGACGGACAAAGGCCCCTGGGTCAGACAGGCTGGGTTCATACCTTTGGAGAAGTGGAGGGGCTTATTGCTGCTGAAAGACAAGTGATTGAATCAGCTTCTTCAGTGCGTCCTTGAGCTCCTGGTTCCTCATGCTGTAGATGAGGGGGTTCACTGCTGGAGGCACCACCGAGTACAGCACTGCCACCACCAGATCTAGAGCTGGGGAAGAGATGGAGGGGGTCTTCAGGTAGGCAAACATGCCAGTGCTGAGAAAGAGGGAGACCACGGCCAGGTGAGGGAGGCACGTGGAAAAGGCTTTGTGCCGTCCCTGCTCAGAGGGGATCCTCAGCACGGCCCTGAAGATCTCCACGTAGGACACCACAATGAAAACAAAACACCCAAATAGTAAACAGACACTAGCCACGAGAAGCCCAACCTCCCTGAGGTAGGAGTGTGAGCAGGAGAGCTTGAGGATCTGGGGGATTTCACAGAAGAACTGGTCCACAGCATTGCCGTGGCAGAGGGGTAGTGACAGTGCTACAGCCCAAATGTGCACTGATGCCCTCAGCCAGGGGCACAGCCAGGACGAGCTGGAGCCAGATGGGCCAGCAAATGTAATGCAAACCTGGATCTGACACTTGCAAGCAGGTGAGAACTGGCCAGTGAACTGAAGGTCAGTGTAAGCCTTGGTTGTCCTGACACTGAAACTGTGGGGTCCCAGCTCCCGAGGGAAGCCAGGAAGGAGAATTGAAGGCTGTAGATGCCAGACATCAGAGGAGCAGACTTTGGCCTCTTCTGGGGAGTGCTGGTGGGGTCTCGTGGTCAGCAGCATTGAAGGGCAGCAGAGCTCAGTGCAGCTGATCTTCAAGCACAGCATCCTCCAAGCACAGAAATGGTCTCTCTCAAAACTCAGTTGAAACTTGGATGTAAATTCAAGGGCACCATAATGAGCTGTTACTACTTCAGGGACAGTTCAAGAAGAAGCAAAGATAATATGGGATCACCCCTAAATCTAGTAAGAGTAGGCATGGATAGATCTGAGATATTTGATGTGCTCTTATCACCAGCAAGGTCTCCCAGGCCTTTGCGCCTCAAGGCAGGACTCTAGAGGAAAACAGCCTTCAGTGGACAGGAATCAAAGCAGTAGCTGCTTGAGCAAACTCAAATGTTACCAGTGAAAAGGGACAGGATGTAGAAATCTGTATTTACATCGAGGGAGAGAAAGTGTCATCAGCTTGCTGGTCCATGTCCATGGCCTGTGAAAAATAATGAGAATTTACAGACCAGTGTCAAAGCTGTCAAGATGAAGCCTTCTTACACACTTATTACACCGAGGTCGTTTCTGCATATGTTTCAACTTCTGCCTAACATCTTCCTTCAGGGGTTGATGCACTTGCCCACACCGAGGTGGCCACTGCCTCTGAGATTCCCAGGGGTAGCTGAAGACCCCACATGGTACTGGGAAATGTTACCCAAGGCTGACAGGAGCCTTTCTGGAGCAGGAGCTGTGGACAGGCAGGGTAGGCCAAAGCATCTCAGTTGAGACAACTCCTTTCTCTCCCTTGAGTAGGAATGGAAGCCTGGACAATTGCCCCCAAGGTGTCCAGCACTGGAGGAGAATGAGAGCATTCCATTCACTTTGCCTCTCTGCTTCCCTCTGTGCATTAAGGGAGCTCATGACTTCAGCGTGTGACTCGCTCTGAGTGAGTATGGAGAAACAGAGCCTGGGGCAGGGAGTGCTTTGGGGGTTCTTGGGGTCTGTGCTTGACACAAACGTGTTTTCTGTTGGTCTAAGCCCATCCACTGTGGAAAGTGGACTTCAGAGGAGGTAAGGTGTTAATATACAGCAGAGGAGAGTGGTTTATTTTTTATTGAACCATACCTTCATTTGGTTTTTTTGCTGGAATTAAGAAACATCCTTCTGTGTCTGCATGCAGCTCGTTCTCCAAGCAAAGCGGGTGGGAGTTGGTGCCAATGGGCTGAAACACGCAGCTACGGACTGTAGTGGAGAAAGCTCAGGTTTGAACAAAGGTGCTGTAAGTCCCAGGGGGCTGATGGGAGAAATGGTGGGGTTGGAGGTAGGGACAAAGGCTGCCAGTCTGACATACGGGGCCTTGACTTCCCTACATCTTCAGCCTCCGTTAGGAGATGCCGAGGATCAATATCAGTTGGAGTTTTCTGGTACCACTGAATGTGTAAGCAGAAAAAGAAGAAGGGGAAAAAGAAGAAATGGTTTCTTACTGATATTTAGTATTGAAAACTTTTCACTTTGACTACACTCCTGAAACCTCTCACATTAACCACATAAGAACAGAGGAATGAAGGGAAGTTATGCCCAGAGACTTGGCTGGGTAGGGCATTTTGCATGTTAATGAGCCCTCTGGTGCCAGGGTCCTGAACTGCAGATACTGAAAGAAGACTGAACTGGCCTCTGGAGAAGGAAAAGCCAGCAGCACGTCTCCAAGTTTCTGCAGGTGTTATTTAGTCCCCCTGAGGGCCATCACTGAAGAGATCATGGAGGGAATGAGATGACAAGGCGACTGTCTCTGGGGGCTGGTGAAGCAGGAACGCAGAGGCACTGCTTACAGGTTGAAGATCAGATGTGCAGGCACCTGTGAAAGGCCTTGATGTGTTTCATCAACCAGATGCTCAAGCGCTGACCCCCATGCCCTAGGAATGGGGATCCGTTCCCTCCTGCGATGCTCAGGGCTCTTCCAGGGAGCAGGGAGATGTGGGGGGTGCGATGCCGAGGGCAGGGCTGCAGTAGGACTCCTCCCAGGCTGTGTGGAGGGTGGGTGAGGAGGCAAGGAAGTGCTGGGGCTGTGAGGAACTGGTGTCCTCTCAGGGGCTACGGCGGAAGAGACAGCAGCCATAGTCGAAAGGAGAAGGATTTCAGTTCTGTTGGGGGGTCCCAGCCCCCACAAAGGGGCCATCCCCACCACAGGCTGTCCTACACTGTTCTGTGCCTGTGCCTCTTTCTCTGCAGATTTTAACCACCAGCCCTGATTGCCCACCTCACTCTCACCCCATCATGTCCCCAGCTTTACTGATGTCTTTCTGTCCTCATTGACGAGGTCTTCAAACACAAAGCTGTGTTTTTCGGACGTTTTAATGATGGCTGTGAGTTCTCCACAAACTGTGCAGCTTCTTCCAAAGCCCTGCTAATGCTCCTCAATCGCCCAAGATGTCCCAGCACACAGACTCACTTGAATCCTCTATTTATCTGTATATCCCAGCACTGAACTGCACATCCTCCTTCTTCTGCTGCCTCACAATCAAAGCTCAACCTATGTCACTTCCACATGACACCCTCCCACTCCCTGCTATTTCACATCTTCTTCCTCCTTTAACGCACACGCTGCCACCCACCCACGGCTCTCTTCCTGCATGCCCGTGTGTCTCAGAAACCCTTCCTCTGCCCCTGCACTGATGGGACATCAGCCCAGGAGGTTTGTGCGTTCTCCAGGCTCATGGATGTTTCCCTGAGGTCCACCCAAACGTTGGGAGTGAAGGAAGAAAAGAGATCAAGGTCAGCTCATTGGGCACTACTGAGCACATTCCCCCCAGCAGTGGGCATTCCCCTTCTGCCAGGCTGAGCCATGCGCACAGGATGGAAATGTCTCTATCATCCCTGTTTGTACAAGAAGGGCCTTTCTTCCTGCCATATTCCCAGGACAATCCTCCTCTTCTTCCTCCCCCACCTGCAGGCATCAACTGCTGTCCATTGCTGGGCTCAGGCATGGTTGTAAGGATTTGCTAAAGCCATCAGCCATCCCCTTGCTTCTCCCGGACATCCCCCGACCCTCTCTCCCAGACCTACCCATGGCCAATCACTGCTGCTCAGGGCCTCTCGCTCTTCAGAAGAGGCCTTGAGCTCCTTGGTTCTTCCTGGTGCTCATTATAAACTTCCTCGCTCGCTCCAGAGCTCATGGTGAGTTTTCTTGTCCACAACAGGGCCTTTTTGACCACCTCTTATGAAACCGTTTTCTGTTTGTGATCGTCTGTGCAGAAAGAGCAGTCACAGAAAAGCACCAAATGGATCAAAAGGGATGCTGTGTGAAATGCCATAAAAACCTGCTGAGTTCCCCCCGCGGCTGTGTCTTTCTGGCAAGGAGTCTGTCCTGAGAAGGGGATCCAGCCTCTGCCACTCTCTGGAGAAGCAAACCAGCAGCGTCCATGCCACCTGGGGAGAAAAAGGGTGACTTGTGCAAGACCGCCCTTCATCTGAACCACTTCGATATGTACTTGGGCATGGGGTATCATGCCGTAGAGTGCAAACACCGATCTGATGGGCACTGCCCAGAAGGGCACCCACAGATGCAGACTGCTATGTTGCAGGTGTTTATATTCAGGCAGATTAACCCTTTTGAAATTGGCTTTTATTTTTCTAAAATACTGGTACCCTTCGGGAAATCACACAGACACTTGAAGGATTATTGATGCATTTTAACATGATTATGGACAAAAGGCCCACCAGCTTTGCATGTAATGGGATGCCAGAGGCCAAGGTTTGGATGGTTTGGGCACTGTCCTGGGATCAGGGAAACAGAAGCGTGCTCCCACCTCCCCGACACCCTGCCCTCCTCAGTGAGGTGTGAGAAACTCTGCCAACGAGGTCTGAGCTCACAGTCGTGACAAGTATCATATGTCTAACTGCAGCCAACGTTGTCCTGCCAGCTCGGGATTTGAGCTTCCATCTGAGTCAAAACCCCTTCAGTTCACACTACCTCCAGCTTCCCTCTGAGGCTGGCTGTTGTGTGGCACAACTGTCCCGGCTCTCCAGGCAGGTTGGGCAATGGGTTGATGCCTGAATTGGAAGTTTTCCTCTTCCTGGGGTACAAGACCCTCGATGAGAGAAGGCTGTAGAGATTTGGTTGCAGAGGTTTGAAATAGTCCTTTCAAAATCTGAGCAGGGTGAGCTTTGGAGCCAAGGAAAAATAGAGCAGCTCTCAAGGGTGTTTTTGAATTAGTGGTACACCACCAGTACCTGCACTTCCAGTTCCCAAAGTCCTACCTGTGCAGCAGAGAGCCTGGAGTTGTGAGCTCCCTTCATCTGCCCTGCATGTCAGCATGTGAAATGGAACTAACCTAGTCACAGAGTTGGGTTTGGTTCTCTCCACAGCCTGAAGCACCACATGGGTCAGGAGACAAGCCAGGATACCTGACGAGGACTCACACTTCTCTGCACTTAAAACTTAGGGTTCCAGGGAATCTCAGGTGGCATGGCATACCGATTCCTGATTTGAAGGAGCTGGTCAAGTGCCTCGTCTCCATTTCTGTGGTGGTGGCTTTGATGCCTGGCTGATGTGCAGACTCTGTACATGGTTGCTGACACCTATTGAGAAACCTGCTCTGAAAGGATTACCAAGGTAGGCTGTTCTTTTTGGAAGGTATTAGGAGAGTAAAAAGGAAGAACGTGGGTTGGGGCAAATGAAAAGGGATGCCAAAGATGTGGTCAGGGCTGTTTGGGGGTACTTGTAAGGCAGCCCTGCACCTGATGTGAATTATTTCTGGGGTCAGGGAGAACCTGAGAGCTTCCTCTACTCTGAAACCATGAAGGGGAAGGAAGGACAGCATCCTTCAGGCTGGAAGGGACCTCAGGAGGTGTCTCCACCAACCTCCTGCTCCAAGCAGGGTCAGACCAGATTACTCAGGCCTTTATCCAAACACATCTTGTTCACATTCCAGGACAGAGCTGGTGCACGCTCCCTGGGAAACAGCTTCCAGAGTTTGACTATCCTCATGATTGAGAAGTTTCTCCCTTTATCTAGCGTCCTGCCAAGCTCAACCATCCAGCTTCTTTTTTACCCATCTACTTATACACCCATGCAGACCATAATATCCTCTCCTGGCCACAAGAATATCGTGGGGGATGTTGCTGAATGCCTTGCTGACTTCCAGGGAAAAGACCACCACCGCTCTCCCAAAGTCCAGCAGTCCTGTCCTTTCATCACAGAAGGCAAAGAGGCCGGCCAGGCACAATCTACCCTGGGTAAATGCAGTCACCTTCTCTTCCAGACCCCCAGAGGTGGGATCTGAGTGGACGTGCTCTGGGGCACAGCCTTTAGTTCCACTGCTCAGGCATTGGCCATTTCTGAAAAGTGCAGACCACATTTGGGTGCTGCCAGGCGTCAAGGAGTTCTCCCAGTCTCCGTGACCTTTCAGAGATGATGGAGAGTGGCCTCACTGTGCCACCAGCCTGCTCGCTCAGCTCCCTGGGATGCCGCCCCTCCTGTCCCAGAGACTGGTAAAGATTGCATTAGTCCAAGTGACCCCGACTTGATCCCCATCCACTGCTGGCTGTTCTTCTCCAGATTCCTACCTCGAGTCACAGACGCCTGGGAGACCTTGCTGGTGAAGACGGAGGATGAGAGGACATGGAGAATCTCTCCTCTATCCCTTATGAAATTCAGCAGTGGCCACACAGTGTCTTTGTTTCTTCTTTAACTCTTCCTCAAGGAGTCAACACTCATTATGGTGCCCTTGAGTTGCCTTACAGGTCTAGACTCAGTTTCGATCGGGACTATTGCTGTGCCTGGAGGATGCTGTCCTTGAAGAGCAGCTGTACTGAGCTCTGCCACCATGCCTTGGCAGTTCATTCCATCAGTGTCACAGCTCGGTCTCTGACATGAACGGCTCCAGCTCACCGTGTCTGTGGCCCTGGCTGAGGGCATTGCTGCACATCAGGGCTGAAGCACATACGCTGTGGAACCAGGCAAGCTCTGACTTGCCATAAGGGGTCCTGGTACCAAGTGTCCTCGACCCCGTGTGTGCAAAGGCTTTGTTTCAGCAAGACTCGCTCACCCTTTAACAGTCCCATATGGCCAGTGCGAAAGTCTAATGGAGAGTGGAGACTAACAGTAGACTATCGTGGCCTGAACGAAGTCACACCGCCACTGAGTGCTGCCGTGCCGGACATGGTAGAACTCCAATACGAACTGGAGTCAAAGGCAGCCAAGTGGTACGCCACAACTGACATCACTAATGCGTTCTTTTCAATCCCTTTGGCGGCAGAGTGCAGGCCACAATTTGCTTTCACTTGGAGGGGCATCCAGTATACCTGGAACCGACTGCCCCCAGGGTGGAAACACAGCCCTACCATTTGCCATGGACTGATCCACACCACACTGGAACAGGGTGAGGCTCCGGAACATCTGCAATACATGGATGACATCATTATATGGGGCAACACAGCAGAAGAAGTTTTTGAGAAAGGGGAGAGAATAATTCAAATCCTTCTGAAAGCTGGTTTTGCCATAAAACAAAGTAAGGTCAAGGGACCTGCACAGGAGATCCAGTTTTTAGGAATAAAATGGCAAGATGGACGTCGTCAGATCCCAACGGATGTGATCAACAAAATAACAGCCATGTCCCCACCAACTAGCAAAAAGGAAACACAAGCTTTCTTAGGCGTTGTGGGTTTTTGGAGAATGCATATTCCAAATTACAGTCAGATCGTAAGCCCTCTCTATCACGTGACCAGGAAGAAGAACGACTTCAGATGGGGCCCTGAGCAACGACAAGCCTTTGAACAAATTAAATGGGAGAGAGTTCATGCAGTAGCCCTTGGGCCAGTCCGGGCAGGACAAGATGTGAAGAATGTGCTCTACACCGCAGCCGGGGAGAATGGCCCTACCTGGAGCCTCTGGCAGAAAGCACCAGGGGAGACTCGAGGTCGACCCTTAGGGTTCTGGAGTCGGGGATACAGAGGATCGGAGGCCCGCTACACTCCAACTGAGAAGGAGATATTGGCAGCATATGAAGGGGTTCGAGCTGCTTCGGAAGTGGTTGGTACTGAAGCACAGCTCCTCCTGGCACCCCGACTGCCGGTGCTGGGCTGGATGTTCAAAGGGAGGGTCCCCTCTACACATCATGCAACCGATGCTACGTGGAGTAAGTGGGTCGCGCTGATCACACAACGGGCCTGAATAGGAAACCCCAGTCGCCCAGGAATCTTGGAGGTGATCACGAACTGGCCAGAAGGCAAAGATTTTGGAATATCCCCAGAGGAGGAGGTGACACGTGCTGAAGAAGCCCCACTGTATAATAAACTACCAGAAAACGAGAAGCAATATGCCCTGTTCACTGATGGGTCCTGTCGCCTTGTGGGAAAGCATCGGAGGTGGAAAGCTGCTGTATGGAGTCCTATACGCCAAGTTGCAGAAACTGCTGAAGGAGAAGGTGAGTCGAGCCAGTTTGCAGAGGTGAAAGCCATCCAGCTGGCCTTGGACATTGCTGAACGAGAAAAATGGCCAGTACTTTATCTCTATACTGACTCATGGATGGTGGCAAATGGCCTGTGGGGGTGGTTGCAGCAGTGGAAGCAGAACAACTGGCAGCGCAGAGGTAAACCCATCTGGGCTGCCGCATTGTGGCAAGATATTGCTGCCCGGGTAGAGAACCTGGTTGTAAAAGTACGTCACGTAGATGCTCACGTACCCAAGAGTCGGGCCACTGAAGAACATCAAAACAACCAGCAGGTGGACCAGGCTGCTAAGATGGAAGTGGCCCAGGTGGATCTGGACTGGCAACATAAGGGTGAATTATTTATAGCTCGGTGGGCCCATGATGCCTCAGGCCATCAAGGAAGAGATGCAACATATAGATGGGCTCGTGATCGAGGGGTGGACTTAACCATGGACGCTATTGCACAGGTTATCCATGAATGTGAAACGTGCGCTGCAATCAAACAAGCCAAGCGAGTAAAGCCTCTTTGGTATGGGGGACGATGGTTGAAATACAAATATGGGGAGGCCTGGCAGATTGATTATATCACACTCCCACGAACCCGCCACGGCAAACGCTATGTGCTCACCATGGTGGAAGCAACCACCGGCTGGCTAGAAACATACCCTGTGCCCCATGCCACCGCCCGGAACACCATCCTGGGCCTTGAAAAGCAAGTCCTATGGCGACATGGCACCCCAGAAAGAATTGAGTCAGACAACGGGACTCATTTCCGAAACACCCTCATAGACACCTGGGCCAAAGAGCATGGCATTGAGTGGGTCTATCACATCCCCTACCACGCACCAGCCTCCGGGAAAATCGAACGATACAACGGGCTGCTAAAGACTACGCTGAGGGCAATGGGTGGTGGGACATTCAAGCATTGGGATACACATTTAGCAAAAGCCACCTGGTTAGTCAACACTAGGGGGTCTGTTAATCGAGCTGGCCCTGCCCAATCAAGACTTTTACGTACTGTAGATGGAGATAAAGTCCCTGTCGTGCACATAAGAAATATGCTGGGAAAGACAGTCTGGGTTACTCCTGCCTCTGGCAAGGGAAAACCCATCCATGGGATTGCTTTTGCTCAAGGACCTGGGTGCACTTGGTGGGTGATGCGAAAGGATGGGCAAGTCCGGTGTGTACCTCAAGGGGATTTGATTTTGGGTGAAAATAGCCAATGAACTGAATTTTATGATGTCAATTGTTATATGATATTGTATATCATTATTTCTATGGTTGCTATCAATGGTGTAGCAGTGAAAATCACCCAGATTAATGAAGAATGAACTAACTCCGATGAAACCGAGCAAAGTACAACGATGATAGAACTGGACGAGCGCAGCAGTACCGAAATGAGAACTGGCTTCAGGATGCAACAGCCCAACACCACACACCATCTCTCTGGCCCTGAAAGACTGTTATGACAGATGGAGCCCAAAGTTGTGGACTAAAAGAACTCAATGGACATTTATATATATTTATGTATATATATGTATGTATATGTATTATATGTATATATGTATGTATATGTATTATATATGTATATATATAAAAAAGATAGTGGTGATTAATTGAAAGGTATCGAAAAATGTGAGACCTAAGCATAACGTAAATGGTATGGAATAAGGGGTGGATACTGTCCTAGTTTCGGCAGGGATAGGGTTAAATTTCTTCCTAGTGCTGTGTTTTGGATTTAGTACGAGGAGAATGTTGATAACACACTGATGTTTTCAGTTGTTGCTAAGTGCCCTCCTAGTCCAAGGACAGCTCCCGTGCCTACTGACTGAGCTAGGTACACAAGATGGGAGGGAACATAATCAGGACAGCCAGCCCAGCTGGCCAATGGGGTATTCCATACCATGTGACGTCATGCTCAGTATATGAAGGGTAGGTGTGATCCAGGAAGTACCGATCGCTACTTGGTTATCGGTCAGCGCGGGTGGTGAGCAATTGCATTGTGCATCACTCATTTTGTATATTCTATCATTATTTATTATCATTATTCTCCCTTTTCTGTTCTATTAAACTGTCTTTATCTCAACCCACGAGTTTTTCTCACTCTTACCCTTCCGATTCTCTCCCCGTCCCACTGGGGGTGCGGGGGGAGTGAGTGAGCGGCTGCGTGGTATTTGGCTGCCTGCCAGGTTAAACCACGACACCACTACAGTCCGTAGCTGCGTGTTTCAGCCCATTGGCACCAACTCCCACCCGCTTTGCTTGGAGAACGAGCTGCACGCAGACACAGAAGGATGTTTCTTAATTCCAGCAAACAAAACCAAATGAAGGCACGGTTCAATAAAAAATAAACCACACTCCTCTGCTGCATATTAAGTCCACCTTACCTCCTCTGAAGTGCACTTTCCACAGTGGATGGCCTTAGACCAACAGAAAACACATGTTTGTGTCAAGCACAGACCCCAAGAACCCCCAAAGCACTCCCTGCCCCAGACTCTGTTTCTCCATACTCACTCAGAGCGAGTCACACGCTGAAGTCATGAGCTCCCTTAATGCACAGAGGGAAGCAAAGAGGCAAAGTGCATGGAATGCTCTCTTTTGAACAGCCAAATCTGCACTAGTCCCAACATAGCGGGGTTACAAGAGCGTCTTCAAGTAGACTCTGCAGCACCTAGACCCACTCATTTCTCATTCTCCTCCAGTGCTGGACACCTTGGGGGCAATTGTCCAGGCTTCCCTTCCTACTCAAGGGAGAGAAAGGAGTTGTCTCAACTGAGATGCTTTGGCCTACCCTGCCTGTCCACAGCTCCTACTCCAGAAAGGCTCCTGTCAGCCCTGGGTAACATTTCCCAGTACCACGTGGGGTCTTCAGCTACCCCTGGGAATCTCAGAGGCAGTGGCCACCTCGGTGTGGCGCCCGAACAGGGACCTGAAGCTTGGGTGGCGTAGCCCAGCCAAACTGTGAGGAGCTGAAAGGAAGCTCGCTGGGTGCACCACTATTGCCTCTCTGCCGGACAGAAGGTAAGCGACCGGGGACAGCATGGGCAATACATTGACCCTTGAACAGAAAAATGCGTTGGAAGTCTTGAAAGAGATTTTGGCCCCACAGCATAAGCATATTGCTGACTATGATTTGAAAAATTTACTGGCATGGGCGCGAGATAATGACCCTGATCTTAATCTTCAAAATATGTATGAGCCTGAGAAATGGGACGCGGTTGGTGTTCGGTTATGGGACAGGGCGACTCGTAATGACAAGACTGCTGCCGAGTTATTAGCCCCCTGGTGGACTTTGTTTGAAGCTTTGAAGGAGTGTGCAGGGTCCGGCGCGCCTGCCCCAGCTTCCTGCGAGGCAGGTGGGAGCACACGACAATCGGAGCCTGCCAAGATAGAGGCATTAGTGGGAACTGAACTCCCGAAAGAATGTCCGTTTGTGCCTTTTGATCCGGGTCCCGTTAGTCCGGAAGAAGAACCAGACCCTTCCCCCTCGGACACTCATGATCGGTGGGCTGACTTTCGGCAGCAAGCAAAGGCGGCAGGGGACATTGATGTCCTGCAAGTATGTCCTGTGATATCTTCTGCGAGTCATCCCCCTCGATGGGAGCCTATCAGTTATGAGTTGATAAAGGAAATTAGAAAAGCAGTACGGGAGAACGGTCTTACTGCCCCGTATACTTTAAATCTGAGAGAGGGTGCCGCAGGCTCCTGGCAGCTCGCCCCGTATGACTGGAAATTGATAGCAAAGATGATAATGACCCCAATGCAGTTCACTCTGTTCCTTTCAGATTGGAGGGAGAGAGCTACTGTCTATTCCATGGATAATCTGCAGCTGCCACAAGGGTCTCCCCTGCGGGCCGTTGGCGTTGATGCTCTCACTGGCGAGGGAACCTATCAGACACCCTCCGCTCAGGCGCAAATTCCTATAGAGGGGTTGCTGCAAGTGCGACACTTATGCTTGTCAGCGCTGCGGAAGGTGCCAGAGGCGCACAAACAAGAAAACTCTTTCGTTAATATTCGACAAGGACCGCAGGAGCCTTTTATGCTTTTTTTAGACCGTTTGCGAGAGACTATACAGAAACAGGTTGATAACAATCCCGCTCAGGAGCTTTTGTTTAAGCAGCTCGCAGTAGAAAATGCTAATGCAGATTGTCAGAAGGTTTTGCGACCTCTTCAGAGCTCCAATCCTACTGTGACCGAGATGTTGAAAGCATGCCAAAATGTTGGGTCGCAATCACACCAGTCTGCTATGCTGGCAGAGGCTTTTGCCACCCTGCATGTGCCAGCTCAGATAGGTCCTTGTTATATATGTGGAAAATCGGGGCACTTGAAAAAACAGTGCCCTATGCTGCAGCCCTCGGGCGGTACCGCTGTTTTTGCCAAGACCCCAGGCGTGTGTCCTCGCTGTCAGAAAGGGCGTCATTACGCCAATCAATGCAAGTCTAAATTTCATAAAGATGGGCACCCGCTGTCACAACGGGTGCAGGGAAACCGGAAGATCAGCGCGAGGGGACGCGCGATGACAAAAGTGTTCCCGACCACCATCTCAGTCACAGACCTTTCCGCCGCAACCGCCCACAGCGCCGGCTTGGACCTGGCCACCGCAAAACAAGTCGAACTAACCGATTCAACAGTCCACGTAATCCCAACTGGGGTGTATGGTCCCATTGGACCAGGGTGTAGCGCTCTGTTACTAGGACGGTCGTCAGTCACCCCTCAAGGACTGTTTGTATCGCCTGGGCTTATTGACTCTGACTTTGAAGGTGAAATATGTATTATGGCATGGACTCCTACACCCCCTTGTGTTGTTCCTGCGAACACTTATATTGCTGAGTTAATTCTTTTTTATGCAGTTCAAGGGAATGCAAAAGACGTTGTTAGGGGAACGGGAGGATTTGGTTCTACCGGAAAGCCGCAAATCTGGTGGGCCAAGCGGCTAACTCAAAAGGAGCGACCTATGCTCTCCTGTGACTTGCACCATGCTGTTTTGGGAACAAAGCAATTTATGGGCACGCTCGATAGTGGTGCCAATGTGACTGTCATTGCTGCTGCGCAGTGGCCGTCCCATTGGCCCACCACGGCAACTTCTGTGGCTTTAGCAGGGGTTGGGGGGGCTCTCTGCTCCGCGCCAAAGTCGCGATGTTTGAATTGCTATTGGTCCCGATGGCCGTACGGCTAACATCAAGCTTTGTATTTTGCCATTGCCTTCATCCCTTTGGGGTCGCGATTGCTTAAGTCAGTGGCATGCTCGGCTAGTTACTGATTTTTAATAGGGGGCACCGCAGGGCAGCAAACTCCCGCCTTAACTTGGACTACCGACAAGCCAATCTGGGTGGATCAGTGGCCCCTTTCTCAGGAGAAGCTGCACCATTTACAAGTCCTTGTTGATCAGCAACTTAAGGATGGGCACATTGTACCTACCACAAGTCCCTGGAATAGTCCTGTGTCTGTGATTCAAAAGAAGAGTGGCAAATGGAGACTGCTGCAAGACCTTCGTCAAATAAATGCAGTCATTGAACCTATGGGGGCTTTGCAACCTGGACTCCCCTCACCTGCTATGCTGCCTCAGGATTGGCCTTTGACTGTAATTGATTTAAAAGACTGTTTTTTCACAATTCCTCTGCATGAAGCAGATGTCCCTCGTTTTGCATTTTCTGTACCCTCTATTAATGCCGCTGCTCCTCACTGTTGGTATCATTGGACAGTGTTGCCGCAAGGCATGCGTAACAGTCCTGCTATTTGTCAATGGTTCGTTGCTCAGGCCTTAGCACCTGTTCGATTACAGCATCCCTCTGCTGTCGTCTATCATTATATGGATGACATATTAGTCGCCACTTCAACTGTATCAGGTAATGACATTGTTGTACAATCAGTAATTGCTGCCGTGACAGCAGCCGGCTTAGACGTCGCTGCTGAAAAGATCCAAAAATCAGCCCCTTGGCATTACCTGGGGTGGAAAATTTATGATCAATGCATCAGGCCTCAACCCATGAAACTGGTACCGCACATTACAATTTTAAATGATGTGCAGAAATTGCTATGAGCTCTAAATTGGCTTCGGCCTCTTTTGGGATTTTCTACAGAATTTTTACACCCACTTTTTCAGCTATTGCAAGGTGATCCACATATCGCCTCCCCACGTTCTCTTACCTCAGAGTGTAAGGAAACTCTTTCATGAGTTGCTGATCTGATTGCGAAAACTCAGCTTATAGAATCCTTGAGAATCAGCCTCTCTGTTTATTAATAATTTATGCAAAATTTCAACGCTTTGCATTTTTGGGGCAAATTTGTTTTCAAACACAAAAAATGCTGTCAATATTAGAATGGTTCTTTTTACCTCACCAGTTTACAAAGACTGTTACTACATTTCCGGAACTAATCGGTTCCTTGATTCAACGAGGCCGGTCACGGACCTTGGCACTTACCGGCCAAGAGCCTCAAAAGACTTTTTTGCCAGTTACAAAGCAGCATCTAAATTGGCTCCTACAATCAGATGTTAATTTTCAAATAGCCTTAGCTGGATATCCAGGGCAACCGGAGATCCATTTTCCCTCTTCCTCTCTTGTGACTTTTCTCCAAGATGTTCCTGTAGCTTCGCAGTCCCATCAGTCACGTACTCCTATACCGGATGCTTTAACTGTCTTTACAGATGGATTAGGGAAGACCAGGAATGCGGTCGTTGTCTGGCGTGCCTCTGATGGGTTATGGAAGTCCCATTGTGAAAAAACTGTGGGTTCACCTCAGCTTGTTGAACTATATGTCGTGATTTGTGCTTTTCAGTTGTTTCCTGATGCTCTTAACATTGTTTCTGACTCTGCTTATGTTACAGGATTGGTTACTCGTCTGGAGCATTCTTATCTGAAGCGTATTTCCAACCCTACCTTGTTTGCTTACTGCCTTCAGTTACAGTCTCTTTTAAACCATAGATCAAATTCTTATTATATTATCCATATTCGTTCTCATACAGGTTTACCTGGAGTTTTAGCGGAAGGCAATGCACGTGCAGACCAGATTGCCGCTGCTAATCCTGCCGTAGTAGTGGTTCCTGATACCTTACAGCAAGCTCGTATGTCTCATACCTTTTCTCATCAAAATGCCCAAGCCTTGATTTCACATTACTCATGCGCAAGCAAAGTCCATACTACAAATGTGCCCGGACCGTCAGGGTTCAAGTGCAACAGGGTTTTATGGTGTTAACCCCCGCGGGCTGCAAGCTCTACAATTGTGGCAAACGGATGTTACTCATTTTCCAGAATTTGGTCGTTTAAGATATGTTCATGTTTCCATTGATACCTTTTCAACATGTATTTTTGCTTCTGTTCACACAGGAGAGAAATCTCGTGATGTTTGTAGACATTTTTCCTCTGCCTTTGCTACCCTTGGTATCCTGTGTTCGATCAAAACAGATAACTGACCGGCATACATCTCCCATCGCGCGCAATCCTTTTTCCAGCGATGGGGTATCCGCCATATTACTGGCATCCCTCATTCCCCCACAGGTCAAGCTATTATTGAACGCGCTCACGGCACATTAAAGCGCATGTTACACAAACAACAAAGGGGGAGCGAGGGACTGACCCCGCAGGAACGTATTCACAGAGCCCTCTATGTAATCAATTTTTTGAATCGCCTCTCTAATGGTGATCCCCCCATAGTCCGACATTTCGGGAAAGAGGATACCTTGCAGGGGCCTCGTCCCTTAGTGCAAGTGAAAGACGTGCTAACAGGAGAGTGGGGACTACCGTTACCATTGATAACATGGGAACGAGGGTACGCTTGTGTGTCAACAGGTGCTGGGCCAAGGTGGACCCCCGCGCGTTGTGTGCGACCATATCTCTCCTCAGAATCGCCCACGGAGCACCCTTCTTCCCATCAGCCGGAAACATGTGGGTGACTCTTGCCAACGCCACGGGGACAGACAGCCTATGCCTGGTGCTCGCTACGCCTTCCAGCCCTTTCCGATCGTGTCTGGTGGGTGTACCGTTAGGACTGGATCGTTGGGGACGTTTATACAACGATTCGGTTCTCCCCGATTGCTCAGCTCCTGGAACACGGCAACCTATCTGGTGGTGCCAAGCGTCTTGGCGCAAATCGAACGGAAAGAGTGCCACATGGTATCAGAATCTTAACGATGTAAATGATTTTCCTGCCTTGCCTTTACCGCCGCAAGAGTTAGATATTTTAGGGGTAGTGCAAGCACTGCTATGCTTTTTTGTAAATTACACAACTGGGCACAACGCGAACAGCGCTGGCATAGATATATCCCCAGTGGGAATATATCAGAATGCTTCCATGTGGTGTAATTCTGCTCTTGGTTCGCAGGTTCAATCAGGAACATCCCCTATAGAACTTCCTGATTCGATTTTTCTGGTTTGTGGGCAATGAGCCTGGCTGGGTATTCCTGGCCGAGCTAATGGAGGTCCTTGTACCTTTGGAAAATTGACATTGTTCAATCCATACCGATTTGCCTTTAATCATGCTTCCGTGCTTGCACGCACTAAAAGGAGTACAACTTATTCTGACTCCACATGTGATTCTAATGTTGTTTTTTGGAGTTCCGCTGAACGCGTTGCGGCCAGTTTGATTGCAAGTGTAGGCACAGCTCATGCCCTAGCATCACTCAATAAACTCGGCTGCTGGTTAGCAAAAGAAACAAATGCTACAAGTAAAGCGCTTCGCAACCTTCTTATGGATGTTGATTCCGTACGTCATGCTACCTTACAGAATAGAGCTGCTATTGATTTTTTATTACTAGCACAAGGACGTGGTTGCCAAGATTTTGAAGGGATGTGTTGTATGAATTTGAGTGATCATTCGGAATCTATTCATGCTAGCATTCAGCATTTGCAAGACCTAACTAAGCAATTAGTTGTTCTTAGCGATAATAATCCGTTTTTTGACTTTTTTAGCTGGATAAGCAACTGGGGCCTTGCGGGATGGCTTAAGCGTCTTTTGTGCCTTGCTCTGTTGTGTGTTGGAGTTTTTATCTGTGTATTGCTATGCACTCCATGCTTGTTATCCTGTGTACAGAATATGATTAACCGCTCGTCACAACGTGTCATGTTAATCCAAGCAGCAAACAAAAAAGGGCGAGATGTGGGAGTAGGGATAAGAGCAACAGTGGATGGTTCTGACTTTGTATCATTGAACAAACCTTGGGCAAATGCTGAGGCCTTGCTGGCACCAAAACCATGAGAACAGCAAGAAGGGAGTGAATATTGCTGATCCCGAAACCGAAATGGAAACAGTGAGGCAGGTGGCCGAAACCCCCGTGATTGATGCCTTGGAAACAAAGCAATTCAAAAGATTGGCTGCTTGTCATGAGATGCAGAAATTATAAGAAGGGCTAAACACAGAGACAGTATTGTAGCACGTAGATAACAAGTGAATAGTAGTATATAAGCTGTGCGGATGGGCGAGAGTAAGATCTTTTTCCTACTTCCACGGAGCAGTGCGCTGATTATTTCTCAACAATATGCCACACCCAGATGCTGCCCTGTCTCTCAGCATTGCTCCACTAGAGCTTGCAGCTAGCTCCAGGTATCTTGGACCACCTCTGGCACTCCAGATGTCCCCAGGTCTTTGCATGTGACCACGTCAGCCCTGGCCTCCATCTCCATTAATTAGCAGGGAGCTGAGAGAAGGAGCTGACATGCAGGTGTCTGCTGTGTGCACACCTGAGCTGAGGCCAGAGGAATCCCACCTCCTGTGGGCTTCTGCTGTGCGTGGGGGGCAGCTGAGCCCACTCCTAGCCCCAGGGCCACAACCATGGAATGGGGGCTGAATCCCTTCCCTGGGCAGTGCTAAATGAGGTCCTTCCCTGTCCCTGTCCGGGTGTCCTGTCTACAGATGGGCCAATGAAAAGGTGATTCCTGGAGCTGACTCTTCTTCAGATGGGAGAAATGCCCCTGCTGGAAAGAAGTGTCTCTCCGCAGCTGAGGGAGGGACCATGAGTGATGGCTTCAGGCTGTTCCCAGCAGGTTCCCTGGAGGCGCAGGGACACGTGGAGGGAGCCCCGAGGGGGCAGAGCAAGTGGTGCCTTGGGCTGGTCCTCTGCTGCTGAGCTGGGCTGGGCTCCTGGGATGGAGGGAGCTCATGGCAAGCGGGCAGCGCTGCAGAGAGACTGCTCTGCCCAGGAGCAGGGCTGGGGGCACTGCCTGCAGGCACCGAGAGGAGACCTGCGAGGCTGAGAGAGCTTAAAGGCAGTCGGGAATGGGAGGATGCTGAGAGCTCACTGGGGGAGAATCTTCACAGCCCTCTACGTGGTAAGTCTCTGGGTGCAGGGCAATGCAGCTTCAGTTCCTGGAGGGATCTCCGAAAACTGGTACATCTGACAGTTTATGGGCTCTGTCAGGAGGACTCACTCAGTTTCTGTAATGTGGAGGAGGAGGAAGTGCTCCAGAGCAGGGCTTCCTTGCCGCACCATCAGAGGGACAGGGCATGAGGGCTGCCTTCTCCCAGGGATGGTTGTGGAGGTGTGCATGTGGGCGTGCAACCAGGGTTGCCCAGGGCTGTCCTTGCGAGCAGGGTCCCTGCACCCCAGGGGCTGTGTGCTGGGGCAGGGACTCTGCCGCCTGCCAGGCTCAGCACTCAGCCTGCCCGGGGAGCTCCCCACGGCGCTGTGGGGAGAAGCTGTGGGTGGAAGGAGCGAGCCCCAGCAGGGCAGGGTCCTTCTGCTGTCGAGAGGGTGCTGCCTGGGTCAGGGCTGCTCACATCTTCAGATCACTACAGGACTTTCCCAGAAGACTTTTGAAGAAGCACAGCAAGGCAGGGGCTACCTGTAAATCAAGTGTCCTGTTCTTTCTACCTTGTACTCTGGGTTGCCTGGGTGGGCAATGGGACATAGAAATTAATGTCTCATGTCAAGAGGAGGCACTGGATTTCCAAATCTGTTACTCTTGGAGGTGAATAAAGCAGGGAGTATGAGAAATCAACACACCGTGGCTTACAGACAGCAGCAGTACAACTTCTCCAGCCTCATAAGGGTTGGTCTGATGATCCCATCAGAGCCTGCATGGACAGAGAAGACATTGCGCAGTGCCCGGCTGCTGGGAGGGGTCTGCAGGGCAGAGCTGAGCACACAGCGGGTGGGATGGGGTCTGTGAGCACCAACAGGGAGGAGAGGTGGGGACAGGGAACCAGCTCTCGGCAGGGACAGCTCCAGGCAGCAGAGACCTGGGCAGGGGGTGGGAGGAAGCTGCAAACAAGCACCGGGGTAGGCTCCATTAAGGCAGCTCTCATTCGGTCCTTCACTGTGGATGTCTTCTGGGCATTGTCTGCTGGGCAATGAGCTGACTCTCCCTTTAGGACATCCCATCTTCAGGACCCCTGACCCTCCGCTTTGCCTGTCCTGCTGGGCTTGCGAGCTGCCCTCCAGAAAGGCACAGCTCTCCTGCAGGATCCCAGGGAGGGCTGAGCTTTCCCTTGGAGGTCAGTACTCTCCGCTCAGAGTCCTTTGCTTCTCTTGTGAGGGACGGTGTCCTTCTCCATCACAACTCCACCTCTGGGGTGGGAAAGAGAAGAGTGTGCAGATCTGCCCTCTGCAACAGTGCTCCCCTGCTTTCATCAGAGTCCAGTGGTTTGGTTTGGTTTCTTTTAATGAGTAATTTGTGTGTGAAGTCATCTTTGAGGCAGCACAAGGGAAAGAGCAGGGCAGCTGGGTAACAGACTGATGGACACTGCAGCTCACCTGACTGCACTAAGCCACAGAGAGCTGAGCCCTTTTGCCTCTCCTGTCTCAAGACTCTTCACATTTTCAGTCATAGAAATGAGCATTTCTACCCCTAAAAAGAACACTCACCAGATGTGATGATGGACAATAAAAAACAGAGACAAAATTCTTATAAGGACACGCTAAGCCTCTCTTCTGCAGCCCACGCTCTTGAGAGTCATGAGTGCAGATACTGATCTTTTCCATTAAGGGCGGATGACATCTGACATCCCTTGGGAACATCGGAGCTGTCACAAACCAGCTGCCAGGTACCCACTGCAGCAGAGAAAAGCTGGCTCCTTGGCCATGGACAGAGGTCCTGCTCCTCACAGCACACTCAGCCAGCACAAAACAGAGAAGGAAATGCATTTCATTTTGGGGCGGGGGGTGGATTTCTATGAAAAAAGGAGTGGCTTTGCTTGGAGAAGTCTGTCATACTTTTTCCTTGTCTATTCCAGTTTTGAACAGTACCCCTATGCCAAGAAACAGCAAATGTCCAACGGCAGCTCCATCACCCAGTTCCTCCTCCTGGCCTTCGCAGACACGCGGGAGCTGCAGCTCTTGCACTTCTGGCTCTTCCTGGGCATCTACCTGGCTGCCCTCCTGGGCAACGGCCTCATCATCACCGCCATAGCCTACGACCACCGCCTGCACACCCCCATGTACTTCTTCCTCCTCAACCTCTCCCTCCTCGACCTGGGCTCCATCTCCACCACTGTTCCCAAAGCCATGGCCAATTCCCTCTGGGACACCAGGGACATCTCCTACGCAGGATGTGCTGCACAGCTCTTTCTGTTAGCCTTTTTCATCACAGCAGAGTATTGTCTCCTCATTGTCATGGCCTACGACCGCTACGTTGCCATCTGCCAACCCCTGCACTACGGGACCCTCCTGGGCAGCAGAGCTTGTGTCCACATGGCAGCAGCTGCCTGGGGAACTGGGTTTCTCCATTCTCTCCTGCACACGGTCAATACATTTTCACTACCCCTCTGCCATGGCAATGCTGTGGACCAGTTCTTCTGTGAAATCCCCCAGATCCTCAAGCTCTCCTGCTCACACTCCTACCTCAGGGAGGTTGGGCTTCTTGTGGTTAGTGTCGGTTTTGTATTTGGGTGTTTTGTTTTCATTGTGGTGTCCTACGTGGAGATCTTCAGGGCCGTGCTGAGGATCCCCTCTGAGCAGGGACGGCACAAAGCCTTTTCCACGTGCCTCCCTCACCTGGCCGTCATCTCCCTCTTTGTCAGCACCATCATGTTTGCCCACCTGAAGCCCCCCTCCATCTCCTCCTCAGCTCTAGATCTGGTGGTGGCAGTGCTGTACTCAGTGGTGCCTCCAGCAGTGAACCCCCTCATCTACAGCGTGAGAAACAAGGAGCTCAAGGATGCCCTGAGGAAACTATTTGAAGACGCATTACTGCAGCATCAATAAGGTGTCCATCCTCCTCAGGAAAAGCTCAGATGTTCTTTTGATCATGTGTGTCTTGTTTTTCTCTTTGTTTCTTATACATCATATATTACTTCCACTTAAATAATATTAGTCTTTCCCACCCCCACCAGTCTTTTTGGACCCGAAAGACCTCATGTACATATGGAGCCAGGCTCCCTGTGTAGGTAAAGGAGCTGGGAATAAAGAATGCAGCAGAAAATGTTTTGTCTCTGTTCCCATCTCTTCCATCTCCTCTGGAGCTGGGGGTGCAGCCCCAGCACACAGGAGGGCTCAAGGGGCCACGAGCCCCCCTGCCACATGGAGGAGCAGACACTTGTGGACCTCGGGGCTGCCCCTTGCTGCCTCAGTGGACAGATCCTTGCTGCCACCTTCACATGGGGCTGCTGCTTCCCTGGAGCCATGGCCATGGACGACAGCAGGACCTGGTCTTTCCAGAGCAGCACTGCCAGCTCAGGGCCCTGTGGAGAGCACGGGGTGGGAACCAAGACAGGCTGGCCAGGCCAGCATGGACATGCTCACCTGGGGCACGGGACATCCAGGGAGAAGAGCAAGGGAGCATTTCTGTGCTGCAGGGAGGAATCCCTGAGAAAGAGAAAGGTCTTTCTGCAGGCACCCACTCGGGGCAGGCTGCTCTGTCCCCTGACCAGGACTCTGGTGCTGGCCTGGGGAGAGCGGCTGGCACTGAGCTCCAGAGGCAGCCTGGGCTGGGGATCTCCTGCACCCAAGACCAGGAGCTCTTCGGTTTCGCTGACCTCCATTTCCTCATGGCATGGTGAGCCTCCATCCCTGGGGCTGATGGGGAGGCTGAGACCCCTCTCTGCCCCCCAGCAGCTGCTGTGCCCCTCAGAGGGGCTGGGGCCGTGGGGTGAGTGCCCAGAGCTCTGCAGCACCCTGCGGTGGGCACTGCCGTGGGACCAGCCCAGGCTGGGCTGCTCTGCGGGGCTGGGCTGGGGAGAGGGCAGGGGAGATGGGAAGAGCTGGGAAAGGTCTGGGCTGGGCTGGGAAGTGCCTGGGAGAGGACAACACCGATGTTACCTCAGCTGTGTGACCAAGCAGGGCAGGGACATGCTCCAGTGGGTGTGTGGTGCAGAGCCCAATCTCCTGGCAGGGAACTGAGACAGGCGGGTGCAGGAGAGAGGAGGCTGCTCTGTGCCCTTGGTGGCAAGGACAGAGCGAGAAGGTCCCCCAGGGCATTTATCACACCCCCACCCCAGCCTCTTCCCTTGGCCATTTCCAGCACTGGCCACTCATCCCAGTTTAGGGGTGGTTTTGCTCTGTGGCCACCTCCTCCCTCCTGTTGGTCTTGGTACCTGTGTTGGGGGAAGAGCCAGCCCTGCCCCAGGCTCTCTTCTTGCCCAGACCTGGCAGAGCCCAGAGTGGGGCTCTCTGCAAAGCCTTGCGTGGGCCACGGCTGGGGCTGGGCACTGGCGGGCTGCAAAAGAAGGAGGGCTGGTGGGGATGGACCCTGAGGTCTGGCACAGGGACTTGTGGTGGGGAGCGTTTCCCCACCCCAAACGTACCCTGTGCTGTGCTGTGTCTGCTGAGGGGGATGTGGGGGCACGTGCTGGGCAGTGGGGCTGCACTGGCTCAGGCACAGGTGGGAGCTCCAGCACAGCCATCAGGAGGTGGAAGCAAGGACAGGCTGTGCAGGGGGGATTCAGGAACATGACCTGAGCATGCAGGGATGTGTTTAGGAAAGCCAGAGCTCACCTGGAGCTGATGGGGGCTGCAGGCAACACCAAGAGCAAAATGAAAGGTTCAGTCACTGGCTTGCAGTAAAAGGCTTGTCGTGGTTTAACCTGGCAGGCAGCCAATACCACGCAGCCCTTCACTCACTCTCCCCCAGTGGGACGGGGAGCAAATCGGAAGGGTAAAAGTGAGAAAAACTCGTGGGTTGAGATAAAGACAGTTTAATAGAACAGAAAAGGGAAATAATAATAATAATAATAATAATAATAATAATAATAATAACAACAACAACAATAATAACGACGATGATGATGATAGAATATACAAAAATGAGTGACGCACAATGCAATTGCTCACCACCCGCGCTGACCGATAACCAAGTAGCGATTGGTACTTCCTGGATCACGCCTACCGTTCATATACTGAGCATGACGTCACATGGTATGGAATACCCCATTGGCCAGCTGGGCTGGCTGTCCTGATTATGTTCCCTCCCATCTTGTGTACCTAGCTCAGTCAGTAGGCAGGGGAGCTGTCCTTGGACTAGGAGGGCACTTAGCAACAACTGAAAACATCAGTGTGTTATCAACATTCTCCTCATACTAAATCCAAAACACTGCACTAGGAAGAAATTTAACCCTATCCCAGCCGAAACCAGGACAGTATCCACTCCTTATTCTATACCATTTACGTCATGCTTAGGTCTCACATCTTTTTTTAATACATTTCAATTAACCACCCTATCTTTCTTTTTATATATACACATATATATATATGCACGCACAGATATCATTCCCTTAGCCTATTTTCCATCCCTCTAAAATGTCCATTGAGTCCATTTAGTCCATGACTTTGGGCTCCATCTGTTATAACAGTCTTTCAGGGCCAGAGAGATGGTGTGTGGTGTTGGGCTGTTGCATCCTGAAGCCAGTTCTCATTTCGGTACTGCTGCGCTCGTCCAGTTCTATCATCGTTGCACTTTGCTCGGTTTCATCAGAGTTAGCTCATTCTTCATTAATCTGGGTGATTTTTACTGCTACACCATTGATAGCAACCATAGAAATAATGATATACAATATCATATAACAATTGACATCATGCAATTCAGTTCATTGGCTATTTTCACCCAAAATCAAATCCCCTTGAGGTACACACTGGACTTGCCCATCCTTTTGCATCACCCACCAAGTGTACCCAGGTCCTTGAGCAAAAGCAATCCCACGGATGGGTTTTCCCTTGCCAGAGGCAGGAGTAACCCAGACTGTCTTCCCCAGCATATTTCTTATGTGCACGACTGGGACTTTATCTCCATCTACAGTACGTAAAAGTCTTGATTGGGCAGGGCCAGCTCGATTAACAGACCCCCTAGTGTTGACTAACCAGGTGGCTTTTGCTAAATGTGTGTCCCAATGCTTGAATGTCCCACCACCCATTGCCCTCAGTGTTGTCTTTAGCAGCCCGTTGTATCGTTCGATTTTCCCGGAGGCTGGTGCGTGGTAGGGGATGTGATAGACCCACTCAATGCCGTGCTCTTTGGCCCAGGTGTCTATGAGGGTGTTTCGGAAATGAGTCCCGTTGTCTGACTCAATTCTTTCTGGGGTGCCATGTCGCCATAGGACTTGCTTTTCAAGGCCCAGGACGGTGTTCCGGGCAGTGGCATGGGGCACAGGGTATGTCTCCAGCCAGCCGGTGGTTGCTTCCACCATGGTGAGCACATAGCGTTTGCCGTGCCGGGTTTGTGGGAGTGTGATATAATCAATCTGCCAGGCCTCCCCATATTTATACTTCAACCATCGTCCTCCATACCAAAGAGGCTTTACTCGCTTGGCTTGTTTGATTGCAGCGCACGTTTCACATTCATGGATAACCTGTGCAATAGCGTCCATGGTTAAGTCCACCCCTCGATCACGAGCCCATCTATATGTTGCATCTCTTCCTTGATGGCCTGAGGCATCATGGGCCCACCGAGCTATAAATAATTCACCCTTATGTTGCCAGTCCAGATCCACCTGAGCCACTTCCATCTTAGCAGCCTGGTCCACCTGCTGGTTGTTTTGATGTTCTTCAGTGGCCCGACTCTTGGGTATGTGAGCATCTACGTGACGTACTTTTACAACCAGGTTCTCTACTCGGGCAGCAATATCTTGCCATAATGCGGCAGCCCAGATGGGTTTACCTCTGCGCTGCCAGTTGTTCTGCTTCCACTGCTGCAACCACCCCCACAGGCCATTTGCCACCATCCATGAGTCAGTATAGAGATAAAGTACTGGCCACTTTTCTTGTTCAGCAATGTCCAAGGCCAGCTGGATGGCTTTTACCTCTGCAAACTGGCTCGATTCACCTTCTCCTTCAGCAGTTTCTGCGACTTGGCGTATAGGACTCCATACAGCAGCTTTCCACCTCCGATGCTTTCCCACAAGGCGACAGGACCCATCCGTGAACAGGGCATATTGCTTCTCGTTTTCTGGTAGTTTATTATACAGTGGGGCTTCTTCAGCACGTGTCACCTCCTCCTCTGGGGATATGCCAAAATCTTTGCCCTCTGGCCAGTTCGTGATCACCTCCAAGATTCCTGGGCGACTGGGGTTTCCTATTCAGGCCCGTTGTGTGATCAGTGCGACCCACTTACTCCACGTAGCGTCAGTTGCATGATGTGTAGAGGGGACGCTCCCTTTGAACATCCAGCCCAGCACCGGCAGTCGGGGTGCCAGGAGGAGCTGTGCTTCAGTGCCAACCACTTCCGAAGCAGCTCGAATCCCTTCATATGCTGCCAATATCTCCTTCTCAGTTGGAGTGTAGCGGGCCTCCGATCCTCTGTATCCCCGACTCCAGAACCCTAAGGGTCGACCTCGAGTCTCCCCTGGTGCTTTCTGCCAGAGGCTCCAGGTAGGGCCATTCTCCCCGGCTGCGGTGTAGAGCACATTCTTCACATCTTGTCCTGCCCGGACTGGCCCAAGGGCTACTGCATGAACTCTCTCCCATTTAATTTGTTCAAAGGCTTGTCGTTGCTCAGGGCCCCATCTGAAGTCGTTCTTCTTCCTGGTCACGTGATAGAGAGGGCTTACGATCTGACTGTAATTTGGAATATGCATTCTCCAAAAACCCACAACGCCTAAGAAAGCTTGTGTTTCCTTTTTGCTAGTTGGTGGGGACATGGCTGTTATTTTGTTGATCACATCCGTTGGGATCTGACGACGTCCATCTTGCCATTTTATTCCTAAAAACTGGATCTCCTGTGCAGGTCCCTTGACCTTACTTTGTTTTATGGCAAAACCGGCTTTCAGAAGGATTTGAATTATTCTCTCCCCTTTCTCAAAAACTTCTTCTGCTGTGTTGCCCCATATAATGATGTCATCCATGTATTGCAGATGTTCCGGAGCCTCACCCTGTTCCAGTGTGGTGTGGATCAGTCCATGGCAAATGGTAGGGCTGTGTTTCCACCCCGGGGGCAGTCGGTTCCAGGTGTACTGGACGCCCCTCCAAGTGAAAGCAAACTGTGGCCTGCACTCTGCCGCCAAAGGGATTGAAAAGAACGCATTAGTGATGTCAGTTGTGGCGTACCACTTGGCTGCCTTTGACTCCAGTTCGTATTGGAGTTCTACCATGTCCGGCACGGCAGCACTCAGTAGCGGTGTGACTTCGTTCAGGCCACGATAGTCTACTGTTAGTCTCCACTCTCCATTAGACTTTCGCACTGGCCATATGGGACTGTTAAAGGGTGAGCGAGTCTTGCTGAAACAAAGCCTTTGCACACACGGGGTCGAGGACACTTGGTACCAGGACCCCTTATGGCAAGTCAGAGCTTGCCTGGTTCCACAGCGTATGTGCTTCAGCCCTGATGTGCAGCAATGCCCTCAGCCAGGGCCACAGACACGGTGAGCTGGAGCCGTTCATGTCAGAGACCGAGCTGTGACACTGATGGAATGAACTGCCAAGGCATGGTGGCAGAGCTCAGTGCAGCTGCTCTTCAAGGACAGCATCCTCCAGGCACAGCAATAGTCCCGATCGAAACTGAGTCTAGACCTGTAAGGCAACTCAAGGGCACCATAAGGAGTGTTGACTCCTTGAGGAAGAGTTAAAGAAGAAACAAAGACACTGTGTGGCCACTGCTGAATTTCATAGGGATAGAGGTGAGATTCTCCATGTCCTCTCATCCTCCATCTTCGCCAGCAAGGTCTCCCAGGCCTCTGTGACTCGAGGTAGGAATCTGGAGAAGAACAGCCAGCAGTGGATGGGGATCAAGTCGGGGTCACTTGGACTAATGCAATCTTTACCAGTCTCTGGGACAGGAGGGGCGGCATCCCAGGGAGCTGAGCGAGCAGGCTGGTGGCACAGTGAGGCCACCCTCCATCATCTCTGAAAGGTCACGGAGACTGGGAGAACTCCTTGACGCCTGGCAGCACCCAAATGTGGTCTGCACTTTTCAGAAATGGCCAATGCATGAGCCGTGGATCTAAAGGCTGTGCCCCAGAGCACGTCCACTCAGATCCCACCTCTGGGGGTCTGGAAGAGAAGGTGACTGCATTTACCCAGGGTCGATTGTGCCTGGCCGGCCTCTTTGCCTTCTGTGATGAAAGGACAGGACTGCTGGACTTCGGGAGAGCGGTGGTGGTCTTTTCCCTGGAAGTCAGCAAGCCATTCAGCAACATCCCCCACAATATTCTTGTGGCCAAGAGAGGATATTATGGTCTGCATGGGTGTATAAGTAGATGGGTAAAAAAGAAGCTGGATGGTTGAGCTTGGCAGGACGCTAGATAAAGGGAGAAACTTCTCAATCATGAGGAAAGTCAAACTCTGGAAGCTGTTTCCCAGGGAGCGTGCACCAGCTCTGTCCTGGAATATGATCAAGATGTGTTTGGATAAAGGCCTGAGTAATCTGGTCTGACCCTGCTTGGAGCAGGAGGTTGGTGGAGACACCTCCTGAGGTCCCTTCCAGCCTGAAGGATGCTGTCCTTCCTTCCCCTTCATGGTTTCAGAGTAGAGGAAGCTCTCAGGTTCTCCCTGACCCCAGAAATAATTCACATCACGTGCAGGGCTGCCTTACAAGTACCCCCAAACAGCCCTGACCACATCTTTGGCATCCCTTTTCATTTGTCCTAACCCACATTCTTCCTTTTCACTCTCCTAATACCCTTCCAAAAAGAACAGCCTACCTTGGTAAACCTTTCAGAGCAGGTTTCTCAATAGGTGTCAGCAACCATGTACAGAGTCTGCACATCAGCCAGGCATCAAAGCCACCACCACAGAAATGGAGACGAGGCACTTGACCAGCTCCTTCAAACCAGGAATCGGTATGCCATGCCACCTGAGATTCCCTGGAACCCTAAGCTTTAAGTGCAGAGAAGTGTGAGTCCTCGTCAGGTATCCTGGCTTGTCTCCTGACCCATGTGGTGCTTCAGGCTGTGGAGAGAACCAAACCCAACTTTGTGACTAGGTTAGTTCCATTTCACATGCTGACATGCGGGGCAGATGAAGGGAGCTCACAACTCCAGGCTCTCTGCTGCACAGGTAGGACTTTGGGAACTGGAAGTGCAGGTACTGGTGGTGTAGCACTAATTCAAAAACACCCTTGAGAGCTGCTCTATTTTTCCTTGGCTCCAAAGCTCACCCTGCTCAGATTTTGAAAGGACTACTTCAAACCTCTGCAACCGAAATCTCTACAGCCTTCTTGCATCGAGGGTCTTGTACCCCAGGAAGAGGAAAACTTCCAATTCAGGCATCAACCCATTGCCCAGCCTGCCTGGAGAGCCGGGACAGTTGTGCCACACAACAGCCAGCCTCAGAGGGAAGCTGGAGGTAGTGTGAACTGAAGGGGTTTTGACTCAGATGGAAGCTCAAATCCCGAGCTGGCAGGACAACGTTGGCTGCAGTTATACATATGATACTTGTCACGACTGTGAGCTCAGACCTCGTTGGCAGAGGTTCTCACACGCCTCAGTGAGGAGGGCAGGGTGTCGGGGAGGTGGGAGCACGCTTCTGTTTCCCTGATCCCAGGACGGTGCCCAAACCATCCAATCTTGGCCTGTGGCATCACATTACATGCAAAGCTGGTGGGTCTTTTGTCCATAATCATGTTAAAATGCATCAATAATCCTTCAAGTGTCTGTGTGATTTCCCTAAGGCTATCAGTATTTAAAAAATTAAGAAAAAATTTTTAAAAAGTTTAATCTGCCTAAATATAAACACCTGCAAAATAGCAGTCTGCATCTGTGGGTGCCCTTCTGGGCAGTGCCCATCAGATCGGTGTTTGCACTCTAAGGCATGATACTCCGTGCCCAAGTACATATCGAAGTGGTTCAGATGAAGGGCGGTCTTGCACAAGTCACCCTTTTTCTCCCCAGGTGGCATGGACGCTGCTGGTTTGCCTCTCCAGAGAGTGGCAGAGGCTGGATCCCCTTCTCAGGACAGACTCCTTGCCAGAAAGACACAGCCGCGGGGGGAACTCAGCAGGTTTTTATGGCATTTCACGCAGCATCCGTTTTGATCCATTTGGTGCTTTTCTGTGACTGCTCTTTCTGCACAGACGATCATAAACAGAAAACGGTTTCATAAGAGATGGTCAAAAAGGCCCTGTTGTGGACAAGAAAGCTCACCATGAACTCTGGAGTGAGCGAGGAAGTTTATAATGAGCACCAGGAAGAACCAAGAAGCTCAAGGCCTCTTCTGAAGAGCGAGAGGCCCTGGGCAGCAGTGATTGGCCATGGGTAGGTCTGGGAGAGAGGGTCGGGGGATGTCCGGGAGAAGCAAGGGGATGGCTGATGGCTTTAGCAAATCCTTACAACCATGCCTGAGCCCAGCAATGGACAGCAGTTGATGTCTGCAGGTGGAGGAGGAAGAAGAGGAGGATTGTCCTGGGAATATGGCAGGAAGAAAGGCCCTTCTTGTACAAACAGGGATGATAGAGACATTTCCATCCTGTGTGCACGGCTCAGCCTGGCAGAAGGGGAATGCCCACTGCTGGGGGGAATGTGCTCAGTAGTGCCCAATGAGCTGACATTGATCTCTTTTCTTCCTTCACTCCCCACGCTTGGATGGGCCTCAGGCAAACATCCATGAGCCTGGAGAACACACAAACCTCCTGGGCTGATGTCCCATCACATCTTGGGTGATTGAGGAGCATTAACAGGGCTTTGGAAGAAGCCGCACAGTGTGTGGGGAACTCACAGCCATTGGCAGAACCTCAGAAAACCTCAGCTTTGTGTTTGAAGAACTCGTCAATGAGGACAGAAAGTCATCAGTAAAGCTTGGGACTTGATGGGGTGAGAGTGAGGTGGGGAATCACGGCTGGTGGTTAAAATCTGCAGAGAAAGAGGCACAGGCACAGAACAGTGTAGGACAGCCTGTGGTGGAGATGGCCCCTTTGTGGGGGCTGGGACCCCCCAACAGAACTGAAATCCTTGTCCTTTCGACTATGGCTGCTGTCTCTTCCACTGGAGCCCCTGAGAGGACACCAGTTCCTCACAGCCCCAGCACTTCCTTGTCTCCTCACCCACCCTCCACACAGCCTGGGAGGAGTCCTACTGCAGCCCTGCCCTCGGCATTGCACCCCCCACATCTCCCTGCTCCCTGGAAGAGCCCTGAGCATCGCAGGAGGGAACGGATCCCCATTCCTAGGGCATGGGGGTCAGCGCTTGAGCATCTGCTTGATGAAACACATCAAGGCCTTTCACAGTTGCCTGCACATCTGATCTTCAACCTGTAAGCACTTGGAGACGTGCTGCTGACTTTTCCTTCTCCAGAGGCCAGTTCAATCCTCTTTCAGTATCTGCAGTTCAGGACCTTGGCACCAGAGGGCTCATTAACATGCAAAATGCCCTACCCAGCCAAGTCTCTGGGCATAACTTTCCTTCATTCCTCTGTTCTTGTGTGGTTAATGTGAGAGGTTTCAGGAGTGTAGTCAAAGTGAAAAGTTTCCAATACTAAATATCAGTAAGAAACTATTTCTTCTTTTTCCACTTCTTCTTTTTCTGCTTACACATTCCGTGGTACCAGAAAACTCCAACTGATATTGATCCTCAGCATCTCCTAACGGAGGCTGAAGATGTAGGGAAGTCAAGGCCCTGTATGTCAGACTGGCAGTCTTTGTCCCTACCTCCAACCCCACCATTTCTCCCATCGGCCCCCTGGGACTTACAGCACCTTTGTTCAAACCTGAGCTTTCTCCACTACAGTCCGTAGCTGCGTGTTTCAGCCCATTGGCACCAACTCCCACCCGCTTTGCTTGGAGAACGAGCTGCACGCAGACACAGAAGGATGTTTCTTAATTCCAGCAAACAAAACCAAATGAAGGTATGGTTCAATAAAAAATAAACCACTCTCCTCTGCTGTATATTCAGTCCACCTTACCTCCTCTGAAGTCCACTTTCCACAGTGGATGGCCTTAGACCAACAGAAAACACGTTTGTGTCAAGCACAGACCCCAAGAACCCCCAAAGCACTCCCTGCCCCAGGCTCTGTTTCTCCATACTCACTCAGAGCGAGTCACACGCTGAAGTCATGAGCTCCCTTAATGCACAGAGGGAAGCAAAGAGGCAAAGTGCATGGAATGCTCTCTTTTGAACAGCCAAATCTGCACTAGTCCCAACATAGCGGGGTTACAAGAGCGTCTTCAAGTAGACTCTGCAGCATCTAGACCCACTCATTTCTCATTCTCCTCCAGTGCTGGACACCTTGGGGGCAATTGTCCAGGCTTCCCTTCCTACTCAAGGGAGAGAAAGGAGTTGTCTCAACTGAGATACTTTGGCCTACTCTGCCTGTCCACAGCTCCTGCTCCAGAAAGGCTCCTGTCAGCCCTGGGTAACATTTCCCAGTACCATGTGGGGTCTTCAGCTACCCCTGGGAATCTCAGAGGCAGTGGCCGCCTCGGTGTGGGCAAGTGCATCAACCCCTGAAGGAAGATGTTAGGCAGAAGTTGAAACATATGCAGAAACGACCTCGGCGTAATAAGTGTGTAAGAAGGCTTCATCTTGACAGCTTTGACACTGGTCTGTAAATTCTCATTATTTTTCACAGGCCACGGACATGGACCAGCAAGGCTGATGACACTTTCTCTCCCTCGATGTAAATACAGATTTCTACATCCGGTCCCTTTTCACTGGTAACATCTGAGTTTGCTCAAGCAGCTACTGCTTTGATTCCTGTCCACTGAAGGCTGTTTTCCTCTAGAGTCCTGCCTTGAGGCGCAAAGGCCTGGGAGACCTTGCTGGTGGTAAGAGCACATCAAATATCTCAGATCTATCCATGCCTACTCTTACTAGATTTAGGGGTGATCCCATATTATCTTTGCTTCTTCTTGAACTGTCCCTGAAGTAGTAACAGCTCATTATGGTGCCCTTGAATTTACATCCAAGTTTCAACTGAGTTTTCATAGAGACCATTTCTGTGCTTGGAAGATGCTGTCCTTGAAGACCAGCTGCACTGAGCTCTGCTGCCCTTCAATGCTGCTGACCACGAGACCGCACCAGAACTCCCCAGAATAGGCCAAAGTCTGCTCCTCTGATGTCTGGCATCTACAGCCTTCAATTCTCCTTCCTGACTTCCCTCGGGAGCTGGGACCCCACTGTTTCAGTGTCAGGACAACCAAGGCTTACACTGACCTTCAGTTCACTGGCCAGTTCTCACCTGCTTGCAAGTGTCAGATCCAGGTCTGCATTACACTTGTTGGCCGATTTGGCAGCCATGCTAAGAAGTTCTCCCAAAACACTCCAGAAGCTGCCTGGACTGTTTGCATCCTGCTGTGTTCCCCTTCCAGAAAATGTCAAAGCCATTAAAGTCCCCCAGTGAGGCCCAGGGTTCTGCAGCCAGAGACTTCTTTGAGGTGCTCCAAAAAGACTCTGCCCTTATCGTGCCTGTGGGTTCCTCATCTCCCACTCTTACGTCACTTTTACTGGCCCCTCCTCTGACCCACACTCACAAGGGCTCACCCAACATCTCACTGGCCCCATGAACGACCTCCATACATCCAAACAACTTCTTCACTTTGAGGGAACCCCACTCCTGAGCCTTCCAGCCTGTCTCTCCTGAAAAGCCTCTACCCAGCCATTGCAGCACCCCAAGCTGTGTCACTTGTCCCACCATGCCATGGCACTTCCTCCATGCATGTCAAAAAGCACAGGCTCCAGCTCGTCCTGGCTGTGCCCCTGGCTGAGGCCATCAGTGCACATTTGGGCTGTAGCACTGCAGGTGCAGCCCCAGGCCAAGCTCTCACTTGTCTTAGGCAAACCTGGGACCAAGTGTCCAAGCCCCCGTGTGTGCAAAGGCTTTGCTTCACAGCAGAGACATGCCGGGGTGGAGAGCAGGTGGAAACAGAAAGCTGAACCTGGGTGCCAAGAGAGTGAGCAAACCCTGCTGTCCCCAAGGGCAGAGGTGACAAGGGCTGGGAAGGGCAGCCCTGACAAGACATGGCTTTGCTGTCGGTGGGGTCTCTGCTGTCCCCGAGGGCCTTTGGTGGAGGTGAAGCTGATCTCCAGGAATGACAAGGTGCTCCTGACAGGCCCACTGTGACAACTGTTGGTCTGGTCCTTGACTGTGTTCTCCAGGGGGTGAGTGAAGGTTGGTGGAGAGAAAAACCAGAAGTCTGAAGGTGTAGGCACACGCGTGGTGACCCTGGTGTGATGGGCTTCCCATTCATGGAGTGCCCTACCTCTACTGGAGAGAGAAGGGACGGACCTTGCCACGCTGCAGGGGTGGCAATCAGTTTCTGGCCCAAAGGCACTGGATCTGTCGCAATGCTGCCTGGGTGTCTGTCACACCCTCGCTCTGCATGGGGATGGCTTTCCTGTGTAGGACCATCGCTGTCCCTGCCAACTGCATGTCGCTGTGTGTGAGAGCCTTGGCACCTCACCTACCATGACAGGCCTGTAACTGGCCTTAAATGGAATAACTGCCCTGAAGTGGATTGGGCAATGGGAGAGTGTTCAGGACACCACCGCCATTAGAGTCAATGGAGATCTAGTCAACCTGGCGGATGGGAAAGACAGAGAGGAACTGAGCTCTCCCTGTGGTACATGACTCCATCAGATGAATCCCTGCGTAGGCTGCCCAGAACATAAAGAAGAGAGACAGGCTCCATCATCCTAAATGTGGGCATCTGATGCCATTTCCACTGGCCAAAGAAATTCACCTCCAGCGTCCAAGGAGATGCCCCCAGATGCTGCCCTGTCTCTCAGCATTGCTCCACTAGAGCTTGCAGCTAGCTCCAGGTATCTTGGACCACCTCTGGCACTCCAGATGTCCCCAGGTCTTTGCATGTGACCACGTCAGCCCTGGCCTCCATCTCCATTAATTAGCAGGGAGCTGAGAGAAGGAGCTGACATGCAGGTGTCTGCTGTGTGCACACCTGAGCTGAGGCCAGAGGAATCCCACCTCCTGTGGGCTTGTGCTGTGCGTGGGGGGCAGCTGAGCCCACTTCTAGCCCCAGGGCCACAACCATGGAATGGGGGCTGAATCCCTTCCCTGGGCAGTGCTAAATGAGATCCTTCCCTGTCCCTGTCCGGGTGTCCTGTCTACAGATGGGCCAATGAAAAGGTGATTCCTGGAGCTGACTCTTCTTCAGATGGGAGAAATGCCCCTGCTGGAATGAAGTGTCTCTCCCAGCTGAGGGAGGGACCATCAGTGATGGCTTCAGGCTGTTCCCAGCAGGTTCCCTGGAGGCGCAGGGACACGTGGAGGGAGCCCCGAGGGGGCAGAGCAAGTGGTGCCTTGGGCTGGTCCTCTGCTGCTGAGCTGGGCTGGGCTCCTGGGATGGAGGGAGGTCATGGCAAGCGGGCAGCGCTGCAGAGAGACAGCTCTGCCCAGGAGCAGGGCTGGGGGCACTGCCTGCAGGCACCGAGGGGAGAGGAGCGAGGCAGAGAGAGCTTAGAGGCAGTCTGGGCTGGGAGGATGCTGAGAACGAACGGGAGGAGAAACCTTCACAGCCCTTGACACGGTAAGTCTCCGGGTGCAGGGCAAAGAAGCTGCAGTGCCTGGAGAGATCTCCAAAAGCTGGCACATGCCACAGCCTGTGGGACATTTGCGGAGGTCTCTCCCACCTTCTCTGGTGTGGAGGAGGAGGACATGGTGCAGAGCAGGGCTTCCCTGCTGCACGGTCAGAGGGACAGGGCATGAGGGCTGCCTTCTGCTGGGGGGGACTGCAGGGGTGTGCAGGCAGGGGTGCCCAGGGCTGTCCTTGCGAGCAGGGTCCCTGCACCCCAGGGGCTGTGTGCTGGGGCAGGGACTCTGCCGCCTGCCAGGCTCAGCACTCAGCCTGCCCGGGGAGCTCCCCACGGCGCTGTGGGGAGAAGCTGTGGGTGGAAGGAGCGAGCCCCAGCAGGGCAGGGTCCTTCTGCTGTCGAGAGGGTGCTGCCGGGGTCAGGGCTATGCACACCTCCAGATCAACACGAGGAAACTTCCAAGGGGATGTTTCAAGGGGAAGGTGATGGCAGGGTTTACTATAAAGATAAGGAGATTTCACGAGTCTGTGGTTTCAGTTTCCTACCCTGAGGGCAGGGGACAGAAGAGGAGCAGTGTGGGAGTGAAAGAGAAATAGAGAAGGACCTGTCAAGTTTGAAGAAGCTATTGAGACTTCTGAACTGTATCTCTGAGTGGTCAGTAGGTCTGCTAATAGCCTCTAAAGTGTCTTCAGCTACTCCTCTGCCTATGGACAGCACCAGCATCACCTTTGTTGGACCCATCAGGTTGTTCTGACCTTTTGAACCTCCAAACAGGACCTGTGCCCAGGTAGTGCCCTGCAAACAGGCAGGTTTCTGTAGGTGAGTGCACAGAGATTACAATGGGGTTAGTGAGCAGGGAAAAGACATGGGACAGGAAAACACCTCCCAGGAGGAAAACCTCCAGGCAGAAGGGATATGATGAGGGAATGAGAGGAAACCAAAACCAGAAATATTGTGGGAGGGAGGATTCGGAAATCTCCTTATCATCCCCTCCAATGCAAACCCCTTCCTCTGAGCAAGCCCCTTGCCTCCTCTCCCACCCAGCATAGCCCCTGTCCTCAGGGCACTGGGGTCCAAGGCAGGAACCACCTCCTCTGCAGCCAGAGCTCCAGCAGAGCTGTGGGGCAGCTCTCCAGCCACGTGCCCAGTTCCCTCTGCAGAGCACAGGGGCTGAGAGCAGCTGCCCGGCAATGGAGGTGTCTGGGAGGTGGCTGCAGAGCTGGGTGCGGGGAACGCTGTCCTGAGTGCCCGGCTGCCTCTGCCCTGGCCTCGCTCAGCCAGACCCTCACCGTCTTCTTCCTTGTTTCTGCACTGCCCTGTGTTACTGTTCTCTTGTTCTTGCTGTCAGGCTCTCTGGGGATGGGAGTTTCAGCTGCAGGGTCACACGCTGATCTTGTGGGTCCTCCCACGCAGGTGTGTCCATGGGAAGAGGTGTCCCAGCTTTCCTCTCCCCTGTGCGGTTGTGGGCAATGCTGTCAGTGGGGATGGGGAATGAGCTGATTTTCCCTTACAGAGATGCCATCATTAGGACAGGTGGCTATCTCCCCAGAGTGGCCTTCCAAGCTGTCAGCTGCCCGGCAGGATGCAAACCTGCCCCGTAGCAGCTTTGTGTTATCTGAAAGCCCCATGGAGATGGCAAAGACTCTAGGACTGAGGAAATGCTCTTGGGTTGGTGAAATGAGCCACGAGTGTCCTGGGCTAGAAGTGGGGTGCTGAGACCTTGAGAAAGGGTGAGACATTTTGTGGTCTGTAGTGGATCCTTCTGCTCTCAGCAGAGTCTGGTTGCTTTTCAGGGTAACATGGGAGTGTAATCGCCCTCCATCTCGGAAAAGTGCAAGCACAGGGAAACTGGGAACCAGGTGGAGGGACAGACCAGCTCCCCTCACTCCGCACTAAGCCACAGGCAATCCTCTTGCCTTATAGGACTCATTGTGTTCTCCCTGAGTGTAACAAAAATGCTGGAGGTTTCTGACATCGAAGAAAACTCCCCAGGGGAGATGGAGGGGGAGCTGTAAAAAAATACAGAACTCTCAAATTGCCTTTACCATGCCGGTTTCTTAGCACTGGGAGTGCAGATGCTGACAGGCCCTTCTGTGTTAGGAGCAGTTTCATTTGACAAAGTCAAACGCTTGTCCCATGAATCCATTGCTGCAAAGCAGGGCTGATTTATCAAGAGCCCATGGGCAGAGGCCCTGATCTTCATGACACGCTTGGCCAGCACCAACAAGGGTTCCAGCCACAGACCTGAAGGAAGGTCTCCTAGAAAAAGAAAAGGGTCTCTGTGTGTGAGAGGGCGAGGGTCTATGGGAATGGCTTTGATATTACTCAGAGTAGTCTCCCGTAACTTGTCACTACCTTTTTCTCCTACGACAGTGCCCAATGCCCAGAGGAAGAAAATGTCCAACAGCAGCTCCATCACCCACTTCCTCCTCCTGGCCTTCGCAGACACGCGGGAGCTGCAGCTCTTGCACTTCTGGCTCTTCCTGGGCATCTACCTGGCTGCCCTCCTGGGCAACGGCCTCATCATCACCGCCATAGCCTGCGACCACCGCCTGCACACCCCCATGTACTTCTTCCTCCTCAACCTCTCCCTCCTCGACCTGGGCTCCATCTCCACCACTGTTCCCAAAGCCATGGCCAATTCCCTCTGGGACACCAGGGACATCTCCTACGCAGGATGTGCTGCACAGCTCTTTTTCTTTCTCTTTTTTATCTCAGCAGAATCGTACCTTCTCACTGTCATGGCCTACGACCACTATGTTGCCATCTGCCAACCCCTGCACTACGGGACCCTCCTGGGCAGCAGAGCTTGTGTCCACATGGCAGCAGCTGCCTGGGCCAGTGGGTTTCTCTATGCTCTCCTGCACACGGCCAATACATTGTCACTACCCCTCTGCCACGGCAATGCTGTGGACCAGTTCTTCTGTGAAATCCCCCAGATCCTCAAGCTCTCCTGCTCACACTCCTACCTCAGGGAGGTTGGGCTTCTCGTGGTTAGTGTCTGTTTAGCATTTGGGTGTTTTGTTTTCATTGTGGTGTCCTACGTGGAGATCTTCAGGGCCGTGCTGAGGATCCCCTCTGAACAGGGACGGCACAAAGCCTTTTCCACGTGCCTCCCTCACCTGGCCGTGGTCTCCCTCTTTATCAGCACTGGCATGTTTGCCTACCTGAAGCCCCCCTCCATCTCCTCCCCATCCCTGGATCTGGTGGTGGCAGTGCTGTACTCAGTGGTGCCTCCAGCAGTGAACCCCCTCGTCTACAGCATGAGAAAACAGAAGCTCAAGGATGGTATTAGGAAAGTGAGGTCAGGGATGTTTCTCAACAGTGATAAACTTCCTATCTCTCTCCACAAATGACTCCTATGGTTTCCCATTGCAGACCTGTACTTTCTTTATCATAATGGTTAATATTATTTCCCTTGTTATTTCTGGTTATTATGTTCCTACATAAATTTCTGTATTCATCTCACTTCTCCAGAGGAATGAACCTGCTCTGTCTCACATTGAAACTCTATAAAAGTGTCTCTACCACTGGGTCAGAGTTGACTCTCTCATAGCATCTCTGTTATGAAATGGCATCTCCCCAGTGCAGTTCCTCAAGATTGGGCTGTCCTTCCTGAGCTGATGTCAACAACAGGACCAAGGAATTTCACTCCAAGAGGGCCTGTTGCTCCTTGGATTTCAGAAAGAAAAGCTCATGGTCATGTTGGTAGCTGTTAGAGACCAAGGGTTGCGTTTCTGACCTACCCGTTGGTGTGTGGTTACAGTGGAGATGGTGAATTGTCACTGTGGTACATACCCAGGGCTGTCCCACATGGGACAGGGCAGAGGACATCCTCCAGGAGAGGAGCGTGGAGTTGCCTGGGGAGCCTGGGGGATCTCCAGAGACAGCATGTGCCTGGGGTGGGCACTGACTGGAGCCCCACAAAACAAGAGATTGCGCAAGGTGGCATCACTCAAACAGAAAGTGCTAAATCCATGTATCTGCAAGGAACTCAAGTTGGACACACCCGACCATCCACAGATCAGCTCCAACAGGGAACAGCACCTTTGCAGCCACCACACCAACAGCAGCACACACACAGCTGGAAAGACAACTGGCTCCATCCCCTTCCCCCCCTCAGGCTGATCTGGTGTGAAGGTCATGAGTGGTCCATGCATCCCCTGCAGCATTCACCCATGGGCACTCCGCCCCCACCCCAGTCTCCCTCCCGTGTGGGCCTGGGCTTTGGGTCTGCCCAGATCCCCTGTCCAGACTTGGGGATGTTACCCACTTTTCAGCCCCGACCCTGGCTCTCTCCAGAGCCTGTCACCCTCCTCCTTGCCAGCCCCACTTGGACTTGGCCGGCAAAGCATCTGCAGAAGTTCACCCCCCAACACATACACAATAGCATCGTCACACAGCAAATAGCCAGGAGCAGAGTTTTATAAGAAGGCAGGACAGACCATGGTGATCAGGCACAGGGTTTGGACAGACCAGCAGTGACCAGCCCCCTGGCAATGTGCAGCTGTCCTCTTGCGTCCCCTCCTCTCCCTGTCCATGGGCTTCTTCCTCCCAGTCCACCTGGATCCTTCCCTCTCTCTGCCACAGTCCCCTCCCCAATTAACAACCGTCACCATTTACTTTTTCTCACATCTCTTTAACCACCCGTGGGATCCAGCTGGGGCACACAGAGCTGCCTGTACATCTGGTCCCTTCTCACATGGTTCTCCACCTCCTGCAATTTCTTATGCCATATCCCATAGGTTCCCGTGTCGTATAGCGGTGGCTTCACCCCAGGGTAGGGCTCACCAGAGGCTACTCATCTGCCTGGAGCCTTCACATCTGGTGCTTTTGATGACCTCATGATGCCTGGCTGCTCCTGGCTAATCATATTTGCTGTAATGAGGTGACCTCACAAGCAACAGCCCAACCTCATTGGCTTTACCCACCTCTACCCCTCTCCACTCCCTGAGTTGGCATCTGTGTTGCTTTGGAGTTTAAGATGTGCTTGATGACATCATAGCACCTGCCTGCCTGCTGCAATAGAAATGGTGTCACAATCCATCTCCCAGCCATCTGATCTTCACCTTCCTCTACCCCTCCCCTCTCCCTAGCTCTCGGCACCGCTGGGTGGGTTTTCTGATGCTCCAGGTGGCATCATGAGGCCTACCCAAGCACCTGGACAATTGGGTGGTTGCAGAAGTGACCTCCAAATCCACCTCCCAGCTATGATGCTTCTCCCTGCATCTTCTTTTCCTGCAACACAAGTAACCTCCCAGCCAACCTCCCAGCCGATTCCCCTTTGCTGGCCTCTCATCTCCACTCCCCAGCACTGTCATTTCTGCTGTACAGGCAGAAACAGGCTCCCCCCAGGGACTGCAGAGCCCGGGTGAGACATCTCGAGTGGTGGGAGGGCAGCCGTGGATGGCAACGGCTCCTCAGAAAAGCAGGCAGGAGGATGAGGAGGTGGAGGTGAGCTCTGTGCAAAGGGGAGGCTGGCATGCACAGAGCTTTGCTTTGGAGGACCCAGAAGGGCTTCTCTTAAAGGGTTGTCAGCACAAGGAAGGCAGCTAAGGGAAACGTGGTCCTAGCGGGCAGGGGACATAGCGACAAAGAGTATAAATACAGCAATTCCTCAGAACAGAGTTTCTCCATTCTGAATGTTGGTAGGAAATGTATTTTGTTGAGTAACTGTGCCCACCTACACATTTTTCTATACACTTACTTACACAGAGATTTTTATATATGCTCGCATAGGAAGACAAGTAACACAGATTTGATGAGATTAGTGCAATTTGGCCACTAACAAGGAAAGCTCAGTCATCTCAGAAACAGCCTATGATTTGCCCCATCACCTTTCCAGGGACTGAAACGATGCTGAGCAGCCTGTGACAGAATGCCCAGCACAGGCTGAGCAGCCTGTGACCCAATCCTTCTTCTTGCTCTTCTTGAAGGTGGGTTTGATTTCTGCCTTTTCTGAAGGAACATCCCTGACCACTCTGGCCTTTCCAAGATGCTTGAGAGAGGTCCCACGATGACACTGGCAAGCTCCACCAGCACCTCTCTGCCCCTTCCCACACCAAAAGCCTTCTCAGCATCCCACACTTCCCGAGGAGTGCCTGGGACACAGCACACCTGCCCAGGTCCTCTGTTCGGAAGAGAACCAGAAGAGATTTCTTCTGGCCAGGCCCATGACCTCAATGACTTCTCTGTGCAATTCACAGGGTGGCACCTCTGATGCACTCACAGGATGCCCACGGTAACAGGAAGAGGAGGACTGGGTCTAAAAAGCAGGTTATGAAAGCAAAGCATGTGAGTGCCATGGTGTCACTGTGTGAGAGCTCCAGAAATCATAGAAGGAGTGCTCCAGTACGTTGGGGCCACAGAACTGTATCTAGGACAACCATGAAGTGACTCCTGCAGAGGACAGAAATACCCTAGCAAAGGTTCAGCTGCCTTCTAAAGAAAGACCTTCCAGTTTGTAAGCCTTGCAGAGAGAAGCGGGTGGCACACAGCCTGGTACCAGTAGTAGGATGTGGCCACCAGCAGGAAACACTCAGTGCATGTCAAAGGTGCGGGAAATAGCACTAACGCCGCTGTGATCAGAGATGGTGCTGTCCCCAGTCACAAAGCTGGCCAGCAGCTGGGACAGGGTGGTGGAGCTGTAGCAGGAATCCAGGGGGGACAAATTCCCCAGGAAGAAGTCCATAGGGTTGATCGGATACTGGTTTGCCACCAGGAGCACAATGACGAGCGTGTTCACAACCCCAGTCATGGGGCAGGACATGAGAGAGACGAGGAAGAGATTTGTTGAAGGGTTGGGGACATTCCCCGTTTGCAGTAGGGGAAACTCCACCGGTGATGTCTGATTTTCCCATTGACGTTTCTCCATGGAAGGCTAAGGTCCTTCTTGTCCCCTCTGATCTCGATTTAGGACACCTATGAGGAAGAACATTTGTTTCTTTGTTACTTGCTTAAAGAAATCGTGAAGGAAGTTCAGAGCAGGGAAAGAGGGAGGTGTGTGTGCCTGTGAGTGTATTCATGTTTCCTAAATGGTCTCTGTGCTTTGTGAAAGGGTGAAATGCCTTATTCGGGAGGGCAATGCCACTCATGGAGCAGCACCCTTCTGACTGCAGAGGTGAGGGGCTCCTCACACCTGCCGCTTCCATGGTGTGTGATGAGAGGGACAGGCCAGAAAGGCAGGGGAGGGGGATGCAGCAGACAGGGGCAGTTGCAATGAGCCTGTCCAAAGGCAGGGAGATGAATGTAGCTGGGACGGTGGGGGGTGTTCCCGGAGTGGCACACGGAAACGTCAGGGCTCGGGGAGGTGTCCACGCCTGAGCTGGCCTCACGCACTCCTCACACACAGAGGGCTGTTCAGAGACAGGAGCCCTTCCCTTGCACACGCACAGGCAGAGCACTGCAGCACTCACAGTGTCCCCCCGGCCTCCTGCTGCCATTCCCAGCGGCTGGCAGGCACCTCAGCCCTGCGCTGTGCCGCCCTGCTCCGCACTCCTCTGAGATGCCCCACAGCACGAGGCGTGGACACAGGGACCTGTTCAAGGAAGCACATCCCGGGGCTGCATTCAGGTGGTTTCCCAGGGGACGTCACTCCCAACGTGAAGTCCCCTCAAGACGCTGTCTGTCCCACAGACCTCCATGGCACCCCCAGGGGTAGATGATGGCATTTGGGCTCACTCGGATTCGTATTACAGCACACACACGATGTGCATGCTTACATCTCGTCTGTACAGTGCAAAGGTGGACTTCTGACCTCGTCATTCGGTGTCCTCCATGGAGGGACAACCAACCTCTCTGAGCTGGGGTGAGAGGCCAGTGCTGGAAGTGGAGGTTGTTACTGGCTGGTGGGTGACAATTGCCCTGGGGCAGCTTCCGCGGGGTGCCCAGCGCACACGGGCACAGCCCCTGCTCTGCTGGTCCTTTATGTCTCTGCCAGGAGCCTGGCTGTGCAAGGACACTGTGGTGTCCCCCCGCCCTGCACCCTCACACACTTTCCAGGTTCAGCTGGTGGTTCCCTCCCTGGGACTCTTTCCAGCCCAGCCCAGCTCTCCCCCAGCTCTCCCCACCTCCCCGCTCTCACTCCAGCCCAGCCCAGCGGAGAAGCCCGCTCTGGGCAGGCCCTGCAGAAGGAAATGGAGGAAAGGGCGGGCAGTGACAGTGTCTCTCTGGCGGGCATGCTCAGGATGTCCTGACGCCAGGCAGCCCGCAGCCCCTGGTCCAGGCCCGCTCCCAGCACAGCACAGAGTCCTGGCCCTGGGGCTCCCCAGGCAGCTCCTGCTGCCCCAGTGACAGGACAGCCTGCCCCAAGCTGGCACCTGCAGCAAAGGCTTTCTCTTTCTGTGCCTCCCTGCTCTTCTCCCGGGACATCCCGTCTCCCCACAGAGCCTTTCCCCAGGGGAACACGTCTGCGCTGGCCTGGCCGGCCATTCCTGCACCCTCTCCCCAGGCTCCCCACAGCCCCCGAGCTGGGGGTGCTGCTCTGCAGAGCACGTGGGCTCTGGTGCCCAGGGCCACGGGGAGACTCTGTTGGGCTCTGCTGGTCAAGCTGGGAGCAGACCCAGCTGATGGTGGTCACAGCTGCTGACCGCCTCCCACACAAGCTCTTATGTGGCCATGGAGGGTGCCCAGAGGTACCATGCCTTATTCCAATGCTCTGAGATGTGTTTGGGTGCCGCACTGGATCCAGTCTATGAAAGTGCACTGAGGGTAAAACGAATCACTCGCCAGACTCCTTTTCCTGTGCCTGCTGTGGCCCCTGGGGTGGCAGAGCTCTCGTTTGCTGGTTCACACCCAAATTTAGGATATTATCTCTGGGTGGCACCACGATGGACAGGCTCATGTTCAGTGGCCTCCAGTCCCTGCTGACTCCCTGGCACACGCTGTCCCTGCAGATCCCCGTGCTCTCCTGGCAGCTCCGAAGTCCCTCCAGAAAAACATTCACCTGCCATCAGCCCTGTCACATGCTCTGCAGCCCCAGGAAGGTTAATTGGAGACCATTCGTCATCTGCATGGGTGCTGGCCACGAACAAGCCAAACCTGAACCAGCCCTAAGTCCCTAGAAGGCCATACTGGGACCTTCACCTGATCACACTGAGCCCATGGAGATACAAGCAAAGCAAGGAGTCTCTTCAGAGTCTATTCCTTGGGCAGGTTCTTGAGAGAAACCTTGGAAGAAGACCTGAGCCTTCAGACACTGTACCAAGGAGATCCCTTTCATGGCTGAACTGCTGTTCTGGAGGCCAGCTCTGTCACAGAAGTGCCCATTGCCTGTCCCTGCCTGCGGTCACAGGACTGCCACACCACAGGGCTGTGACCAAGCTGCCAGAGCACTCAGGCCTTGCACCAACACAAGGGCTCAGGAGGAGAGTGTGGAAATGGAAAAAGAGCAGCTCCAGAAAGACCAGACGCTGGTGCTCCCTGGCAGTGCTGCTGTGCCGGGACTCTTTTCCCCTCCACCTCTGCACACAGGAACTGCCCTGCAGCTCCAGAGAAGGTCTCACGGGAAGGATCTCAGAGAAACAAGTGGCCACAGGGTCCTTAATTTTGTTTAAATGCACAGAGAGCACGGTTCTTCATCTACAAAGTCTGTAACAGCTAGACAGTGAAGTAGAAGTGGGATGAATAATAACAGTTCGTTGTGCACAACATCATTATCACAAGAAAAACAAAAAACCCCACGCCCCCCCCACCAAAATCTTCTGAAGGCAGGCTGGGGCTGTAATGAGTTACATTATCAATGCTATGCAGAGGAAAACAGGCAGTTTGTTGCTTCTGAAAAACATCCAGTCATGATTTTCCTCAGTGCGTCCTTGAGCTCCTGGTTCCTCATGCTGTAGATGAGGGGGTTCACTGCTGGAGGCACCACCGAGTACAGAAATGACACCATCAGGTCCAGGGATGGGGAGGAGATGGAGGGGGGCTTCAGGTAGGCAAACATGGCAGTGCTGACAAAGAGGGAGACCACGGCCAGGTGAGGGAGGCACGTGGAAAAGGCTTTGTGCCATCCCTGCTCAGAGGGGATCCTCAGCACGGCCCTGAAGATCTGCACGTAGGACACCACAATGAAAACAAAACACCCAAATAGTAAACATGCACTAACCACAAGAAGCCCAACCTCCCTGAGGTAGGAGTGTGAGCAGGAGAGCTTGAGGATCTGGGGGATTTCACAGAAGAACTGGTCCACAGCATTGCCGTGGCAGAGGGGTAGTGACAATGTATTGGCCGTGTGCAGGAGAGAAGTGAGAAACCCACTGGCCCAGGCAGCTGCTGCCATGTGGACACAAGCTCTGCTGCCCAGGAGGGTCCCGTAGTGCAGGGGGTTGCAGATGGCAACGTAGCGGTCGTAGGCCATGACAGTGAGAAGAAAATACTCTGCTGTGATGAAAAAGGCTAACAGAAAGAGCTGTGCAGCACATCCTGCGTAGGAGATGTCTGTGGTGTCCCAGAGGGAATTGGCCATGGCTTTGGGAACAGTGGTGGAGATGGAGCCCAGGTCAAGGAGAGAGAGGTTGAGGAGGAAGAAGTACATGGGGGTGTGCAGGCGGTGGTCGCAGGCTATGGCGGTGATGATGAGGCCGTTGCCCAGGAGGGCAGCCAGGCAGATGCCCAGGAAGAGCCAGAAGTGCAAGAGCTGCAGCTCCCGCGTGTCTGTGAAGGCCAGGAGGAGGAACTGGGTGATGGAGCTGCCGTTGGACATCTGCTCCCTCTGGGTATGGTTATCTGTTGAGGAGGACAAGGCAGTACCGAGTTAGGGCAGACTTCTCTGAGCAAAACCTATCGCATGTCTCATTGCAACCCCACACTCAGACTCTTTTCAGGAAGAGCTCTCTGCAGCTCCCGCACTTGAGCTCCGGGTTTTGCTGGCTGAGGGGGCCACTGGGAGCAGGGACTCTGTAATGGGCTCCCGAGGAGTCCTTCTTGCTGTGCAGCGAGAGGGATCTAGGAACACAGGCTGATCTCAAATTCAATGCACTCAGATCTAGCAAAGAGCTTTTTTGGCATTGTTGGTTGGAATTTGCCCAACTGCAGAACAGAGCTGAGGGCATTTGGGTTTGTTTCTTTTCTTCCAGTTGCACCTCTGCCACATTTAGGAGTGGTTGTGGATGGTTGAAATCCCTGCCATTTCTAATGCACTCCAGGTGAAATCTTGTGGGTCCTGAGAGGCAAAGGGAGGGTCCCTCAGTGCAGGGAGAGGAGAGCTGCTCTGCCCATCAGCCCTGTGCTCAGCTGCCCTGTGCTGGCAGCTGGGAGCTGGAGGATGGTCCCACTCAGGTGGTCCCCTTAAAAGAAACGAGACCCTGCTGAGAGCAGAGGAATGTAGGTTCAAGGAGGAGATGAGAGGCCCCTTGCCTTCTCTCAGGGTACCTGAGGAGGATCTCATCTCCCCCCTCCCAGGCTGGGACACCGAGGGATCATTGCAGCTGCCCACCCGCAGCTGCCCACCCACAGCTGCCCAGCACCATTTCCACGGCCTTAGCACTGGGTGTCTTCTCCATGAGGTGCTCTCCACCATCTCTGTGGTCTCCACCATCTCTGTGGTCTCCACCATCTCCCTGCTCTCCACCATCTCCATGGTCTCCACCATCTCCCTGCTCTCCACCATCTCCATGGTCTCCACCATCTCCATGCTCTCCACCATCTCCGTGGTCTCCATCATCTCCCTGCTCTCCACCATCTCCCTGCTCTCCACCATCTCCCTGGTCTCCACCATCTCCATGATCTCCACCATCTCCCTGCTCTCCACCATCTCCCTGCTCTCCACCATCTCCCTGCTCTCCACCATCTCCCTGGTCTCCACCATCTCCCTGCTCTCCACCATCCCCATGGGGATCCTAGGTAGCACAGAGGTACTACAGGAGAGCTGTGCCCTTCTGGAGGGCACCCTGCAGCCCAGCAGGATGCCCCAGGGAGATAGCTCAATGTCCCAAAGCTGCCTGGAGGACACTTGGGCTCTTTGCTCCCATGGACACGTCTGCGTAGCAGGACCCAAAGGGTGGGTGTCTGAACAGGAGCTGAACCTGCCACCCCCGATGCCCACCCCCCACACTGACTCAGCCAATCCAACGGGGAGAACAAGGGCAGCACAGGCAGGAGGGGATGGCAGTGGAATGCCACAATGCTCCTGCCAAGGGAGGAGGGACACGCAAAGACAGATGGAAATCAGGGGTTTGTCCTTTTCTGGACTCTGGCTGCTGCAGGGGCAACGCATGCCCGAGACACACGGGCCTGGGGGCAGAGGCTCTGCTTAGGGTGGGAAAGGAGACCAGGGAGAGGTGTCTGCACCGCAGGGACGGCAGGGAGGTGCCCACATCCCCCTCCCCAGTGTTTCTGGCAGCAGCTCCCTCTCACCCCTGCCCATCTCTCTGCTGCTTGGATCTGTTCCTGCCAGGAGCCTTCTCCCTGTCCCCAGCTGTGCTGGTTTGGGCTGTTGGACAGTCCTGGGCAGCCCTGGCTGCACATCCACCTTCACAGCCCTGCAGGCGTCCCCGGGAGAAGGGAGCTGTCTTGCCCCGTCCCTCTGAGGGGGCAGCAGGGAAGCTGCGTGCTCTGGAGCACGTCCTCCTCCTCCACCCCAGAAAAGCCAGCAGAGCCATCCTGACAGCTCCTATCAGCCGTGGCGTGTGCCAGGTCTAGGAGACACTTCCAGGAACTCATCTGCATTGCCCTGCAGCCAGAGACTTACCGTGTCATGGGCTGTGGTGTGCTCCCAACTGCATTGAAAGTCTGACTGCTCTTGTCTGCCCTCGGTGCCTGCAGGCAGTGCCCCCAGCCCTGCTCCTGGGCAGAGCTGTCTCTCTGCAGCGCTGCCCGCTTGCCAGGAGCTCCCTCCATCCCAGGAGCCCAGCCCAGCTCAGCAGCAGAGGACCAGCCCAAGGCACCACTTGCTCTGCCCCCTCGGGGCTCCCTCAGGGATGTCCCTGGGGAACCGACTGTGGAACAAGCTGAAGTCATCACTGATGTTTCCTCCCTCCACTGGGCAGGGACACTTCTTTCCAGCAGGGGCATTTTCCCTATCAGAGACAGAGTTAGGTCGAAGAATCCCCTCTTCTTGTCCCACTCTGAGACAGGACACCCAGCCATGGATAGGGAGGAATCTCCTCTACCTCCTGTACCCATGCAAGCCACAGGTGACATCTGAGGTGCCAGAGGTGGTCCAAGACACATGCAGGTCGCTGTAAGCTCTGATGGAGCATTTCAGAGGGACAGGGCAGCGCCTGGGGTCATCATTTTGGAAGCCGGTGGGGCATTCCTTTGGCCAGCTGAAGTGACAGCAGATGCTGACATTTAGGACAATGAAACCTGGTCGTTATGTCCAGGGCAGCCTATAGAGGTATTCCTCTGCGCAGATGGGGTCATTGCCATTGGAGAGCTAAGTCTCGCTCTCTTCTCCATCAGCTGTGTTTACCACATCTCCATTGACAGTTATGGCAGGTTTCTCCTCGACACCCCCACAATGCCTAACCTACTTCAGGGCAGCTGCTCAATTTAAAGGTTACCTACATCCTGTGGTGCTACCTGAGATGCCAGGGCTCTCCAGCACAAGCGCGTGCAGCCAGCAGGGACAGCACAAGACCTGCAGGAACACCGTCCCCATTCAGAGCATGTAACCGACCCCAGGAGAGCCACAGATATGTTTGGTGCTTTCGTTCACGGAACTGCAGTGAGGCGAGTCCTGTCCCATCTCTACCCAGTAAAGGCAGTGCTTCTCCCACATCCTTTAGTCATCCCTTTGATGAGGCAACCAAGGAACAGACCAGTGATTTTCACAGTGTTCCTGTCCAGCCAAGGACACCTTTCAATAGCACCTTGTCCTTCCTGGAGATCAGCTTCACCTCCAGCACAGGCCCTCCGGGGCTGCAGAGACACCACAGGCAGCAAAGCCCTCTCCTGCCAGGGCTGCACAGTCCAGCCCTGCTTCTCTCTGCTCCTGAGGACAGCAGGGTTTGCTCTCCCTAGGGACACCTCATTTCCTCTTTACGTTGCCACCTGCCAGCCACCCCAGCATGCTCTGAAGCAAAGCTTCTGCTTGCGTGGGAGCTTGGGCACTTGGTACCAGCTTTCTTGGTTACACATCTGAGCTCGGCCCTGGTGCCGCGGCTGAGGTCCAGCACATCTCTGCTCTGACAGAAAGAACCTATAAGCAGGGAGAGGAAGGGGACGAAGTCTTATTTAACCAGCCTGAGGAAGTGTTGGGTCCAATGACCTCACGTCTTACTGGGGACGTTAAAGACCCTGTGCATTGAGTTTACATGGGAAGGTTTTGGCAGTGGTGAGGGTGGCTGCAGGGGGGCTTAGGTGAGAAGCGCTCAAGAGCTGACTCCATGTCGGATAAATCCAATTTCAGCTGGCTCCAAAATGGACCAGCCACTGCCCAAAGCTGAGCCAATAAGCAATTCTGGTGGCACCTCTGTGATACCACTGAAGAAAGGATAAAAACCAGAGTGCAGCAGCTGTAAGAGAGCGGAGGGAGGCACTCTTTGTCCTCTTTGTGGCCTTTGTGTCTTGAAGCAGGACTCTGGAGGAGAAAAACCAGCAGTGGCTGTGGATCAAGTCAGGGGTTACTGGAGCAAGCTCAGATGTTAACAGTCCACAGAACTGGTGGGGCTGCATCCAAGGGTGCTGAGACAGCCAGCTGATGTCACAGCCAGGTCACTCTGTGTTGTCTTTGCAAGTTCATGGAGATCAGGGAAACTTCCCAACAACCTGGAATAATTATGCTGTGTGCATCTTTCCACAAGGCGCAGAGGACGAGCTGGGGATCCAGAGGCTGTTCAGCCTCACTTTGGTGAGGAGTGTGTCAGAGAGCATGTCTTTTGGATTCCATTTCTGTGAGTCCGAAAGAGAAGGTGACTGGATGAACCCAGGGCAGATCATGCCTGACCATCCTCATTGCTTTCTGAGATGGAAGGACTGCATTTCCTGGTACGGGAGGAGTGGTGGGTTTCATTTACCTGGAGTTCTTGAGGGCTTTCAACACCATTCCCCACCATATCCTTGTCTCCACGTTAGGACATTGCTGTTGGGATGGGTGGATGAGTAGATCAGTAAAAAACCAGGTGATGGCCATGCCCACTCAAATGTCCATTCAGTTCATTCAGTCCTCGACTTGGGCTCCAGGGGTTGTGATGGTCAATCAGGACAGGCAAGATGCTTGTGTTGGACTGTTGGGCGCTGAAACCAGATCAGGCTGGATCGCCACTGCGCTTGTCCCGTTCCTTAGGAGGTTCATCCCCCATTCTTTTGGGTGGCTTCTGCTGCAGTACAACTATGACATCATACAGCTACGGTATCATACCACTATGGCATACTACAACACAAATGATGGGTTATTTTCACCCCAGATTTTATCTCCTTGAGGTGCTGGGGGCATGAGAAGACAGAGGCCAGTGTCTCCCTGTGTCCCCTCCTCAGTTCCCTCACCTTATTTGGAGGTGTTGCACTCCTTAATTCATAATCTTCATGAGTCAAATTCACCTGTTCTCCACAGATGGCTACAGTACGGCTATATATCTTTGGTGATGCTTTCTAGACAGTCTTTAGCCCTCAAAAAGAGAAGCACACAATATCTGAACACTTTCCAAAAATCACGCTTGCTAGCAAAATTAACCTGAATTAAACCTGACCTATTAGGACAAAACTCAGCTGTGTATGGACTGACAGACCTGTGATGACCCCCTCTCATTTCATCCTTTTTTGCCACCCCTTGTTCAGGCTTTGGGAAGACAGGAAATTGATAAAGGTGAAGTTCTTGCGTGCCAGTGATTGAATTCTCGCCCTCGGACTCAGCTGAATCCCTTCTCCTTGGGCAACACTGAAAGGCCCAGGCTAAGATGTTTCAGTACGTGGGCAGATGCCTGGTCCTCTATCAAGACAGCAACGCGAGCAATTGCACAATGCTACAGGTAATGAAAGGGGGCACTTATTTCATGGATTTGCTGCCCAAGGTAGAAAACACCCCAGCAACCATCTCAGAAACACCAAAGGAGGGTACAACATAAGAAAAGCATGGCCAATGGGGAAAGGATTAACTGGTGTGGTAGGTAAACCCCAGCCAGCACCTCAGCCCCTGCCCCGTCCTTGCTCACTGCCCCCAACAGCAAGATCGGGGAGAGAATGAGAAGGGCAAAAGGGAAAAAACTCATTGGTTGAGAGAAAGACATTTTCACAAGTAAAGCAAAGCTGCCCAGGCAGGCAAAGCAAATGAGGAATGAATTCACTCCTTCCCACTACTTGCAGGCAGATGTTCAGCCATTCCCAGGAAAGCAGGGCTTTATCATGCGTAACGGTTACTTGGGAAGACAAATGCCATAAACTCAAATATTCCCCCTTCCTCTTCCTTTCCCTGAGTTTTTTATTGCTGAGCATGACATCATATGGTACAGAATGACCCTTTGCTCAGCTGGGGTCAGCTCTCCTGCTTGTAGCCCCTCCTAATTTCTTCTGCTCCCCCCAGCCTACTCGCTGGTGGAGCGGTGTGAGAAACAGAGAAAGCCTTGACGCTGTGTAAGCTCTGCTCATCAATAGCTACAACACCGCTGTGTTATCAACACTGGTTTGGTCCTAAATCCACAGCACAGCACCACACGGGCTGCTATGGAGAAAATTAACTCCAGCCCAGCCAGAGCCAGGACAACAGGGGAGGCTCCTGTTTTGGGAGGGTGTGAGGGGGATAATAGTGAAGAACTGTAGAGTGGGGAAAAGGGAAGCAGGGAATGAAAGGTGAGGAAAAGGATGTCATCAGGGCTGTGTGGGGTTCCTGTGATGCAGCCCTGCACCCAATGTGAATTATCTCCACATCAGAGGGAACCCGAGTGATTTCCCTAATGTTGACGACATGAAGGGGAAGGAACGAAAGTTTCATTCAGCCTGGAAGTGATCTTGTAAGATGCCTACATTTTTACTCAAAGCAAGGTCACACCAGATTGCTCAGGGCTTTATCCCTGTGGGTCTTTGAAACTTCCAGGGATGGAGGCAGCGCACACTCTCTGGAAAATGTCTTCCCATATCCGACTGTCCTCATGTGTCAAAAGTTTCTTCCTGTATCAAGCCTGACCCTCTCTTCTTCCCCAGGAACAAGGAGGCCCATTGCCTCTTGCCCTTGCGTCTTGCACTACAGTGTCTTCTTGGGAAGCGCACCGTAGGCAGTGCAAGGCTGTTACCTCCTCTCCCAAAAGCCCTCCATTCTCCAGTTGGAACAAGCCCAGCTCCCTCAGCCCCTCCTAACAGGGCAAGTGCTCTAGCCCTGACCATCTTGCTGGCCCTCCACTGAACTGGCTCCACTTGGCCAATGTCTCTCTGGCATTGTGGGGCACCAAAACCTGGTCAAGTGTTCTGGATGTGGTCTAACTTGTGCTGAGCAGAGGAAGAGAATCACTGCCACTGGCTGTGCACTACCGCTGACCTGCACTCAGCACCGCAAACCCTCGCATCTCACTGCCCCCAGAAAACGCCCTGAGACACCCATGAGGGAAGAATCCCCATTCCTAGGGTACGGGGCTCAGGGCTTGGCCATCCTCCTTAAGGAAACACATCAAGGCCTTTCACAGCCACTTACACGTTCATTTTTCTACCTGTATCCAGGGCCTCTGAGCTCCTGCTTCACCAGCCCCCAGGGACAGTCACCTTGTCTGGTCGTTCCCTCCATGGTCTCTTCAGTGATGGCCCTCAGTGGGGCCCGCTGACACCCTCAGAAACTTGGAGGCTTGGTGCTGACTTTTAGATCTCCAGAGCCTTGTTCAATCTGCTTTCAGTATCTGCAGTTCAGGAACTTGGCACAAGAGGGCTCCTGAACATGCAAAATTCCCTAACAAGCCAAGTCTCTGGGCATAATTATCCTTAATTCCTCAATTTCTATGTGGTTAATCAGAGAGATTTCAGAAGGGTTGTCAAAGTAAGAACATTTTCATAAAAAATCACAATAAGAAAGGATTTCTTCTTTTTCAACTTTTCTTCCTTTTTCTGCTTCCACATTAAGGGATATCAGCAGTCCCCAATTGATACTGGTCCTGAGCATCTCCTAACTGAGTATGGACATACAGGGAAGGCAAGGCCCTTTATGTCAGACACTCCATGGGAAGTGTTTGTCCCTACCCCAACCCCCCCCATTTCTCCCATCACCCACCTGAGATTTAGAGCAGCCTTGTTCAAATCAGACCTTTCTCCACTACAGTCTGTAGCTGCGTGTTTCAGCCCATTGGCACCAACTCCCACCTGCTTTACTTGGAGAACGACCTGCACACAGGCACAGAAAGGTGCTTCTTCATTGCCAAGAAGCAGAACCAAAGTCAAGCACAGCTCATTAAAAACCCAAAAGACATTCCTCAACTGTATATCAAGTCCATGTTACCTCCACCGAAGTCCACTTCCCACTGTGGATGACCATACACCAATGGAAAACACATTATTGTCTCCAGCACACATCCCAAGACACCTCAAAGCACTCCCTGCCCCTGACTCTGCCCATATTTGCTCTTTGCACCCCGTCAGTCACACACTGGAGTCACAAACTCCCTCGAGCCACAGGGAGAAGCAGAGAGACAAAGCGAATGAAAAGCTTTGTTCTGAGCATGGAAATCGGCATAAATCTGAACCTGTAATGCTTACAGGAGCATCTTCAAGTAGACTCTGCAGCATCTAGACCCACTCAGTTTTCATTGCCTGCAGGTAAATTACATATGACTTCACTGCAGGTGAAGAGAGGGATGAGAGTGATCTCTAATGTTGGACACCTCGAGTGCAACTGCTGAGAGGTCCCTTTCTAGTCAAGAGAGAGAAATGAGGTGTCTCAACCGAGGTGCCTTGGCCTTCTCTGCCTGGCCACCAGCTCCTGCTTCAGAAAGGCTCCTGTAGGTCCTGGGTCACATTTCCCTGTCCCACGGAAGGGCTTCAGCTACCCCCATGTATCTTGGAGGCAGTGGCCACCTCTGTGCTGGCAGCTGCATCAATCCCTGAAAGAAGATGTTAGGCAAAAGTTGAAACATGTCCAGAGAAGAGGTCTGTGTAATGACTGTTGAGAAGTCTTCATTTTCAGAACTTTGAGGTTGGTCTATAAATTCTCATGGTTTTTGTCATAGGCCATGGCCATGGCCATGGCCAAGCAAGACGACGACCCTTTCTCTCCCTCTATGGAAATATAGATTTCTACAGCCATTTCCAAAAATACATTTCCTCCCAACGCTTTGAATGAAGAAATTATTCTGCAGAGCTGCAAGACATCCAGGGAGTCCCGAAGCTGTGTCACTTGGAGGGGCTCGTCCGCCCCAGAAATGCAATCCAGAACAACCTCTGGGACATGTTATTCATCCAAAGCAAAGCTAACCAGCCTTTCCCTCCCCAGTTCATCCTCTGGGACTCTTTGAAACAGGCATGCAACTTTTGCTTTTGCCAGTCGTCAGGGAGTCCCCCCAGTCTTCATGACCTGTCAAAGATGATGGAGACTGGCCTCGCTCTGACATCATCTTGCTCTCTCAGCACCCTTGGATGCAGCCCCTCCATTCTCATGGTAACATCTGAGGTTATTTCAGGGTCACGACGGCCAAGGCTTACATCGACCTTCACATCCCTGACCAGCTCTGTACTGCTTGTGAGTCTCAAGTCCGGGTTTGGATTGCCCTTGTTGGCCCATCTGGCAGCTGTGCTAAGAAGTGGTTCCCCAGACATAAACCGCCTGGACTGTTTGCATCCTGCTGTGTTCTCCTTCCAGAAGATGCCAAGGCCATTACAATTCCCCATGAGAGCCAGGCTTCTGCAGCCAGAGACTTCCTTGGGGTGCTTAGAAAAGACTAAGCCAACTTCCCCACCCTGACAGTGGGTTCCTTATCTCCAACCACGATGTCACCTTTACTGGCCTCTCCTCTGACATTCACCCAACTTGTCACTTCCCCATTGATGAGCTCCATACATGCAGTGAATTTCTTCACTTTGAGGGAACCCCACTCCTGACCCTTCCAGCCTGGCTCTCCTGAAAAGCCTCTACCCAGCCATTGCAGCACCCCAAGCTGTGTCACTTGTCCCACCATGCCATGGCACTTCCTCCATGCATGTCAAAAAGCATAGACTCCAGCTCGTCCTGGCTGTGCCCCTGGCTGAGGGCATCAGTGCACATTTGGGCTGTAGCACTGCAGGTGCAGCCCCAGGCCAAGCTCTCACTTGTCTTAGGCAAACGTGGGACCAAGTGTCCAAGCCCCCGTGTGTGCAAAGGCTTTGCTTCACAGCAGAGACATGCCGGGGTGGAGAGCAGGTGGAAACAGAAAGCTGAACCTGGGTGCCAAGAGAGTGAGCAAACCCTGCTGTCCCCAAGGGCAGAGAGGACCAGGGCTGGGAAGGGCAGCCCTGGCAAGACATGGGTTTGCTGTCGGTGGGGTCTCTGCTGTCCCCGAGGGCCTTTGGTGGAGGTGAAGCTGATCTCCAGGAATGACAAGGTGCTACTGAGAGGCCCACTGTGACAACTGTTGGTCTGGTCCTTGACTGTGTTCTCCAGGGGGTGAGGGAAGGTTGGTGGAGAGAAAAACCAGAAGTCTGAAGGTGTAGGCACACGCGTGGTGACCCTGGTGTGATGGGCTTCCCATTCATGGAGTGCCCTACCTCTACTGGAGAGAGAAGGGACGGACCTTGCCACGCTGCAGGGGTGGCAATCAGTTTCTGGCCCAAAGGCACTGGATCTGTCGCAATGCTGTCTGGGTGTCTGTCACACCCTCGCTCTGCATGGGGATGGCTTTCCTGTGTAGGACCATCGCTGTCCCTGCCAACTGCATGTCGCTGTGTGTGAGAGCCTTGGCACCTCACCTACCATTACAGGCCTGTATCTGGCCTTACATGGAATAACTGCCCTGAAGTTGATTGGGCAATGCGAGAATGTTCAGGACACCACCGCCATTAGAGTCAATGGAGATCTAGTCAACCTGGCGGATGGGAAAGACAGAGAGGAACTGAGCTCTCCCTGTGGTACATGACTCCATCAGATGAATCCCTGCGTAGGCTGCCCAGAACATAAAGAAGAGAGACAGGCTCCATCATCCTAAATGTGGGCATCTGATGCCATTTCCACTGGCCAAAGAGATTCACCTCCAGCCTCCAAGAAGATGCCCCCAGATGCTGCCCTGTCTCTCAGCATTGCTCCACTAGAGCTTGCAGCTAGCTCCAGGTATCTTGGACCACCTCTGGCACTCCAAATGTCCCCAGGTCTTTGCACGTGACCACGTCAGCCCTGGCCTCCATCTCCATTAATTAGCAGGGAGCTGAGAGAAGGAGCTGACATGCAGGTGTCTGCTGTGTGCACACCTGAGCTGAGGCCAGAGGAATCCCACCTCCTGTGGGCTTGTGCTGTGCGTGGGGGGCAGCTGAGCCCACTTCTAGCCCCAGGGCCACAAGCATGGAATGGGGGCTGAATCCCTTCCCTGGGCAGTGCTAAATGAGGTCCTTCCCTGTCCCTGTCCGGGTGTCCTGTGTACAGATGGGCCAATGAAAAGGTGATTCCTGGAGCTGACTCTTCTTCAGATGGGAGAAATGCCCCTGCTGGAAAGAAGTGTCTCTCCGCAGCTGAGGGAGGGACCATGAGTGATGGCTTCAGGCTGCTCCCAGCAGGTTCCCTGGAGGCGCAGGGACACGTGGAGGGAGCCCCGAGGGGGCAGAGCAAGTGGTGCCTTGGGCTGGTCCTCTGCTGCTGAGCTGGGCTGGGCTCCTGGGATGGAGGGAGCTCCTGGCAAGCGGGCAGCGCTGCAGAGAGACAGCTCTGCCCAGGAGCAGGGCTGGGGGCACTGCCTGCAGGCACCGAGGGGAGAGGAGCGAGGCAGAGAGAGGTTAGAGGCAGCCTGGGCTGGGAGGATGCTGAGAATGAACGGGAGGAGAAACCTTCACAGCCCTTGACACGGTAAGTCTCCGGGCGCAGGGCAAAGAAGCTGCAGTGCCTGGAGAGATCTCCAAAAGCTGGCACACGCCACAGCCTGTGGGACATTTCCGGAGGTCTCTCCCACCTTCTCTGGTGTGGAGGAGGAGGACATGGTGCAGAGCAGGGCTTCCCTGCTGCACGGTCAGAGGGACAGGGCATGAGGGCTGCCTTCTGCTGGGGGGGACTGCAGGGGTGTGCAGGCAGGGGTGCCCAGGGCTGTCCTTGCGAGCAGGGTCCCTGCACCCCAGGGGCTGTGTGCTGGGGCAGGGACTCTGCCGCCTGCCAGGGTCAGCACTCAGCCTGCCCGGGGAGCTCCCCACGGCGCTGTGGGGACAAGCTGTGGGTGGAAGGAGCGAGCCCCAGCAGGGCAGGGTCCTTCTGCTGTCGAGAGGCTGCTGCCTGGGTCACGGCTGCTCACAGCTCCAGCTCAGCCCCGGGCATTTCTGAGGGGACTTTTCAAGATGGAGTTCCCTGAAAGGGAAGGTGTCTGTCTTTGGAGGTTTCTCCTCTTGGTTGGCTGGGTGGGCAGTGGGACATTTCCAAGGGCACTTTTCAATTGGAAGGTCAAAGGAGGGATGACTGTTTGGATAAGGAGCTTTCCTGCGTCTGTGTGTTCAGTTTCTGGCTCTGGGGGCTACAGATAGCACCAGCATCCCCTTTCCAGTCTCATCGGGGGTTGTGGGACCTGCTCTTTGCCCCCTGCGCACACGGAGAGGCTGCAGGGCAGCGCTGGGCACCCAGGGGCTGAGATGGGGTCTGTGAGCACTGGCAGGGAAGAGCCGTGGGGCCAGAGCAAGAGCTCCTGGCAGGGACAGCTCCAGGCAGGAGAGATGGGCAGCAAAGGAAGGACCTGCTAATGGAAGCCCTGTTGCAGAGGAGATATGGGCACCTCCCGGCCACCCCTGCAGTGCAGATGCCTTCCCTCAGCAACCCCCTTCATCTCTGCCACCCAGCACAGCCCTCGGCCCTCCCGGCCATGGGGTCTAGGCTGGGAGTCACCTCTCTGTCCAGCAGACCAGCAGAAGAGGCCAAGGGCATCCCTCCTGCCACGTCCCCAGTTCCCACTGACCAGCAATGGGGCTGAGGGCAACTGTCCTGCATTATCACTGCCTGGGAGGTGGCTGCACAGCTGGGTGAGGGGAACGCTGTCCTGAGTGCCCGGCTGCCTCGGCGCTTGCCTCGTTCAGCCAGACCCTCACTGTCTTTTTCCTTCTTTCTCCCTGTGCCTGTTTTAAAGTTATCTTGTTCTGGCTGCCAGACTGCCTGGGGATGGGAATTTCAGCTGCAGAGTCACACCCTGATCTTGTTCGTCCATTCGTGCGGGCATGTCAATGGGAACAAGTGTCCCAGCTTTCCTCTAACCCGAGGGGCTGTGGGCAACGCAGCCTGTGGGGCTGGGGAGTGAGTCAATTGTCTCTTCCTGAGCTGCCAACATTCGGACACTTGGCTATCTCCTTGGGGTGCCCTTCCAAGCTGTGAGCTGCCTTCCAGCATGCAAAGCTGTCCCATAGCACCCTTGTGTTCTCTGAAAGCCCCACGGAGAAACGCAGCGACTCTCTGGCTGAGGAGATGCTGTGGGGATGGTGAAATGAGCCACGAGTGTCCTGGGCTAGAAGTGGGGTGCTGAGACCTTGAGGAAGGGTGAGACATTTCGTGCTCTGCACTGGATCCCTCTGCTCTCAGCAGTGTCTGGCTGCATAACAGAACATAAGAATGTGATCGCCCTCCATCTCAGGAAGGTGCAAGCCCAAGGCAGCTGGGAACAAGACCGGGGGACAGACCAGCTCCCCTCACTGCGCTCTGAGCCACAGGCGATCCTCTTGCCTCGCAGGACTCTCTCTGTTCTCCTGAGTGCAGCAGAAATGCTGAGGGTTCCTGACATCCCAGAACACTCCCCAGGGGAGATGGGGGGAGCTGTCAAAACCCCCAAGCCTCTCAAAATGCCTTCTGCCACCTCAGCTCCTCAGCACGGGGAGTGCAGATGCTGACAGGCCCTTCTGCGTTAGGAGCGGTTCCATCTGACCAAGTCAAACGCCAGCACTGGCCCCTGCCCCCACCCTTCCCAGGAACCCACTGCTGCAGAGCAGGGCTGACTCCTCGGCAGCCAGCGGGCAGAGGCCCTGCTCCTCACGCCACATTCAGCCAGCACCCACCAGAGCTCCAGCCCCGCAGCTGAGGAAGGATTCCTGGAAAATGCAAAGGGGGGGTGTGCAGCAGGGGCAGGGGCTGTGGGAAATGGCTTGGATTTTGCTCAGAGAAGTCTCCCCTAACTTCTTGTGTTTTCCTCCTCCAACAGGTCCCCATGCCCAGAGGGACCAAATGTCCAACGGCAGCTCCATCACCTACTTCCTCCTCCTGGCCTTCGCAGACATGCGGGAGCTGCAGCTCTTGCACTTCTGGCTCTTCCTGGGCATCTACCTGGCTGCCCTCCTGGGCAACGGCCTCATCATCACTGCCATAGCCTGCGACCACCGCCTGCACACCCCCATGTACTTCTTCCTCCTCAACCTCTCCCTCCTCGACCTGGGCTCCATCTCCACCACTGTTCCCAAAGCCATGGCCAATTCCCTCTGGGACACCAGGGACATCTCCTACGCAGGATGTGCTGCACAGCTCTTTTTCTTTCTCTTCTTGATCACAGCAGAGTATTGTCTTCTCACTGTCATGGCCTACGACCGCTACGTTGCCATCTGCCAACCCCTGCACTACGGGACCCTCCTGGGCAGCAGAGCTTGTGTCCACATGGCAGCAGCTGCCTGGGCCAGTGGGTTTCTCAATGCTCTCCTGCACACGGCCAACACATTGTCACTACCCCTCTGCCACGGCAATGCTGTGGACCAGTTCTTCTGTGAAATCCCCCAGATCCTCAAGCTCTCCTGCTCACACTCCTACCTCAGGGAGGTTGGGTTCATCACGTTTAGTGCTTTTCTGGTTTTGGTGTGTTTTGTTTTCATTGTGGTGTCCTACGTGGAGATCTTCAGGGCCGTGCTGAGGATCCCCTCTGAGCAGGGACGGCACAAAGCCTTTTCCACGTGCCTCCCTCACTTGGCCGTGGTCTCCCTGTTTCTCAGTACCATCATGTTTGCCTACCTGAAGCCCCCCTCCATCTCCTCCCCATTTTCAGACCTAGTGATGGCAGTGCTGTACTCGGTAGTGCCTCCAGCAGTGAACCCCCTCATCTACAGCATGAGGAACCAGGAGCTTAAGGATGCCATTAGGAAACTGATTTCATGGACATTTTCCAAGAGTGAGAAATTTACGACCTCTCTCCGTAAATGACTCCCAGAGACCTGATTCCATCTTTTTTTCTTGTTTGTTTGGTATTTTTAATCATTATACTTATCATTATTGCTGCTGTTATTGTTGTTCATGGTTATTATGTTCCTACACAAACGTTTGCATTTGCGTCACTACATCTGAGTCATGTACCTGCTTTGCATGTGTAAGTGCACCTGGTGCCCTGATAAAAGTATGTTTAACACTGGCTCAGAGTTAGCCTCTCTCGTGTCATCTCTGTAATAAAATGGGATCTCGCTGGTGCAGTGCTTTCAGGCTGGGCTCCTTCTCCAAAGAGGCCTGAGGAACTGCACCCCTGAAGCTCCTTTTCCTCCATGTGTTCAGAACTAAAAAGTTTAGTGTCTGTTTGTGAGCTTTTAGAGACATAGGACTGGATTTATGAGTCACCAGCTGGTGTCTGATGCTAGGTAAGATGGTGAGTGTAACTGAGGGATGTACCTAGGGCTTTCACACGGGTGACATTAAGGACACCCGTCCTCTAGGAGGGGAATCTGGAGCTGCCTGAAGAGCACAGTGGTTCTCCAGGGACAGCACGTTCCTGGGATTCAGTAGGTATGGAAGAGGTCTGCAAAGACGGGGTTTGGGGCCTAAAGTGTAGGACATGTGCAGACCTCCTCTGGGCACTCTCCAGTTGCTCCCCACCTGTCTAGAGCAGGAATTCCCACAGAGGGACACACTAGTCCAGGTGTGGCCACACCACGGCTCACTGGAGGGGGATGAAAACTCAAGATGTCTGGGGTGGCCATGCTCCTCCTAATGCAGCCCCATATGCAGTTGACCTTGTTCCTGGTGAGCATGCACCACTGGCTCATATGGTGTCTCTCGTAGTGCCCAGGTCCTTCTCCGCAGGGTCACTGCTCAGCCAGTTAGGACCCAGCCTGCCCTGATATATGGGATTATTCTTCCCCCTGAAGCAGGACTGGCCACTTCTCCTTGAAAAACTTTAGAAGCTTCTGTTGGCTGAATCCCAGAGTTTCTCCAAGTCACCCTGGACTGAAGCTCCATTTTGCCACCTGTTAATGTTAGTGTGCAGATGGCTCACCCTGATTGTGGTGAACCATCAACACAGGATCACAGCATAAGAAACTGCAGGACACTACAGCTAATAAAAGGACTTACTAGTTGTGTACTGACCGATGTAGGAATCAGCACGACAACCCTCTTAGAAACACTATAGGAAGGCACAAAGCAAGCAAAGCCAGGGCCAGTGGGGAAAGAGCAGAGCTGGGGATGATCAAAGAGAAGAATTTGGGAGGGAAAAGAAGGAAAAAGGAATCCAAAGGTTAAGCTCAGATATGATGAGACCTGCTTGGGGTTACCTGCCTAGCAGCCCTGCGTCAATGACTTCAGTGGGACAAAAAAGCCACGGTTGATCGCTCTAAACTTATGTCTGCTTGCTTCCATGGTCCTGGGGAACCTGAGTGCTCTCCCTACCGTCATCAAGGAAAGACCTGTGGTGGAAGAAAATGCACAATCGCTCATCCTGGAAGGGACCTGGGGAGGTCTCTAGGCCAAGTGAAACCACTGTCAGTGGAGAAAAGAGAAACAAGGGTTGGGCTGTTTGGATGCTAGGCTGTGTTAGTGGAAAACATACACCTATATAGGCACACATACAGTAGTGATCACTCCAGAAGCTGACCTTAGACTCTCCATCTATCCAGGAGCTGGCCCTGGCACCCCCTCATCCCTCCAGTTCCCCCACGCACAGACAAACACACACACACACAAATGGCTCCCTCCAGCACAGAAACACAGAGCCATTGAGGCTGGAAAGCAACCAGCTTCCACCTTCTCTGGGCTTCCTCTTCAGGCATGATTTTTGTCAGGAGTTCCTTTCTCATCCATACCAGCCTCCTGAAATGTTACTTGATTCCCTGCGTGTCCAGGTGTACTGTTCTGGAGCCTGAAGAAGACATCCTTGACCATCGAACAGCTCTCCCCAATTCTCTTCAGTGTCATGTCCCGTGGGATTCTATCAAGCAGGTCCCTCAGCAGGCCAAAGCCTGCTCTCCTCAAGTCCTGCTCTTTGCCTTGTTCCCTTCTCTCAGAAACCCCAACTCTACTTTCTCACCCCTGACTGTTACATCCCTGACCTATGATGTCCTGCAGGACACCTCCCCTCACGGGCTCCTCAGTCACCCTTGTCAGGAAGACTTCGTAATAAGCTCCAAAAACCTTCTGGCTGGCTTGCACCTTGCTATGTTGCCCCTTCAGCAGATACTGACATAGCTTAGGCCCGCCATGAGGACCAAGGCCTGGAAACATGAGACTTCTTCCAGTTGTCTGAAGAAGGCGTCATCTACTTCTTCCTCCTGACCACACCTTCCTGAGGTCTGCAGCACACATCCACCCGCCCCAGTGTTGCTCACACCGTTCTGCCCTCTCATGCCGACTGTCCGACTGTCTGTATCCAGCAGTGCTCCACGCATTCCTGCTGCTCTCTCACACAAAGGGCAGCTTCCCCTCCAGACTCAGACCGATGGCTTTATCAGCACCTGACCCACAAGACCCCACAGCTTCTCCAGGAGGTGGTTTAGGCCACATTATCCATCCAGTAGCCAACTCGCAGACTCTCTGGGCTCTCCAATATCCACTCCAGACTTAAGGTCTCTCAAATAACTGGCTCCTGGGCCTCTTTTTATACTAGCTGGCTGCTTTGGTTTGATGTTTGCTGGTGGTTTCACCCACTGACACACACACTGACATCTGCTATTTCCCCCCACAACCACAGCAGGAAATTGAAAGCACAGACCCTGGAAAGCACCTTTCCTTCCAGGTAGTCCCTGCCTTGAAAAGACTTCTTGAAAAGTCCCCCTGGAAATGCCCGGGGCTGAGCTGGAGCTGTGAGCAGCCCTGACCCAGGCAGCACCCTCTCGACAGCAGAAGGACCCTGCCCTGCTGGGGCTCGCTCCTTCCACCCACAGCTTCTCCCCACAGCGCCGTGGGGAGCTCCCCGGGCAGGCTGAGTGCTGACCCTGGCAGGCGGCAGAGTCCCTGCCCCAGCACACAGCCCCTGGGGTGCAGGGACCCTGCTCGCAAGGACAGCCCTGGGCACCCCTGCCTGCACACCCCTGCGGTCCCCCCCAGCAGAAGGCAGCCCTCATGCCCTGTCCCTCTGACCGTGCAGCAGGGAAGCCCTGCTCTGCAGCACATCCTTCTCCACACTAAAGAAACCCTGAGAGCTTTCCTGCCAGATCCTATCTGTAACAGGGTGCGCCATGTCCAGGAGACCTGAAGGGGAAATTCAAATTGTGACTGCTCAGCACTGGTAATTTGTGACCAAGGAATAATCTGGCATGGAGGGCAAGAAGGCCCAACTGCAGAAGGGGTTAAACTGGCTGGAAGCGGGAATGCCAGGGACAGAAGGACTCCCTGTAAGGAAATAAAGTTTCCCTTGGTGACGAGATGAGAAGCCACAGTATTGCCTTGTAGCCATCCTGGAATGTGAGCACTCAGGGACCACCTTTGGGCAGCAGAGCTGCGCTGGGGGATGGACCCAAGGCTGGGCTGAGGTGCCCGGTTCGGACACCCAGAGGATTCGTGCTGGTGCAAGTGTATATAAGGAATCAGTTTGGGACGCATCTTTGCAGACTCCTTGAAGAACCGCTCCTGGTCATAGCACTCTGCCCAAAGCATTGTTCATTAATTTATTTTATATATATATACATTTAAGCACAAATGTGTGTTTAATTTGCCTCAAGGGGTACAATAGAAATTCCCCAACAGTTCTTGACTTCTGTACGTGTTCATACTCCATTAAGAAACCCTCAGGAACAACATCAATCAGAGACTGCTGATATCACTTATTCTGTAAGCAGAAAAAATAGGAAAACTAGAAAAAGCCTTTCTTATTGTTATTTATTATTGAAATCTTTTCACTTTGACTACACGCCTGGAACCACTCTAATTAACCACACAAGAACTGAGGAATTAAGAAAAATTATGCCCAGAGAATGTCATCGTATGACAGCATGCTCACCAATAAAAGCTGAGGAAAAGGACATGGGAGGGGAGGATGTTTGTGGTTATGGCATTTGCCTTCTCAAGTAACTGCTGAGGCCCTGGTTTATGGACAAGGCTAAACATCTGTCTGCTGATGGGAAGTAGGGAATGAATTCCTTATTTCACTTTGCTTGATCGCTCAGCTTTGCTTCACTTAATAAATTGCTTTTCAGCTAGACGCACAAGTTCTGTCGTTTTTGCTCTTCCCCATCCTGCTGGAGGAGAGGAGTGAGCAATGGGTTTGTGCTTAGTTGCTGCCTTGGGCCAACCCACCACACCTGTGCACAGCGTAGCAATGCTGGAGTCAAGATTCTCTCTTCATTTTTTTGAGATTTTTCATGCTGCCACTCGCTTGAAGGAATAGAATATATTTTTGCCATGTATTTTGGTCTAGACTGATGCAGGTTGGCCAGATCATTGGAGATATGTCTCAAGCAATATTTAAGTGTCAGAAAAAGTGACAATTACTGTTCTAGGTCTGTGGTTTTGAGGATTTGTCTTAGCACCAGAGAAGCAGACTTTGGCCTATTCTGGGGAGTTTTAGTGGGGATCCAATGGTCAGCAGCACTGAAGGGCAGAAGAGCTCAGCACAGCTTGTCTTCAAGGACAGCATCCTCCAAGCTCAGCAATGGTCCAGATAGAAACTCAGTTGAATCTAGAAAGGGAATTCAAGGGCACCATAAAGATCTGTCACTACTTCGGGAACAGTTAATGAAGACACAAAGATCATATGGGACTAGTGCTGAATTTAGTAAGAGCAGGTGTAGAGAGATCTGAGATACTCTATGTTCACTTTGCCTCAACCTTCACTAGCAAGGTCTCACAGACCTTTGTGCCTCAAGGCAGGACTCCGGAGAAGAACAGCCAGTGATGGTGAAGTAATCAGGGGTTATTTAAGCAAACTCAAGCTTTCGCAGTCTATGGGACTGAAGGGGCGGCATCCCAGGGAGTTGAGAGAGCAGGCCGATGTCACAGGAAGATCACTCTCCATCATCTTTGAAAGACCATGGAGACTGGGGGAACTCCCTGACAACTGGCAGCACCCAAATGTTGCATACACTTTTCAAAAATGCCCAACGGATGCCTCAAGGCAATACTCTGGAGTAGAAAAGCCAAAAGTGGATAGGAATCATATCAGGGGCCATCCATGGATGCTGAGACTGCAAGACAATGTCACAGTGAGGCCAGTCCCCACCATCTCTGAAAAGTCATGGAGGCTGGGGGGACTCCCTGACAACTGCCAAAAAGCAAATATTGCGTGCATCTTTCAAAAGGACCCAGAGGATGAGCTGGGGAGCTAAAGGCTGCTTAGCTGCACTTTGGATGAGGAACCCAGAGGGTGTCCTCTTGGATTGCATTTCTGAGCATCTGAAGGAGCAAGTGACTGGATGACCCCAGGGCTGATCATGCTTGAGCATCCTCATTGCTTCCTATGGTGAAAGAACCGCACCTCTGGGTGAGTGGAGAGCTCTGTCGTTCTCCAGGACACCAGCAAGGCTTTCAACGCCATCCCCCACATTATTTTTGTTTCCAAGAACAAAGAGGCTGGAAGGATGGGCCAACAGGATCCTCACAATATCCAACAAGGACAAATCAAAAGCCCTGCCCTTTGGGTGGATGGACCCCATGCACTGAAAGAAGTTAAGGATTGCCCATCTGGGTTGCATCTCTGTGCAATAACCCTGTGGTCCTTAGGTTATGCTGAACAAAACCTGAGCTATCAGCAAAGAAGTCCAACAGCATCCTCAGCTGTATGAGCAGGAGCACAGCCAGGGGAAGTGGTTATTCCCCGCTGCACAGGACAGTTTCTGTCCAAGCTGCAGCTCACAGTTGGATGGCTCAAGGCATTAACCCATGTAGGGAGGCTTTGATAAACAACCACATAAATGTAAATCTTTCAGTTTGGGCAACTTAATCCAACCCTTAAAATCAGGCGGGATGAATCCCATTCCTGGCAAAGATCATGCATCAGCTGAAGGGTCCAGCTGCCCAGCTTGGGCCTTGGCATGGTGAGCACCCTCTGGGCCCGGCTGCAGAAGCCCTGCAGTGATATGGCTGTGCCCTGGGCCTCTGTGTTGCAGCTGGGGTCCGGCTCTTGGAGGGCCATGGTCTTGTGACACTGTAAACCCCATAAATATTTGGGATGACAGGAAGGAAGTGCTAGCAGGTGTAGCCATTGCTTGATAGCAAAGAAATAACAGTGGGATCTATCCAACTTCACCAGCTTTCACTGCTCCCAGCTATTTTTAGGTAGGAAATGTAGATGTCAAGTGTACTCATACAAATATATCCTTTGAAGTCAGCTTCTCCATTCCAAGTGTTGGGAGAAAATGCATTTTCGGAAATGTCTGCATAAATCTAAATTTACATAGGGGAAGGGAAAGTGTCATCATCTGGCCAGTCCGTGTCCATGTCCTAGGAAAAAAGTCATAAGAATTTATAGACAACCCTCAAAGTTCTGAAGCCCTCACATCGGACTCGGAAATGTGACTCAGGGCTGGAGCCTTTCTGGAGCAGGAGCTGGTGGACAGGCAGGGTAGGCTAAAGCGTCTCTGTTGAGACAACTCATTTCTCTCCCTTGAGTAGAAAGGGAAGCCTGGAGAAATCCACCTGAGGTGTCCAGCACTGGAGGAGAATGAGAAATGAGTGGGTCTAGGTGCTGCAGAGTCTACTTGAAGATGCTCCTGTAACCCCGCTATGTTGGGACTAGTGCAGATTTGGTTATTCAAAAGAGAGCATTCCATGCACTTTGCCTCTTTGCTTCCCTCTGTGCATTAAGGGAGCTCATGACTTCAGCGTGTGACTCGCTCTGAGTGAGTATGGAGAAACAGAGTCTGGGGCAGGGAGTGCTTTGGGGGTTCTTGGGGTCTGTGCTTGACACAAAAATGTGTTTTCTGTTCGTCTAAGGCTATCCACTGTGGGAAGTGGACTTCAGAGGAGGTAAGGTGGACTGAATAAACAGCAGAGGAGTGTGGTTTATTTTTTATTGAACCATGCCTTTATTTGGTTTTGTTTGTTGGAATTAAGAAACATCCTTCTGTGTCTGCGTGCAGCTCGTTCTCCAAGCAAAGCGGGTGGGAGTTGGTGCCAATGGGCTGAAACACGCAGCTACTGACTGCAGTGGAGAAAGCTCAGGTTTGAACAAAGGTGCTGGAAGTCCCAGGGGGCTGATGGGAGAAATGGTGGGGTTGGAGGTAGGGACAAAGACTGCCAGTCTGACATACAGGGTCTTGACTTCCCTACATCTTCAGCCTCCGTTAGGAGATGCTGAGGATCAATATCAGTTGGAGTTTTCTGGTACCACTGAATGTGTAAGCAGCAAAAGAAGAAGGGGAAAAAGAAGAAATGGTTTCTTACTGATATTTAGTATTGAAAACTTTTCACTTTGACTACACTCCTGAAACCTCTCACATTAACCACACAAGAACAGAGGAATGAAGGGAAGTTATGCCCAGAGACTTGGCTGGGTAGGGCATTTTGCATGTTAATGAGCCCTCTGGTGCCAAGGTCCTGAACTGCAGATACTGAAAGAAGACTGAACTGGCCTCTGGAGAAGGAAAAGCCAGCAGCACGTCTCCAAGTTTCTGCAGGTGTTATTTAGTCCCCCTGAGGGCCATCACTGAAGAGATCATGGAGGGAATGAGATGACAGGCGACTGTCTCTGGGGGCCGGTGAAGCAGGAACGCAGAGGCACTGCTTACAGGTTGAAGATCAGATGTGCAGGCAACTGTGAGAGGCCTTGATGTGTTTCATCAAGCAGATGCTCAAGCGCTGACCCCCATGCCCTAGGAATGGGGATCCGTTCCCTCCTGCGATGCTCAGGGCTCTTCCAGGGAGCAGGGAGATGTGGGGGGTGCGATGCCGAGTGCAGGGCTGCAGTAGGACTCCTCCCAGGCTGTGTGGAGGGTGGGTGAGGAGGCAAGGAAGTGCTGGGGCTGTGAGGAACTGGTGTCCTCTCAGGGGCTCCAGTGGAAGAGACAGCAGCCATAGTCGAAAGGACAAGGATTTCAGTTCTGTTGGGGGGTCCCAGCCCCCACAAAGGGGCCATCTCCACCACAGGCTGTCCTACACTGTTCTGTGCCTGTGCCTCTTTCTCTGCAGATTTTAACCACCAGCCGTGATTCCCCACCTCACTCTCACCCCATCAAGTCCCAAGCTTTACTGATGTCTTTCTGTCCTCATTGACGTGTTCTTCAAACACAAAGCTGAGGTTTTCTGAGGTTCTGCCAATGGCTGTGAGTTCCCCACAAACTGTGCGGCTTCTTCCAAAGCCCTGCTAATGCTCCTCAATCACCCAAGATGTCCCAGCACACAGACTCACTTGAATCCTCTATTTATCTGCATATCCCAGCACTGAACTGCACCTCCTCCTTCTGCTGCTGCCTCACAATCAAAACTCAACCTATTTCACTTCCGCATGACACCCTCCCACTCCCTGCTATTTCACATCTTCCTCCTCCTTTAACGCGCACGCTGCCACCCACCCACGGCTCTCTTCCTGCATGCCCGTGTGTCTCAGAAACCCTTCCTCTGCCCCTGCACTGATGGGACATCAGCCCAGGAGGTTTGTGCGTTCTCCAGCCTCATGGATGTTTGCCTGAGGTCCATCCAAGCGTGGGGAGTGAAGGAAGAAAAGAGATCAAGGTCAGCTCATTGGGCACTACTGAGCACATTCCCCCCCAGCAGTGGGCATTCCCCTTCTGCCAGGCTGAGCCATGCGCACAGGGTGGAAATGTCTCTATCATCCCTGTTTGTACAAGAAGGGCCTTTCTTCCTGCCATATTCCCAGGACAATCCTCCTCTTCTTCCTCCCCCACCTGAAGACATCAACTGCTGTCCATTGCTGGGCTCAGGCATGGTTGTAAGGATTTGCTAAAGCCATCAGCCATCCCCTTGCTTCTCCCGGACATCCCCCGACCCTCTCTCCTAGACCTACCCATGGCCAATCACTGCTGCCCAGGGCCTCTCGCTCTTCAGAAGAGGCCTTGAGCTTCTTGGTTCTTCCTGGTGCTCATTATAAACTTCCTCGCTCGCTCCAGAGCTCATGGTGAGCTTTCTTGTCCACAACAGGGCCTTTTTGACCATCTCTTATGAAACCGTTTTCTGTTTATGATCGTCTGTGCAGAAAGAGCAGTCACAGAAAAGCACCAAATGGATCAAAACGGATGCTGCGTGAAATGCCATAAAAACCTGCAGAGTTCCCCCCGCGGCTGTGTCTTTCTGGCAAGGAGTCTGTCCTGAGAAGGGGATCCAGCCTCTGCCACTCTCTGGAGAGGCAAACCAGCAGCGTCCATGCCACCTGGGGAGAAAAAGGGTGACTTGTGCAAGACTGCCCTTCATCTGGACCACTTAGATATGTACTTGGGCATGGGGTATCATGCCTTAGAGTGCAAACACCAATCTAATGGGCACTGCCCAGAAGGGCACCCACAGATGCAGACTGCTATGTTGCAGGTGTTTATATTTAGGCAGATTAAACTTTTTAAAAATTTTTTCTTAATTTTTTAAATACTGATAGCCTTAGGGAAATCACACAGACACTTGAAGGATTATTGATGCATTTTAACATGATTATGGACAAAAGACCCACCAGCTTTGCATGTAATGTGATGCCAGAGGCCAAGATTGGATGGTTTGGGCACCGTCCTGGGATCAGGGAAAGAGAAGCGTGCTCCCACCTCCCCGACACCCTGCCCTCCTCACTGAGACGTGTGAGAACCTCTGCCAACGAGGTCTGAGCTCACAGTCGTGACAAGTATCATATGTCTAACTGCAGCCAACGTTGTCCTGCCAGCTCAGGATTTGAGCTTCCATTTGAGTCAAAACCCTTTCAGTTCACACTACCTCCAGCTTCCCTCTGAGGCTGGCTGTTGTGTGGCACAACTGTCCCGGCTCTCCAGGCAGGCTGGGCAATGGGTTGATGCCTGAATTGGAAGTTTTCCTCTTCCTGGGGTACAAGACCCTCGATGAGAGAAGGCTGCAGAGGTTTGGGTTGCAGAGGTTTGAAGTAGTCCTTTCAAAATCTGAGCAGGGTGAGCTTTGGAGCCAAGGAAAAATAGAGCAGCTCTCAAGGGTGTTTTTGGATTAGTGGTACACCACCAGTACCTGCACTTCCAGTTCCCAAAGTCCTACCTGTGCAGCAGAGAGCCTGGAGTTGTGAGCTCCCTTCATCTGCCCTGCATGTCAGCATGTGAAATGGAACTAACCTAGTCACAGAGTTGGGTTTGGTTCTGTCCACAGCCTGAAGCACCACATGGGTCAGGAGACAAGCCAGGATACCTGACGAGGACTCACACTTCTCTGCACTTAAAGCTTAGGGTTCCAGGGAATCTCAGGTGGCATGGCATACCGATTCCTGGTTTGAAGGAGCTGGTCAAGTGCCTCATCTCCATTTCTGTGATGGTGGCTTTGATGCCTGGCTGATGGGCAGACTCTGTACATGGTTGCTGACACCTATTGAGAAACCTGGTCTGAAAGAATTAAAAGGGTAGACTGTTCTTTTTGGAACGGTGTTAGCATAGTAAAAAAGAAGAACGTGGGTTGGGGCAAATGAAAAGGGATGCCAAAGATGTGGTCAGGGCTGTTTGGGGGTACTTGTAAGGCAGCCCCGCACCTGATGTGAATTATTTCTGGGGTCAGGGAGCACCTGAGAGCTTCCTCTACTCTGAAACCATGAAGGGGAAGGAAGGACAGCATCATCCAGGCTGGAAGGGACCTCGGGAGGTGTCTCCACCAACCTCCTGCTCACAGCAGGGTCAGACCAGATTACTCAGGCCTTTATCCAAACACATCTTGATCACATTCCAGCACAGAGCTGGTGCACGCTCCCTGGGAAACAGCTTCCAGAGTTTGACTATCCTCATGATTGAAAAGTTTCTCCCTTTATCTAGCGTCCTTCCAAGCCCAACCATCCAGCTTCTTTTTTACCCATCTGCTTATACACCCATGCAGACCATAATATCCTCTCCTGGCCACAAGAATATCGTGGGGGATGTTGCTGAATGCCTTGCTGACTTCCAGGGAAAAGACCACCACCGCTCTCCCAAAGTCCAGCAGTCCTGTCCTTTCATCACAGAAGACAAAGAGGCCGGCCAGGCACAATCGACCCTGGGTAAATGCAGTCACCTTCTCTTCCAGACCCCCAGAGGTGGGATCTGAGTGGACGTGCTCTGGGGCACAGCCTTTAGTTCCACTGCTCAGGCATTGGCCATTTCTGAAAAGTGCACACCAGATTTGGGTGCTGCCAGGCGTCAAGGAGTTCTCCCAGTCTCCGTGAGCTTTCAGAGATGATGGAGAGTGGCCTCACTGTGCCACCAGCCTGCTCGCTCAGCTCCCTGGGATGCCGCCCCTCCTGTCCCAGAGACTGGTAAAGATTGCATTAGTCCAAGTGACCCCGACTTGATCCCCATCCACTGCTGGCTGTTCTTCTCCAGATTCCTACCTCGAGTCACTGAGGCCTGGGAGACCTTGCTGGCGAAGATGGAGGATGAGAGGACATGGAGAATCTCTCCTCTATCCCTTATGAAATTCAGCAGTGGCCACACAGTGTCTTTGTTTCTTCTTTAACTCTTCCTCAAGGAGTCAACACTCCTTATGGTGCCCTTGAGTTGCCTTACAGGTCTAGACTCAGTTTCGATCGGGACTATTGCTGTGCCTGGAGGATGCTGTCCTTGAAGAGCAGCTGCACTGAGCTCTGCCACCATGCCTTGGCAGTTCATTCCATCAGTGTCACAGCTCGGTCTCTGACATGAACGGCTCCAGCTCACCGTGTCTGTGGCCCTGGCTGAGGGCATTGCTGCACATCAGGGCTGAAGCACATACGCTGTGGAACCAGGCAAGCTCTGACTTGCCATAAGGGGTCCTGGTACCAAGTGTCCTCGACCCCGTGTGTGCAAAGGCTTTGTTTCAGAGCAGAGACGTGGCAAGGACAAAAGATTGCTGAATGTTTTTCTAGGCCTAGGACTAAAAACCCAGAATGCAATGCCTAAATTCACTCAAGTGAAGACATCCCCCCCAGCTTGGAGAACTTAGATCCTTCGGTGTAACTTTCCTGGTGTCCTTTGTAATGGGACAAGAAATGCCCAAATTTCTCATGCCCAAATCTTTTTCTAATAGGAGAAATGCCCCTGCTGGCAAGAAGCGTGTCTGCAGAGGTGAGAGAGGGACCATGAGTGATGGCTTCAGGCTGTTCCCAGCAGGTTCCCTGGAGGCGCAGGGACACGTGGAGCGAGCCCCGAGGGGGCAGAGCAAGTGGTGCCTTGGGCTGGTCCTCTGCTGCTGAGCTGGGCTGGGCTCCTGGGATGGAGGGAGCTCCTGGCAAGCGGGCAGCGCTGCAGAGAGACAGCTCTGCCCAGGAGCAGGGCTGGGGGCACTGCCTGCAGGCACCGAGGGGAGAGGAGCGAGGCAGAGAGAGGTTAGAGGCAGTCTGGGCTGGGAGGATGCTGAGAATGAACGGGAGGAGAAACCTTCACAGCCCTTGACACGGTAAGTCTCCGGGTGCAGGGCAAAGAAGCTGCGGTGCCTGGAGAGATCTCCAAAAGCTGGCACATGCCACAGCCTGTGGGACATTTGCGGAGGTCTCTCCCACCTTCTCTGGTGTGGAGGAGGAGGACATGGTGCAGAGCAGGGCTTCCCTGCTGCACGGTCAGAGGGACAGGGCATGAGGGCTGCCTTCTGCTGGGGGGGACTGCAGGGGTGTGCAGGCAGGGGTGCCCAGGGCTGTCCTTGCGAGCAGGGTCCCTGCACCCCAGGGGCTGTGTGCTGGGGCAGGGACTCTGCCGCCTGCCAGGCTCAGCACTCAGCCTGCCCGGGGAGCTCCCCACGGCGCTGTGGGGAGAAGCTGTGGGTGGAAGGAGCGAGCCCCAGCAGGGCAGGGTCCTTCTGCTGTCGAGAGGCTGCTGCCTGGGTCAGGTTTGCTCACAGCTCCGGCTCATGCCCAGGTCATTTCTGAGGGGACTTTTCATGAGTACGTTCAGGGCAGGGGTTTCCTGCTGGAGTCTGTGCTTTCCTGAACCTGCGCTTCCACTTTTCTCTGGCTCAGCTTGGTGGGAATGGAGACCAATGTAGGTTAGAGCAGGGTCTGAGACTCTTAAACCATCACGCTGAGGTTTACTAGGAACCTCAGCAAGCGCATTCACCCCCTACCAGCCTGCAGATAAAACCAGCACCACCTTTGCGTTTTCCTCAGGGTTTGTGTGACCTGTTCTTTGAGCCCTGCACACACAGCGTGGCTGCAGGGCAGAGCTGTGCAGACGGGGACTGGGATGGGCTCTGTGAGCACTGGCAGGGAAGAACCATGGGGCCAAAGAAACAGCTCCCAGCTGGGGAGGCAGCTCCAGGCAGCAGAGACATGAGCAGGGAGGGAGGGAAATGCTGCTGGAAACCCTGTTGCAGGGGAGATACGGGCACCTGCCAGCCATGCCCTGCAGTGCAGACTCCTTCCCTGGGCAACACCCCTCTTGTCTCCTCTCCCACCCAGCACAGCCCTTAGCCCGTGGGCTCTAGGCTGTTAGTCACCTCCTTGTCCAGCAGACCAGCAGAAGAGATGAAGCGCATCTCTCTGGCCACGTGCCCATTTCCCGCTGACCAGGGCCTGAGGGTGACTGTCCTGCATTGCTGTTGTCTGGGAGGGGTGTGCAGAGCTGGTAAGGGAAAGGCTCCCCTCAGTGCCCATCTGTCTCTCTCCTTGCCTTGCTCAGATGCTCTTGGTATTGCTGACAGGCTCCTGGGAATGGCAGTTTCAGCTGCAGAGTCAGGCACAGACCTTGTGGGTCCTCCTATGCAGATGTGTCCACAGCAAGGAGGTGTCCCAGCTTTCCTCTAACCTGTGCAGCTCTGGGCAATGCAGTCTGTGAGGCTGGGGATGAGCTGACTCTCCCTTCATAAGTTGCCATGGTTAGGACGCTTGGCTCTCTCCTTGGGGTGTCCATCCAGGGCCTTTTCCTCACGCCACATTCAGCCAGTACCCAGCAGAGCTCCAGCCCTGGAGCTGAGGAAGGATTCCTGGAAAATGCAAAGGGGGGGTGTGCAGCAGGGGCGGGGGTGTGGGAAATGGCTTGGATTTTGCTCAGAGAAGTCTCCCCTAACTTCTCACTGCCTTTTCCTCCTTGGACAGGTCCCCATGCCCAGAGGGACCAAATGTCCAAAGGCAGCTCCATCACCCAGTTCCTCCTCCTGGCCTTCGCAGACACGCGGGAGCTGCAGCTCTTGCACTTCTGGCTCTTCCTGGGCATCTGCCTGGCTGCCCTCCTGGGCAACGGCCTCATCATCACCGCCATAGCCTGCGACCACCGCCTGCACACCCCCATGTACTTCTTCCTCCTCAACCTCTCCCTCCTCGACCTGGGCTCCATCTCCACCACTGTTCCCAAAGCCATGGCCAATTCCCTCTGGGACACCAGGGACATCTCCTACGCAGGATGTGCTGCACAGGTCTTTCTGTTAGCATTTTTCATTTCAGCAGAGTTTTACCTTCTCACCGTCATGGCCTACGACCGCTACGTTGCCATCTGCAACCCCCTGCACTACGGGACCCTCCTGGGCAGCAGAGCTTGTGTCCACATGGCAGCAGCTACCTGGGGCAGCAATTTCCTCTATGCTCTCCTGCACACGGCCAATACATTTTCACTACCCCTCTGCCATGGCAATGCTGTGGACCAGTTCTTCTGTGAAATCCCCCAGATCCTCAAGCTCTCCTGCTCACACTCCTACCTCAGGGAGGTTGGGCTTCTTGTGGTTAGTGCCTGTTTAGCATTTGGGTGTTTTTTTTTCATTGTGCTGTCCTATGTGCAGATCTTCAGGGCCGTGCTGAGGATCCCCTCTGAGCAGGGACGGCACAAAGCCTTTTCCACGTGCCTCCCTCACCTGGCCGTGGTCTCCCTGTTTCTCAGCACTGCCATGTTTGCCCACCTGAAGCCCCCCTCCATCTCTTCCCCATTCCTGGATCTGGTGGTGGCAGTGCTGTACTCGGTGGTGCCTCCAGCAGTGAACCCCCTCATCTACAGCATGAGGAACCAGGAGCTCAAGGACGCACTGAAGAAGCTGATTCAATCACTTGTCTTTCAGCAGCAATAAGCCCCTCCACTTCTCCAAAGGTATGAACCCAGCCTGTCTGACCCAGGGGCCTTTGTCCGTCTGTCTGGCAGGATGGCCCAGCTGGCCTCTTGTGTCGCATCTCTGTAATAAAATGGATTTCCTCAGTGCTTGTGTCTGGAGCTTGGGCTCTTCTTCCAAAACTGAGGTCAGGAATAGGCTGAAGAAATTGCCCCCACGAAGCCGTGATGCTGTGCTTGGGTTCTCCATGGGCTCAGGACAGGAGGACATGGGGCGATGTCTTAGGAAATGGGCCTGTGCTGACCCTTCACATGTGGGTGCCCAGTGCCAATGGAGATGATGGATGATCCGCAGGGATTGACCTGGGACAGTGTCCCTGTGGCTTTCAGGCACCACTGCCCTGCAGAGCAGCCCTGCCAGCTCAGGGATGGCCCGAGGTGACATCCCTGGACAAGATCAGAGCTATTTCTGCATGCACCAGTTGGGGCAGGCTTTTCTCTCACTGGTGCAGCAGGAGCTGCCTGGGGAGACCCCAGGCCAGGGGTCTTGTGCTCGGTAGAGGGACTGGCACAGAGGGGCTGCCGGCATTGGGCAATAAGGATCTCTTTGAGAGAAGAGCAGCAGACACAGGGAGCCGCTGGCCTCCGTCTCCTCATGCCATGGCTGGCCCCAGGCCTGGGGCTGATGGGTAGGCTGAGACCCCTCTCTGCCCCAGCAGCTGCTGTGCCCCTCAGAGGGGCTGGGGCCGTGGGGTGAGTGCCCAGAGCTCTGCAGCACCCTGCGGTGGGCACTGCCGTGGGACCAGCCCAGGCTGGGCTGCTCTGCGGGGCTGAGGAGGGGGCGGTGGAGGTGGGGAGAGCTGGGGAGGAGCTGGGCTGGGCAGGAAAGTGTCTGGGAGAGAAAATCACCCGTGTAGAGCTTGTGCTGCATGAGCATGCAGGGTGAGCACTGACACCAGGGGGTTTGTGGTGCAGAGCCAGGGCTCATGGAAGGGACCAAAGACATGCAGGCGCAGGAGAGAGGCTGCCGGTCTGTGCTCTCGGTGGCATGGACAGGCTGGGGAGGTGGCCCTAGAACTTTGTCACCCCCCAGCCTCTCTCAGCAGCTCTGTCCAGCACTGGCTGCTCCCCTCAGGTTCATGGGTGAGTCTTGCTGCAAAGCCACCTCCATCCTCCTGCTGGGCTCAGTGCCAGTTCAGGGGAACAGCCAGCCCTGCCCAGCCTCTCCCCTGGCCCATGCCCCAGCAGACCCCAGGGCAGGGCTGTCTGCAAAGCCCCACGTGGGACATAGCTGGGGCTGGGAGAGGCTCGGGTACTGGGGGAGGCTGCAAAAGTTATGTGATGGGGTTATGCTTTGTTGGGGTTCTGGGGGGACATTGAACTGAAGGCTGTCTTTGGAACCATAACTGGGGGAACTTTCTGCACCCCGGAATGTACCCTTTCCCACGCTGTGCCTGCACAGAGGGGCTGTGGGACCATGTGTGGGGCAGTAGGGCTGGGTCAGCACAAGGAGAGGGGGTTTACAGGGGCCATGAAGCAGCTGCCAGGAGGTGACAACAAGGACGGGCTGCAAAGAAGGAACTTCTATATATTGCCTGTGTGGTAGAGGCACTTTTGAAGGAAAGGCAAAGGACATTTGCAGTCGGAGGCTGCAAGGAATGTCAAGCTCAAAAAGACGACTTTGATTGCTGCGTTAGAAACCAAGGCTGACCAAGGAAAATGCAGGGCTGCTGCTGAGTGGGGAGGGGGATTTAATAACAGAAGACACAGATGGGGCTGAGGGACTCAATGCCTTCTTTGCCTGAGTCTTTATTGAAATGGTCTCCAGGCCTCTATGCTCAATGAAGGGGCTGCAGGAGGAGGAGAGCACGTATTGGCAGGAACCTCATGAAGGCCCACAAGGACAGATGCCAGTGTCTGCCCGGGCAGGGGACTCACCCTGGCAATGGCACAGGCTGGGGGCTGCCTGGCTGGGAGCAGCCCTGTGGGAAAGGTCTTGGTGGGCAGGGAACTGGACAGGAGGCAGCCGTGTGCCCTGGCACAAGGGAGGACAGCAGGGCCCTGGGCTGGACGACCAGGAGCACGGCCAGGAGATGGAGGGAAGGGATGATCCAGGTTACCGTGTCCAGATTTCCAAACTGGAAGAGGTTTAGCAAAGGGCCTCCAAGATGGTCAGGGCTGGAGCACTGTGCCTGTGAGGGAGCTGGGCTTGTCCAGCCTGGAGAAAGGAAGATCTTGGGGGGAACATGCAGCAGCGTTGCACTGTTTCAGGAAGGCTCAGTCAGGCTCATGTCCGTGATAGAAGACACAAGGCCAAGAGGCAATGGGCTGAAACAAGAGAGGGTCAGGCTGCATACAGGCAGAAAGTTTTCCAATATGAGGATAGTCAAATGCTGGAAGATGTTTCCCAGGGAGTGTGCATCGGCTCTATCCCAGAAAGTGACCACGACATGTTTGGATAAAGCCCTGAGTAATCTGGTCTGACCCTGCTTTGAGCAGGAGGTTGGTGCAGACACCTCCCGAGGTCCCTTCCAGCCTCAATGATGCTGTCCTTCCTTCCTCTTCATGGTTTCAAATTAGGCAAAGCTCTCAGGTTCTCCCTGACCAGAGCAGTGATGCATATCAGGCACAGGGCTGCTTCACAGGTGCCCCCAAACAGCCCTGACCACATCCTTTGCTTCTGTTTTTATTTCCCCCTACCCAAGATCTCCTCTGTTACTGTTGTAATGCTCTCCAAAAAGAACATCCTACCCCCTTAATTCTTTCCCCATTGGCCATGCAGTTCTTGTTTTGTGACCTCTGATGGCATTTCTGAGATAGTTTCTGTGGTATTTTCCACCTTGGGTAGCAATTCCATTCAGCACATCATTTTCTCTCTTTCCCTGTAGTGTCCTGCAATTCCCCATATTCTTATCTTGCTTGAGGCACTGCCCACAAACCTTAACTGCTGATGTGTTGGAGTTTCAGTCTGGAGGGACCTTGACACACTTGTGGATTTGGCCAAGAGAAACCTCCTGGAGTTCTACAAGGCGAAGGGGTCAAGGTCTGCACTGGGGGCAGAATAACCCCATGCATCAGGACAGGCTGGGACCTGAGTGGCTGAGGAGTGTCCTGGGGAGAAGGGCATGGAGTTACGATGGATGTCACATGAGTCAGTGGGTTTCCCATTTTGAAAGGAGGATGTGGAGACTGGGAAGGCCCAGAGGAAGTCTGTCATGATGGGGTTAGGAGCCTAAAGCACATGAGCTGTGTGGAGAGGCTGAGGGAGCTGGGCCTCATTAATCTGCTGAAGGGGAGGCACAGGGCACTCTAAAAGCAGGTGACACCCACCTGGAGAGGTGGCAGATGGTATGGAAGAGGCAACAGCCACCAACGTCCTCCTGGGAGCTTCACCCTGGGCATTAGGGAAAACTGCCTAGGAGGGTGGTGCTGCACTGCAGGTAGACACTGAGAGAGGATCTTTGATCTCCGTCTTTGGAGGTTGTCAGTTTGCAGCTCCACAAAGTCGCAGCCAGCCAGACTCTAGGGTTGGTTATTCCCCATCCTTTGCTGGCAGGCTGGACCGCAGACCCCAGCAGACCCTTTCCCACAAACCTTCCACGAGCGTGTGCCTTGCAGTGTGCCCCAGGAGAAGGGATTCAGCTGGAGGTGAGGGGAGCTACAGCAGAGACACAGGGGACGATTCCGGGAGCAACTGTGCGTGCTCAGGAGGTCCCTAGTCCTCCCTTTGGTTCCAAGAAGGGCCAGCCCTGAGGTTTGAGCACGTTGCTCAGTAAGTGTCAGCATCCATGTGCAGAGTCTGCACATGAGCCAGGCGTCGAAGCCACCATTACAGAAACAGAAAGGAGGCACTTGACTGGCTCCTGGAAACCAGGAATCGGCATGCCATGCCCCCTGACGTTCCTGGGAACACCTGAGCTTTATGTGCAGAGAAGAGTGAGTCCTCTTCTGATGCCTGGCCTGTCCCCTGGCCTGTGTGGTGCTTTAGGCTCTGCAGAGAATCCACACCAACTCTTTGAGGAGGTGAGTTTCATGTTCCATGCTGACATGCAGGGCAGGTGACGGGAGCTCAGAGCTGACCTCGCTCTCTTTTCCTCCTTCACTCCCCAAACTTTGATGGACCTCAGGAAACATCCGTGAGCGTGGAGGACACACAGACCTCCTGGGGTGAGGTCCCATCACTGCAGGGAAGAGGGAAGGCTTTGTGAGACACGTGGGCGTGCAGGGCGATAGCGGTGCGTGTGTGGCAGTGAGTGTGTTAAAGGCAGGACCCAGGCCTGAAATAGCAGCTGGGTGTGGGGGGCTGTCATGCTGAGGTGGAGAAGGTTGAGTGTTGACTTTGAAGGATGCAGAAGCAAGAGGATGTGCATTTCCGTGCTGGGATATGAAGAGAAATCGTGGATCCAAGCAAGTCTGGGGTAGGTCGTCTTGGGTGCTAGAGGAACAATAGGGCTTTGGAAGTAGCCGGATGGGTTGTGGGGGACTCACAGACATTGGCAGAACCTCTGAAAACCACAGCTTTGTGTTTGAAGAAATAGTCAGTGAGGACAGAGAGTAATCGGGAAAGTTTGGGACATGATAGGGTCAGAGGGAGTCAGGGGATCAGGAGGGTGGTTAAAATCTGCAGGTACACTGGCACAGCCATAGGACAGTGTAAAAGAGTCTGTGGTGGGGATGGCTGAGGACTTTGGTAGGGCTGGGACCCCCAACAGGACTGAGGTCCGTGTCCTCTTGGCTATGGCTGCTGTCTCTTCCGCTGAGGCCCACGGGAGGACACCAGTTCCATACAGCCCCTGTGCTTTCTTGCCTCCTCACCCTTGGTAGAGCCTGGGAGGGGTCCTACCACTGACCTGCACTCAGCATCGCAAACCCTCGCATCTCACTGCCCCCAGAAAACGCCCTGAGACACCCATGAGGGAAGAATCCCCATTCCTAGGGCACTGGGCTCAGAGCTTGGCCATCCTCCTTAAGGAAACACATCAAGGCCTTTCACAGCCACTTACATGTTCATTTTTCTACCTGTATCCAGGGCCTCTGAGTTCCTGCTTCACCAGCCCCCAGGGACAGTCACCTTGTCTGGTCATTCCCTCCATGGTCTCTTCAGTGATGGCCCTCAGTGGGGCCCGCTAACACCCTCAGAAACTTGGAGGCTTGGTGCTGACTTTTAGATCTCCAGAGCCTTGTTCATCTGCTTTCAGTATCTGCAGTTCAGGAGCTTGGCACAAGAGGGCTCCTGAACATGCAAAATTCCCTAACAAGCCAAGTCTCTGGGCACAATTTTCCTTCATTCCTCAGTTCTTATGTGGTTAATTAGAGAGATTTCAGAAGGGTTGTCAAAGTAAAAAGATTTTCATAAAAAATCACAATAAGAAAGGATTTCTTCTTTTTCAATCTTTCTGCCTTTTTCTGCTTCCACATTAAGGGATATCAGCAGTCCCCAATTGATACTGGTCCTGAGCATCTCCTAATTGAGTATGGACATACAGGGAAGCCAAGGCCCTTTATGTCAGACACTCCATGGGAAGTGTTTGTCCCTACCCCAACCCCCCCCATTTCTCCCATCAGCCACCTGAGATTTAGAGCAGCCTTGTTCAAATCAGACCTTTCTCCACTACAGTCTGTAGCTGCGTGTTTCAGCCCATTGGCACCAACTCCCACCTGCTTTGCTTGGAGAACGACCTGCACACAGGCACAGAAAGGTGTTTCTTAATTGCCAACAAGCAGAACCAAAGTCAAGCACAGTTCATAAAAACCCAAAAGACATTCCTCAACTGTATGTCAAGTCCATGTTACCTCCACTGAAGTCCACTTCCCGCTGTGGATGACCATACACCAGTGGAAAACACATTATTGTCTCCAGCACACATCCCAAGACACCTCAAAGCACTCCCTGCCCCTGACTCTGCCCATATTTGCTCTTTGCACCCCGTCAGTCACACACTGGAGTCACAAACTCCCTCGAGCCACAGGGAGAAGCAAAGAGACAAAGCGAATGAAAAGCTTTGTTCTGAGCATGGAAATCGGCATAAATCTGAACCTGTAATGCTTACAGGAGCATCTTCAAGTAGACTCTGCAGCATCTAGACCCACTCAGTTTTCATTGCCTGCAGGTAAATTACATATGACTTCACTGCAGGTGAAGAGAGGGATGAGAGTGATCTCTAATGTTGGACACCTCGAGTGCAATTGCTGAGAGGTCCCTTTCTAGTCAAGAGAGAAAAATGAGGTGTCTCAACCGAGGTGCCTTGGCCTTCTCTGCCTGGCCACCAGCTCCTGCTTCCAAAAGGCTCCTGTAGGTCCTGGGTCACATTTCCCTGTCCCACGGAAGGCCTTCAGCTACCCCCATGTATCTTGGAGGCAGTGGCCACCTCTGTGCTGGCAGCTACATCAATCCCTGAAAGAAGATGTTAGGCAAAAGTTGAAACATGTCCAGAGAAGAGGTCTGTGTAATGACTGTTGAGAAGTCTTCATTTTCAGAACTTTGAGGCTGGTCTATAAATTCTCCTGATTTTTGTCATAGGCCATGGCCATGGCCATGGACAAGCAAGACGACGACCCTTTCTCTCCCTCTATGGAAATACAGATTTCTACAGCCATTTCCAAAAATACATTTCCTCCCAACGCTTTGAATGAAGAAATTATTCTGCAGAGCTGCAAGACATCCAGGGAGTCCCGAAGCTGTGTCACCTGGAGGGGCTCGTCCGCCCCAGAAATGCAATCCAGAACAACCTCTGGGACATGTTATTCACCCAAAGCGAAGCTAACCAGCCTTTCCCTCCCCAGTTCATCCTCTGGGACTCTTTGAAACAGGCATGCAACTTTTGCTTTTGCCAGTCGTCAGGGAGTCCCCCCAGTCTCCATGACCTGTCAAAGACGATGGAGACTGGCCTCGCTCTGACATCATCTTGCTCTCTCAGCACCCTTGGATGCAGCCCCTCCATTCTCATGGTAACATCTGAGGTTATTTCAGAGTCACAAAGGCCAAGGCTTACATCGACCTTCACATCCCTGACCAGCTCTGTACTGCTTGTGAGTCTCAAATCCGGGTTTGGATTGCCCTTGTTGGCCCATCTGGCAGCTGTGCTGAGAAGTGGTTCCCCAGACATAAACCGCCTGGACTGTTTGCATCCTGCTGTGTTCCCCTTCCAGAAGATGCCAAGGCCATTACAATTGCCCATGAGACCCAGGCTTCTGCAGCCAGAGACTTCCTTGGGGTGCTTAGAAAAGACTAAGCCAACTTCCCCACCCTGACAGTGGGTTCCTCATCTCCCACCATGATGTCACCTTTACTGGCCCCTCCTCTGACATTCACTCAACTTGTCACTTCCCCATTGATGAGCTCCATACATGCAGTGAATTTCTTCACTTTGAGGGAACCCCACTGCTGAGCCTTCCAGCCTGGCTCTCCTGAAAAGCCTCTACCCAGCCATTGCAGCACCCCAAGCTGTGTCACTTGTCCCACCATGCCATGGCACTTCCTCCATGCATGTCAAAAAGCACAGGCTCCAGCTCGTCCTGGCTGTGCCCCTGGCTGAGGCCATCAGTGCACATTTGGGCTGTAGCACTGCAGGTGCAGCCCCAGGCCAAGCTCTCACTTGTCTTAGGCAAACCTGGGATCAAGTGTCCAAGCCCCCGTGTGTGCAAAGGCTTTGCTTCACAGCAGAGACATGCCGGGGTGGAGAGCAGGTGGAAACAGAAAGCTGAACCTGGGTGCCAAGAGAGTGAGCAAACCCTGCTGTCCCCAAGGGCAGAGAGGACCAGGGCTGGGAAGGGCAGCCCTGGCAAGACATGGCTTTGCTGTCGGTGGGGTCTCTGCTGTCCCCGAGGGCCTTTGGTGGAGGTGAAGCTGATCTCCAGGAATGACAAGGTGCTACTGAGAGGCCCACTGTGACAACTGTTGGTCTGGTCCTTGACTGTGTTCTGCAGGGGGTGAGTGAAGGTTGGTGGAGAGAAAAACCAGAAGTCTGAAGGTGTAGGCACACGCGTGGTGACCCTGGTGTGATGGGCTTCCCATTCATGGAGTGCCCTACCTCTACTGGAGAGAGAAGGGACGGACCTTGCCACGCTGCAGGGGTGGCAATCAGTTTCTGGCCCAAAGGCACTGGATCTGTCGCAATGCTGCCTGGGTGTCTGTCACACCCTCGCTCTGCATGGGGATGGCTTTCCTGTGTAGGACCATCGCTGTCCCTGCCAACTGCATGTCGCTGTGTGTGAGAGCCTTGGCACCTCACCTACCATTACAGGCCTGCAATTGGCCTTACATGGAATAACTGCCCTGAAGTTGATTGGGCAATGGGAGAATGTTCAGGACACCACCGCCATTAGAGTCAATGGAGATCTAGTCAACCTGGCGGATGGAAAAGACAGAGAGGAACTTAGCTGTCCCTGTGGTACATGACTCCATCAGATGAATCCCTGCGTAGGCTGCCCAGAACATAAAGAAGAGAGACAGGCTCCATCATCCTAAATGTGGGCATCTGATGCCATTTCCACTGGCCAAAGAGATTCACCTCCAGCCTCCAAGAAGATGCCCCCAGATGCTGCCCTGTCTCTCAGCATTGCTCCACTAGAGCTTGCAGCTAGCTCCATGTATCTTGGACCACCTCTGGCACTCCAGATGTCCCCAGGTCTTTGCATGTGACCACGTCAGCCCTGGCCTCCATCTCCATTAATTAGCAGGGGGCTGAGAGAAGGAGCTGACATGCAGGTGTCTGCTGTGTGCACACCTGAGCTGAGGCCAGAGGAATCCCACCTCCTGTGGGCTTGTGCTGTGCGTGGGGGGCAGCTGAGCCCACTTCTAGCCCCAGGGCCACAGCCATGGAATGGGGGCTGAATCCCTTCCCTCGGCACTGCTAAATGAGGTCCTTCCCTGTCCCTGTCCGGGTGTCCTGTCTACAGATGGGCCAAAGAAAAGGTGATTCCTGGAGCTGACTCTTCTTCAGATGGGAGAAATGCCCCTGCTGGAAAGAAGGGTCTCTCCCCAGCTGAGGGAGGGACCATGAGTGATGGCTTCAGGCTGTTCCCAGCAGGTTCCCTGGAGGCCCAGGGACACGTGGAGGGAGCCCCAAGGGGGCAGAGCAAGTGGTGCCTTGGGCTGGTCCTCTGCTGCTGAGCTGGGCTGGGCTCCTGGGATGGAGGGAGCTCATGGCAAGCGGGCAGCGCTGCAGAGAGACAGCTCTGCCCAGGAGCAGGGCTGGGGGCACTGCCTGCAGGCACCGAGGGGAGAGGAGCGAGGCTGAGAGAGGTTAGAGGCAGTCTGGGCTGGGAGGATGCTGAGAATGAACGGGAGGAGAAACCTTCACAGCCCTTGACACGGTAAGTCTCCGGGTGCAGGGCAAAGAAGCTGCAGTGCCTGGAGAGATCTCCAAAAGCTGGCACATGCCACAGCCTGTGGGACATTTCCGGAGGTCTCTCCCACCTTCTCTGGTGTGGAGGAGGAGGACATGCTGCAGAGCAGGGCTTCCCTGCTGCACGGTCAGAGGGACAGGGCATGAGGGCTGCCTTCTGCTGGGGGGACTGCAGGGGTGTGCAGGCAGGGGTGCCCAGGGCTGTCCTTGCGAGCAGGGTCCCTGCACCCCAGGGGCTGTGTGCTGGGGCAGGGACTCTGCCGCCTGCCAGGGTCAGCACTCAGCCTGCCCGGGGAGCTCCCCACGGCGCTGTGGGGAGAAGCTGTGGGTGGAAGGAGCGAGCCCCAGCAGGGCAGGGTCCTTCTGCTGTCGAGAGGCTGCTGCCTGCGTCAGCCCTGCTCACATCTTCAGATCACTACAGGACATTCCCAGAAGACTTTTAAAGAAGAACAGCAAGGCAGGGGCTACCTGAAAAGCAAGTATCCTGTTCTTTCTCTCTTCTACTCTGGGATTTCTGGGTGGGCAATGGGACATAGAAATTAATGTTTCATGTCAAGAGGAGGCACTGAATTTCCAAATCTGTTACTCTTGGAGGTGAATAAAGCAGGGAGTATGAGAAATCAACACACCGTGGCTTACAGACAGCATCAGTACAACTTCTCCAGGCTCATCAGGGTTGGTCTGATGATCCCATCAGAGCCTGCATGGACAGAGAAGACATTGCGCAGTGCCCGGCTGCCAGGAGGGGTCTGCAGGGCAGAGCTGAGCACACAGCGGGTGGGATGGGGTCTGTGAGCACCGACAGGGAGGAGAGGTGGGGACAGGGAACCAGCTCTCGGCAGGGACAGCTCCAGGCAGCAGAGACCTGGGCAGGGGGTGGGAGGAAGCTGCAAACAAGCACCGGCGTAGGCTCCGTTAAGGCAGCTCTCATTCGGTCCTTCACTGTGGATGTCTTCTGGGCATTGTCTGCTGGGCAATGAGCTGACTCTCCCTTTAGGACATCCCATCTTCAGGACCCCTGACCCTCTGCTTTGCCTGTCCTGCCGGGCTTGCGAGCTGCCCTCCAGAAAGGCACAGCTCTCCTGCAGGATCCCAGGGAGGGCTGAGCTTTCCCTTGGAGGTCAGTACTCTCCGCTCAGGGTCCTTTGCTTCTCTTGTGAGGGACGGTGTCCTTCTCCATCACAACTCCACCTCTGGGGTGGGAAAGAGAAGAGTGTGCAGACCTGCCCTCTGCAACAGTGCTCCCCTGCTTTCATCAGAGTCCAGTGGTTTGGTTTGGTTTCTTTTAGTGAGTAATTTGTGTGTGAAGTCATCTTTGAGGCAGCACAAGGGGAAGAGCAGGGCAGCTGGGTAACAGACTGATGGACACTGCAGCTCACCTGACTGCACTAAGCCACAGAGAGCTGAGCCCTTTTGCCTCTCCTGTCTCAAGACTCTTCACATTTTCAGTCATAGAAATGAGCATTTCTACCCCTACAAAGAACACTCACCACATGTGATGGTGGAAAATAAAAAACAGAGACAAAATTCTTATAAGGACACACTACGCCTCTCTTCTGCAGCCCACGCTCTTGAGAGTCATGAGTGCAGATACTGATCTTTTCCATTAAGGGCGGATGACATCTGACATCCCTTGGGAAAATTGGAGCTGTCACAAACCAGCTGCCAGGTACCCACTGCAGCAGAGAAAAGCTGGCTCCTTGGCCGTGGACGGAGGTCCAGCTCCTCACAGCACACTCAGCCAGCACAAAGCAGAGAAGGAAATGCATTTCGATTTTAGGGGGGCTGGATTTCTATGAAAAAAGGAGTGGCTTTGCTCGAAGAAGTCTGTCATACTTTTTCCTTGTCTATTCCAGTTTTGAACAGTACCCCTATGCCAAGAAACAGCAGTTCCATCACCCAGTTCCTCCTCCTGGCCTTCGCAGACACGCGGGAGCTGCAGCTCTTGCACTTCTGGCTCTTCCTGGGCATCTACCTGGCTGCCCTGCTGGGCAACGGCCTCATCATCACCGCCATAGCCTGCGACCACCGCCTGCACACCCCCATGTACTTCTTCCTCCTCAACCTCTCCCTCCTCGACCTGGGCTCCATCTCCACCACTCTCCCCAAAGCCATGGCCAATTCCCTCTGGGACACCAGGGACATCTCCTACGCAGGATGTGCTGCACAGCTCTTTCTTTTAGCCTGTTTCATTTCAGCAGAGTATTTTCTCCTCACTGTCATGGCCTATGACTGCTACGTTGCCATCTGCCAACCCCTGCACTACGGGACCCTCCTGGGCAGCAGAGCTTGTGTCCACATGGCAGCAGCTGCCTGGGCCAGTGGGTTTCTCACTTCTCTCCTGCACACGGCCAATACATTGTCACTACCCCTCTGCCACGGCAATGCTGTGGACCAGTTCTTCTGTGAAATCCCCCAGATCCTCAAGCTCTCCTGCTCACACTCCTACCTCAGGGAGGTTGGGCTTCTCGTGGTTAGTGCCTGTTTACTATTTGGATGTTTTGTTTTCATTGTGGTGTCCTACGTGGAGATCTTCAGGGCCGTGCTGAGGATCCCCTCTGAGCAGGGACGGCACAAAGCCTTTTCCACGTGCCTCCCTCACCTGGCTGTGGTCTCCCTCTTTCTCAGCACTGGCATATTTGCCTACCTGAAGGCCCCCTCCATCTCCTCCCCATCCCTGGATCTGGTGGTGGCAATGCTGTACTCGGTGGTGCCTCCAGCAGTGAACCCCCTCATCTACAGCATGAGGAACCAGGAGCTCAAGGACGCACTGAAGAAGCTGATTCAATCACTTGTCTTTCAGCAGCAATAAGCCCCTCCACTTCTCCAAAGGTATGAACCCAGCCTGTCTGACCCAGGGGCCTTTGTCCGTCTGTCTGGCAGGATGGCCCAGCTGGCCTCCTGTGTCGCATCTCTGTAATAAAATGGATTTCCTCAGTGCTTGTGTCTGGAGCTTGGGCTCTTCTTCCAAAACTGAGGTCAGGAATAGGCTGAAGAAATTGCCCCCACGAAGCCGTGATGCTGTGCTTGGGTTCTCCATGGGCTCAGGGCAGGAGGACATGGGGCGATGTGTTAGGGAATGGGCCTGTGCTGACCCTTCACATGTGGGTGCCCAGTGCCAATGGAAATGATGGATGATCCGCAGGGATTGACCTGGTATTGTGTCCCTGTGGCTTTCAGGCACCACTGCCCTGCAGAGCAGCCCTGCCAGCTCAGGGATGGCCCGAGGTGACATCCCTGGACAAGATCAGAGCTATTTCTGCATGCACCAGTTGGGGCAGGCTTTTCTCTCACTGGTGCAGCAGGAGCTGCCTGGGGAGACCCCAGGCCAGGGGTCTTGTGCTCGGTAGAGGGACTGGCACAGAGGGGCTGCCAGCATTGGGCAATAAGGATCTCTTTGAGAGAAGAGCAGCAGACACAGGGAGACGCTGGCCTCCGTCTCCTCATGCCATGGCTGGCCCCAGGCCTGGGGCTGATGGGGAGGCTGAGACCCCTCTCTGCCCCAGGAGCTGCTGTGCCCCTCAGAGGGGCTGGGGCCGTGGGGTGAGTGCCCAGAGCTCTGCAGCACCCTGTGGTGGGCACTGCCGTGGGACCAGCCCAGGCTGGGCTGCTCTGCTGGGCTGAGGAGGGGGCGGTGGAGGTGGGGAGAGCTGGGGAGGAGCTGGGCTGGGCAGGAAAGTGTCTGGGAGAGAAAATCACCAGTGTAGAGCTTGTGCTGCATGAGCATGCAGGGTGAGCACTGACACCAGGGGGTTTGTGGTGCAGAGCCAGGGCTCATGGAAGGGACCAAAGACATGCAGGCGCAGGAGAGAGGCTGCCGGTCTGTGCTCTCGGTGGCATGGACAGGCTGGGGAGGTGGCCCAGGACCTCTGTCACCCCCCAGCCTCTCTCAGCAGCTCTGTCCAGCACTGGCTGCTCCCCTCAGGTTCATGGGTGAGTCTTGCTGCAAAGCCACCTCCATCCTCCTGCTGGGCTCAGTGCCAGTTCAGGGGAACAGCCAGCCCTGCCCAGCCTCTCCCCTGGCCCATGCCCCAGCAGACCCCAGGGCAGGGCTGTCTGCAAAGCCCCACGTGGGACATAGCTGGGGCTGGGAGAGGCTCGGGTACTGGGGGAGGCTGCAAAAGTTATGTGATGGGGTTATGCTTTGTTGGGGTTCTGGGGGGACATTGAACTGAAGGCTGTCTTTGGAATCATAACTGGGGGAACTTTCCGCACCCCGGAATGTACCCTTTCCCACGCTGTGCCTGCACAGAGGGGCTGTGGGACCATGTGTGGGGCAGTAGGGCTGGGTCAGCACAAGGAGAGGGGGTTTACAGGGGCCATGAAGCAGCTGCCAGGAGGTGACAACAAGGACGGGCTGCAAAGAAGGAACTTCTATATATTGCCTGTGTGGTAGAGGCACTTTTGAAGGAAAGGCAAAGGACATTTGCTGTTGGTGCCTGCAAGGAATGTCAAGTGTAAAAAGACAACATTGATTGCTGCGTTAGAAACCAAGGCTGACCAAGGAAAATGCAGGGCTGCTGCTGAGTGGGGAGGGTGATTTAATAACAGCAGACACAGGTGGAGCTGAGGGACTCAATGCCTTCTTTGCCTGAGTCTTCACTGAAAAGGTCTCCAGGCCTCTGTGCTCAATGAAGGGGTTCAAGGAGGAGGAGAGCACGTATTGGCAGGAACCTCATCAAGTCCCACAAGGACAGATGCCAGTGTCTGTCCCGGCAGGGGACTCACCCTGGCAATGGCACAGGCTGGGGGCTGCCTGGCTGGGAGCAGCCCTGTGGGAAAGGTCTTGGTGGGCAGGGAGCTGGACAGGAGGCAGCCGTGTGCCCTGGCACAAGGGAGGACCGCAGGGCCCTGGGCTGGACGACCAGGAGCACGGCCAGGAGATGGAGGGAAGGGATGATGCAGGTTACCGTGTCCAGATTTCCAGACTGGAAGAGGTTTAGCAAAGGGCCTCCAAGATGGTCAGGGCTGGAACACTGTGCCTGTGAGGAGAGGCTGAGGGAGCTGGGCTTGTCCAGCCTGGAGGAAGGAAGATCTTGGGGGGAACATGCAGCAGCGTTGCACTGTTTCAGGAAGGCTGAGTCAGGCTCATGTCCGTGATAGAAGACACAAGGCCAAGAGGCAATGGGCTGAAACAAGAGAGAGTCAGGCTACCTATAGGGAGAAAGTTTTCCAACAGGAGGATAGTCAAATGCTGGAAGCTGTTTCCCAGGGAGTGTGCATCGGCTCTATCCCAGAAAGTGACCACGACATGTTTGGATAAAGCCCTGAGTAATCTGGTCTGACCCTGCTTTGAGCAGGAGGTTGGTGCAGACACCTCCCGAGGTCCCTTCCAGCCTCAATGATGCTGTCCTTCCTTCCTCTTCATGGTTTCAAATTAGGCAAAGCTCTCAGGTTCTCCCTGACCAGAGCAGTGATGCATATCAGGCAGAGGGCTGCTTCACAGGTGCCCCCAAACAGCCCTGACCACATCCTTTGCTTCTGTTTTTATTTCCCCCTACCCAAGATCTCCTCTGTTACTGTTGTAATGCTCTCCAAAAAGAACATCCTACCCTCTTAATTCTTTCCCCATTGGCCATGCAGTTCTTGTTTTGTGACCTCTGATGGCATTTCTGAAATAGTTTCTGTGGTATTTTCCACCTTGGGTAGCAATTCCATTCAGCAGATCATTTTCTTTCTTTCCCTGTAGTGTCCTGCAATTCCCCATATCCTTATCTTGCTTGAGGCACTGCCCACAAACCTTAACTGCTGATGTGTTGGAGTTTCAGTCTGGAGGGACCTTGACACACTTGTGGATTTGGCCAAGAGAAACCCCCTGGAGTTCTACAAGGCGAAGGGGTCAAGGTCTGCACTGGGGGCAGAATAACCCCGTGCATCAGGACAGGCTGGGACCTGAGTGGCTGAGGAGTGTCCTGGGGAGAAGGGCATGGAGTTACAATGGATGTCAGCATGAGCCAGGGATCAAAGCCACCATTACAGAAATAGAAAGGAGGCACTTGACCAGCTCCGTGAAACCAGGAATCGGCATGCCATGCCCCCTGACGTTCCTGGGAACACCTGAGCTTTATGTGCAGAGAAGAGTCAGTCCTCTTCTGATGCCTGGCCTGTCCCCTGGCCTGTGTGGTGCTTTAGGCTCTGCAGAGAATCCACACCAACTCTTTGAGGAGGTGAGGTTCATGTTACTTGTGGACATGCAGGGCAGGTGAAGGGACCTCAGAGCTTCCTCGATCCCTGCTGCAGAGTTAGCACTTGAGAGACTGGAAATGCAGGTAAAGGGGCTGGGTCAGGGTACCCCACATGAAGTTTTGCCTTCCTTTGTACCTTCCCAATACGCTGGGATATGTCCCTTGGTCTTCTTTGCTAAAACCAAAACAACCCCCTATTCCACCTCCCTCTCCTCCACAAAATAGGGAGAAAAAATATGGAGGAGGGATGATGTAAGGGCAATTCTGTGTAAGAGGGGTAATCTTTAAATGATAACAAAGCGTTAGCAGTGAGAGAAAACACATTGTTCTAAAAAATTCATGCTGGAGGTGAGCTACTGGGAAACATCCAGCTGTTTTGTCAAGTAAGAATGACAGTTGGGGATGAAATTTAAGACCTGTATTTCATCATCACCGAGAATAAGAAAGAATTCCCTTATAGCATTGTCCTGTTACTGTCATCAGTGATAGCACCACTAATTCCAAAACACCCTTGAGAGATTCCTTATTTTTCCTCAGATCCAAGGCTCAGCCTGCTCAGATCATGAAAGGACTATCTCAAATCTCCGCAACCAAAATCTCTCCAACCTTCTGTCATCCACGCTCTTTTCCAGTGCCAGGACACTTCTCCCCGTCACTTCAGCACACTGCCCAGTCTCTATTTTCTCAGCCGGGTGAAGTCAGGGTGCTCCTTCGCACAGCCGTCCCATCGAGAGTCTGCTCTGATCACACTTGTATCACCTCATGCTATGTACTGTTCCATCTCCCTTCAGCAAATCTCCATTGGATGGGCAGTTTTCCTGTTTCTTTCATGCACATTCACCTTCACAACCTTTTGTATTGTATGCATACCAAATACACTCTGAAGCAGCACATTTATCCCCCACAGCTTCACCCATTTCCCATTGCAGGCTGAGATATTTCCCCTCTTGGAGCACGCGGTGTGCAAAGCTGCTCCATACATGGAAACCCACTTCTGTGCTGCATATACATTTGGGATGAAAAAAAAAAAAACCAGAACATTTCAGAGAGTGTTGCAAAGTGGCAAAGCAGCTGAAATCCATAAATGCTGAGAGACAAGTTACAAAGAGAGAGGAAAAAACAGGTGAAGCTGTATTGCCCGGACTCACAAACTCTCTGTCAGTAAAGAGAAAGTCCCACAGCCTGTGGGATGTTTTATTAGGTGGTCCTGTGGGAAGGTTGGTTTCTGAATACAGCCTGCTGCATTCACATTTCCAGTACGGTTCAGGCATCAAATTTTTGCCCGTCCTGCCTGGAGATCCAGGAGAGTTGTGTCACACAACAGCCACCCTCAGAGGGAAGCTGGAGGTAGTGTGACCTGAAATTATTTGGACTCAAATGGAAGCTCAGATCCTGAGCTGTTGGGACAACATTGGCTGAAGTTAGACATAAACTACTTGACGCGACTGTGAGTTCAGACCTAGTTGGCAGAGTTTCTCACACAGCTCGCTGAGGAGAACAGGGAGTTGGGGAGAGGGGAGCATATTTCAGTTTCCCAAATGCAAGGAAAGAGTCGAAAGCATCCTTCCCTTGGGCTCTGGCGTCCCATTTCTTGAGAATCAAATCTGCTGGGGCTTCTGTCAATAATCTTACAATAATTCTTCAGGTGCGTTTTTTTTTCTATTTCCCCAAGAGTATCATTATTTACCAAAAATAAACATTATTCTGCCTCAGCATAAACGTCTGGAACAGAACACCCTGTATCTGTGGTAGCAACACCGGGCAGTGCCAACTTGAGTCAGTATTTGCCATGTAAGTCATGACATTGCACCCTCAGTGACATACCCAGGGCAGTTCAGATGAAGGGAGATCTTGCAAGAGCCACCTTCTGTGTCCCCAGGTGGCAGAGGCTGGATCCCCTTCCCAGGACAGACTCCTTGCCAGGAAGCCACAGCCCTGGCTGTTGCTCACTGGTTCTTACTGGCACTTCACTTGGCACCCCTTTTGGTGTGTTTGATGCTTTTCCGTGACTCTTCTTTCTGCACAGAAGATCATAAGAAGACAACCGTTTCAGAAGTGATGGTCATAAAGGCCCTGCTATAGACAAAAAAGTTTGCCATGAGCTCTAGATGGAGACAGGAAGGTAGTTAATAAACACCAGGAAGCTCAAGGCCTCTTCTGAAGATGAGTGGCCCCGAGCAGCAGGGATTGGCCCTGGGTAGGTCTGGGAGAGAGGGTGGGGGATGTCAGTGAGAAGCAAAGTGATGCCTGATGGCTTTAGCAAATTGTGAAACCACATCTGAGCCCCAAATGGAAAGCAGTGGGTGTCTGTGGGTGGGGAAGAGGAGGAGGTTTGTCCTGGGAAGGTGTCAGGAGGGAAGGCCCTCCTGTGCAAATCAGGGGTGACAGAGACATTTCTATGATGTTGTGTGCATGCCTCAGCCTAGAGACGGGGAACGCCTGCTGCTGGGGGTGGCCATCCTCGGTCATGCCCCAGGAGCTGACCTTGCTCTCTTTTCCTCCTTCACTCCCCAAACTTTGATGGACCTCAGGAAACATCTATGAGTGTGGAGGATACACAGACCTCCTGGGGTGAGGTCCCATCACTGCAGGGGAAGAGGGAAGGCTTTGTGAGACACGTGGGCGTGCAGGGCGATAGCGGTGCGTGTGTGGCAGTGAGTGTGATAAAGGCAGGACCAAGGCCTGAAATAGCAGCTGGGTGTGGGGGGGCTGTCATGCTGAGGTGGAGAAGGTTGAGTGTTGACTTTGAAGGACGCAGAAGCAAGAGGATGTGCGTTTCAGTGCTGGGATATGAAGAGAAATCGTGGATTCAAGCAAGTCTGGGGTAGGTCGTCTTGGGTGCTAGAGGAACAATAGGGCTTTGGAAGTAGCCGGATGGGTTGTGGGGAACTCATAGACATTGGCAAATCCTCGGAAAACCACAGCTTTGTGTTTGAAGAAATAGTCAATGAGGACAGAGAGTAATCGGGAAAGTTTGGGACATGATGGGGTCAGAGGGAGTCAGGGGATCAGGAGAGTGGTTGAAATCTGCAGGGACACTGGCACAGCCATAGGACAGTGTAAAAGAGTCTGTGGTGGGCATGGCTGAGGACTTTGGTAGGGCTGGGACCCCCAACAGGACTGAGGTCCATGTCCTCTTGGCTATGGCTGCTGTCTCTTCCGCTGAGGCCCACGGGAGGACACCAGTTCCATACAGCCCCTGTGCTTTCTTGCCTCCTCACCCTTGGTAGAGCCTGGGAGGGGTCCTACCACTGACCTGCACTCAGCATCGCAAACCCTCGCATCTCACTGCCCCCAGAAAACGCCCTGAGACACCCATGAGGGAAGAATCCCCATTCCTAGGGCACTGGGCTCAGGGCTTGGCCATCCTCCTTAAGGAAACACATCAAGGCCTTTCACAGCCACTTTCACGTTCATTTTTCTACCTGTATCCAGGGCCTCTGAGTTCCTGCTTCACCAGCCCCCAGGGACAGTCACCTTGTCTGGTCGTTCCCTCCATGGTCTCTTCAGTGATGGCCCTCAGTGGGGCCCGCTAACACCCTCAGAAACTTGGAGGCTTGGTGCTGACTTTAGATCTCCAGAGCCTTGTTCAATCTGCTTTCAGTATCTGCAGTTCAGGAGCTTGGCACAAGAGGGCTCCTGAACATGCAAAATTCCCTAACAAGCCAAGTCTCTAGGCATAATTATCCTTAATTCCTCAGTTCTTATGTGGTTAATTAGAGAGATTTCAGAAGGGTTGTCAAAGTAAGAAGATTTTCATAAAAAATCACAATAAGAAAGGATTTCTTCTTTTTCAACTTTTCTTCCTTTTCCTCCTTCCTCATTAAGGGATATCAGCAGTCCCCAATTGATACTGGTCCTGAGCATCTCCTAATTGAGTATGGACATACAGGGAAGCCAAGGCCCTTTATGTCAGACACTCCATGGGAAGTGTTTGTCCCTACCCCAACCCCCCCCATTTCTCCCATCAGCCACCTGAGATTTAGAGCAGCCTTGTTCAAATCAGACCTTTCTCCACTACAGTCTGTAGCTGCGTGTTTCAGCCCATTGGCACCAACTCCCACCCGCTTTACTTGGAGAACGACCTGCACACAGGCACAGAAAGGTGTTTCTTCATTGCCAACAAGCAGAACCAAAGTCAAGCACAGCTCATTAAAAACCCAAAAGACATTCCTCAGCTGTATATCAAGTCCACGTTACCTCCACTGAAGTCCACTTCCCGCTGTGGATGACCATACACCAGTGGAAAACACATTATTGTCTCCAGCACACATCCCAAGACACCTCAAAGCACTCCCTGCCCCTGACTCTGCCCATATTTGCTCTTTGCACCCCGTCAGTCACACACTGGAGTCACAAACTCCCTCGAGCCACAGGGAGAAGCAAAGAGACAAAGCGAATGAAAAGCTTTCTTCTGAACATGGAAATCGGCATAAATGTGAACCTGTAATGCTTACAGGAGCATCTTCAAGTAGACTCTGCAGCATCTAGACCCACTCAGTTTTCATTGCCTGCAGGTAAATTACATATGACTTCACTGCAGGTGAAGAGAGGGATGAGAGTGATCTCTAATGTTGGACACCTCGAGTGCAATTGCTGAGAGGTCCCTTTCTAGTCCAGAGAGAGAAATGAGGTGTCTCAACTGAGGTGGCTTGGCCTTCTTTGCCTGGCCACCAGCTCCTGCTTCAGAAAGGCTCCTGTAGGTCCTGGGTCACATTTCCCTGTCCCACGGAAGGGCTTCAGCTACCCCCATGTACCTTGGAGGCAGTGGCCACCTCTGTGCTGGCAGCTGCATCAATCCCTGAAAGAAGATGTTAGGCAAAAGTTGAAACATGTCCAGAGAAGAGGTCTGTGTAATGACTGTTGAGAAGTCTTCATTTTCAGAACTTTGAGGTTGGTCTATAAATTCTCATGACTTTTGTCATAGGCCATGGCCATGGCCATGGACAAGCAAGACGACGACCCTTTCTCTCCCTCTATGGAAATATAGATTTCTACAGCCATTTCCAAAAATACATTTCCTCCCAAGGCTTTGAATGAAGAAATTATTCTGCAGAGCTGCAAGACATCCAGGGAGTCCTGAAGCTGTGTCACTTGGAGGGGCTCGTCCGCCCCAGAAATGCAATCCAGAACAACCTCTGGGACATGTTATTCACCCAAAGCGAAGCTAACCAGCCTTTCCCTCCCCAGTTCATCCTCTGGGACTCTTTGAAACAGGCATGCAACTTTTGCTTTTGCCAGTCGTCAGGGAGTCCCCCCAGTCTTCATGACCTGTCAAAGATGATGGAGACTGGCCTCGCTCTGACATCATCTTGCTCTCTCAGCACCCTTGGATGCAGCCCTTCCATTCTCATGGACTGGTAACATTTGAGGTTGCTCAAGCAAGCCAGGACTTGATTCCTATCCAGCCCTGACTGTTCCCCTCCAGAGTCCTGCCTCGAGGCACAGAGGCCTGGGAGACCTTGCTGGTGAAGACTGAGGCACAGAGGACATCAAGTATCTCAGCTCCATCCACACCTGCTTTACTCAATGGAGCAGTGGCCACACATATTCTTCTTGACCTGTCCCTGAAGTAGTCACAGCTCATCGTGGTGCCCTTGAAATCCCGTTCAAGTTTCAACGGAGTTTTGATATGGACCATTGCCGAGCTTGGAGGATGCTGTCCTTGAAGACCAGCTGCACTGAGCTCTGCTGCCCTTCGGTGCTGCTGACCATTGGATCCCCACGAAAACTCCCCGGAACAGGCCAAAGTCTTCTCCTCCATGTCCACCATGTGCAGTCTTTAACTCTCCTTCCGCACGCCCCTCGGGAGCTGGGACTCCACTATTTCAGGGTCACAACGGCCAAGGCTTACATCGACCTTCACGTCCCTGACCAGCTCTGTACTGCTTGTGAGTCTCAAATCGGGTTTGGATTGCCCTTGTTGGCCCATCTGGCAGCTGTGCTGAGAAGTGGTTCCCAAGACATAAACCGCCTGGACTGTTTGCATCCTCCTGTGTTCCCCTTCCAGAAGATGCCAAGGCCATTCAAGTCCCCCATGAGACCCAGGCTTCTGCAGCCAGAGACTTCCTTGGGGTGCTTAGAAAAGACTATGCCAACTTCCCCACCCTGACTGTGGGTTCCTTATCTCCAACAACGATGTCACCTTTACTGGCCTCTCCTCTGACCCACACTCAGAAGGGCTCACCCAACATCTCACTGGACACATAAAGGACCTCCAGACATCCAAACAACTTCTTCTCTTTGAGGGAATCCCACTCCTGAGCCTTCCAGCCTGTCTCTCCTGAAAAGCCTCTACCCAGCCATTGCAGCACTCCAAGCTGTGTCACTTGTCCCACCATGCCATGGCACTTCCTCCATGCATGTCAAAAAGCACAGGCTCCAGCTCATCCTGGCTGTGCCCCTGGCTGAGGCCATCAGTGCACATTTGGGCTGTAGCACTGCAGGTGCAGCCCCAGGCCAAGCTCTCACTTGTCTTAGGCAAACCTGGGATCAAGTGTCCAAGCCCCCGTGTGTGCAAAGGCTTTGCTTCACAGCAGAGACATGCCAGAGTGGAGAGCAGGTGGAAACAGAAAGCTGAACCTGGGTGCCAAGAGAGTGAGCAAACCCTGCTGTCCCCAAGGGCAGAGAGGACCAGGGCTGGGAAGGGCAGCCCTGGCAAGACATGGCTTTGCTGTCGGTGGGGTCTCTGCTGTCCCCGAGGGCCTTTGGTGGAGGCGAAGCTGATCTCCAGGAATGACAAGGTGCTCCTGACCGGCCCACTGTGACAACTGTTGGTCTGGTCCTTGACTGTGTTCTCCAGGGGGTGAGGGAAGGTTGGTGGAGAGAAAAACCAGAAGTCTGAAGGTGTAGGCACACGCGTGGTGACCCTGGTGTGATGGGCTTCCTATCCATGGAGTGCCCTACCTCTACTGCAGAGAGAAGGGACGGACCTTGCCACGCTGCAGGGGTGGCAATCAGTTTCTGGCCCAAAGGCACTGGATCTGTCGCAATGCTGCCTGGGTGTCTGTCACACCCTCGCTCTGCATGGGGATGGCTTTCCTGTGTAGGACCATCGCTGTCCCTGCCAACTGCATGTCGCTGTGTATGAGAGCCTTGGCACCTCACCTACCATTACAGGCCTGCAATTGGCCTTACATGGAATAACTGCCCTGAAGTTGATTGGGCAATGCGAGAATGTTCAGGACACCACCGCCATTAGAGTCAATGGAGATCTAGTCAACCTGGCGGATGGGAAAGACAGAGAGGAACTGAGCTCTCCCTGTGGTACATGACTCCACCAGATGAATCCCTGCGTAGGCTGCCCAGAACATAAAGAAGAGAGACAGGCTCCATCATCCTAAATGTGGGCATCTGATGCCATTTCCACTGGCCAAAGAGATTCACCTCCAGCCTCCAAGAAGATGCCCCCAGATGCTGCCCTGTCTCTCAGCATTGCTCCACTAGAGCTTGCAGCTAGCTCCAGGTATCTTGGACCACCTCTGGCACCCCAAATGTCCCCAGGTCTTTGCATGTGACCACGTCAGCCCTGGCCTCCATCTCCATTAATTAGCAGGGAGCTGAGAGAAGGAGCTGACATGCAGGTGTCTGCTGTGTGCACACCTGAGCTGAGGCCAGAGGAATCCCACCTCCTGTGGGCTTGTGCTGTGCGTGGGGGGCAGCTGAGCCCACTTCTAGCCCCAGGGCCACAAGCATGGAATGGGGGCTGAATCCCTTCCCTCGGCAGTGCTAAATGAGGTCCTTCCCTGTCCCTGTCCGGGTGTCCTGTGTACAGATGGGACAATGAAAAGGTGATTCTTGGAGCTGACTCTTCTTCAGATGGGAGAAATGCCCCTGCTGGAAAGAAGTGTCTCTCCGCAGCTGAGGGAGGGACCATGAGTGATGGCTTCAGGCTGTTCCCAGCAGGTTCCCTGGAGGCGCAGGGACACGTGGAGGGAGCCCCGAGGGGGCAGAGCAAGTGGTGCCTTGGGCTGGTCCTCTGCTGCTGAGCTGGGCTGGGCTCCTGGGATGGAGGGAGCTCCTGGCAAGCGGGCAGCGCTGCAGAGAGACAGCTCTGCCCAGGAGCAGGGCTGGGGGCACTGCCTGCAGGCACCGAGGGGAGAGGAGCGAGGCAGAGAGAGCTTAAAGGCAGATGGGAGTGGGAGGATGCTGAGAGCTCATTGGGGGAGAATCTTCACAGCCCTCTACGTGGTAAGTCTCTGGGTGCGGGGCAATGCAGCTTCAGTTCCTGGAGGGATCTCCGAAAACTGGTACATCTGACAGTTTATTGGTTCTGTCAGGAGGACTCACTCAGTTTCTGTAATGTAGAGGAGGAGGAGGTGCTCCAGAGCAGGGCTTCCCTGCTGCACGGTCAGAGGGAGAGGGCATGAGGGCTGCCTTCTGCTGGGGGGGACTGCAGGGGTGTGCAGGCAGGGGTGCCCAGGGCTGTCCTTGCGAGCAGGGTCCCTGCACCCCAGGGGCTGTGTGCTGGGGCAGGGACTCTGCCGCCTGCCAGGGTCAGCACTCAGCCTGCCCGGGGAGCTCCCCATGGCGCTGTGGGGAGAAGCTGTGGGTGGAAGGAGCGAGCCCCAGCAGGGCCGGGTCCTTCTTCTGTCAAGAGGGTGCTGCCGGGGTCAGCCCTGCTCACATCTTCAGATCACTACAGGACATTCCCAGAAGACTTTTAAAGAATAACAGCAAGGCAGGGGCTACCTGAAAAGCAAGTGTCCTGTTCTTTCTATCTTCTACTCTGGGTTGCCTGGGTGGGCAATGGGACATAGAAATTAATGTCTCATGTCAAGAGGAGGCACTGGATTTCCAAATCTGTTACTCTTGGAGGTGAATAAAGAAGGGAGTATGAGAAATCAACACACCGTGGCTTACAGACAGCATCAGTACAACTTCTCCAGGCTCATCAGGGTTGGTCTGATGATCCCATCAGAGCCTGCATGGACAGAGAAGACATTGCGCAGTGCCCGGCTGCCAGGAGGGGTCTGCAGGGCAGAGCTGAGCACACAGCGGGTGGGATGGGGTCTGTGAGCACCGACAGGGAGGAGAGGTGGGGACAGGGAACCAGCTCTCGGCAGGGACAGCTCCAGGCAGCAGAGACCTGGGCAGGGGGTGGGAGGAAGCTGCAAACAAGCACCGGGGTAGGCTCCGTTAAGGCAGCTCTCATTCGGTCCTTCACTGTGGATGTCTTCTGGGCATTGTCTGCTGGGCAATGAGCTGACTCTCCCTTTAGGACATCCCATCTTCAGGACCCCTCACCCTCCGCTTTGCCTGTCCTGCTGGGCTTGCGAGCTGCCCTCCAGAAAGGCACAGCTCTCCTGCAGGATCCCAGGGAGGGCTGAGCTTTCCCTTGGAGGTCAGTACTCTCCGCTCAGGGTCCTTTGCTTCTCTTGTGAGGGACGGTGTCCTTCTCCATCACAACTCCACCTCTGGGGTGGGAAAGAGAAGAGTGTGCAGACCTGCCCTCTGCAACAGTGCTCCCCTGCTTTCATCAGAGCCCAGTGGTTTGGTTTGGTTTCTTTTAATGAGTAATTTGTGTGTGAAGTCATCTTTGAGGCAGCACAAGGGAAAGAGCAGGGCAGCTGGGTAACAGACTGATGGACACTGCAGCTCACCTGACTGCACTAAGCCACAGAGAGCTGAGCCCTTTTGCCTGTCCTGTCTCAAGACTCTTCACATTTTCAGTCATAGAAATGAGCATTTCTACCCCTAAAAAGAACACTCACCAGATGTGATGGTGGAAAATAAAAAACAGAGGCAAAATTCTTATAAGGACACACTAAGCCTCTCTTCTGCAGCCCACGCTGTTGAGAGTCATGAGTGCAGATACTGCTCTTTTCCATTAAGGGCGGATGACATCTGACATCCCTTGGGAACATCGGAGCTGTCACAAACCAGCTCCCAGGTACACACTGCAGCAGAGAAAAGCTGGCTCCTTGGCCATGGACAGAGGTCCTGCTCCTCACAGCACACTCAGTCAGCACAAACCAGAGAAGGAAATGCGTTTCAATTTTGGGGCGGGGGGTGAATTTCTGTGAAAAAAGGAGTGGCTTTGCTCGGAGAAGTCTGTCATACTTTTTCCTTGTCTATTCCAGTTTTGAACAGTACCCCTATGCCAAGAAACAGCAAATGTCCAACGGCAGCTCCATCACCCAGTTCCTCCTCCTGGCCTTCGCAGACACGCGGGAGCTGCAGCTCTTGCACTTCTGGCTCTTCCTGGGCATCTACCTGGCTGCCCTCCTGGGCAACGGCCTCATCATCACCACCATAGCCTGCGACCACCGCCTGCACACCCCCATGTACTTCTTCCTCCTCAACCTCTCCCTCCTCGACCTGGGCTCCATCTCCACCACTCTCCCCAAAGCCATGGCCAATTCCCTCTGGGACACCAGGGACATCTCCTATGCAGGATGTGCTGCACAGCTCTTTCTGTTTGTCTTTTTCATTTCAGCAGAGTATTGTCTCCTCACTGTCATGGCCTACGACCGCTACGTTGCCATCTGCCACCCCCTGCACTACGGGACCCTCCTGGGCAGCAGAGCTTGTGTCCACATGGCAGCAGCTGCCTGGGCCAGTGGGTTTCTCAATGCTCTCCTGCACACGGCCAATACATTTTCACTACCCCTCTGCCATGGCAATGCTGTGGACCAGTTCTTCTGTGAAATCCCCCAGATCCTCAAGCTCTCCTGCTTAGATGCCTACCTCAGGGAGGTTGGGCTCATCACATTTAGTGCTTTCGTATTTTTGGGATGTTTTGTTTTCATTGTGGTGTCCTATGTGGAGATCTTCAGGGCCGTGCTGAGGATCCCCTCTGAGCAGGGACGGCACAAAGCCTTTTCCACGTGCCTCCCTCACCTGGCTGTGGTCTCCCTCTTTATCAGCACTGGCATATTTGCCTACCTGAAGCCCCCCTCCATCTCCTCCCCATCCCTGGATCTGGTGGTGGCAGTGCTGTACTCGGTGGTGCCTCCAGCAGTGAACCCCCTCATCTACAGCATGAGGAACCAGGAGCTCAAGGATGCCCTAAGGAAACTGGCCCAGTGGATGCTGTTTCACCGACAATAACCTGCCTCCCCTTCTCTGCACATTCCCCAGAGTTTATCTTAGGCCATGGCTCTGCTTTTTTCTCTTGTGATAATCCTGCTTATATAGAATTTTCTGGGGTTATACTACTTGTCTTGCGGCTTGATCCTGTGACTCTTGCCCAACACTGTGTCAGATGTGGCATGCCCGATAGCAGCTCTTCAATAAAAGGGGATCTCCCAGGTGCAGCACCTGAAGGCTGGGCTCTTCCTCCAAAGTTGCTTCCAAATAAATATCCAAGGAATTGATATTTTAAAAAGTCTGTTCTCCTTTTTATTCTCAGTGTTTTGGGGTTAAGCTCACGGTACTATTGGGTTCCACTGGACCAAACAGTCTGGATTTAAGAGCTCTCCTCTTGGTGTCCAATGGCAGGAGAGATGGTCCATGACCTCCCATTATCTTCTCACATTTCTTCATGGATGACAAGATTAATGGCACATACCAGAGTTTCTGGAAATAAATTTGGAGGGGTCAGGAGAGGATGCCCTGGGGTTGCAATGAATGGAGACTCAGAAGGTGAAACACCCTCCAAGGTGAAGTCCCCCAAAAGGAAAGCACCAGATCTACGTATCCATGGACAAGGACTCTGCAGTGCCATGGGAGTGAGTGGGGAGCCAGCAGGCAGAGGGAGGGGAGACTGGAGAGATGCAGGAGGTGCCGGAGGAGCCCCAGGGCCAGGACTGTCGTGCTGTCGTGGGGAGTGGGGCTGGTGGGAGAGAGGAGGGGGCAAATTCAGTGAGGGCTGGGCATCACCTGCAATATGAATTCAGGAGAGGCAGCGAGTGAGTAGCCTCCATTTCCTCGTGGCCTTGGGGCCAGCACCATCCCTGGGGCTGATGGGGAGGCTGATCTCCCTGTGTGCCCCCCAGCAGCTGCTGTGCCCCTCAGAGGGGCTGGGGCCGTGGGGTGAGTGCCCAGAGCTCTGCAGCACCCTGCGGTGGGCACTGCCGTGGGACCAGCCCAGGCTGGGCTGCTCTGCTGGGCTGGGCTGGGGAGAGGGCAGGGGTGGTGGGGAGAGCTGGGGAGGGGCTGGGCTGGGCTGGGAAGTGCCCGGGAGAGGAAAGCAGCAGTGTAGAGCTCAGCTGTGTGAGTGTGCAGGGTGGGGGCCCACAGCAGGGTGCTCACAGTGCAAGGTCAGGCGTCATGGAGAAGGAAGCAAGGCGCCAAAGGTGCCTGGACACCCGGGCGACACTCCCCTGGGAAAACCATCCCAAAGAAGTCCCACACACCGGCCATTTCCATCTCTGGTTGGACACCCCAGCCCTGAGGAGGGACCTTTGCTGCAGTCCCTTAAACCAGCTTTGTGGCCCTTGGCTGGACTTGCTTTAGCAGGTCAACAACTGTCTTGCACTGGGCAGCCCAGCACTGGACACAGCACTGCAGATGGGGCCTCACCAGTGCTGAGGAGAGGGGAAGGGTCACCTCCCTCCACCTGCCAGCAATGCTTCTCCTAATGCAGCCCAGGAGGCTGTTGGCCTTGGCCGCGGGGGTGCACTGCTGGCTCCTGCTCAGCTGCTTGTCCTCTGGGACCCCAAGGTCCTTCTCTGCGGAGCTGCTGTCTAGCTGGTTGGCCCCCAGCATGATGTCCAGAGTGTGGCAGGATCAGAGGCTGTCCTCCCCCAGGGACATTCTCAGCAGCACCTTGTCCTTCGTGGAGATCAGCTCCACCTCTGGCACAGGCCCCACGGTGCTGCAGAGTCACCTGGGACAGCAAACCCCTCTCCTGCCGGGGCTGCACAGCCCTCGCCTCTTTCTCTCTGGCCTTGGGCTCTGCAGCTTTTGCTCTCGGGGTGGCAACCTCATCCACCATTCTGTTGCCACCTGCCACCCACTCCAGCATGCCTCTGCTGGGAAGCAAAGCCTTTCCACACACGGGGTCCCATCTCTGGGTACCAGGTTTGCATGGGACAAGTCTGCCCTTGGCCCTGGTGCCCCATCGGAGGGGCTGCAGCCCAAATGGGCACCAAAGCCCACAGCCTGGGCCACAGAGAGCAGGAGCCCCGGGTGTCATCAAAGAGCTGTGACTTCAGTGGAACAAGAGCTGAGGTGGGGAAGGACAGCTCCCACGGCTTTTGTGGTAATGGAGATACAACATCTTTAGGAGAGACCGATGGGGAAGATGAGGAGTGGGGGCTGCCTTGTGTGGTGTCAGGGCAGCTCAGCTATATGGAGGGTCTCTATGGGACACATAACAGGTTAGATGGTGGCTTGTGTGTGGGTCAGCTTCTAAATGGGCCACCCAGTCTGCTGCTCACCTGGACCTGGTACTACCAAAGGAGGAAGAGCTGCTCAGGGATGTGAAGACCAGTGTCAGCCTTGGCTGAAGTTACCTTGAAATTATGGTCTGCCAGATGCCCAAGGACATGGGGAAGGAGAGTAGCAGAGAGCAGACCCTGCACATCAGGGAGTGAGAATTTGGCCTAGTGAGGGCACTGGCAGGTGGGGTCCAATATGGCAGTGTCAGGGCCCTGAGAGCATCCATAGGCCTTCATGGCCATGAGCAGCATCACCTGGGGCCTCCACCTCCATCTCTGCCCATGGGCCCAGGAGACCACTGAAGCCCAGGCCTGAGGTTCAGCCCCAGCTTCATCTAAGCTGTAGGTGTTTGGGTCTCCAGACACAGCCAGAGACACAGCCTTGCCTGGCCATGGACCTTGTTGATTGGGACTTGCAGAGGCACTCCCCAGCTTGAGTCTTTATGGGGTGTCCAATGAAATGACACCATTGCCCTCCAGGTGCCAGACCCCGGCTGATTCACAGAGGCCAAGGGCCTTTCTGCTGCCTTTCCTCCCATCACTTGGTCAGGTTTTGGGAGGAGAGGACGGAAAAGCAGGTGAGGTTTCTGGGTGCCAAGGACTGAGATGGGGGAGCAGAGCCCTCACATGTGAAACGATCTAAAGGCTATGCTAGTTCACAAGTGTTCTCTTCAGCTCCTTTCTCGGAGGCCTTAAATCTTCAGCAGGAACCTGGAAATGCTGAGGTCCCTCCACCTCCCTCTCTTTTAGCAATTAAGTTGATAGAACCAAGTCAGAGGCTTTCTTTCAATTCTGTTTAGAGCCTAAAGCACTGTCTTCGCAAGGCTCCTCGTACACACTCCAGGACACTGCTGGCCACCTTTGCCACCAGCTCACACTACTGGGTTTTGTTTTTCCTTCTGTCCCCAGCACCACCAGGGAATTTTCTGCAGAGCTGCTCCCTCTGCCACTGCAGGCTGTCAGTCTATCGCAGGTGCAGGACCTGGCCTTTGTCCTTTGTCTATCTCATGAAGTTCCTGAGAGGACAGTGGATACAGGTGTTAAACTGCACAGGGCTCTGGAAAGTCCACGGTGCCGCCTCTCCAAACCCCAGTACGTCCCCTGGCCTCCAGGTAGAGCATGGCCCCTTCACCCTGCACTCTCAGCCTCATCATCCAACTGGTGTTTTGCTCATCTGTTTGTCTCCCTCTCCAGACTGGAATGCCCTAACTTGGGTACAAGAATATTGAGGGAGACCACGCCAAAAGTCTTGCTGAAAGGGAGGTCAACGACATCCACTCTTCTCCCCTCATGCACAGATGCAGCTACTTCATCATGAAGGCAACCCAGTTGGCGAGGCATGATTTACCCTTGGTAAGTCCATGGCCATGCTCTTCTCTTTTAGGTGCCCACAAATGTCACCCAAGAGCACTCATGCAATGGCTCACCCCCCACCAAAGTGAGCTTGTGCAGCCTGTGGTTCCCTGGGTTGCGCTTTTGGCCACTTTCAAAGATGAGTGCAACTCTTGCTTGTCCTCACTCACAAGAGACCTCTACCAATCCAATGACCTTTCAAAAGGGATATTCCAAAGAAATATCGATCTTGCCCTGTAACTTCATTACCACTGTTCTTCCTGTTATACGGTGTATTCAGTTTCTCTAATCTTTCATATAATTTCACCTGTCCTCATACAATGACCATTTCTGATGTCGCCTTTGCAGATGCAGACTCTCTAGACAAAGGCCCATTCCATCAGTCCCTACTTTTCTCCGGATGTTATTCTTTGTTCATTCAGATAACTCTCACCTACTCAGTTGCTGCTTTCAGCTTCAGGGAGTTAAAAGCTTGCCTGTCTTTCAGTAGTCTCATTGGCTCTTTAGCCAATTCTTTAATTATGGTTATATCTAACTTTGTTGTATCTATCTCAAACATTTCTCATAAGATTATCCCTTGTAGAAAGACAACTTCATTAGAGACAGCTTGTACTTAGCATATGGTTGAGGAGTGTGTTTTATTGTTTATGAAACTTTATCATGCTTGGCTTTTCTCTGTTTGCAAATAGAAAATATTCGTATGTGGCCTGTGTGCAGCCAGTTCTCTGAGGAGAGCAGGTGGGAGATGGTGCCATGGAGCTGTAACACCCAGCTGCAGAGATCAGTGGAGAAGTCTGATGCAAGGAAGAGTGATGTAAGTCCCAGGTGGCCAATGAGAGAAATGGTGAGGTTTGGGAGGTGAGGAGCAAAGTTCTCCATACAGAGTCAGACCTCAAGGGACTGCTGCTCCTGCCTGTCCAGACCTCCTGAGGAGACACCCTGGATCACTATCACTTGGAGAAGGCTTCCATCACCTCTTCTCTAAACTGAAAAGTAATAAAATAGAAACTTTAAATTAAAAAATAACTTTCATTTGGTGCACTTTGAAATCTTCCTCTTTAACTACACTGTGAAATGACTCCAATTACCTGTACAAGCTTGGAAGACCTAAAGAAAACTACAGGAAGAGAAAGAGCTCCTTAAGGCTTTCTGTATTTTAATGAGACCCATGGTGTATTTGGTGCTGAGTCCTTGAAGCTCCCATGATGAGAGGGGAAAGAACAAACCTCTCAAGAAGTCAAAGTCAGAAGCAAAACTCAAAGTACCTTGAAGTATTAATGGGTCCCACTGAGGACCATTACTGACAAAGCCTCCCCATGGCCTCGTTAGAGCAGATCATTGGAGGCCATGATTGCAGGTAGGCAAAGGCACTGTGCAGGTGGCTGTAATGCTGAGAAAACCCTTGGTTTGTTTTAGGAAGCAGAAAGGCCAAGCCCTCACCCCCAGGCCCTGGGAAGGCAGACCCTGTCCCTCACGCGTGGCTCAGGGCTCTTCTTGGGGGCAGTTGGATGTGAGGGTGAGCAATGCCAAGGGTAGGAAAATTCTATGGTACCTCCTGGCCTCCCAAAGAAGGGGCAAGAAGGAAGAAATGAAGTCCAGAGCCTCAAAAGAAAGTTCCTCCTTGGAGGCCTCGGTGGCAGAGGCAACTGCCTTAGCCAAGGGGACAAAGACCTCGCTTTTGATGGGCCTGTCAGTCTTGCCAGAGGCCTAGGCCATCTCTGCTGCAGGCTGTCCTACACTGTCCCATGCCTGCACCTCTTGCCCTTCAGGCTGTAGACACCCATCTTGCTTTCCCACCTAGCTCTCACCCCAGCATTTCTAGACCTTCACTGATGTCTCTCCACCCTCACTGACTTTTCCTTGAAACACAAAGCCATGGGCTGATCCAGACTCCCTCTGGGTGACCTCTTACAACCACAAGGCTACCCTTTGAGTGAGAGTTCTTTTTCCTCACATCCAGTCTGAACATTCCAAGCTGTGCTTTGTGGAGGTTTCCTTCTCTTCCCACTACCAAGGTTGCCTTCCCTTTGCACTGCCAAGAAAAGCTCCATCATCTCGGAAACCACCCTTCAAGTAGTTGACGGCCACTACTAGAGAGCCCTGAGCCTCTGCTTCACCAGGCTAAAGAACCCCAGGTCTCTCAGCCTCTCCATAGAGCCCCCAAACCACATCCTGGCGGATGTCCTCTGGGGCCACTCGAATTCGTCCCTATTCCTCCAGACCAGGGAGGCCCTGGTTTTCCATTTCTTCTATCTAAGAAAAAATTCTATTCTATTCTATTCTATTCTATTCTATTCTATTCTATTCTATTCTATTCTATTCTATTCTATTCTATTCCATTCTATTCTATTCCATTCCATTCCATTCCATTCCATTCCATTCCATTCCATTTTCTTCTCTCCCAGAAGATATGGGAAGGCTGTCATTAGGTCTCCCCAAAGCCTTCTCCTCTCCTGCCTTTGCACCTTTGCAGCAAAGGCAGACAACGGCACCCTGGCCTGCATTAGGCAGAGCACTGCCAGCAGGTGGCTGGAGGTGATCCTTCCTCTCCACTCAGCCCTGCTACAAGTTGTCTTGCTGACTTCCCTCAAGGGTTTCTACATCCCCACCTCACTCCCACTGCAGCCAAAGCTGCCCTCCACATCTTCCACCAGCTTCTTGTGAGAAACCAGTCCAGGAGAGCATCCCCCCATGTCAGATCAGGAATCACCTTCCACCTTCCCTCTGACTGAGGCCTTCTAGCAGAGGTCCATGGCCTTCAAAGTCCCCAGTGACTACCAAGTCCTTTGTGTCCCTTCCTCCAGCTTTCTAAAGGAGCCCTCACCCTCTTCCTAAACTTGCTCAGGCGGTTCGGTGATCCCGACCACAAGAGCATTGTACATGGAGGAGTTAGTGATCCCCCTAACAGTAAACCTGAAAAGACCCTGGCCTGCATGTGCCGCGCTGTGCTGGGCTCCACGTACAGCTTGGTCTTCAGGCTGTGTGGTGCTGAGCATATCCCTGGGTCACAGGAGAAACTTGACTGCAACAGAGGAATCTGCAGGAAGCTCCCACCTGGTACTGGTGATGAGGCCAACTGCATGTCCTTACCTTTACCAAACACTGCATGTGTTTGCATGTGAACATCACTGCTTAGGGCAGTAGAAAGGACGACTAGAGTTTGTTTCCCTGTTAGAAAACATGGAAAGAGATCACAGGGGCAGATTCCACAGATGGAAGCTGCACAACTTTCTGCCCCACTGTCAAAGGCTCTGGCATCTGAAGGAACCTAATATTGCCTCCATGATCTGCTCTTTGTTTATGGTGTTTCTCTAACAAACGGCATTTTAAACACCACCTCACAGCATCTGCGTGCCTTTCTCAGTGGGGACATAACAAACCAGAACCTCCGGGTACAAAACAGCCACCAAGTCACGTGCCTGCTGCTGGCTCTCAGGTTCTCAGCAGAAGGGAATGTCAGAGCCAACACCCCAGCCCTGTGCCTGCTGATGGCCAATCACTCAAGGAGATTGGAGACTAAGGGGGCCTCACACTCCCCTTCACGGCCATGTGCCTCCTGCTGGCCAATGAGCTCCTCAGACACAATTGATAACATAATAACATCCCAACCCACCAGCCTCCTTGTGGCCTATCAGCCCACTGGACAGAAGTGACCTCACCATGATCTCCCAAGCCGCGTGCCTGCTGCTGGCCTTTCAGCTTCTGGGATTGACCCGGCCAAGCCCTGTGCCTGCCCCTGTCCCCTCAGTTACTGAGGTGGAAAGGAAGTGACAACCCATACCCAACGCCTCTTCCCGGGTTGGCCTACCAGGTAATTAGGGGGCGTGGGGGAAGCTGTGGGTAGAAGGAGTGACCCCTGGCAGGGCAGGGCAGGGTCCTTCTGCTGCCAGGAGGGTGCTGTGTGATACAGGGCTGCTCACAGCTCCACATCACCCCCAGGGACACATCTGAGTGCAATCGTCCTCCAGCGGAAGGAGCTGCCAGCACCGGGCAGCTGAGCCCAGGACTGGTGGGCAGACTGGCCGTCCTCGCTCGGCACTAAGGGACAGTCCCTTTGCCTCTCAGCACCCGCAATGTTTCACGTGGAGTGCAGCAGAAATGCCAACAATTTCTGCCTTAAAAACACTCCTCAGGTGTGGTGGGGCAACTAGAACAGAACAAACCCAACAAACCCCCCCAGCTCTGCTCTGCAGTCAGGTGAGTTGGGAGCAACAATGCTGCAAAGCTCTTTGATGCCCTGAGTGGTTTTAATCTGGGATCTCTCCTGTTTCCTATTTGCCTATTGCTGGAGGGCAGGACTGACTCCTGCAGAGCCCCCAGCAGAGCTCCCAGCTCCCTGGGCACCCTCAGCCAGCACCTTCCAGCTCATGGATGGGACCTGCCAAAGGTCTTGTGAAAGGGGTCAGGCAGTTTGGGGCAGGGGGTGGGGGGAAATTCTATGAGAAATAAAGTAGTTTTACTCAGAGAAGTCTCCCCTAACTTGCCACTGCCTTTTCCTCCTTGGACAGGTTCACATGCCCAGAGGGACCAAATGTCCAATGGCAGCTCCATGACTGATTTCCTCCTCTTGGCATTCACACACACTAGAGGAGTGGGAGCTGCAGCTCTTGCACTTCTGGCTCTTCCTGGGCATCTACCTGGCTGCCCTCCTGGGCAATGGCCTCATCATCACCGCCATAGCCTGTGACCACTGCCTGCACACCCCCATGTACTTCTTCCTCCTCAACCTCTCCCTCCTCGACCTGGGCTCCATCTCCACCACTGTTCCCAAAGCCATGGCCAATTCCCTTTGGGACACCAGGGCCATCTCCTACGCAGGATGTGCTGCACAGCTCTTTTTCTTTCTCTTTTTCATTTCAGCAGAGTTTTCTCTTCTCACCATCATGGCCTACGACCGCTACGTTGCCATCTGCCAACCCCTGCACTACGGGACCCTCCTAGGCAGCAGAGCTTGTGTCCCCATGGCAGCAGCTGCCTGGGCCAGTGGGTTTCTCAATGCTCTCCTGCACACGGCCAATACATTGTCACTACCCCCTCTGCCACGGCAATGCTGTGGACCAGTTCTTCTGTGAAATCCCCCCAGTCCTCAAGCTCTCCTGCTCAGACTCAGACTACCTCAGGGAAGTTGTGGTCAGTGTTTGTTTTGCATTTGGGTGTTTTATTTCTATCATGCTGTCCTATGTGGAGATCTTCAGGGCTGTGCTGAGGATAAACTCTGAGCAGGGACAGCTCGAATCTTTTTCCACGTGCCTCCCTCACCTGCCCATGGTCTGTGTGTTTTTAAGCACTGTCAACTTTGCCCACCTGAAGCCCCTCTCCATCTCCTCCCCATCCCTGCACCTGGATGGCTGTTGTGTGCTCCATGGTGCCTCTGGCATTGAACGTCCTCATTTACAGCATGAGAAACCTGCAGCTCAAAGATGCCCTATGGAAAGTGATTCCATGGAAATGTTTTAATAGTGATAAAATTACCACCTCTCTCCACAAATGACTCCCACAGTATCTGATTCCATTGGGTTTTGTTTGGTATTTTTTACCATTATATATGTCTTTGTTGCTGTTGTTATTGTCCTTCATGGTTATGATGTTCCTACACAAATGTTTACATTTTTATCACTATATCTGAGGCATGTTCCTCATGGGGCCTTAAGTACAGGACATATGCAGACCTCCTCCGGGCACTTCCAGTTCCTCCCCACCTGTCATTTAATTTCAGCTTTATATTTCCAGATGCCGTCCAGTTGGTCATGTCTCTGCTGTGAAGCAAAGCCTTTCCACACAGAAGGACTGGGACGCTTGGTACCAGGTTTCCTTTAAGACAAGTCAGAGCTTGGCCTGGAGCCACACCTGAGATGCCACAGCCCAGATGTGCACCGATGCCCTCAGCCAGGGCAACAGACAAGTTGAGCGAGAGCCTGTGCTTTTTGACATTGATAGAGTAACAGCCAAGGCGTGGTGGGACAAGTGACACAGCTTGGAGTGCTGCAATGGATGGGTACTGGCTTTTCAGGAGAGACAGGCTGGAAGGATCAGGATTAGGGTTCCTTCAAAGTGAAGACTTTAACTGGATGTATGGAGCTCCTCTGTGGGGCAGGTGAAGAGTTTGGTGAGCCCTTGTGTGGGAGAGGGTCAGAGCAGAGGCCAGTAAAAGTGGCCTCTCATGTGGGAGCTGAGGAACCCACAGTCAGGGTGAGGAAGTGGGCAGAGTCTTTTCGAAGCCCCCCAAGGAAGTCCCTGGCTGTAGAAGCCTGGGTCTCACTGGGGACTGCAATGACTCTGGCATTTTCTGGAAGGGGACCTCAGCAGCGTGCACAGCCCAGGTGGTTTTGGGAGTGTCTTAGGACAACGTCTTAGCACAGCTGCCGGATGGGCCAACAAAAATAATGCCAGCCTGGATGTGATACTTGCAAGCAAGGAAGAGCTGGTCAGAGATGTGAAGATTGGCTGTCGTGACCCTGAAATAGTGAGGTCCCAGCACCCGCGGGGAGTGAGGAAGCAGAATAGAAGACTGCAGACATTGGACCTCAGAGGAGCAGACTTCTGCCTCTTCTGGGGAGTTTCAGTGGGGATCCAATGGCCAGCCCCACTGGAGGGCAGCAGAGCTCAGTACAGCTGGTCTTCAAGGACAGCATCCTCCAAGCAGAATACTTGTCTGTATCAAAAATCAGTTTGAGAGCTGAAAGTGAATGCAAGGGCATCACAATGAGCTTTTCCTACTTCAGGAGCACTTAAAGAAGAAAACAAAGACATTGATTGGACAATGCTGAATTTAGTAAGAGTAGGTGAAGACAGATCTGAGATACTCTATGTCCTTTTTGCCTCAGACTTCACCAGCAAGGTCTCTCAGGCCTTTGTGCCTCAAGGCAGGACCCTGGAGAACAGCCAACAGAGGATAGGAATCAAATCAGGGGCTCCTTGAGCAAACTCAACCATTACCAGTACATGGGAATGGACAGGTTACATCCAGAGGTGCTGAGCAAGTAAGACAATGTCACAGTGAGGCCACTCTGTCATCTCTGAAAGGCCATGGAGACTGGCGGGACTCCCTGACATCTGGCAGAAAGTAAATGGTGCACACATCTTTCAAAAAGGGCCAGAGAATGAGCTGGGGAGCTCAAGGCTGCTTAGCTTCACTTTGGATGAGGAACATGTCCCAGAGCATGTCCTCTTGGATCGCATTTCTGGGTGCCTGAAAGAGAAGGTCTCTGGGTGAACTCAGGGCATATGTACCCCAGTGGCGGTCTGGCACTTGGAGGGCCATGGTGTTATGCCATTGTACAACCCCATAAAGATTTGGCCATCTCAAAAAAAGGACGATAGGAGGGAAGTGCTAGCAGGTGGGGCCATTGCTTGGCAGCAAAGAGATAAAGGCAGGATCTATCCCACTTCCCAACCTTCATTGCTCCCAGCTCCATTTAGATATGAAATGTAGATGTGAAATGTATGAAAATAAACACGTCCTCCAAACACAGCTTCTCCATTCAAAGTGTTGGGACAAAATGTGGTTTTGGAAATGGCCGCATAAATCTATATTTACAAAGGAGGTGAGAAAGTTGTCATCAGCTTGCGGGTCCATGTCCACGTCCTATGAAAAAATCCATGAGAATTTACAGACCAGCGTCAAAAATCTGAAAATGAAGACTTCCTGACCACTTATTACACCGAGGCCTTTTCTGCATGTTTCAACTTCTGCCTAACATCTTCATCCAGGGGCTGATTCAGTTGCTCACACAGAGGGGGCAACTTCCTCCAGGATACATGGGGGCAGCTGAAGCCTCCACAAGGGACTGGGAAATGTGACCCAGGAGCAACACGAGCCTTTCTGGAGCAGGAGCTGGTGGACAGACAGGGTAGGCCAGGGCATCTCAGTTGAGACAACTGATTTCTCTCCTCTGACTAGAAAGGGAAGCCTGGGCAATTGTACCCAAGGTGTCCAATGTTGTAGCAGATCACTCTCATCCCTGTCTTCACCTACAACGGAGTCCCACGTAATTTACCCTGCAGCGAATGAAAGGTGAGTGGCGCTAGATGTTGCGGAGTCTACCTGAAGATGCTCCTGAAACCCTGACGTTTTGGGATTAGTGCAGTTTTAGCTGTCCAAAAGAGAGCATCTCATTCACTCTTGTGACTTCAACGTGTGACTCACTGTGTGCAAAGAGCGAATATGGACAGAGTGCAGGGCAGGGCGTGTTTTGGGGGGTCTTGGGATCTGGGCTTGACGCACAAATGTGTTTTGTTTTAGTCTAAGGCCATCCAGAATGGAGAGTGCACTTCAGTGGAGGTAATGTGGACTTAACCTCCAGCTGAGGAATGTCTTTTGTTTCTTGAACTCTGCCTTCCTTTGTTTCTCTGTGTTGGCTATTAAGAAACATCCTTCTGTGTCAGCTCGTTCTCCAAGTAAAGCCCCAGGTGGGAACTGGTGCCAACGCGCAGAACCATGCAGCTACAGACTTCAGTGGAGAAAGCTCAGATTTGAACCGGCTGCTAAGTCCTAGTTGCCTGATGAGAGAAATGGTGGGGCTGGGACAAAGACTGTCCGTAGAGTGTCTGACATAAAGGGTTTTGACTTCTCTATTCAGACTCCATGAGGAGACATTCAGGATCAATATTGTCTGGAGACTGCTGACATCACTTAATGTGTAAGAAGACAAATGAAGAAAAAATTAAAAAAGAAGGAATCCTATCTTGTTGCTGTTTAGTATTGAAATCTATTGACTCCTGAAATCTAATTAACCACATAAGAAGTGAGGAATTAAGGAAAACTATGCACAGAGACTTGGCTTGTTGGGGTGTTTTGCATGTTAATGAGCCCTCTAGTGCCAAGATCCTGCAGATCCTGAAAGACTGAACAAGCCTCTAGAGAAGTAAAAGTCAGCAGCAAACCTCCAAGTTTCTGAGGGTGTTAGCAGGCCCCACTGATGTCCATCACTGGAGAGACCACGGAGGGAATGACCAGACAAGATTCCCGTCCCTGGAGACTGGTGAAGCAGGAAGTCAGAACCACTGGTTCCAGGTGGAAAATCAAAAGTGGAGGTGCCTCTGATGCACCTGTGATGCATTTCATCAATCAAGAGAGCAAAGCCCTGACCCCTGTTCCCTGGGAAAGGGGATTCTTCCCTCCTGGGAGTCTCAGGGCTTTTCCTGGGGGCAGTGAGAGGTGGGGGTGTGCCATGTGGAGTGAGGACAGCGGTAGGACACCCCCAGCCTCCACGGAGGTGAGGAGGCAACAAGGCACTGGGAACATCAGGAACTGCTGTCCTCTCATGGGCCCCAGCGGAAGAGACAGCAGCCATAGCCGAGAGGACAAGGATCTCAGTTCTGTTGGGGGGGTGTCCCCGCCCCCCCAAGGCCCTTGGTTGTCCCCACCACCGGCTGTCCTACACTGTCCTCTACCTGTGCCTGTTTCCTTGAAACCTTTAACCGCCCCCATGGTCCCCTGCCTCACTGACGCGGGATGTCCCAAGCTTTACTGGTGTCCCTCTATCCTCACTGGTTCTGTCTTCAAACGCAAAGTTTTCTGCGGATTTGCCAGTGCCTCTGAGTTTCCAACAACTCGTCCAGCTTCTTCCAAAGTTCTGCTAATGCTCCTCTGGCACCCAGACTTGCTTGAATCTTCACTCCATATGCCAGCACTGATCTGTACATCCTCCTCCTTCTGCTGCCTCAAATTAAAAAAATCAACCTCTTTCAATTCAGCACGACACCTCCCTGCCCCTTGCCCATGCTGTTTCAGGTCTTCTTCCTACCTGTAGCGCACTTATTGCTACACATACACCGCTCTGTTACCTGCAGCCCCATGTGTCTCACAAGTCCTTCCCTCTTCCCCTGCAGTGATGGAACCTCATCCCAGGAGGTCTGTGCATCCTCCAGGCTCATGGATGTTTCCTGAGGTCCATCCAAGCGTGGGGAGTGAAGGAGGAAAAGACAGCAAGGTCCTTCTTGCCATATTCCCGAGACAACCATTCTTCTCGTCTCCTCTGCCAGCAGATGTCAACTGCCTTCCCTTTCTGGGCTCTGACATGCTTGTAAGGATTTGCTAAAGCCATCAGCCATCACTTTGATTCTCACTGATGTGCCCCAACTCTCTCTCCCAGACCTCCACAGGGGCAATCACTGCTGCTCAAGGCTGCTTACTCTTCAGAAGAGGCCTTGAGCTTCCTGGATCTTCCTGGTGCTTATTAACTATCTTCCTGGCTCCCTCCAGAGCTCATGGTGAGCTTTCTTGTCCGTAACAGGGCCCTTATGACCAGCTTTTATGAAATCATTGCCTTTTTATGAACTGCTGTGCACAAAGAGTAGTCACAGAAAAGCATCAAATACACCAAAAGGGATGCCAGGTGAAGTGCCAGTAAGAACCAGGTGAGCAACACCCACGGCTGTGGCTTCCTTGCAGGGAGTCCTTGCTCAGAAGGGGACCCAGCCTCTGCCAATCTGGGGAGGGAAATCAGCAGTGGCCGTGCCACTGGGAACACAAAAGGTGACTTTTGCAAGATCGCCCTTCAGCTGAACCGCTTTAGATGTGTACTTTTGGATTGGGTATCATGCTGTACATTGCAAATACTGATTCATGAATTGAATCCAGTCAGTGGATTCAATTCCACTATCATGGAATTCCAGATTTAATCATGAATTCTGAGAATTTACAGACCAGTGTCAAAGCTGTCAAGATGAAGCTTTCTTACACACTTATTACGCCGAGGTCGTTTCTGCATATGTTTCAACTTCTGCCTAACATCTTCCTTCAGGGGTTGATGCACTTGCCCACACCGAGGTGGCCACCGAGATTCCCAGGGGTAGCTGAAGACCCCACATGGTACTGGGAAATGTTACCCAAGGCTGACAGGAGCCTTTCTGGAGTAGGAGCTGGTGGACAGGCAGGGTAGGCCAAAGCATCTCAGTTGAGACAACTCCTTTCTCTCCCTTGAGTAGAAAGGGAAGCCTGGACAATTGCCCCCAAGGTGTCCAGCACTGGAGGAGAATGAGAAATGAGTGGGTCTAGGTGCTGCAGAGTCTACTTGAAGACGCTCTTGTAACCCCGCTATGTTGGGACTAGTGCAGATTTGGCTATTCAAAAGAGAGCATTCCATGCACTTTGCCTCTTTGCTTCCCTCTGTGCATTAAGGGAGCTCATGACTTCAGCGTGTGACTCGCTCTGAGTGAGTGTGGAGAAACAGAGTCTGGGGCAGGGAGTGCTTTGGGGGTTCTTGGGGTCTGTGCTTGACACAAACTTGTGTTTTCTGTTCGTCTAAGGCTATCCACTCTGGGAAGTGGACTTCAGAGGAGGTAAGGTGGACTTAATATACAGCAGAGGAGTGTGGTTTATTTTTTATTGAACCATACCTTCATTTGGTTTTGTTTGCTGGAATTAAGAAACATCCTTCTGTGTCTGCATGCAGCTCGTTCTCCAAGCAAAGCGGGTGGGAGTTGGTGCCAATGGGCTGAAACACGCAGCTACGGACTGTAGTGGAGAAAGCTCAGGTTTGAACAAAGGTGCTGTAAGTCCCAGGGGGCTGATGGGAGAAATGGTGGGGTTGGAGGTAGGGACAAAGACTGCCAGCCTGACATACAGGGCCTTGACTTCCCTACATCTTCAGCCTCCGTTAGGAGATGCTGAGGATCAATATCAGTTGGAGTTTTCTGGTACCACGGAATGTGTAAGCAGAAAAAGAAGAAGGGGAAAAAGAAGAAATGGTTTCTTACTGAAATTTAGCATAGAAAACTTTTCACTTTTACTACACTCCTGAAACCTCTCACATTAACCACATAAGAACAGAGGAATGAAGGAAAGTTATGCCCAGAGACTTGGCTGGGTAGGGCATTTTGCATGTTAATGAGCCCTCTGGTGCCAAGGTCCTGAACTGCAGATACTGAAAGAAGACTGAACTGGCCTCTGGAGAAGGAAAAGCCAGCAGCACGTCTCCAAGTTTCTGCAGGTGTTATTTAGTCCCCCTGAGGGCCATCACTGAAGAGATCACGGAGGGAATGAGATGACAAGGCGACTGTCTCTGGGGGCTGGTGAAGCAGGAACTCAGAGGCACTGCTTACAGGTTGAAGATCAGATGTGCAGGCAACTGTGAAAGGCCTTGATGTGTTTCATCAAGCAGATGTTCAGGCGCTGACCCCCATGCCCTAGGAATGGGGATCCGTTCCCTCCTGCGATGCTCAGGGCTCTTCCAGGGAGCAGGGAGATGTGGGGGTGCGATGCCGAGGGCAGGGCTGCAGTAGGACTCCTCCCAGGCTGTGTGGAGGGTGGGTGAGGAGGCAAGGAAGTGCTGGGGCTGTGAGGAACTGGTGTCCTCTCAGGGGCTACAGTGGAAGGGACAGCAGCCATAATCAAAAGGACAAGGATTTCAGTTCTGTTGGGGGGTCCCAGCCCCACAAAGGGGCCAACCCCACCACAGGCTGTCCTACACGGTTCTGTGCCTGTGCCTCTTTCTCTGCAGATTTTAACCACCAGCCCTGCTTCCCCACCTCACTCTCACCCCATCATGTCCCAAGCTTTACTGAGGACTTTCTGTCCTCATTGACTCATTCTTCAAACACAAAGCTGTGATTTTCTGAGGTTCTGCAATGGCTGTGAGTTCTCCACAAACTGTGCAGCTTCTTCCAAATGCCTCCTAATGCTCCTCAATCACCCAAGATGTGATGGGACATCAGCCCAGGAGGTTTGTGCGTTCTCCAGGCTCACGGATGTTTGCCTGAGGCCCATCAAAGCGTGGGCAGTGAAGGAAGAAAAGAGATCAAGGTCAGCTCATTGGGCACTACTGAGCACATTCCCCCCCAGCAGTGGGCATTCCCCTTCTGCCAGGCTGAGCCATGCGCACAGGGTGGAAATGTCTCTATCATCCCTGTTTGTACAAGAAGGGCCTTTCTTCCTGCCACATTCCCAGGACAATCCTCCTCTTCTTCCTCCTTCACTTGCAGACATCAACTGCTGTCCATTGCTGGGCCAAGGCATGGTTGTAAGGATTTGCTAAAGCCATCAGCCATTCCCTTGCTTCTCCCGGGCATCCCCCGACCCTCTCTCCCAGACCTACCATGGCCAATCACTGCTGCCCAGGGCCTCTCACTCTTCAGAACAGGCCTTGAGCTTCTTGGTTCTTCCTGGTGCTCATTATAAAATTCCTCGCTCACTCCAGAGCTAATGATGAACTTTCTTGTCCACAACAGGGCCCTTTTGACCATCTCTTATGAAACCATTTCAGTTCACACTACCTCCAGCTTCCCTCTGAGGCTGGCTGTTGTTTGGCACAACTGTCCCGGCTCTCCAGGCAGGCTGGGCAATGGTTTGATGCCTGAATTGGAAGTTTTCCTCTTCCTGGGAGAAGTCTGTAGAGATTTGGGTTGCAGAGGTTTGAAGTAGTCCTTTCAAAATCTGAGCAGGGTGAGCTTTGGAGCCAAGAAAAAATAGAGCAGCTCTCAAGGGTGTTTTTGAATTAGCGCTACTATCACTAACAAAAGTAACAGGGCAGTGCTGTAAGGGAGTTCCTTCTTGTTCTCAATGGTGAGGATGAAGTCAAGCTTTTTAATTTCATTCCCAACAGTCATTCTTACTTGTCAAAAAAGTTACTACGTCTCAGCAGTTAGCCTCCTGAGGAAGTTCTTAGAACAGTGCTTTTCCTTTCACTGCTAACTCTTTTATCATTTCAAGGTTGCACCTCTTAGAGAGAAGTGCTTTGAAATCATCCTTACTAAATATCTATTTGTCTTACTTCTGGGGTGAGAGTGAGGTGGAATGAGGGTGTTGTTTCTTTTTCAGTCAAAGGCGGCCAAAGGACAGATCCCAGATTAGTGCAAAGACACAAAGGGAGCCAGAATTTTTATGTGGTGTGCACTGACACACCACCAGTACCTGCACTTCCAGTTCCCAAAGTCCTACCTGTGCAGCAGAGAGCCTGGAGTTGTGAGCTCCCTTCATCTGCCCCGCATGTCAGCATGTGAAATGGAACTAACCTAGTCACAGAGTTGGGTTTGGTTCTCTCCACAGCCTGAAGCACCACATGGGTCAGGAGACAAGCCAGGATACCTGACGAGGACTCACACTTCTCTGCACTTAAAGCTTAGGGTTCCAGGGAATCTCAGGTGGCATGGCATACCGATTCCTGGTTTGAAGGAGCTGGTCAAGTGCCTCGTCTCCATTTCTGTGATGGTGGCTTTGATGCCTGGCTGATGTGCAGACTCTGTACATGGCTGCTGACACCTATTGAGAAACTTGCTCTGAAAGGATTACCAAGGTAGGCTGTTCTTTTTGGAAGGGTATTAGGAGAGTAAAAAGGAAGAACGTGGGTTGGGGCAAATGAAAAGGGATGCCAAAGATGTGGTCAGGGCTGTTTGGGGGTACTTGTAAGGCAGCCCTGCACCTGATGTGAATTATTTCTGGGGTCAGGGAGAACCTGAGAGCTTCCTCTACTCTGAAACCATGAAGGGGAAGGAAGGACAGCATCCTTCAGGCTGGAAGGGACCTCAGGAGGTGTCTCCATCAACCTCCTCCTAAAAGCAGGGTCAGACCAGATTACTCAGGCCTTTATCCAAACACATCTTGATCACATTCCAGGACAGAGCTGGTGCACGCTCCCTGGGAAACAGCTTCCAGAGTTTGACTATCCTTATGATTGAAAAGTTTCTCCCTTTATCTAGCGTCCTTCCAAGCCCAACCATCCAGTTTCTTTTTTACCCATGTACTTATACACCCATGCAGACCATAATATCCTCTCCTGGCCACAAGAATATCGTGGGGGATGTTGCTGAATGCCTTGCTGACTTCCAGGGAAAAGACCACCACCGCTCTCCCAAAGTCCAGCAGTCCTGTCCTTTCATCACAGAAAGGAAAGAGCCCGGCCAGGCACAATCGACCCTGGGTAAATGCAGTCACCTTCTCTTCCAGACCCCCAGAGGTGGGATCTGAGTGGACGTGCTCTGGGGCACAGCCTTTAGTTCCACTGCTCATGCATTGGCCATTTCTGAAAAGTGCAGACCACATTTGGGTGCTGCCAGGCGTCAAGGAGTTCTCCCAGTCTCCGTGAGCTTTCAGAGATGATGGAGAGTGGCCTCACTGTGCCACCAGCCTGCTCGCTCAGCTCCCTGGGATGCCACCCCTCCTGTCCCAGAGACTGGTAAAGATTGCATTAGTCCAAGTGACCCCGACTTGATCCCCATCCGCTGCTGGCTGTTCTTCTCCAGATTCCTACCTCGAGTCACTGAGGCCTGGGAGACCTTGCTGGTGAAGACGGAGGATGAGAGGACATGGAGAATCTCACCTCTATCCCTATGAAATTCAGCAGTGGCCACACAGTGTCTTTGTTTCTTCTTTAACTCTTCCTCAAGTACTCAACACTCCTTATGGTGCCCTTGAGTTGCCTTACAGGTCTAGACTCAGTTTCGATCGGGACTATTGCTGTGCCTGGAGGATGCTGTCCTTGAAGAGCAGCTGCACTGAGCTCTGCCACCATGCCTTGGCAGTTCATTCCATCAGTGTCACAGCTCGGTCTCTGACATGAACGGCTCCAGCTCACCGTGTCTGTGGCCCTGGCTGAGGGCATTGCTGCACATCAGGGCTGAAGCACATACGCTGTGGAACCAGGCAAGCTCTGACTTGCCATAAGGGGTCCTGGTACCAAGTGTCCTCGACCCCGTGTGTGCAAAGGCTTTGTTTCAGAGCAGAGACGTGGCAAGGACAAAAGATTGCTGAATGTCTTTGGAGGCCTAGGACTACAAACGCAGAATGCAATGCCTAAATTCACCCAAGTGAAGACATCCCCCCCAGCTTGGAGAACTTAGATCCTTTGGTGTAACTTTCCTGGTGTCCTTTGTAATGTGACAAGAAATGCCCAAATTTCTCATGCCCAAATCGTTTTCTAACAGGAGAAATGCCCCTGCTGGAAAGAAGCGTGTCTGCAGAGGTGAGAGAGGGACCATCAGTGATGGCTTCAGGCTGTTCCCAGCAGGTTCCCTGGAGGCGCAGGGACACGTGGAGCAGGGGGCAGAGCAAGTGGTGCCTTGGGCTGGTCCTCTGCTGCTGAGCTGGGCTGGGCTCCTGGGATGGAGGGAGCTCCTGGCAAGCGGGCAGCGCTGCAGAGAGACAGCTCTGCCCAGGAGCAGCTCCTCTGCAAAGCGCAGCAGGGCTGGGGGCACTGCCTGCAGGCACCGAGGGGAGAGGAGCGAGGCAGAGAGAGGTTAGAGGCAGTCTGGGCTGGGAGGATGCTGAGAATGAACGGGAGGAGAAACCTTCACAGCCCTTGACACGGTAAGTCTCCGGGTGCAGGGCAAAGAAGCTGCAGTGCCTGGAGAGATCTCCAAAAGCTGGCACATGCCACAGCCTCCATTTCCGGAGGTCTCTCCCACCTTCTCTGGTGTGGAGGAGGAGGACATGGTGCAGAGCAGGGCTTCCCTGCTGCACGGTCAGAGGGACAGGGCATGAGGACTGTCTTCTGCTGGGGGGGACTGCAGGGGTGTGCAGGCAGGGGTGCCCAGGGCTGTCCTTGCGAGCAGGGTCCCTGCACCCCAGGGGCTGTGTGCTGGGGCAGGGACTCTGCCGCCTGCCAGGCTCAGCACTCAGCCTGCCCGGGGAGCTCCCCACGGCGCTGTGGGGAGAAGCTGTGGGTGGAAGGACCGAGCCCCAGCAGGGCAGGGTCCTTCTGCTGTCGAGAGGTTGCTGCCTGGGTCAGGTTTGCTCACAGCTCCAGCTCAGCCCCGGGCATTTCTGAGGGGACTTTTCATGAGTACTTTCAGGGCAGGGGTTTCCTGCTGCAGTCTGTGCTTTCCTGAACCTGCGCTTCCACTTTTCTCTGGCTCAGCTTGGTGGGAATGGAGACCAATGTAGGTTAGAGCAGGGTCTGAGACTCTTAAACTGTCACGCTGAGGTTTACTAGGAACCTCAGCAAGCGCATTCACCCCCCACCAGCCTACAGATAAAACCAGCACCACCTTTGCATTTTCCTCAGGGTTTGTGTGACCTGTTCTTTGAGCCCTGCACACACAGCATGGCTGCAGGGCAGAGCTGTGCAGACGGGGACTGGGATGGGCTCTGTGAGCACTGGCAGGGAAGGAACATGGGGCCAAAGAAACAGCTCCCAGCTGGGGAGGCAGCTCCAGGCAGCAGAGACATGAGCAGGGAGGGAGGGAAATGCTGCTGGAAACCCTGTTGCAGGGGAGATACGGGCACCTGCCAGCCATGCCCTGCAGTGCAGACTCCTTCCCTGGGCAACACCCCTCTTGTCTCCTCTCCCACCCAGCACAGCCCTTAGCCCGTGGGCTCTAGGCCGTTAGTCACCTCCTCGTCCAGCAGACCAGCAGAAGAGATGAAGCGCATCTCTCCTGCCACGTGCCCATTTCCCGCTGACCAGGGCCTGAGGGCGACTGTCCTGCATTGCTGTTGTCTGGGAGGGGTGTGCAGAGCTGGGTAAGGGAAAGGCTCCCCTCAGTGCCCATCTGTCTCTCTCCTTGCCTTGCTCAGATGCTCTTGGTATTGCTGACAGGCTCCTGGGAATGGCAGTTTCAGCTGCAGAGTCAGGCACAGACCTTGTGGGTCCTCCTATGCAGATGTGTCCACAGCAAGGAGGTGTCCCAGCTTTCCTCGAACCTGTGCAGCTCTGGGCAATGCAGTCTGTGAGGCTGGGGATGAGCTGACTCTCCCTTCATAAGTTGCCATGGTTAGGACGCTTGGCTCTCTCCTTGGGGTGTCCATCCAGGACCTGCTCCTCACGCCACATTCAGCCAGCACCCACCAGAGCTTCAGCCCCGCAGCTGAGGAAGGATTCCTGGAAAATGCAAAGGGGGGGTGTGCAGCAGGGGCGGGGGTGTGGGAAATGGCTTGGATTTTGCTCAGAGAAGTCTCCCCTAACTTCTTGTGTTTTCCTCCTTGGACAGGTCCCCATGCCCAGAGGGACCAAATGTCCAACGGCAGCTCCATCACCCGGTTCCTCCTCCTGGCCTTCGCAGACACGCGGGAGCTGCAGCTCTTGCACTTCTGGCTCTTCCTGGGCATCTACCTGGCTGCCCTCCTGGGCAACGGCCTCATCATCACCGCCATAGCCTGCGACCACCGCCTCCACACCCCCATGTACTTCTTCCTCCTCAACCTCTCCTTCCTCGACCTGGGCTCCATCTCCACCACTCTCCCCAAAGCCATGGCCAATTCCCTCTGGGACACCAGGGACATCTCCTACGCAGGATGTGCTGCACAGCTCTTTCTGTTTTTCTTTTTCATCTCAGCAGAGTTTTACCTTCTCACCGTCATGGCCTACGACCGCTACGTTGCCATCTGCCAACCCCTGCACTACGGGACCCTCCTGGGCAGCAGAGCTTGTGTCCACATGGCAGCAGCTGCCTGGGCCAGTGGGTTTCTCTATGCTTTCCTGCACACGGCCAACACATTGTCACTACCCCTCTGCCACGGCAATGCTGTGGACCAGTTCTTCTGTGAAATCCCCCAGATCCTCAAGCTCTCCTGCTCACACTCCTACCTCAGGGAGGTTGGGCTTCTTGTGGTTAGTGCCTGTTTAGGATTTGGGTGTTTTGTTTTCATTGTGGTGTCCTATGTGGAGATCTTCAGGGCCGTGCTGAGGATCCCCTCTGAGCAGGGACGGCACAAAGCCTTTTCCACGTGCCTCCCTCACCTGGCCGTGGTCTCCCTGTTTCTCAGCACTGCCATGTTTGCCTACTTGAAGCCCCCCTCCATCTCCTCCCCATCCCTGGATCTAGTGGTGGCAGTGCTGTACTCAGTGGTGCCTCCAGCAGTGAACCCCCTCATCTACAGCATGAGGAACCAGGAGCTCAAGGATGCCCTATGGAAACTGGCCCAGTGGACGCTGTTTCACCGACAATAACCTGCCTCCCCTTCTCTGCACATTCCCCAGAGTTTATCTTAGGCCACGAGTCTGCTTTTTTCTCTTGTGATAATCCTGCTTATATAGAATTTTCTGGGGTTATACTACTTGTCTTGCGGCTTGATCCTGTTGTGTCTGTCTCTTGCCCAACACTGTGTCAGATGTGGCATGGCCAATAGCAGCTCTTCAATAAAAGGGGATCTCCCAGGTGCAGCACCTGAAGGCTGGGCTCTTCCTCCAAAGTTGCTTCCAAATAAATATCCAAGGAATTGATATTTTAAAAAGTCTGTTCTCCTTTTTATTCTCAGTGTTTTGGGGTTAAGCTCACGGTACCATTGGGTTCCACTGGACCAAACGGTCTGGATTTAAGAGCTCTCCTCTTGGTGTCCAATGGCAGGGGAGATGGTCCATGAACTCCCATTATCTTCTCACGTGTCTTCATGGATGACAAGACTGATGGCACATACCAGAGTCTCTGCAAATGAATTTGGAGGGGTGATGAGAGGAGAGGATGGGGACTCACCCCCTGCCCTGGGGTTGCAATGAATGGAGACTCAGAAGGTGAAACACCCTCCAAGGTGAAGTCCCCCAAAAGGAAAGCACCAAATCGAGGTATCCATGGACAAGGACTCTGCAGTGCCATGGGAGTGAGTGGGGAGCCAGCAGGCAGAGGGAGGGGAGACTGGAGAGATGCAGGAGGTGCCGGAGGAGGCCCAGGGCCAGGACTGTCGTGCTGTCGTGGGGAGTGGGGCTGGTGGGAGCAGAGGAGGGGGCAAATTCAGTGAGGGTTGGGCAACACCTGCAATATGAATTCAGGAGAGCCAGCGCGTGAGTAGCCTCCATTTCCTCGTGGCCTTGGGGCCAGCACCATTCCTGGGGCTGATGGGGAGGCTGAGCTCCCTGTGTGCCCCCCAGCAGCTGCTGTGCCCCTCAGAGGGGCTGGGGCCGCGGGGTGAGTGCCCAGAGCTCTGCAGCACCCTGCCGTGGGCACTGCCGTGGGACCAGCCCAGGCTGGGCTGCTGGGCTGGGCTGGGCTGGGGAGAGGGCAGGGGTGGTGGGGAGAGCTGGGGAGGGGCTGGGCTGGGCTGGGAAGTGCCCGGGAGAGGAAAGCAGCAGTGTAGAGCTCAGCTGTGTGAGTGTGCAGGGTGGGGGCACACAGCAGGGTGCTCACAGTGCAGAGTCAGGCATCATGGAGAAGGAAGCAAGGCACCAAAGGTGCAGAAGAGAGAGGCCCAGTCTGTGCCATGGTCCCTGGACACCCCGGGGAAGCTGCCCTGGGAAAACCATCCCAGACCAGTCCCACACACTGGCCATTTCCACCTCTGTTTGTACACCCCACCTCTGAGGAGGGTCCTTTTCTACATGGTCACCCCCGTTCTACTCTGGGGCTCAGTGATACCCAACTCCTCGGCCAGTTATAATGAAAAGGAAACCAGTTTCCTACTGACACTCCTTACACACACCTGGAGGGATGTAAAAGACTTGTAGACGCAACGCTTAGGGACATGTTTTAGTGGTGGACTTGGCAGTGTTAGGTTTATTGTTGGACTCGATGTTCTTAAGGGTTTTTTCCAACCTAAATTATTCTATGTTTCTATGATAGCTCTTGCCACAGCTGGTCTCTCACCAAGTCCCTTCTCAGACAGCCCCAGCTCGATCAGGAGCTCATGGCCCTGTCTCAACAAACATTGAAAATCTCCATTGATTGAGATCCCACCAACTGGCCTGGGTCCTTGCCCCAGTGGTTGCCTCTGAGGGATTTCTCAAAAACCCAGCTCTCTCAGCCTCTCTTTGTCCAAAATGTGCTTCAGGCCCCAATCATCCTTCTGGCCTCTGCAGGACTCACTCCAGTCTGTCAGGGTCTTTCTTGTGCTGGGAAGCCCCACACTGGATGCAGCAGTCCAGATGTGGTGGTCCTGCAGAGTGTTAGTCTTGGCTGGCAGCCAGACACCCACCCAGCTGCTCATTGACTCCCCTGACTCAACAGGACAAAGGGAGAAAATAAGATGGAATAGTTCATGGGTGAAGGTAAAGTCACGGCGATCAGTTACCAAGTGCTGTCACGGGCAAAGGTCTTTTGACTTGCCGAGGATCAATTTAATTTGTTGCCAATTAAAAGAGGTTTGGATTGTGAGAAATAATAACAAAAATGTTAAAGACCATTCTCCTCATATGTTCTCCCAGGCTCAAATTACTCCACTCTTCCCAATTCATCTACCCACCCACACACCAAGAGGAGCAGGGGGGATGGTGAAGAGGGGGTTAACAGTCAGTAAAGAACATCCCTGCCACTCCTTCCTCCTCACACTTCCCCTCTGCTCCCCCCTTCTCCCCCCTGGAGAGCTTGTGTCCTCTCCATGGCATCCCACCATATTTGAAATCAAGGCCATGTGTTGTTCATTTCTTTCTGCCTCTCTTTTCTCCTTTATACTCCCAGAATCACAGAAATGTTGACCTCTGGAGATCATCTAGTCGAACCCCCCCAGCTGAGGCAGGGTCAGCTAGAGCAGGATGCTCAGCACCTTGTCCAGGTGGGTTTTGAATATCTCCATGGATGGAGACTCCACAACCTCTCTGGGCAACCTGTTCCAGTGTTTGACCACCCTGATACTCAGAAAATGTTTTCTTGTTTTCAGATGGAATTTCATGTGTTTTTATCTGTGTCCATCACTCCTTGTCTTGTCACTGGGAACTACTGAGAAGAGTTTGGCTCCCTGGTCTTCAAACTCTCCCATCAGGTGTCTATAGACATTAATAAGATCCTTCCAAGCCTCTTCATCTCCAAACTGAACAGTCCCACATCTCCCAGCCTTTCCTCCTGTGAAAGATGCTCCAGTCCCTTAAAGCAGCTTTGTGGCCCTTGGCTGGACTTGCTTTAGTAGGTCAACAACTGTCTTGCACTGGGCAGCCCAGCACTGGACACAGCACTGCAGATGGGGCCTCACCAGTGCTGAGGAGAGGGGAAGGGTCACCTCCCTCCACCTGCCAGCAATGCTTCTCCTAATGCAGCCCAGGAGGCTGTTGGCCTTGGCCGCGGGGGTGCACTGCTGGCTCCTGCTCAGCTGCTTCTCCTCTGGGACCCCAAGGTCCTTCTCTGCGGAGCTGCTGTCTAGCTGGTTGGTCCCCAGCATGATGTCCCCCCAGGGACATTCTCAGCAGCACCTTGTCCTTCGTGGAGATCAGCTCCACCTCTGGCACAGGCCCCACGGTGCTGCAGAGTCACCTGGGACAGCAAACCCCTCTCCTGACGGGGCTGCACAGCCCTCGCCTCTTTCTCTCTGGCCTTGGGCACTGCAGCTTTTGCTCTCGGGGTGGCAACCTCATCCACCATTCTGTTGCCACCTGCCACCCACTCCAGCATGCCTCTGCTGGGAAACAAAGCCTTTCCACACACGGGGTCTCATCTCTGGGTAACAGGTTTGATTGGGACAAGTCTGCCCTTGGCCCTGGTGCCCCATCGGAGGGGCTGCAGCCCAAATGGGCACCAAAGCCCACAGCCTGGGCCACAGAGAGCAGGAGCCACGGGTGCCATCACAGAGCTGTGACTTCAGAGGAATAAGAGCTGAGGTGGGGAAGGACAGCTCCCATGGCTTTTGTGGTAATGGAGATAGAACATCTTTAGGAGAGACCGATGGGGAAGATGAGGAGTGGGGGCTGCCTTGTGTGGTGTCAGGGCAGCTCAGATATATGGAGGGTCTCTATGGGACACGTAACAGGTTAGATGGCGGCTTGTGTGTGGGTCAGCTTCTGAATGGGCCACCCAGTCTTCTCCTCACCTGGACCTGGTACTCCCAAAGGAGGAAGAGCTGGTCAGGGATGTGAAGACCAGTGTCAGCCTTGGCTGAAGTGACCATGAAATTGTGGTCTGCCAGACGCCCAGGGACATGGGGAAGGAGAGTAGCAGAGAGCAGACCCTGCACATCAGGGAGTGAGAATTTGGCCTAGTGAGGGCAGTGGCAGGTGGGGTCCAATATGGCAGTGTCAGGGCCCTGAGAGCATCCATAGGCCTTCATGGCCCTGAGCAGCATCACCTGGGGCCTCCACCTGCATCTCTGCCCATGGGCCCAGGAGACCACTGAAGCCCAGGCCTGAGGTTCAGCCCCAGCTTCATCTAAGCTGTAGGTGTTCGGGTCTCCAGACACAGCCAGAGACACAGCCTTGCCTGGCCATGGACCTTGTTGGTTCGGACTTGCAGAGGCACTCCCCAGCTTGAGTCTTTATGGGGTGTCCAATGAAATGACACCATCGCCCTCCAGGTGCCAGACCCCGGCTGATTCACAGAGGCCAAGGGCCTTTCTGCTGCCTTTCCTCCCATCACTTGGTCAGGTTTTGGGAGGAGAGGACGGAAAAGCAGGTGAGGTTTCTGGGTGCCAAGGAATGAGATGGGGGAGTAGAGCCCTCACATGTGAAACGATCTAAAGGCTATGCTAGTTCACAAGTGTTCTCTTCAGCTCCTTTCTTGGAGGCCTTAAATCTTCAGCAGGAACCTGTAAATGCTGAGGTCCCTCCACCTCCCTCTCTTGTATTAATTAACTTGATAGCACCCAAGTCAGGGCTTTGTTTCAATTCTGTTTAGAGCCTAAAGTCTTGGCAAGGCTCCTCTTTACACACTCCAGGACACTGCTGGCCACCTTTGCCACCATCTAACACTACTGGGGTTTGTTTTGCCTTCTGTTCCCCAGCACCACCAGGGCCTTTTCCGCAGAGCTGCTCCCCAGCCAGGCAGTCCCCTTCCCCTGCCACTGCAGGCTGTCAGTCTATCCCAGGTGCAGGACCTGGCCTTTGTCCATTGTCTATCTCATGAAGTTCCTGACAGGACAGTCCTCCCACCCGTCAGGTTTCCCCTGAAAGGCATCCCTAAGGCACAGGAATGGTCCTCCCAAGTTGGTATCATTGAAAAATGTGGTGAGAGTTGCCTCCTCCTACAGGTCGTGGATACAGGTGTTAAACTGCACAGGGCTCAGCAGAGTCCCCTGTGCCGCCTCACCAAACCCCAGTACGTCCCCTGGCCTCCAGGTAGAGCATGGCCCCTTCACCCTGCACTCTCAGCCTCATCATCCAACTGGTGTTTTGCTCATCTGTTTGTCTCCCTCTCCAGACTGGAATGGCCTAACTTGGGTACAAGAATATTGAGGGAGACCACGCCAAAAGTCTTGCTGAAGTGGAGGTCAATGACATCAGCTGTTGTCCCCTCATGCACAAATGCAGCTACTTCATCATGAAGGCAACCCGGTTGGCGAGGCATGATTTACCCTTGGTAAGTCCATGGTGATGCTCTTCTCTTTCAGGTGCCCAGAAATGTCACCCAGGAGCACTCATGCAATGGCTCACTGCTCACCAAAGTGAGCTTGTGCAGCCTGTGGTTCCCTGGGTTGCACTTTTGGCCACTTTCAAAGATGAGTGCAACTCTTGCTTGTCCTCACTCACAAGAGACCTCTACCAATACAATGACTTTTCAAAAGGGATATTCCAAAGAAATATTGGTCTTGCCCCGTAACTTCATTACCACTATTCTTCCTGTTATACGGTGTATTCAGTTTCTCTAATCTTTCATATAATTTCACCTGTCCTCATACAATGACCATTTCTGATGTCGCCTTTGCAGATGCAGACTCTCTAGACAAAGGCCCGTTCCATCAGTCTCTAATTGTTTCCGGACATTATTCTTTGTTCATTCAGATAACTCTCACCTACTCAGTTGCTGCTTTGATCTTCAGGGAGTTAAAAGCTTGCCTGTCTTTCAGTAGTCTCATTGGCTCTTTAGCCAATTCTTTAATTATGGTTATATCTAACTTTTTGTATCTATCTCAAACATTTCTCATAAGATTATCCCTTGTAGAAAGACAACTTCATTAGAGACAGCTTGTACTTAGCATATGGTTGAGGAGTGTGTTTTATTCTTTATGAAACTTTATCATGCTTGGCTTTTCTTTGTTTGCAAATAGGAAAAGTTTTTATGTGGCCTGTGTGCAGCCAGTTCTCTGAGGAGAGCAGGTGGGAGATGGTGCCATGGAGCTGTAACACCCATCTGCAGAGATCAGTGGAGAAGTCTGATGCAAGGAAGAGTGATGTAAGTCCCAGATGGCCAATGAGAGAAATGGTGACGTTTGGGAGGTGAGGAGCAAAGTTCTCCGCACAGAGTCACACCTCAAGGGACTGCTTCTCCTGCCTGTCCAGACCTCCTGAGGAGACACCCTGGATCACTATCACTTGGAGAAGGCTTCTATCACCTCTTCTCTAAACCAAAGGATAATAAAATACAAACTTTACATTAAAAAATAACTTTCATTTGGTGCACTTTGAAATCTTCCTCTTTAACTACACTATGAAATGACTCCAATTAGCTGTACAAGCCTGGAAGACCTTAAGAAAACTACAGGAAGAGAAAGAGCTCCTTAAGGCTTTCTGTATTTTAATGACATCCATGGTGTATTTGGTACTGAGTCCTTGAAGCTCCCATGATGAGAGGAGAAAGAACAAACCTCTCAAGAAGTCAAAGTCAGAAGCAAAACTCAAAGTACCTTGAAGTATTAATGGGTCCCACTGTGGACCATTACTGACAAAGCCTCCCCATGGCCTCGTTAGAGCAGATCATTGGAGGCCATGCTTGCAGGTAGGCAAAGGCACTGTGCAGGTGGCTGTAATGCTGAGAAAACCCTTGGTTTATTTTGTGAAGCAGAAAGGCCAAGCCCTCACCCGCAAGCCCTGGGAAGGCAGATCCTGTCCCTCATGCGTGGCTCAGGGCTCTTCCCGGGGTCAGTGGGATGTGGGGGTGAGCAATGCCAAGGGTAGAACAATTGTACCACACTTCCTGGCCTCCCCAAGCAGGGGCAAGGAAGAAATGAAGTCCAGAGCCTCAAAAGGAAGTTCCTCCTTGTAGGCCTTGGTGGCAGAGGCAACTGCCTTAGCCAAGGGGACAAAGACCTTGGTTTTGATGGGCCTTTCAGAATTGCCAGAGGCCTAGGCCATCTGTACTGCAGGCTGTCCTACACTGTCCCATGCCTGCACCTCTTGCCCTTCAGGCTGTAGACACCCATCTTGCTTCCCTAATTAGCTCTCACCCCAGCATTTCTACATCTTCACTGATGTCTCTGCACCCATCGCTGGCTTTTCCTTGAAACAGAAAGCCATGAACTGATCCAGACTCCCTCTGGGTAACCTCTTACACCACAAGGCTACCCTTTGACTGAGATTTCTTCTTCCTCATGTCAAGTCTGAACTTTCCAAGCTGCACTTTCTGGAGGTTGCCATGTCTTCCAACTACCAAGAAAAGCTCCATTATCTCGGAAACCACCTGTCAAGACATTGCAGGCTACTACTAGAGAGCCTTGAGCCTCCGCTTCACCAGGCTAAAGAACCCCAGATCCCTCAGCCCCTCCACAGAGGCCCCAAACCACATCCTGGTAGATGTCCTCTGGGGCCACTCCAGTTCATCCCCATTCCTCCAGGGAGGCCCTGGTTTTCCATTTCTTCTATCTAAGAAGAAATTCTGTTCTGTTCTGTTCTATTCTATTCTTTTCTATTCCTTTCTATTCCTTTCCATTCCATTCCATTCCATTCCATTCCGTTTTCTTCTCTCCCAGAAGATATGGGAAGGCTGTCATTAGGTCTCCCCAAAGCCTTCTCCTCTCCTGCCTTTGCACCTTTGCAGCAAAGGCACACAATGGCACCCTGGCCTGCATTAGGCAGAGCACTGCCAGCAGGTGGGTGGAGGTGATCCTTCCTCTCCACTCAGCCCTGCTACAAGTTGTCTTGCTGACTTCCCTCAAGGGTTTCTACATCCCCACCTCACTCCCACTGCAGCCAAAGCTGCCCTCCACATCTTCCACCAGCTTCTTGTGAGAAACAAGTCCAGGAGAGCATCCCCCCATGGCAGATCAGGGATCACCTTCCACCTTCCCTCTGACTGAGGCCTTCTAGCAGAGGTCCATGGCCTTCAAAGTCCCCAGTGACTACCAAGTCCTTTGTGTCCCTTCCTCCAGCTTTCTAAAGCAGACCTCATCCTCTTCCTAATCTTGCTCAGACGGTTCGGTGATCCCGACCATAAGAGCATTGTACATGGAGGAGTTAGTGATCCCCCTAACAGCAAACCTGAAAAGACCCTGGCCTGCATGTGCCGCGCTGTGCTGGGCTCCACGTACAGCTTGGTCTTCAGGCTGTGTTGTGCTGAGCATATCCCTGGGTCACAGGAGAAACTTGACTGCAACAGAGGAATCTGCAGGAAGCTCCCACCTGGTACTGGTGATGAGGCCAACTGCATGTCCTTACCTTTACCAAACACTGCAGCAACAAATTTGCATGTGAACATCATTCTTAGGGCAGGAGAAATGACGACTAGAGTTTGTTTCTCTGTTAGAAAACATGGAAAGAGATCACAGGAGCAGATTCCACAGATGGAAGCTGCACAACTTTCTGCCCCACTGTCAAAGGCTCTGGCATCTGAAGGAACCTAATATTGCCTCCATGATCTGCTCTTTGTTTATGGTGTTTCTCTAACAAACGGCATTTTAAACACCACCTCACAGCGTCTGCGTGCCTTTCTTAGTGGGGACATAACAAACCAGAACCTCCGGGTACAAAACAGCCACCAAGTCACGTGCCTGCTGCTGGCTCTCAGGTTCTCAGCAGAAGGGAATGTCAGAGCCAACACCCCAGCCCTGTGCCTGCTGATGGCCAATCACTCAAGGAGATTGGAGATTAAGGGGGCCTCACACTCCCCTTCACGGCCATGTGCCTCCTGCTGGCCTATGAGCTCCTCAGACACAACTGATAACATAATAACATCCCAACCCACCAGCCTCCTTGTGGCCTATCAGCCCACTGGACAGAAGTGACCTCACCATGATCTCCCAAGCCGCGTGCCTGCTGCTGGCCTTTCAGCTTCTGGGATTGACCCGGCCAAGCCCTGTGCCTGCCCCTGTCCCCTCAGTTACTGAGGTGGAAAGGAAGTGACAACCCATACCCAACGCCTCTTCCCGGGTTGGCCTACCAGGTAATTAGGGGGCGTGGGGGAAGCTGTGGGTAGAAGGAGTGACCCCTGGCAGGGCAGGGCAGGGTCCTTCTGCTGCCAGGAGGGTGCTGTGTGATACAGGGCTGCTCACAGCTCCACGTCACCCCCAGGGACACATCTGAGTGCAATCGTCCTCCAGCTGAAGGAGCTGCCAGCACCGGGCAGCTGAGACCAGGACTGGTGGGCAGACTGGCCGTCCTCCCTCGGCACTAAGGGACAGTCCCTTTGCCTCTCAGCACCCGCAATGGTTCACGTGGAGTGCAGCAGAAATGCCAACAATTTCTGCCTTAAAAACACTCCTCAGGTGTGGTGGGGCAACTAGAACAGAACAAACCCAACAAACCCCCCCAGCTCTGCTCTGCAGTCAGGTGAGTTGGGAGCAACAATGCTGCAAAGCTCTTTGATGCCCTGAGTGGTTTTAATCTGGGATCTCTCCTGTTTCCTATTTGCCTATTGCTGTAGGGCAGGACTGACTCCTGCAGAGCCCCCAGCAGAGCTCCCAGCTCCTTGGCCAATTCACTCGGGGACACCAGGGACATCTCTTATGCAGGATGTGCTGCCCCGGTCTTTTTCTTTCTTTTCTTGATGTCAGCAGAGTATTGTCTCATCATTGTCATGGCCTACGACCACTATGTTGCCATCTGCAAACCCCTGCTCTGTGGGACCCTCCTGGGCAGCAGAGCTTGTGTCCACCTGGCAGCAGCTGCCTGGGGCAGTGGGTTTCTCCATGCTGTGCTGCACACTGCCACTGTGGACAGGACAGACATGGACCTGTTGGAGCAGGTCCAGAGGAGGTCACGGATATATTCCGAGGGCTGGAACGCCTCTGCTGTGAGGACAGGCTGAAGGAGTTGGGATTGTTCAGCCCAGAGAAGAGAAGGCTCCAGGGAGACCTTCTTGCGGCCTTTCAGTACTTAAAGGGGGCTTGTAAGAAAGATGGAAACACACTTTTTAGCAGGGCCTGTTGCGGTAGGACAAGGGGGAATGGTTTTGAACTAAAAGAGGGGAGATTCAGACTAGATCTAAGGAAGAACTTATTTATGCTGAGGGTGGTGAAAACTGTCACAGGTTGCCCAGAGAGGTGGTAGATGCCCCATCCCTGGAAACATTCAAGGTCAGGTTGGACCAGGCTCTGACCTGATCTAGTTGAAGATGTCCCTGCCCATGGCAGGGGGGTTGGACTAGATGACCTTTAAAGGTCCCTTCTGTCATGGTTTAAACCCAACCAGCAACTAAGCACCACACAGCCGCTCGCTCACTCCCCCCTGGTGGGATGGGGGAGAGAATCAGAAGGGTAAAAGTGGGAGAACTCACGGTTTGAGATAAAGACAGTTCAAAAGGTAAAGCAAAAGCTGTGCGCACAAGCAAAGCAAAACAAGGAATTCATTCACTACTTCCCATCGGCAGGCAGGTGTGCAGCCACCTCCAGGAAAGCAGGGCTCCATCACGCATAGCGGTTACTGGGGAAGACAAACGTCATCGCTCCAAACATCCCCCTCTTTCTTCTTCTTCCCCCAGCCTTATATGCTGAGCATGATGTCATATGGTATGGAATACCCCGTTGGCCAGTTGGGTTAGCTGTCCTGGCTATGCCCCCTCCCAGCTTCCTGTGCATGTGGCAGAGCGTGGAAAGCTGAAAAGTCCTTGACCAGGGTAAACACTACTCAGCAACAACTCAAACATCAGTGTGTTGTCAACATTATTCTCAGACTAAATCCAAACCATAGCACTATTTACCAACTGCTAGGAAGAAAATTATCTCTATCCCAGCCAAAACCAGGACACCTTCCAACCCAAACCATTCTATGATTCGATGATGAGTAAGTATGGTGCTGGGATATCTTAGGTGATTGAGGAGCATTAGCTTTGAAAGAAGCTGGATGTGTTGCTTGGGGATTCACAGGTTTGGCAAAGCCCCAGCAAACCACAGCTTTGTGTTAGAAGGAAAAGGCAGGGAGGACAAAAAGCCGTTGGTAAAGCCTGGGAGATCCTAGGTTCAGAGTGAGGTGGGGAAGCAGCGGGGGGTGGCCAAAGTCTGCAGGAGAACTGCTGCAGGCATGGGACAGCATGGGAGAGCCTGTGGTGGGGATGACTGAGGGCCTTGGTGGGGCTGGGACTTCCCCAACACAACCAAGATCTCTGTCCTCTCAGCTATGGATATCGTCACTGCCACCAAGAACCATGAGGGGACACCATTTCCTTACAGCCCCATGCCCTTGTGGCCTCCTCATCCCTCCATGGAGTTCAGGCAGTCCTAGGGTTGTCCTGCACTCGGCATCGCACCCCCCCACATCACACTGCTCCATGACGAGCCCTGAGCAACACAGGAGGGAAAGAATCTCCCTTCCCTGGGATCAGAGCTGGCCCATCCTTCCTGATGGAACACATCAAGGGCTCACATGGCATCAGAGCTGCCTACATTGCCTTTGTCACCTGTAACCAGTGCTTACCTCTTTCCAGTTTAAGGCAGCCCCCAGGCAGGGGTACCTCCACCCGTGCTTCCCTTCATGGCTTCATCTGTGATGGTCCTCAGGGGGCCCACTGACACCCTCACAACCTTGGAGAGTTTAATCAGGTTTTAAATACTTCTTCAGCGGCTTGTTCAATCTTCTTTCAGGATCTGCAGTTCAGGAACTCGGCACCAGAGAGCTCACTGAAATGCAAAGACCCGAACGTGCCAGGGCTCTCTGCAGTTTTCTTTAATTCCTCTCTTCTTGTGTAGTTCGTTAGAGAGATTTCAGGAGTATAGTCTAAATGAGAAGATTTCAAAAAGAAATAACAGTTTATAAAGATTCATGCTTTTTCCAGTTTTCTTTATTTTCCTGCTTACAGAATAAACAATATAAAAAATCTCCAATTCATACTGATCCAGAGTGTCTCATGAGGAGGTATGAGTACGTAGGAAAAGCAAGACCCTTTCTGTCAGACGTTCTAGAGACGCTCTTCATCCCACCCCCACCCCCAATCCCCACCTGGGTACTTGGGAGGGGTCTGAGTGAATGGAGAGTAATGGGAGGGGGAAAAGGGGATGGACACTCGAAAATGCAAAGGCGCAGACAGTCCGCTGAGGAGATGACTTGAGAAATGGTCAGTGTAATCAGGACATGTGGCAATACCAAAAAGATTAGTGAGATTCCGTACATTCTGTACTGGGCAGAGCAGTGGTCAAGCAAGTGCTGGGAAGATCAAGGTTTCTTCTCCTGAGAGCAGTACACATCCTGGAAAACTTCTTGATGGCAACACAGGGAAACACTCTCTCTCCATTAAAAGTATTCAAAAGTGAAAATGTTCCCGTACTACGTAAATGTTGAGAAAATGTCCTCATCTTTGCAAGCCGAGCTCCGATCTTGACCAGAAGCCTCCAGTGCCAATTGAGGAGGTCCTGGTGTGCCTGACACACTCACCTGGGACTGGTAGTGACCACAGGGGGCCGTGGGAGACCAGGACCCTCCAACTGAGACTGCAGATGGAGGGTGACACCAGGCCTCTGCGCTCCTGTAACTCAAGCCACCCTGATGTCCAAAATTGTTCTTAAAAAAAAAACAAACCAAAAAACAAACCAACCCCAAAACAAACCAGCCCTCCTGCCCCACCACAGGACAAATATTTGGAAAGAGGGAGGATAAGGCCATAAGAAGTTCTAAAATCTGTAAAGTGCAATAATACAATTATTTTGCTTTATTTTTTTATATTTCTTTTCTTTTTCTGTGTGCTCAGTTTCCAGGTCACCACGTCCCTCCAGGCCCAACCAGCCAATCATTTCTTTACCCATCAACTTATTCAACCATGCAGAATGCAACGTCCTAACTTGTGATCCAAGAGGACACGCGAAGGGACGCACTCCTCAACCAAAGGGAGGCTAAGCAGCCTTTAGCTCCCCAGCTCATCTTTTGGGCCTTTTTGAAAGATGCTCGCAACATTTGCTTTTTGTCAGTCTTCAGGAAGTTCCCCTGACCTCCTTAACCTCTCAAAGGTGATGATGAGTGATGCCACTGTGACATCGGCCTGCTCTCTCCTCACCCGCGGAGGCAGCCCCTCTGGTGCCCTCGACTGTGAAGGGCTCAGTTTGCCCAAGTAACCCCTGACTCCATCCCCCATCCACTGCTGGTTGTTGTCCTTGGGTTCTGCCGCGAGGTCCAAAGGCCTTGAAGACCTTGCTGGGAAAGACTGAGAGAAAGAGGACACAGAGGATGTCAGAGCTCTCTGCATCTACTCTCCCTGAAGTCAGAGGTGGCCCCGCGTTTTCTGTGTTTATCCTTTAACTGTCACTGAAGTAGTAGCAGCTCATTGTGGTCCCCTTGGACTCCCTTGCAAGGGTCATCTCTAGGGAAGCTACGGGTTTCCTAAAGCCGTTCCTATTTCTAAAGCCCTCCATCTGAAGTGGGTCTCTGCATCCACCTCCTGGAGGCTTCCATTACCTATGGAGCTTCCTCGTGAGTTCCCTCTTCACCCAAGCCGGTCTTGTGAGCTATGTACTCACCCCTGCTCTTCGTGGGCGATTCTGTCGTTAAAGACAAGCTGTACTGAGTTGTGCTGCCCTTTGCTGTGCCCACGGGATCCCCACTAGAAGCCCCCTGAATAGGCCAAAGTCTTCCCCTCTGAGGTCTGACACCTGCACCCTGCTCCTCTCCTTCCTCAGTCTGCTCAAGAGCTGGACCCCCCTATTTCATGGTCACTACAGCCAAGGATGACACTGGTTTTCACCTCCCTGACCAGCTCTTCATGGTTTGCAAGGACCTGACCCAGGTGAGCATCATCCATGTTGGTCCTCTGGTGGCTTTCCTAAGAAATTGCTCCAACATCCTCCAGAAACCTATTGGTCTATTTTCACAGTGCTGTGTTCCCCCTCCAATGAATGTCAGCGTAATGAAAGTCCCCAGAAAGAACCCCAGGTCACTCATCTGGAGACTTCCTCGAGTTGCTTACATAAGAGCTTGGCCACATCCTCCCCTTGATTGCAGGTTCTTTATCTCCCACCACGATGTCGCCCTAGCTGGCCTCTCCTCCGATCCTCACCCACAAGGGCTCACCCAACCTGGTGACTCTTCCAGCAAGGAGCTCCATACATCCCAGCAACTCCTTCCCACAGAACGTATTCCTCTTCTGATGCTCCGAGCCCGTCTCTCGTGAAGAACCTTTATCCATCCATTGCAGCAAGTTGTGTGAGGTGTCCCACTGTGCCTCGGAAGTTATTCCACCAGGGTCACAGCTTGTGACAGACCACGGGGTCCAGCTCCTCCTGTCCGTTCCCAGTCAGAGGACAGTGTTGCACATCTGGGCTGCAGCCCCTGAGTTGTGGCTCCAGGGCCAAGCTCAGAGCTGTCATGGTGAACAGGGATACCAAGGACCCAAGAGCCCGTGTACGTGAGACATGCTGGAGCAGATGGCAGATGGCGTTGTAAGAAAGACATGAGGTGCCCAGAAAGAGAGCAATCCCTGCTGTCCCCAAGGTCAGAGAGAAAGAGGGCTGGGCTGGGCAGCCCTGGCAGGAGAGGGCATTGCTGGCTGCGGCGTCTCTGCAGCCCTGGAGGGCCTTTGGTGGAGAGAGGCACTGATCTCCTGGAAGGACAAGGTGCTGCTGAAATTGTCCTTGGGGGTGCATATCCTGCGATCCAGGCACACTCTGAAGTCATTGGACTCTTTGAAGACCGTATCATCAAGAGGGTGAGTGAAGGATGGGGAGGGAGAACCAGAAGAAGCTGAGAACGTAGGCCCACAAGTGGAGACCCCAGCGCAATGTGCTGCTTATTCATGCAGTGCCTTGCATCTACTGGAGAGAGATGGGAATCAGCCACTTTCACACAAGCACCCAATTACTCTGAGATGCCGCCTGGGGTGTCTGCCACGCACCCACTCTGAGTGGACATGGCTTTCCTGCAGGGCCTGGGCTGTCCCCGCCAGCCACGTGCAGTTTTGGTGGAGAGCCTTGGCGTCTCACATGGCACTACAGGCCTGTGTTTGGCCATGAAATGAGCAGCTGCCCTGAAGGAGGTTTGGCTACGTGGGGACGTGTGAGACACCTATTGTTACAGCCAATGGACAGCTAGGAAATACAGGTACGGGAGGGGAGAAAGAGACAGACTTCGCTCTCCCTCTGGCACATAACTCCCTTTGGCCAGCTGAACACCTCTATAGGTGGCCCTGAACAGCGTGAGTAGGGGCAGGTGGTGATGTCCTAAACGTGGGCATCTGCCGTCATTTCAGCTGGCATCCTCACCAGGCTGCAGGATGATGCCCCCAGATGTTTCCCAGTCTCTGAGTTCTGCTCCATTATTGTGGACAACATCTGGCACCCCAAATGTCACCAGGTGTTTGTGTGTGAACTCTCTTCCATGAAGAAAGGCTGAGAGAGTTGGGGTTCTTCAGCCTGGAGAAGAGAAGGCTTTGGGAAACCTTCTTGCGGCCTTTCAGTCATTAAAGGGGGCTTATAAAAAAGATGGCAGCAAACTTTTTAGCAGGGCCTGTTGCGACAGAACAAGGGGGAATGGTTTTAAACTAAAAGAGGGGAGATTTAGACTAGATCTAAGGAAGAACTTTTTTACACTGAGCGTGGTGAATCACTGGACCAGATTGCCCAGAGAGGTGGTAGATGCCCCATCCCTGCAAATATTCAAGGTCCGGTTGGACAGGGCTCTGAGCAACCTGATCTAGTTGAAGATGTCCCTGCCCACGGCAGGGGGGTTGGACTAGATGACCTTTAAAGGTCCCTTCCAACCCAAACCATTCTATGATTCTATGATTCTATGATCTCCATCGATGACCACGGCACCATGGAAAAGAAGTGCAGGTGCCTATTTCTAACAGACACCACCCCTGAAGCAAGAGGAATCTCACCTCCTGTGGGTTTGTGGCAGGTGTGGGAGGGAGCTGAGGTCCCTTCCAGCCCCAGGACTACAGACCCAGGGTGAGATGCCTCCATTGACTCAGCCGATTCCCTTCCCTCAGCAAAGGAGGTAAAGGAGATCCCTCCCTGCCGGTGTCCAGGGGTCCTGACCAATGGTGGGACAAGGAAGGTGATCCTCAGACCCAACTGTGTCTCTGAGAGGAGAAAGGCCGCTGCTGGAAAGACATGTCTCTGCAGAGGTGAGACAGGCAACACTGGGGATGACTTCAGTCTCTTTCCAAGCAGGTCCCTGGAGAGCCCCAGGGACACCTGGAGGGAGCGCAGGGCGGGGTGGGGGGCAGAGGAAGTGACGTCTTGGGCGGGTCCTCTACTCCTGGGCTGAGACAGGCTCCTGGGATGGAGGGAGCTCACGGGGAGCAGGCAGCGCTGCAGAGAGACAGCTCTGCCCAGGAACGACTCCTCTGCAAAGCGCAGCAGGGCTCTGGGAGAAGGAGTAGGGCAGAGAGAGGTTCCAGGCAGTCTGCAGTGGGAGGACAGAGGAGAGCTCGAAGGGAGGAAAGCTTGACAGCCCCTGACACGGTAAGTCTCTTGGTGCAGGGCAATGCAGCTGCAGTTCCTGGAGGGGTCTCCTAAAGCTATCCCAGCCTCCAGCCTGCAAGATCTGGCAGGAGGACTCCCAGGCCAGGGGCTCCTGTTAGACAAGCGTGAAGGGGTGAAGCCAGGCTGTGCACCCAGAGCTGCCCAGGGCATTTCAGAGGGGACTCTTCCAGAGGAAGACCAAGGCAGGGGATACCTTAAAGGTAAAGAGCTTTCCTCAGTCTCTGCTTTCAGGTTCCTGCTGTTTCAGGAAAAAGGGTAAAGGCGCTGCTGCCTTTGGAGAGGGAGACTGAGAGTCCTGAGCCGCTCCACCGAGAGATCAGGAGGTCTGGTAGGAGCCAAGTAAACTGCTTTCATCCACTCCTCTGGCTCCAGAGAGCACCAGCATCACCTTTGTTGTCCTCGTCGGGGTTTGTCTGACCTGCTCCTTACTGCCTGCAAAGGGGGAGTACCTCTAGAGAGTGCCTGGAAGTGGGAGGTTTCTTCAGGTCAGAGCTGAGCAGAGGGGAGTCGGTGATGGGGGCTGTGATCCCTGACCGGGAACCATTTGAGGGCAGAGAAACAGTTCCCAGCAGGGATAGCTCCAGGCAGCAGAGACATGGGCAGAGAGCTATACGGAGCTCCAACCAGAACTGTCATGGGAGGGAGAATTTGGGAAGCTCCCTGTCATCCCCTCCAATGCAGACCCCTTCCTCTGAGCAAGAGCCCGGGTCTCGTCTCCCACCCAGCAGAACCTCTGCCCTCAAGGCGGTGTGGTCCAGGGCAGGAGCTGCCTCCTCTGCAGCCCGAGCTCTAGCACAGCAGAGGTGCGTCTCTCCCGACACGTGGCCACTTCCCTCTGCAGGGCAAAGGGGCTGAGAGCCACTGCCCTGGGATTTTGCTCACTGGGAGGTGCTGTGCTCTGCTGGGTGAGGAGAAGGCTTTCCTGAGCGCCCGGCCGCTTCTCCTCTCCTTGCTTCCCTTAGGAGGAGAGTCACAGAGCTTTTCTTTGTTTCCCCACCTGGTTGTGCTGCTCTTCTTCCTGCTCCTGGGGTCCCTGGCAAGAACTGCTGTGGTGTGGCGCAAGGGGTGGGGGTGTTGAGTGCCTGCTCTGACACTGCCCTGGAGGTGCTGCCCTGGAGGTGTTTCCATGCGACCAAGGTGCCCAAGCCCTCTCTGAATTTTCCAGCCTCGAGACACTGCACTCAGTGGCTGGGCAATGAGACCCTGCTCCCCTTAGCAGACGTCACCTGATGATGCTGGACAGGGAGTCCTGCGGGGCTGTGAGCATCACTCCAGAAGGGCATAGCTCTCCTGTAGGACCTTTGTGATGTCTGAGAGCACCTCATCTGCCCATGCGAATCACCATCCTTGTCCTCTCCTCTTCATCATACTCTGCAGAGCTGTGCTGGAAAGGAGAGGTGGTTTTAAATCTGCACGTTGAACGGGACCCCTCTGCTCCCAGTCCAGCCCAGTGCCTTTTCAGAGCAACCTCTGTGTGTAGCCCTCCTCCAGCCGAGAGTGGTGCAAGCACAGAGCAGCTGGGCACCAGGCTGAGGGACAGAGCAGCCCTCCTGGGTGCCAGCACTGACGCAGGTTTACACCGAGAGCAATGGGGCAAGGGGGCAATTTTACCCTTTCAAGAACATTTCCCAAGTTGGGGTGGGGGTGTCTGAATACTAACCACAGCGTAACGAGACACATTTGCTGCACCTCACTTCCCACCTTCCCTGTGGAAGGCAGCGTCCTTTCGAGCTTTTTACCCTCCGCTATAGTGCAGCACAGGGAACTGCTCCCCAGGAACCCTCCCTCCAAACACAGGGGGCTGTCGCTCCCTCCATGTGTCAGTGCTGTAAAGCAGGGCTGACCCTTCAGGAGCCCGTGGGTAGAGGGCACAGCCCTGCACAGCGCAGTCAGCCAGCACCCACCAGAGCTGAAGCCTCGGAGCTGCGTAACAGTTCCCCAGGAAAGAAAAGCACCCGGAGGTATTCACGATGAATGAATCAAATTTTGCTCAGAGAAGCTTCTCTGAATTTTTCTTTTTTCTCTCCTTTGACAGTACCCGTGCCCAGAACCAGCAGATGTCCAATGGCAGCTCCATCACCCAGTTCCTCCTCCTGGCCTTCGCAGACACGCGGGAGCTGCAGCTCTTGCACTTCTGGCTCTTCCTGGGCATCTACCTGGCTGCCCTCCTGGGCAACGGCCTCATCATCACCGCCATAGCCTGCGACCACCGCCTGCACACCCCCATGTACTTCTTCCTCCTCAACCTCTCCCTCCTCGACCTGGGCTCCATCTCCACCACTGTTCCCAAAGCCATGGCCAATTCCCTCTGGGACACCAGGGACATCTCCTACGCAGGATGTGCTGCACAGCTCTTTCTGTTAGCCTTTTTCATCACAGCAGAGTATTGTCTCCTCACTGTCATGGCCTACGACCGCTACGTTGCCATCTGCCAACCCCTGCACTACGGAACCCTCCTGGGCAGCAGAGCTTGTGTCCACATGGCAGCAGCTGCCTGGGGAACTGGGTTTCTCACTTCTCTCCTGCACACGGTCAACACATTTTCACTACCCCTCTGCCACAGCAATGCTGTGGACCAGTTCTTCTGTGAAATCCCCCCACTCCTCAAGCTCTCCTGCTCACACTCCTACCTCAGGGAGGTTGGGCTTCTTGTGGTTAGTGTCGGTTTTGTATTTGGGTGTTTTGTTTTCATTGTGATGTCCTATGTGGAGATCTTCAGGGCCGTGCTGAGGATCCCCTCTGAGCAGGGACGGCACAAAGCCTTTTCCACGTGCCTCCCTCACCTGGCCGTCATCTCCCTCTTTGTCAGCACCATCATGTTTGCCCACCTGAAGCCCCTCTCAATCTCCTCCTCATCTCTAGATCTGGTGGTGGCAGTGCTGTACTCAGTGGTGCCTCCAGCAGTGAACCCCCTCATCTACAGCGTGAGAAACAAGGAGCTCAAGGATGCCCTGAGGAAACTATTTGAAGACACATTACTGCAGCATCAATAAGGTGTCCATCCTCCTCAGGAAAAGCTCAGATGTTCTTTTGATCATATGTGTCTTGTTTTTCTCTTTGTTTCTTATACATCATATATTACTTCCACTTAAATAATATTAGTCTTTCCCACCCCCACCAGTCTTTTTGGACCCAAAAGACCTCATGTACATATGGAGCCAGGCTCCCTGCGTAGGTAAAGGAGCTGGGAATAAAGAATGCAGCAGAAAATTATTTGTCTCTGCTCCCATCTCTTCCATCTCCTCTGGAGCTGGGGGTGCAGCCCCAGCACACAGGAGGGCTCAAGGAGCCACGAGCCCCCCTGCCACATGGAGGAGCAGGCACTTGTGGACCTCGGGGCTGCCCCTCGCTGCCTCAGTGGACACATCCTTGCTGCCACCTTCACATGGGGCTGCTGCTTCCCTGGAGCCATGGCCATGGACGACAGCAGGACTTGGTCTTTCCAGAGCAGCACTGCCAGCTCAGGGCCCTGTGGAGAGCACGGGGTGGGAACCAAGACAGGCTGGCCAGGCCAGCATGGACATGCTCACGTGGGGCAAGGGACATCCAGGGAGAAGAGCAAGGGAGCATTTCTGTGCCTGCAGGGAGGAATCCCTGAGAAAGAGAAAGGTCTTTCTGCAGGCACCCACTCGGGGCAGGCTGCTCTGTCCCCTGACCAGGACTCTGGTGCTGGCCTGGGGAGAGCGGCTGGCACTGAGCTCCAGAGGCAGCCTGGGCTGGGGATCTCCTGCACCCAAGACCAGGAACTCTTCGGTTTCGCTGACCTCCATTTCCTCATGGCATGGTGAGCCTCCAGCCCTGGGGCTGATGGGGAGGCTGACCCTTCTCTGCCCCCCAGCAGCTGCTGTGCCCCTCAGAGGGGCTGGGGCCGTGGGGTGAGTGCCCAGAGCTCTGCAGCACCCTGCGGTGGGCACTACCGTGGGGCCAGCCCAGGCTGGGCTGCTCTGCTGGGCTGGGCTGGGGAGAGGGCAGGGGAGAAGGGAAGAGCTGGGAAAGGTCTGGGCTGGGCTGGGAAGTGCCCAGGAGAGGACAACGCTGATGTTAGCTGAGCTGTGTGACCATGCAGGGCAGGGCCATGCTCCAGTGGGTGTGTGGTGTAGAGCCCAATCTCCTGGCAGGGAACTGAGACAGGCGGGTGCAGGAGAGAGGAGGCTGCTCTGTGCCCTTGGTGGCAAGGACAGAGCGAGAAGGTGTCCCAGGGCATTTATCACACCCCCACCCCAGCCTCTTCCCTTGGCCATTTCCAGCACTGGCCACTCATCCCAGTTTACGGGTGTTTTTGCTCTGTGGCCACCTCCTCCCTCCTGTTGGTCTTGGTACCTGTGTTGGGGGAAGAGCCAGCCCTGCCCCAGGCTCTCTTCTTGCCCAGACCTTGGCAGAGCCCAGAGTGGGGCTCTCTGCAAAGCCTTGCGTGGGCCACGGCTGGGGCTGGGCACTGGTGGGCTGCAAAAGGAGGAGGGCTGGTGGGGATGGACCCTGAGGTCTGGCACGGGGACTTGTGGTGGGGAGCGTTTCCCCACCCCAAACGTACCCTGTGCTGTGCTGTGTCTGCTGAGGGGGATGTGGGGGCACGTGCTGGGCAGTGGGGCTGCACTGGCTCAGGCACAGGTGGGAGCTCCAGCACAGCCATCAGGAGGTGGAAGCAAGGACAGGCTATGCAGGGGGGATTCAGGAACATGACCTGAGCATGCGGGGATGTGTTTAGGAAAGCCAGAGCTCACCTGGAGCTGATGGGGGCTGCAGGCAACACCAAGAGCAAAATGGAGACCTTCAGTCCCTGGCTTTGCAGTAAAAGGCTGAACAAGGAACACGCTGGTGAGTGATGAGGGAGGGGTCATAGCAGCAGACCCAGACGAGGCTGAGGCGCTCCATGCCTTCAGTGCCCGGGTCTTTGCTAAAAAGGTCTCCCAGGCCTCTGCTCGGTGAAAGGGCTGCAGGAGGAGGAGAGCACGTATTGGCAGGAACCTCATGAAGTCCACAAGGACAGATGCCAGTGTCTGCCCTGGCAGGGGACTCACCCTGGCAATGGCACAGGCTGGGGGCTGCCTGGCTGGGAGCAGCCCTGTGGGAAAGGTCTTGGTGGGCAGGGAGCTGGACAGGAGGCAGCCGTGTGCCCTGGCACAAGGGAGGACAGCAGGGCCCTGGGCTGGACGACCAGGAGCACGGCCAGGAGATGGAGGGAAGGGATGATCCAGGTTACCGTGTCCAGATTTCCAAACTGGAAGAGGTTTAGCAAAGGGCCTCCAAGATGGTCAGGGCTGGAGCACTGTGCCTGTGAGGAGAGGCTGAGGGAGCTGGGCTTGTCCAGCCTGGAGAAAGGAAGATCTTGGGGGGAACGTGCAGCAGCGTTGCACTGTTTCAGGAAGGCTCAGTCAGGCTCATGTCTGTGATAGAAGACACAAGGCCAAGAGGCAATGGGCTGAAACAAGAGAGGGTCAGGCTGCATACAGGCAGAAAGTTTTCCAACAGGAGGATAGTCAAATGCTGGAAGCTGTTTCCAGGGAGTGTGCATCGGCTCTATCCCAGAAAGTGACCACGACATGTTTGGATAAAGCCCTGAGTAATCTGGTCTGACCCTGCTTTGAGCAGGAGGTTGGTGCAGACACATCCCGAGGTCCATTCCCGCCTCAATGATGCTGTCCTTCCCTCCTCTTCATGGTTTCAAATTAGAGGAAGCTCTCAGGTTCTCCCTGACCAGAGCAGTGATGCATATCAGGCACAGGGCTGCTTCACAGGTGCCCCCAAACAGCCCTGACCACATCCTTTGCTTCTGTTTTTATTTCCCCCTACCCAAGATCTCCTCTGTTACTGTTGTAATACCTTCCAAAAAGAACATCCTACCCCCTTAATTCTTTCCCCATTGGCCATGCAGTTCTTGTTTTGTGACCTCTGATGGCATTTCTGAAATAGTTTCTGTGGTATTTTCCACCTTGGGTAGCAATTCCATTCAGCACATCATTTTCTTTCTTTCCCTGTAGTGTCCTGCAATTCCCCATATTCTTATCTTGCTTGAGGCACTGCCCACAAACCTTAACTGCTGATGTGTTGGAGTTTCAGTCTGGAGGGACCTTGACACACTTGTGGATTTGGCCAAGAGAAACCTCCTGGAGTTCTACAAGGCGAAGGGGTCAAGGTCTGCACTGGGGGCAGAATAACCCCGTGCATCAGGACAGGCTGGGACCTGAGTGGCTGAGGAGAGTCCTGGGGAGAAGGGCATGGAGTTACGATGGATGTCACATGAGTCAGTGGGTTTCCCATTTTGAAAGGAGGATGTGGAGACTGGGAAGGCCCAGAGGAAGTCTGTCATGATGGGGTTAGGAGCCTAAAGCACATAAGCTGTGTGGAGAGGCTGAGGGAGCCGGGCCTCGTTAGTCTGCTGAAGGGGAGGCACAGGGCAGTCTAGAAGCAGGTGACACCCACCTGGAGAGGTGACAGATGGTATGGAAGAGGCAACAGCCACCAACGTCCTCCTGGGAGCTTCACCCTGGGCATTAGGGAAAACTGCCTAAGAGGGCGGTGCTGCGCTGCAGGTAGACACTGAGAGAGGATCTTTGATCTCCGTCTTTGGAGGTTTTCAGATTGCAGCTCCACAAAGTCGCAGCCAGCCAGACTCTAGGGTGGGTTATTCCCCATCCTTTGCTGGCAGGCTGGACCGCAGACCCCAGCAGACCCTTTCCCACAAACCTTCCACGAGCGTGTGCCTTGCAGTGTGCCCCAGGAGAAGGGGTTCAGCTGGAGGTGAGGGGAGCTACAGCAGAGACACAGGGGACGATTCCGGGAGCAATTGTGCGTGCTCAGGAGGTCCCTAGTCCTCCCTTTGGTTCCAAGAAGGGCCAGCTCTGAGGTTTGAGCACGTTGCTCAATAAGTGTCAGCATCCATGTGCAGAGTCTGCACATGAGCCAGGCGTCGAAGCCACCATTACAGAAACAGAAAGGAGGCACTTGACCGGCTCCTTGAAACCAGGAATCGGCATGCCATGCCCCCTGACATTCCTGGGAACACCTGAGCTTTATGTGCAGAGAAGAGTGAGTCCTCTTCTGATGCCTGGCCTGTCCCCTGGCCTGTGTGGTGCTTTAGGCTCTGCAGAGAATCCACACCAACTCTTTGAGGAGGTGAGGTTCATGTTACATGCGGACATGCAGGGCAGGTGACGGGAGCTCAGAGCTTCCTTGATCCCTGCTGCAGAGTTAGCACTTGAGAGACTGGAAATGCAGGTAAAGGGGCTGGGTCAGGGTACCCCACATGGAAGTTTTGCCTTCCTTTGTACCTTCCCAATACGCTGGGATATGTCCCTTGGTCTTCTTTGCTAAAACCAAAACAACCCCCTATTCCACCTCCCCCTCCTCCACAAAATAGGGAGAAAAGATATGGAGGAGGGATGATGTAAGGGCAATTCTGTGTAAGAGGGGTAATCTTTAAATGATAACAAAGCGTTAGCAGTGAGAGAAAACACATTGTTCTAAAAAATTTATGCTGGAGGTGAGCTACTGGGAAACATCCAGATGTTTTGTCAAGTAAGAATGACAGTTGGGGATGAAATTTAAGACCTTTATTTCATCATCACCGAGAATAAGAAAGAATTCCCTTAGGGCACTGTCCTGTTACTGTCATCAGTGATAGCACCACTAATTCCAAAACACCCTTGAGAGATTCCTTATTTTTCCTCAGATCCAAAGCTCAGCCTGCTCAGATCATGAACGGACTACCTCAAATCTCTGCAACCCAAATCTCTCCAACCTTCTCTCATCCACGCTCTTTTAACCCAGGCCACTTCTCCCCGTCACTTCAGCACACTGCCCAGTCTCTATTTTCTCAGCCGGGTGAAGTCAGGGTGCTCCTTCGCACAGCCGTCCCATCGAGAGTCTTCTCTGATCACGCTTGTATCACCTCATGCTATGTACTGTTCCATCTCCCTTCAGCAAATCTCCATTGGATGGGCAGTTTTCCTGTTTCTTTCATACACATTCACCTTCACAACCTTTTTGTATTGTATGCATACCAAATACACTCTGAAGCAGCACATTTATCCCCTACAGCTTCACCCATTTCCCATTGCAGGCTGAGATATTTCCCCTCTTGGAGCACACGGTGTGCAAAGCTGCTCCATACATGGAAACCCACTTCTGTGCTGCACATACATTTGGGTTAAAAAAAAAAAAAAAAACCAGAACATTTCAGAGAGTGTTGCAAAGTGGCAAAGCAGCTGAAATCCATAAATGCTGAGAGACAAGTTACAAAGAGAGAGGAAAAAACAGGTGAAGCTGTATCGCCTGGACTCACAAACTCTCTGTCAGTAAAGAGAAAGTCCCACAGCCTGTGGGATGTTTTATTAGGTGGTCCTGTGGGAAGGTTGGTTTCTGAATACAGCCTGTTGCATTCACATTTCCAGTACGGTTCAGGCATCAAATTTTTGCTCTCCTTCCTGGAGATCCAGGAGAGTTGTGTCACACAACAGCCACCCTCAGAGGGAAGCTGGAGGTAGTGTGACCTGAAATTATTTGGACTCAAATGGAAGCTCAGATCCTGAGCTGTTGGGACAACATTGGCTGAAGTTAGACATAAACTACTTGACGCGACTGTGAGTTCAGACCTAGTTGGCAGAGTTTCTCACACAGCTCACTGAGGAGAACAGGGAGTTGGGGAGAAGGGAGCATATTTCACTTTCCCAAATGCAAGGAAAGAGTCGAAAGCATCCTTCCCTTGGGCTCTGGCGTCCCATTTCTTGAGAATCAAATCTGCTGGGCCTTCTGTCAATAATCTTACAATAATTCTTCAGGTGCGGTTTTTTTTCTATTTCCCCAAGAGTATCATTATTTACCAAAAATAAACATTATTCTGCCTCAGCATAAACGTCTGGAACAGAACACCCTGTATCTGTGGTAGCAACACCGGGCAGTGCCAACTGAGTCAGTATTTGCCATGTAAGTCATGACACTGCACCCTCAGTGACATACCCAGGGCAGTTCAGATGAAGGGAGATCTTGCAAGACTCACCTTCAGTGTCCCCAGGTGGCAGAGGCTGGATCCCCTTCTCAGGACAGACTCCTTGCCAGCAAGCCACAGCCCTGGCTGTTGCTCACTGGTTCTTACTGGCACTTCACTTGGCACCCCTTTTGGTGTGTTTGATGCTTTTCCGTGACTCTTCTTTCTGCACAGAAGATCGTAAGAAGACAACCGTTTCAGAAGTGATGGTCATAAAGGCCCTGTTGTAGACAAAAAAGTTTGCCATGAGCTCTAGATGGAGACAGGAAGGTAGTTAATAAGCACCAGGAAGCTCAAGGCCTCTTCTGAAGATGAGTGGCCCCGAGCAGCAGGGATTGGCCCTGGGTAGGTCTGGGAGAGAGGGTGGGGGATGTCAGTGAGAAGCAAAGTGATGCCTGATGGCTTTAGCAAATTGTGAAACCACATCTGAGCCCCAAATGGAAAGCAGTGGGTGTCTGTGGGTGGTGAAGAGGAGGAGGTTTGTCCTGGGAAGGTGTCAGGAGGGAAGGCCCTCCTGTGCAAATCAGGGGTGACAGAGACATTTCTATGATGTTGTGTGCATGCCTCAGCCTAGAGACGGGGAACGCCTGCTGCTGGGGGCGGCCATCCTCGGTCATGCCCCAGGAGCTGACCTTGCTCTCTTTTCCTCCTTGTCGTGGTTTAACCTGGCAGGCAGCCAAATACCACGCAGCCCCTCACTCACTCCCCCCGCCCCTCAGCGGGACGGGGAGAGAATTGGAAGGGTAAGAGTGAGAAAAACTCATGTGTTGAGATAAAAACAGTTTAATAGAACAGAAAAAGGGAAAATAATAATGATAATGATAGAATATACAAAATGAGTGATGCACAATGCAATTGCTCACCACTCGCGCTGACCGATAACCAAGTAGCGATCGGTACTTCCTGGATCACGCCTACCGTTCATATACTGAGCATGACATCACATGGTATGGAATACCCCACTGGCCAGCTGGGCTGGCTGTCCTGATTATGTTCCCTCCCATCTTGTGTACCTAGCTCAGTCAGTAGGCAGGGGAGCTGTCCTTGGACTAGGAGGGCACTTAGCAACAACTGAAAACATCAGTGTGTTATCAACATTCTCCTCATACTAAATCCAAAACACAGCACTAGGAAGAAATTTAACCCTATCCCAGCCAAAACCAGGACAGTATCCACCCCTTATTCCATACCATTTACTACGTGCTTAGGTCTCACATCTTTTTTTAATACATTTCAATTAACCACCACTATCTTTCTTTATATATACACACACATATATATATGCACGCACAGATATCATTCCCTTGGTCTATGGACTATCCCTCTAAAATGTCCATTGAGTTCATTTAGTCCATGACTTTGATCTCCATCTGTCATAACAGTCTTTCAGGGCCGGAGAGATGGTGTGTGGTGTTGGGCTGTTGCATCCTGAAGCCAGTTCTCATTTCGGTACTGCTGCGCTCGTCCAGTTCTATCATCGTTGCACTTTGCTCGGTTTCATCGGAGTTAGCTCATTCTTCACTAATCTGGGTGATTTTTACTGCTACACCATTGATAGCAACCATAGAAATAATGATATACAATATCATATAACAATTAACATCATGCAATTCAGTTCATTGGCTATTTTCACCCAAAATCAAATCCCCTTGAGGTACACACTGGACTTGCCCATCCTTTCGCATCACCCACCAAGTGCACCCAGGTCCTTGAGCAAAAGCAATACCACGGGTGGGTTTTCCCTTGCCAGAGGCAGGAGTAACCCAGACTGTCTTCCCCAGCATATTTCTTATGTGCACGACAGGGACTTTATCTCCATCTACAGTACGTAAGAGTCTTGATTGGGCAGGGCCAGCTCGATTGGCAGATCCCCTGGTATTGACTAACCAGGTGGCCTTTGCTAAATGTGTGTCCCAATGATTGAATGTCCCACCACCCATTGCCCTCAGTGTTGTCTTTAGCAGCCCGTTGTATCGTTCGATTTTCCCGGAGGCTGGTGCATGGTAGGGGATGTGATAGACCCACTCAATGCCGTGCTCTTTGGCCCAGGTGTCTATGAGGGTGTTTCGGAAATGAGTCCCGTTGTCTGACTCAATTCTTTCTGGGGTGCCATGTCGCCACAGGACTTGCTTTTCAAGGCCCAGGATGGTGTTCCGGGCAGTGGCATGGGGCACGGGATATGTTTCCAGCCATCCTGTGGTTGCTTCCACCATGGTGAGCACATGGCACTTGCCGTGGTGGGTTTGTGGGAGCGTGATATAATCAATCTGCCAGGCCTCCCCATATTTATATGTCAACCATCGTTCTCCATACCAAAGAGGCTTTACTCGCTTGGCTTGCTTGATTGCAGCGCATGTTTCACATTCATGGATAATCTGTGCAATAGCGTCCATGGTTAAGTCCACCCCTCGATCACGAGCCCATCTATATGTTGCATCTCTTCCTTGATGGCCTGACGCGTCATGGCCCACCAACCTATAAATAATTCACCCTTATGTTGTCAGTCCAGATCCACCTGAACCACTTCCATCTTAGCAGCCTGGTCCACCTGCTGGTTATTTTGATGTTCTTCAGTGGCCCGACTCTTGGGGCATCACTCTCTCTTTCTGTTCTCCATCAGCTGTATTTCCTACATGTCCTTCGAGTACAATGGCAGTTTTGTCACGCGCATCCCTTGCACTCTAATTGTCTAAACTAATTTAGGGCAGCTGAATCTTAATTTAATACCCAAGTACAGGCCTGTTGTGCTATGTGAGATGCCAGGGTGCTCCAGCACAACTGCGTGCAGCTGACATGGACAGCACAGGTCCTATACAAGAACCCCATCCCCACTCAGACTGGTTGTGTGACAGGCACCACAGATTTGGTGCCTTTGGGCCAATGACTGAATCCCACCACTGCAGTGACATAAGGTCTGTCCCTTCTCTACCCAGGAGATGCTGGGCAGTGCATGAATACCAAGCACATCACACCTGGGTCCCCACTCGTGTGCATTCCCCCTCAATCGCTGCTAGTTCTTCTCTCCCCCATTGTTTTTTTTTTCCACCCAAGAGCACTTTCAACATCATCTCTTCCTTCCTAGATCAGCTTCACCTCCACCACAAGCCCTCAGAGGATGCAGAGACACCACAGACAGCAAACCCATCTCCTGCTCAGACTGCACAGCCCAGCTCTGTTTCTCTTTGGCCTTGCAGAGAGCAGGTTTTGCCTTCCTTGTGGGCACCTCATTTCTTCTTTAAATTGCCATCTGCTGTGCACTCCACCATGTCTCTGCTCTGAAGCAAAGCCTCCGCACACCTGAGGTCTTGGGGGCTTGGTAGCAGGTTTCGCTGCTGCAAGTCTGCTCTCAGCCCAAATGTGCCACAGCTGAGGTGCTGCAGCCCAGACATGCACCGATGCCCTCAGCCTGGGGCACAGACAGGAGGAGCTGGAGCTCTGCGTGCAATCTCTTCATTCCACTTTGAGGGAATAACAGCTGAGGTGTGTTGGGACAGGGAATAACAGCTGAGGTGTGTTGGGACAGCTCACAGGATTGGGGTGCTGTGCTGGGTGGGTACAGGATCATCAGGAGAGACAGGCCAGAAAGATCAGGAAGGAGGTGTCCTCAGTGTGAAGAAGCTGCTTAGATGTGTTAAGCTCCTCTTCGGGATGAATGAATTGGGTGAGCCCTTGTGGGTGAGGGTCAGAGGAGAGACTGGTAAGGGTGACCTTATGGTGGGAGACGAAGAACCCATTGAAGTCCCCTTGCGGACTTTAATTACCCTGGCATTCACAGGAAGGAGACCACAACAGTGTGCAAACCGTCCTGGAGGTTTCTGGAGGGGCTTAGAACACAGCTTGGGACACAGGTCTTTATAGCACAGCTGCCAAATTGGCCTAAACTGAGGACACTGATCTGCATCTGTTACTCTCAAAGAAGGAAGAGCTGGACACGGATGTGAAAAGCAGTGTCAGCCTTGGCTGTCGTGACCATGAAATAGTGGGTCTCACCTCCCAAGGGAAAGGAGAAGAGTGCAGATGCTAGACCGCAGAGGAGCAGACTTTGGCCAAGTCTTGCGACTTTAAGTGGGGGATCCCATGTGAGCACACAGAAGAGCAGCAGAGCTCAGTACAGCTGGTCTTCAAGGACAGTGTCTTTCAAGCGCGAGAGTGTGCATACCAATAGTCAGGAAAACAAGCAGAGATGTCAGGAGAGAAGCTTGGGGAAACAGAAGCTTGGGGAAACAGGAAACTCCTGGGGACGCTCCATAGAAAAAAGGAAGCGTACAAGAGGTGGATGCAAGGATTGAAACAAAGGAGGAACTCAGAAATACGGTTGGTTTTAGGAAAGCCAGAGCTCCTGTAGAGTTGACACTTGCAAGGGAGTTCAAGGGCACAATGTTCCTACTTCAGGAACAGTTAAAGAAGAAATGAAGACAATGTGTGGCCACTGCTGACTTTAGTAAGAGTAGGTGTAGATAGGTGTGAGATTCTCTTGGCCTTTGTCTTCACCAGCAAGGTCTCCCAGTTCCATGTGCCTAAGAGGGAGAACCCCAGGTGAAATCCAGCAGTGGATGGAGATCAAGTCAGGGGTTTCTTAGGTAAGGCCAACCTTTAATAGTGCATTGGACCAGATGGGATGAACCCAAGGATGTTGAGAGACCAGGCCAATGACATAGCAAGGCTGCTCTGATACATTTTGGAAAGTCATCATGACTGGAGCAAGCAAAAGGCAAATCTTGCGTACGTCTTCTAAAAAGATCCAAGCCCTGAGCAGGGGAATTATAGGCGGCAGTGACAGAGGCCAGGGGCTGCGTGGCTGGGCAGCAGCTCTGTGGAAATGGCTCTGGTGGTCCTTGAGTTTCATTAGGCAAAACATGACCCAGCAGAGAATCCTGGGCCTATGAGCAGGACCACAGCCAGGAGAAGTGATTATCCCCCTCTGCTCAGCACTTTTTACACCACATCCACAATACTTGCCCAGGTTTGGACCCTGTGCAGTGACAGTGAGACATTGGCAAACAGGAACCACTTCACCAGGGGGCCACTAAGTTGGTAATCCTTCCATTATCCTTCAAGTGTTTGTGTGATTTCCCCAAGAATATCAGTATCTGCAACAACCACCACCACCACAAAAGCATTAATCTGCCTAAATATAAACACCTGCAGAGGAGCACTCTGCACCTGTGGTAGCCACTTTGGGCAATGCCAATTGAATCAGTATTTGCAATGTACAGCATGATACCCAATCCAAAAGTACACATCTAAAGCAGTTCAGCTGAAGGGTGGTCTTGCAAAAGTCACCCTTTGTGTTCCCAGGTGGCACGGCCACTGCTGATTTCCCTCCCCAGATTGGCAGAGGCTGGGTCCCCTTCTGAGCAAGGACTCCCTGCAAGGAAGCCACAGCCGTGGGTGTTGCTCACCTGGTTCTTACTGGCACTTCGCCTGGCATCCCTTTTGGTGTATTTGATGCTTTTCTGTGACTACTCTTTGTGCACAGCAGTTCATAAAAAGGCAACGATTTCATAAAAGCTGGTCATAAGGGCCCTGTTATGGACAAGAAAGCTCACCATGAGCTCTGGAGGGAGCCAGGAAGATAGTTAATAAGCACCAGGAAGATCCAGGAAGCTCAAGGCCTCTTCTGAAGAGTAAGCAGCCTTGAGCAGCAGTGATTGCCCCTGTGGAGGTCTGGGAGAGAGAGTTGGGGCACACCAGTGAGAATCAAAGTGATGGCTGATGGCTTTAGCAAATCCTTACAAGCATGTCAGAGCCCAGAAAGGGAAGGCAGTTGACATCTGTTGGCAGAGGAGACGAGAAGAATGTTTGTCCTGGGAATATGGCAAGAAGGACCTTGCTGTCTTTTCCTCCTTCACTCCTCATGCTTGGATGGACCTCAGGAAACATCCATGAGCCTGGAGGATGCACAGACCTCCTGGGATGAGGTTCCATCACTGCAGGGGAAGAGGGAAGGACTTGTGAGACACATGGGGCTGCAGGTAACAGAGCGGTGTATGTGTAGCAATAAGTGTGCTACAGGTAGGAAGAAGACCTGAAACAGCATGGGCAAGGGGCGGGGGGGTGTCGTGCTGAATTGAAAGAGGTTGATTTTTTTAATTTGAGGCAGCAGAAGAAGGAGGATGTACAGATCAGTGCTGGCATATGGAGTGAAGATTCAAGCAAGTCTGGGGGCTAGGACAGCTTGGGTGCCAGAGGAGCATTAGCAGAACTTTGGAAGAAGCTGAGTGAGTTGTTGGAAACTCAGAGGCACTGGCAAATCCTCAGAAAACTTTGTGTTTGAAGACACAACCAGTGAGGATAGAGGAATACCAGTAAATCTTGGGAGATCCTGGGTCAGAGTGACGCAGGCGACCAACGGGGTGGTTAAAGTTTTCAAGGAAACAAGCACAGGTAGAAGACAGTGTAGGACAGCCGGTGGTGGGGACAACCAAGGGCCTTGGTGGGGTTGGGACATCACCCCAACAGAACTGAGATCCTTGTCCTTTCGGCTATGGCTGCTGTCTCTTCCGCTGGGGCCCATGAGAGGACAGCAGTTCCTGATGTTCCCAGTGCCTTGTTGCCTCCTCACCTCCATGGAGGCTGGGGGTGTCCTACCGCTGTCCTCACTCCACATGGCACACCCCCACCTCTCACTGCCCCCAGGAAAAGCCCTGAGACTCCCAGGAGGGAAGAATCCCCTTTCCCAGGGAACAGGGGTCAGGGCTTTGCTCTCTTGATTGATGAAATGCATCACAGGTGCATCAGAGGCACCTCCACTTTTGATTTTCCACCTGGAACCAGTGGTTCTGACTTCCTGCTTCACCAGTCCCCAGGGATGGGAATCTTGTCTGGTCATTCCCTCCGTGGTCTCTCCAGTGATGGACATCAGTGGGGCCTGCTAACACCCTCAGAAACTTGGAGGTTTGCTGCTGACTTTTACTTCTCTAGAGGCTTGTTCAGTCTTTCAGGATCTGCAGGATCTTGGCACTAGAGGGCTCATTAACATGCAAAACACCCCAACAAGCCAAGTCTCTGTGCATAGTTTTCTTTAATTCCTCTCTTCTTATGTGGTTAATTAGATTTCAGAAGTCAATAGATTTCAATACTAAACAGCAACAAGATAGGATTCCTTCTTTTTTAATTTTTTCTTCATTTGTCTTCTTACACATTAAGTGATGTCAGCAGTCTCCAGACAATATTGATCCTGAATGTCTCCTCATGGAGTCTGAATATAGAAGTCAAACCCCTTTATGTCAGACACTCTACGGACAGTCTTTGTCCCAGCCCCACCATTTCTCTCATCAGGCAACTAGGACTTAGCAGCCGGTTCAAATCTGAGCTTTCTCCACTGAAGTCTGTAGCTGCATGGTTCTGCGCGTTGGCACCAGTTCCCACCTGGGGCTTTACTTGGAGAACGAGCTGACACAGAAGGATGTTTCTTAATAGCCAACACAGAGAAACAAAGGAAGGCAGAGTTCAAGAAACAAAAGACATTCCTCAGCTGGAGGTTAAGTCCACATTACCTCCACTGAAGTGCACTCTCCATTCTGGATGGCCTTAGACTAAAACAAAACACATTTGTGCGTCAAGCCCAGATCCCAAGACCCCCCAAAACACGCCCTGCCCTGCACTCTGTCCATATTCGCTCTTTGCACACAGTGAGTCACACGTTGAAGTCACAAGAGTGAATGAGATGCTCTCTTTTGGATAGCAAAAACTGCACTAATCCCAAAATGTCAGGGTTTCAGGAGCATCTTCAGGTAGACTCCGCAACATCTAGCGCCGCTCACCTTTCATTCGCTGCAGGGTAAATTACACGGGACTCCGTTGTAGGTGAAGACAGGGATGAGAGTGATCTGCTACAACATTGGACACCTTGGGTACAATCGCCCAGGCTTCCCTTTCTAGTCAGAGGAGAGAAATCAGTTGTCTCAACTGAGATGCCCTGGCCTACCCTGTCTGTCCACCAGCTCCTGCTCCAGAAAGGCTCGTGTTGCTCCTGGGTCACATTTCCCAGTCCCTTGTGGAGGCTTCAGCTGCCCCCATGTATCCTGGAGGAAGTTGCCCCCTCTGTGTGAGCAACTGAATCAGCCCCTGGATGAAGATGTTAGGCAGAAGTTGAAACGTGCAGAAAAGGCCTCGGTGTAATAAGTGGTCAGGAAGTCTTCATTTTCAGATTTTTGACGCTGGGGTGTAAATTCTCATGAATTTTTTCATAGGACGTGGACATGGACCAGCAAGCTGATGACAACTTTCTCACCTCCTTTGTAAATATAGATTTATGCAGCCATTTCCAAAACCACATTTTGTCCCAACACTTTGAATGGAGAAGCTGTGTTTGGAGGACGTGTTTATTTTCATACATTTCACATCTACATTGCATATCTAAATGGAGCTGGGAGCAATGAAGGTTGGGTAAGTGGGGTAGATCCTGCCTTTATCTCTTTGCTGCCAAGCAATGGCCCCACCTGCTAGCACTTCCCTCCTGTCGTCCCTTTTTTTGAGAGGGCCAAATCTTTATGGGGTTGTACAATGGCATAACACCATGGCCCTCCAAGTGCCAGGCCGCCACTGGGGTACATATGCCCTGAGTTCACCCAGAGACCTTCTCTTTCAGGCACCCAGAAATGCGATCCAAGAGGACATGCTCTGGGACATGTTCCTCATCCAAAGTGAAGCTAAGCAGCCTTGAGCTCCCCAGCTCATTCTCTGGCCCTTTTTGAAAGATGCGTGCAACATTTACTTTCTGCCAGATGTCAGGGAGTCCCGCCAGTCTCCATGGCCTTTCAGAGATGACAGAGTGGCCTCACTGTGACATTGTCTTACTTGCTCAGCACCTCTGGATGTAACCTGTCCATTCCCATGTACTGGTAATGGTTGAGTTTGCTCAAGGAGCCCCTGATTTGATTCCTATCCTCTGTTGGCTGTTCTCCAGGGTCCTGCCTTCAGGCACAAAGGCCTGAGAGACCTTGCTGGTGAAGTCTGAGGCAAAAAGGACATAGAGTATCTCAGATCTGTCTTCACCTACTCTTACTAAATTCAGCATTGTCCAATCAATGTCTTTGTTTTCTTCTTTAAGTGCTCCTGAAGTAGGAAAAGCTCATTGTGATGCCCTTGCATTCACTTTCAGCTCTCAAACTGATTTTTGATACAGACAAGTATTCTGCTTGGAGGATGCTGTCCTTGAAGACCAGCTGTACTGAGCTCTGCTGCCCTCCAGTGGGGCTGGCCATTGGATCCCCACCAAAACTCCCCAGAAGAGGCAGAAGTCTGCTCCTCTGAGGTCCAATGTCTGCAGTCTTCTATTCTGCTTCCTCCTCCCCGCGGGTGCTGGGACCTCACTATTTCAGGGTCACGGCAGCCAATCTTCACATCTCTGACCAGCTCTTCCTTGCTTGCAAGTATCACATCCAGGTTGGCATTATTTTTGTTGGCCCATCTGGCAGCTGTGCTAAGACGTTGTCCTAAGACACTCCCAAAACCACCTGGGCTGTGCATGCTGCTGAGGTCCCCTTCCAGAAAATGCCAGGGTCATTGCAGTCCCCAGTGAGACCCAGGCTTCTACAGCCAGGGACTTCCTTGGGGGGCTTCGAAAAGACTCTGCCCACTTCCTCACCCTGACTGTGGGTTCCTCAGCTCCCACATGAGAGGCCACTTTTACTGGCCTCTGCTCTGACCCTCTCCCACACAAGGGCTCACCAAACTCTTCACCTGCCCCACAGAGGAGCTCCATACATCCAGTTAAAGTCTTCACTTTGAAGGAACCTCAATCCTGATCCTTCCAGCCTATCTCTCCTGAAAAGCCGGTACCCATCCATTGCAGCACTCCAAGCTGTGTCACTTGTCCCACCACGCCTTGGCTGTTACTCTATCGATGTCAAAAAGCACAGGCTCTTGCTCAACTTGTCTGTTGCCCTGGCTGAGGGCATCGGTGCACATCTGGGCTGTGGCATCTCAGGTGTGGCTCCAGGCCAAGCTCTGACTTGTCTTAAAGGAAACCTGGTACCAAGCGTCCCAGTCCTTCTGTGTGGAAAGGCTTTGCTTCACAGCAGAGACATGACCAACTGGACGGCATCTGGAAATATAAAGCTGAAATTAAATGACAGGTGGGGAGGAACTGGAAGTGCCCGGAGGAGGTCTGCATATGTCCTGTACTTAAGGCCCCATGAGGAACATGCCTCAGATATAGTGATAAAAATGTAAACATTTGTGTAGGAACATCATAACCATGAAGGACAATAACAACAGCAACAAAGACATATATAATGGTAAAAAATACCAAACAAAACCCAATGGAATCAGATACTGTGGGAGTCATTTGTGGAGAGAGGTGGTAATTTTATCACTATTAAAACATTTCCATGGAATCACTTTCCATAGGGCATCTTTGAGCTGCAGGTTTCTCATGCTGTAAATGAGGACGTTCACTGCCAGAGGCACCATGGAGCACACAACAGCCATCCAGGTGCAGGGATGGGGAGGAGATGGAGAGGGGCTTCAGGTGGGCAAAGTTGACAGTGCTTAAAAACACACAGATCATGGGCAGGTGAGGGAGGCACGTGGAAAAAGATTCGAGCTGTCCCTGCTCAGAGTTTATCCTCAGCACAGCCCTGAAGATCTCCACATAGGACAGCATGATAGAAATAAAACACCCAAATGCAAAACAAACACTGACCACAACTTCCCTGAGGTAGTCTGAGTCTGAGCAGGAGAGCTTGAGGACTGGGGGGATTTCACAGAAGAACTGGTCCACAGCATTGCCGTGGCAGAGGGCGTAGTGACAATGTATTGGCCATGTGCAGGAGAGCATTGAGAAACCCACTGGCCCAGGCAGCTGCTGCCATGTGGACACAAGCTCTGTTGCCCAGGAGGGTCCCGTAGTGCAGGAGTTGGCAGATGGCAACATAGCGGTCGTAGGCCATGATGGTGAGAAGAGAAAAATCTGCTGAAATGAAAAAGAGAAAGAAAAAGAGCTGTGCAGCACATCCTGCGTAGGAGATGTCCCTGGTGTCCCAGAGGGAATTGGCCATGGCTTTGGGGAGAGTGGTGGAGATGGAGCCCAGGTCGAGGAGGGAGAGGTTGAGGAGGAAGAAGTACATGGGGGTGTGGAGGCGGTGGTCGCAGGCTATGGCGGTGATGATGAGGCCGTTGCCCAGGAGGGCAGCCAGGTAGATGCCCAGGAAGAGCCAGAAGTGCAAGAGCTGCAGCTCCCACTCCTCTAGTGTGTGTGAATGCCAAGAGGAGGAAATCAGTCATGGAGCTGCCATTGGACATTTGGTCCCTCTGGGCATGTGAACCTGTCCAAGGAGGAAAAGGCAGTGGCAAGTTAGGGGAGACTTCTCTGAGTAAAACTACTTTATTTCTCATAGAATTTCCCCCCACCCCGTGCCCCAAACTGCCTGGCCCCTTTCAGGAAGACCTTTGGCAGGTCCCATCCATGAGCTGGAAGGTGCTGGCTGAGGGTGCCCAGGGAGCTGGGAGCTCTGCTGGGGGCTCTGCAGGAGTCAGTCCTGCCCTACAGCAATAGGCAAATAGGAAACAGGAGAGATCCCAGATTAAAACCACTCAGGGCATCAAAGAGCTTTGCAGCATTGTTGCTCCCAACTCACCTGACTGCAGAGCAGAGCTGGGGGGGTTTGTTGGGTTTGTTCTGTTCTAGTTGCCCCACCACACCTGAGGAGTGTTTTTAAGGCAGAAATTGTTGGCATTTCTGCTGCACTCCACGTGAAACATTGCGGGTGCTGAGAGGCAAAGGGACTGTCCCTTAGTGCCGAGCGAGGACGGCCAGTCTGCCCACCAGTCCTGGGCTCAGCTGCCCGGTGCTGGCAGCTCCTTCAGCTGGAGGACGATTGCACTCAGATGTGTCCCTGGGGGTGACGTGGAGCTGTGAGCAGCCCTGTATCACACAGCACCCTCCTGGCAGCAGAAGGACCCTGCCCTGCCCTGCCAGGGGTCACTCCTTCTACCCACAGCTTCCCCCACGCCCCCTAATTACCTGGTAGGCCAACCCGGGAAGAGGCGTTGGGTATGGGTTGTCACTTCCTTTCCACCTCAGTAACTGAGGGGACAGGGGCAGGCACAGGGCTTGGCCGGGTCAATCCCAGAAGCTGAAAGGCCAGCAGCAGGCACGCGGCTTGGGAGATCATGGTGAGGTCACTTCTGGGCTGATAGGCCACAAGGAGGCTGGTGGGTTGGGATGTTATTATGTTATCAATTGTGTCTGAGGAGCTCATTGGCCAGCAGGAGGCACATGGCCGTGAAGGGGAGTGTGAGGCCCCCTTAGTCTCCAATCTCCTTGAGTGATTGGCCATCAGCAGGCACAGGGCTGGGGTGTTGGCTCTGACATTCCCTTCTGCTGAGAACGTGATAGGCAGCAGCAGGCACGTGACTTGGTGGCTGTTTTGTACCTGGAGGTTCTGGTTTGTTATGTCCCGACTAAGAAAGGCACGCAGACGCTGTGAGGTGGTGTTTAAAATGCCATTTGTTAGAGAAACACCATAAACAAAGAGCAGATCATGGAGGCAATATTAGGTTCCTTCAGATGCCAGAGCCTTTGTCAGTGGGGCAGAAAGTTGTGCAGCTTCCATCTGTGGAATCTGCCCCTGTGATCTCTTTCCGTGTTTTCTAACAGGGAAACAAACTCTAGTTGTCCTTTCTCCTGCCCTAAGCAGTGATGTTCACATGCAAATTTGTTGCTGCAGTGTTTGGTAAAGGTAAGAACATGCAGTTGGCCTCATCACCAGTACCAGGTGGGAGCTTCCTGCAGATTCCTCTGTTGCAGTCAAGTTTCTCCTGTGACCCAGGGATATGCTCAGCACAACACAGCCTGAAGACCAAGCTGTACGTGGAGCACAGCACAGCGCGGCACATGCAGGCCAGGGTCTTTTCAGGTTTACTGTTAGGAGGATCAATAACTCCTCCATGTACAGTGCTCTTATGGTCGGGATCACTGAACCGCCTGAGGAAGGTTAGGAAGAAGATGAGGGCTCCTTTAGAAAGCTGGAGGAACGGACACAAAGGACTTGGTAGTCACTGGGGACTTTGAAGGCCGTGGACCTCTGCTAGAAGGCCTCAGTCAGAGGGAAGGTGGAAGGTGATCCCTGATCTGACATGGGGGGATGCTCTCCTGGACTTGTTTCTCACAAGAAGCTGGTGGAAGATGTGGAGGGCAGCTTTGGCTGCAGTGGGAGTGAGGTGGGGATGTAGAAACCCTTGAGGGAAGTCAGCAAGACAACTTGTAGCAGGGCTGAGTGGAGAGGAAGGATCACCTCCAGCCACCTGCTGGCAGTGCTCTGCCTAATGCAGGCCAGGGTGCCGTTGTCTGCCTTTGCTGCAAAGGTGCAAAGGCAGGAGAGGAGAAGGCTTTGGGGAGACCTAATGACAGCCTTCCCATATCTTCTGGGAGAGAGGAAAACAGAATGGAATGGAATGGAATGGAATGGAATGGAATGGAATGGAATAGAATAGAATAGAATAGAATAGAATAGAATAGAATAGAACAGAATTCTTTCTTAGATAGAAGAAATGGAAAACCAGGGCCTCCCTGGTCTGGAGGAATAGGGACGAACTGGAGTGGCCCCAGAGGACATCTGCCAGGATGTGGTTTGGGGCCTCTGTGGAGAGGCTGAGAGACCTGGGGTTCTTTAGCCTGGTGAAGTAGAGGCTCAGGGCTCTCTAGTAGTGGCCGTCAACTACTTGAAGGGTGGTTTCCGAGATGATGGAGCTTTTCTTGGCAGTGCAAAGGGAAGGCAACCTTGGTAGTGGGAAGAGAAGGAAACCTCCACAAAGCACAGCTTGGAATGTTCAGACTGGATGTGAGGAAAAAGAACTCTGAGTCAAAGGGTAGCCTTGTGGTGTAAGAGGTCACCCAGAGGGAGTCTGGATCAGCCCATGCCTTTGTGTTTCAAGGAAAAGCCAGCGACAGGTGGAGAGACATCAGTGAAGGTCTAGAAATGCTGGGGTGAGAGCTAGGTGGGAAAGCAAGAAGGGTGTCTACAGCCTGAAGGGCAAGAGGTGCAGGCATGGGACAGTGTAGGACAGCCTGCAGCAGAGATGGCCTAGGCCTCTGGCAAGACTGACAGGCCCATCAGAACGGAGGTCTTTGTCCCCTTGGCTAAGGCAGTTACCTCTGCCACTAAGGCCTACAGGGAGGAACTTTCTTTTGAGGCTCTGGACTTCATTTCTTCCTCCTTGCCCCTTCTTTGGGAGGCCAGGAGGTACCATAGAATTTTCCTACCCTTGGCATTGCTCACCCCCACATCCAACTGCCCCCAAGAAGAGCCCTGAGCCACGCGTGAGGGACAGGATCTGCCTTCCCAGGGCCTGGGGGTGAGGGCCTGGCCTTTCTGCTTCCTCAAATAAACCAAGGGTTTTCTCAGCATTACAGCCACCTGCACAGTGCCTTTGCCTACCTGCAAGCATGGCCTCCAATGATCTGCTCTAACGAGGCCATGGGGAGGCTTTGTCAGTAATGGTCCTCAGTGGGACCCATTAATACTTCAAGGTACTTTGAGTTTTGCTTCTGACTTTGACTTCTTGAGAGGTTTGTTCTTTCTCCTCTCATCATGGGAGCTTCAAGGACTCAGCACCAAAACCACCATGGGTCTCATGAAAATACAGAAAGCCTTAAGGAGCTCTTTCTCTTCCTGTAGTTTTCTTCAGATCTTCCAGGCTTGTACAGCTAATTGGAGTCATTTCATAGTGTAGTTAAAGAGGAAGATTTCAAAGTGCACCTAATAAAAATATTTTTTTAATTTAAAGTTTCTATTTTACTACTTTTCAATTTAGAGAAGAGGTGATAGAAGCATTCTCCAAGTGATAGTGATCCAGGGTGTCTCCTCAGGAGGTCTGGACAGGCAGGAGAAGCAGTCCCTTGAGGTCTGACTCTGTGCAGAGAACTTTGCTCCTCACCTCCCAAACCTCACCATTTCTCTCATTGGCCATCTGGGACTTACATCACTCTTCCTTGCATCAGACTTCTCCACTGATCTCTGCAGCTGGGTGTTACAGCTCCATTGCACCAACTCCCACCTGCTCTCCTCAGAGAACTGGCTGCACACAGGCACAGAAGATTGTTTCCTATTTGTAAGGAAAGAAAATTAAAGCATGATCAGCCTGCATAAACAATAAAGCACACTCTGTAACCATATGCTAAGTACAAGCTGCCTCTAACGAGGCTGCCTCTCTCCAAGGGATAATCTTATCAGAAATGGTTTCGATAGACAGATACAAAAAGATAGAAAGGAACCTAATGAAGGAGTTGGCTAAAGAGAGAATGAGACTACTGAAGGACAGGCAAGCTTTTAACTCCCTGAAGCTCAAAGCAGCTGCATAGGTGAGAGGTATCGGAATGAAGAAAGACAAAGGGGAGGAGAAAAGTGGAGAATAATGGAAAGGGCCTTGGTCTCGACAGTCTTCATCTGAAAAGATGATTTTAGAAATGGCCATTGTATCATGACAGGTGGAAGTATATGAGAGAATAGAGAAACTGAATACACCATATAACAGGCAGAACAGTGGTAATGAAGTTACAGGGCAAGATTGATATTTCCTTGCATACCCCTTTTAAAAGGCCACGGAATTGGTAGAGGTCTCTTGTGAGTGAGGACAAACCAACATTGCACCCATCTTTGCAAGAGGCCAAAAGTGCAACCCGGGGAACCACCGGCTGCACAAGCTCACTTTGATGAGGAGTGAGCCATTGAATGGCTCTTCGTGGGTGACATTCCTGGGCACCTGAAAGAGAAGAGCATCAGCGTGGACTGTGCAAGGGTAAATCATGCCTCGCCAACCTGATTGCTTTCATGATGAAGTAACTCTATTTGCGCAGGAGAAGAGCAGAGTGGATGTCGTTGACCTCCACTTCAGCAAGACTTTTGGCATATATATTCAATACATATTTTGGCATATATGTATTCTGCTGAGAATGTCCCTGGGGAAGGACAGCCTGTGATCCAGCCACACTGTGGGTATCTTCTGGTGGCCAGCTGGCCAGATAACACGTCTGGGGAGAAGGACCTTGGGGTCCCAGAGGAGAAGCAGCTGAGCAGGAGCCAGCAGTGCACCCCTGCGGCAAAGGCCAACAGCCTCCTGGGCTGCATTAGGAAAAGCATTGCTGGCAGGTGGAGGGAGGTGACCCTTCCCCTCTCCTCAGCACTGGTGAGGCCCCATCTGCAGTGCTGTGTCCTGTGCTGGGCTGCCCAGTGCAAGACAGTGGTTGACCTGCTAAAGCAAGTCCAGCCAAGGGCCACAAAACTGGTTTAAGGGACTGGAGCATCTTTCACAGGAGGAAAGGCTGGGAGATGTGGGACTGTTCAGTCTGGAGAAGAAAAGGTTTGGAGGGATCTTATTAATGTATATAAAGTACCACCTGAATCCAAGAAAACACTTTTTGACTGTGAGGGTGGTCAATCACTGGAACAGGTTGCCCAGAGAGGTTGTGGAGTCTCCATCCATGGAGATATTCCAAACCCACCTGGACAAGTTGCTGAGCAACCTACTCTAGCTGACCCTGCCTCAGCTGGGGGGGTTGAACTAGATGATCTCCAGAGGTCCCTTCCAATCTCAACATTTCTATCATTCTGGGAGTATAAAGGAGAAAAGACAGACAGAAAGAAATGAACAACACATAGCCTTGACCACAAATATGGTGGGATCCATGGAGAAGACCCAAGGTGGAGCAGGGGACAAGTGTGAGGAGGAAGGAGTGGCGGGGATGTTCTTTACTGACTGTTATCCCCCTCTTCACCATCCCCCCTGCTCCTTTTGGGGTTGGGGTGGGTAGATGAATTGGGAACAATGGAGTGATTTGAGCCGGGGAGAGAGTGTGAGCAGAATGGCCTTTAATATTTTTGCCATTGTTTCTCACAATTCCAAACTTTTTATAATTGGCAACAAACTAAACTTATCCTCAGCAAGTCAACACGTCTTTGCCCATGACAGTAACTGATAACTGATCTCCTTCACTTTATCTTCACCCATGAGATTTCTGGTTTATTTGCTCCCTTTGTCCTGTTGAGTGAGGGGAGTGAGTGAATGAGCAGCTGGGTGGGTATCTGGCTGCTGGCCAAGGCTAACCCATAACAGGACCGCATCTGGATTGCAGTGTCTAGTTTGGGGCTGCCCAGCACAAGAAAGACCCTGACAGACTGGAGTGAGTCCTGCAGAGGCCAGAAGGATAGTTGGGGCCTGGAGCACATTTTGGCCAAAGAGAGGCTGAGAGAGCTGAGTTTTTGAGAAATGCCACAGAGCCAATCACTGGAGCAAGGACCCAGGCCAGTTGGTGGGATCTCAATCAATGGAGATTTTCAATGTTTGTTGAGACAAGGCCATGAGCACCTGATCGAGCTGGGGCTGTCTGAGAAGGGGCTTGGCTGAGAGACCAGCTGTGGCAAGAGCTCTGGGACTTGTGTGTAAGAAGTGTCAGCAGGAAACTGGTTCCCTTTTTATTAATACTGGCGGTGGAGTTGGGTATCAGTGAGCCCCGGAGGAGAACGGGGCTGACCATGCAGCAAAGGTCCCTCCTCAGGGCTGGGGGGTGTGACCAGAGATGGAAATGGCCAGTGTGTGCGACTGATCTCGGACGGTTTTCCCAGGACAGCTTCCCTGGGGTGTCCAGGGAACATGGCACAGACTGGGCCTCTCTCTTCTGCACCTTTGGTGCCTTGCTTCCTTCACCATGACGCCTGACTCTGCACTGTGAGCACCCTGCTGTGGGCCCCCACCCTGCACATTCACACAGCTGAGCTCTACACTGCTGCTTTCCTCTCCCGGGCACTTCCCAGCCCAGCCCAGACCCTCCCCACCTCTCCCCACCACCCCTGCCCTCTCCCCAGCCCAGCCCAGCAGAGCAGCCCAGCCTGGGCTGGTCCCACGGCAGTGCCCACCGCAGGGTGCTGCAGAGCTCTGGGCACTCACCCCACGGCCCCAGCCCCTCTGAGGGGCACAGCAGCTGCTGGGGGGCACACAGGGAGCTCAGCCTCCCCATCAGCCCCAGGGATGCTGCTGGCCCCAAGGGCACGAGGAAATGGAGGCTACTCACTCGCTGCCTCTCCTGAATTCATATTGCAGGTGATGCCCAACCCTGACTGAATTTGCCCCCTCCTCTGCTCCCACCAGCCCCACTCCCCACGACAGCACGACAGTCCTGGCCCTGGGCCTCCTCTGGCACCTCCTGCATCTCTCCAGTCTCCCCTCCCACTGCCTGCTGGGTCCCCACTCACTCCCATGGCACTGCAGAGTCCTTGTTCATGGATACGTCAATTTGGTGCTTTACTTTGGGGGGACTTCATCTTTGAGGGTGTTTCACCTTCTGAGTCTCCATTCATTGCAACCCCAGGGCACGGGGTGAATCCCCATCCTCTCCTCTCCTCACCCCTCCAAATTCATTTCCAGAGACTCTGGTATGTGCCATCAGTCTTGTCATCCATGAAGGAACCTGAGACGATAATGGGAGCTCATGGACCATCTCCCCTGCCATTGGACACCAAGAAGAGAACTCTTAAATCCAGACCATTTGGACCAGTGGAACCCAATGGTACCGTGAGCTTAACCCCAAAACATTGAGAACGCAGGGAGAACAGATTTTTTGAAAGACCAATTCCTTGGACATTTTCTTGGGAGACAGGTTGGAGGAAGAGCCCAGGCTTAAGGTGCTGCAACTGGGAGACCCCGTTTTATTGTAGACCTGCTATCGGGCATGCCACACCTGACACAGTGTTGGGCAAGAGTCAGACACAACAGGATCAAGCTTCAACACAAGCAGTATAAATCCAGAAAATTATATATAAGCAGGATTATCACAAGAGAAAAAATCAGACTCATGGCCTCAGATAAACTCTGGGGAATGTGCAGAGAAGGGGAGGCAGGTTATTGTCGGTGAAACAGCGTCCACTGGGCCATTTTCCATAGGGCATCCTTGAGCTCCTGGTTCCTCATGCTGTAGATGAGGGGGTTCACTGCTGGAGGCACCACTGAGTACAGCAATGACACCACCAGATCCAGGGATGGGGAGGAGATGGAGGGGGGCTTCAGGTATGCAAACATGGCAGTGCTTACGAACAGGGAGACCACGGCGAGGTGAGGGAGACACGTGGAAAAGGCTTTGTGCCGTCCCTGCTCAGAGGGGATCCTCAGCACAGACCTGAAGATCTCCACATAGGACAGCACAATGAAAACAAAACACCCAAATAGTAAACAGACACCAACCACAAGAAGCCCAACCTCCCTGAGGTAGGAGTGTGAGCAGGAGAGCTTGAGGATCTGGGGGATTTCACAGAAGAACTGGTCCACAGCATTGCCGTGGCAGAGGGGTAGTGACAATGTATTGGCCGTGTGCAGGAGAGCATTGAGAAACCCACTGGCCCAGGCAGCTGCTGCCATGTGGACACAAGCTCTGCTGCCCAGGAGGGTCCCGTAGTGCAGGGGTTGGCAGATGGCAACATAGCGGTCGTAGGCCATGACAGTGAGAAGAGAATACTCTGCACCAAACAAGAAGAATACAAAGAAGACCTGTGCAGCACATCCTGCATAGGAGATGTCCCTGGTGTCCCAGAGGGAATTGGCCATGGCTTTGGGAACAGTGGTGGAGATGGAGCCCAGGTCGAGGAGGGAGAGGTTGAGGAGGAAGAAGTACATGGGGGTGTGGAGGCGGTGGTCGCAGGCTATGGCGGTGATGATGAGGCCGTTGCCCAGGAGGGCAGCCAGGTAGATGCCCAGGAAGAGCCAGAAGTGCAAGAGCTGCAGCTCCCGCGTGTCTGCGAAGGCCAGGAGGAGGAACTGGGTGATGGAGCTGCCGTTGGACATTTGGTCCCTCTGGGCACGTGGACCTGTTGGAGGAGGAAAACACAAGAAGTTAGGGGAGACTTCTCTGAGCAAAATCCAAGCCATTTCCCACAGCCCCTGCCCCTGCTGCACACCCCCCCTTTGCATTTTCCAGGAATCCTTCCTCAGCTGCGGGGCTGGAGCTCTGGTGGGTGCTGGCTGAATGTGGCGTGAGGAGCAGGGCCTCTGCCCGCTGGCTGCCGAGGAGTCAGCCCTGCTCTGCAGCAGTGGGTTCATGGGAAGGGTGGGGGCAGGGGCCAGTGCTGGCGTTTGACTTGGTCAGATGGAACCGCTCCTAACGCAAAAGGGCCTGTCAGCACCTGCACTCCCCGTGCTGAGGAACTGGGGTGGCAGAAGGCACTATGAGAGGCTTGGGGGTTTTGACAGCTCCCCCATCTCCCCTGGGGAGTGTTCTGGGATGTCAGGAACCCTCAGCATTTCTGCTGCACTCCAGGAGATCAGAGTGAGTCCTGCGAGGCAAGAGGATCGCCTGTGGCTCAGAGCGCAGTGAGGGGAGCTGGTCTGTCCCCGGTCTTGTTCCCAGCTTCCCTGGCCTTGCACCTTTCTGAGATTGAGGGCGATCACATTCTTATGTTCTGTTATGCAGCCAGACACTGCTGAGAGCAGAGGGATCCAGTGCAGAGCACGAAATGTCTCACCCTTTCTCAAGGTCTCAGCACCCCACTTCTAGCCCAGGACACTCGTGGCTCATTTCACCAACCCCACAGCATCTCCTCAGCCAGAGAGTCTCTGCATTTCTCCGTGGGGCTTTCAGAGAACACAAGGGTGCTATGGGACAGCTTTGCATGCTGCCAGGCAGCTCACAGCTTGGAAGGACACCCCAAGGAGATAGCCAAGTGTCCGAATGTTGGCAGCTCAGGAAGAGACAATTGACTCACTCCCCAGCCCCACAGGCTGCGTTGCCCACAGCCCCTCGGGTTAGAGGAAAGCTGGGACACTTGTTCCCATCGACATGCCCGCACAAATGGACGAACAAGATCAGGGTGTGACTCTGCAGCTGAAATTCCCATCCCCAGGCAGCCTGGCAGCAAGAACAAGATAACGTTAAAACAGGCACAGGGAGAATGAAGGAAAAAGACAGTGAGGGTCTGGCTGAGCGAGGCAAGGGCCGAGGCAGCCGGGCACTCAGGACAGCGTTCCCCTCACCCAGCTGTGCAGCCACCTCCCAGGCAGTGATAATGCAGGACAGTTGCCCTCAGCCCCATTGCTGGTCAGTGGGAACTGGGGACGTGGCAGGAGGGATGCCCTTGGCCTCTTCTGCTGGTCTGCTGGACAGAGAGGTGACTCCCAGCCTAGACCCCATGGCCGGGAGGGCCGAGGGCTGTGCTGGGTGGCAGAGATGAAGGGGGTTGCTGAGGGAAGGCATCTGCATTGCAGAGGTGGCCGGGAGGTGCCCACATCTCCCCTGCAACAGGGCTTCCATTAGCAGGTCCTTCCTTTGCTGCCCATCTCTCCTGCCTGGAGCTGTTCCTGCCAGGAGCTCTTGCTCTGGCCCCACGGCTCTTCCCTGCCAGTGCTCACAGACCCCATCTCAGCCCCTGGGTGCCCAGCGCTGCCCTGCAGCCTCTCCGTGTGCGCAGGGGGTAAAGAGCAGGTCCCACAAATGCTGATGAGACTGGAAAGGGGATGCTGGTGCTATCTGTAGCCCCCAGAGCTAGAAACTGAACACACAGATGCAGGAAAGCTCCTTATCCAAACACTGATCCCTCCTTTGACCTGCCAATTGAAAAGTGCCCTTGGAAATTTCCCACTACCCACCCAGCCAACCAAGAGGAGAAACCTCCAAAGACAGACACCTTCCCTTTCAGGGAACTCCATCTTGAAAAGTCCCCTCAGAAATGCCCGGGGCTGAGCTGGAGCTGTGAGCAAACCTGACCCAGGCAGCACCCTCTCGACAGCAGAAGGACCCTGCCCTGCTGGGGCTCGCTCCTTCAACCCACAGCTTCTCCCCACAGCGCCGTGGGAGCTCCCCGGGCAGGCTGAGTGCTGAGCCTGGCAGGCGGCAGAGTCCCTGCCCCAGCACACAGCCCCTGGGGTGCAGGGACCCTGCTCGCAAGGACAGCCCTGGGCACCCCTGCCTGCACACCCCTGCAGTCCCCCCCAGCAGAAGGCAGCCCTCATGCCCTGTCTCTCTGACCGTGCAGCAGGGAAGCCCTGCTCTGCACCATGTCCTCCTCCTCCACACCAGAGAAGGTGGGAGAGACCTCCGCAAATGTCCCACAGGCTGTGGCATGTGCCAGCTTTTGGAGATCTCTCCAGGCACTGCAGCTTCTTTGCCCTGCACCCGGAGACTTACCGTGTCAAGGGCTGTGAAGGTTTCTCCTCCTGTTCATTCTCAGCATCCTCCCAGCCCAGACTGCCTCTAACCTCTCTCTGCCTCGCTCCTCTCCCCTCGGTGCCTGCAGGCAGTGCCCCCAGCCCTGCTCCTGGGCAGAGCTGTCTCTCTGCAGCGCTGCCCGCTTGCCAGGAGCTCCCTCCATCCCAGGAGCCCAGCCCAGTTCAGCAGCAGAGGACCAGCCCAAGGCACCACTTGCTCTGCCCCCTCGGGGCTCCCTCCACGTGTCCCTGGGCCTCCAGGGAACCTGCTGGGAACAGCCTGAAGCCATCACTGATGGTCCCTCTCTCACCTCTGCAGACACGCTTCTTTCCAGCAGGGGCATTTCTCCTATTAGAAAAAGATTTGGGCATGAGAATCACTTTTTCTGTCCCATATTTAAGCAGGACATCAGGAAGGTGACAGGGAAATATCTAATATTCCAAGCTGGGGGGGATGTCTTCACTTGGGTGAATTTAGGCATTGCATTCTGGGTTTGTAGTCCTAGGCCTCCAAAGACATTCAGCAATCTTTTGTCCTTGCCATGTCTCTGCTCTGAAACAAAGCCTTTGCACACACGGGGTCGAGGACACTTGGTACCAGGACCCCTTATGGCAAGTCAGAGCTTGCCTGGTTCCACAGCGTATGTGCTTCAGCCCTGATGTGCAGCAATGCCCTCAGCCAGGGCCACAGACACAGTGAGCTGGAGCCGTTCATGTCAGAGACCGAGCTGTGACACTGATGGAATGAACTGCCAAGGCATGGTGGCAGAGCTCAGTGCAGCTGCTCTTCAAGGACAGCATCCTCCAGGCACAGCAATAGTCCCGATCGAAACTGAGTCTAGACCTGTAAGGCAACTCAAGGGCACCATAAGGAGTGTTGACTACTTGAGGAAGAGTTAAAGAAGAAACAAAGACACTGTGTGGCCACTGCTGAATTTCATAGGGATAGAGGTGAGATTCTCCATGTCCTCTCATCCTCTGTCTTCACCAGCAAGGTCTCCCAGGCCTCAGTGACTCGAGGTAGGAATCTGGAGAAGAACAGCCAGCAGTGGATGGGGATCAAGTCGGGGTCACTTGGACTAATGCAATCCTTACCAGTCTCTGGGACAGGAGGGGCGGCATCCCAGGGAGCTGAGCGAGCAGGTTGGTGGCACAGTGAGGCCACTCTCCATCATCTCTGAAAGGTCATGGAGACTGGGAGAACTCCTTGACACCAGGCAGCACCCAAATGTGGTCTGCACTTTTCAGAAATGGCCAATGCATGGGCAGTGGAACTAAAGGCTGTGCCCCAGAGCACGTCCACTCAGATCCCACCTCTGGGGGTCTGGAAGAGAAGGTGACTGCATTTACCCAGGGTCGATTGTGCCTGGCCGGCCTCTTTGCCTTCTGTGATGAAAGGACAGGACTGCTGGACTTTGGGAAAGCGGTGGTGGTCTTTTCCCTGGAAGTCAGCAAGGCATTCAGCAACATCCCCCACGATATTCTTGGGGCCAAGAGAGGATATTATGGTCTGCATGGGTGTATAAGCAGATGGGTAAAAAAGAAGTTGGATGGTTGGGCTTGGCAGGACGCTAGATAAAGGGAGAAACTTCTCAATCATGAGGATAGTCAAACTCTGGAAGCTGTTTCCCAGGGAGCGTGCACCAGCTCTGTCCTGGAATGTGATCAAGATGTGTTTGGATAAAGCCCTGACTAATCTGGTCTGACCCTGCTTTGAGGAAGAGGTTGGTGGAGACACCTCCTGAGGTCCCTTCCAGCCTGAAGGATGCTGTCCTTCCTTCCCCTTCATGGTTTCAGAGTAGAGGAAGCTCCCAGGTTCTCCCTGACCCCAGAAATAATTCACATCAGGTGCGGGGCTGCCTTACAAGTACCCCCAAACAGCCCTGACCACATCTTTGGCATCCCTTTTCATTTATCCCAACCCACGTTCTTCTTTTTTACTCCCCTAATACCCTTCCAAAAAGAACAGCCTACCTTGGTAATCCTTTCAGAGCAGGTTTCTCAATAGGTGTCAGCAACCATGTACAGAGTCTGCACATCAGCCAGGCATCAAAGCCACCACCACAGAAATGGAGACGAGGCACTTGACCAGCTCCTTCAAACCAGGAATCGGTATGCCATGCCACCTGAGATTCCCTGGAACCCTAAGCTTTAAGTGCAGAGAAGTGTGAGTCCTCGTCAGGTACCCTGGCTTGTCTCCTGACCCATGTGGTGCTTCAGGCTGTGGAGAGAACCAAACCCAACTCTGTGACTAGGTTAGTTCCATTTCACATGCTGACATGCAGGGCAGATGAAGGGAGCTCACAACTCCAGGCTCTCTGCTGCACAGGTAGGACTTTGGGAACTGGAAGTGCAGGTACTGGTGGTGTACCACTAATCCAAAAACACCCTTGAGAGCTGCTCTATTTTTCCTTGGCTCCAAAGCTCACCCTGCTCAGATTTTGAAAGGACTACTTCAAACCTCTGCAACCCAAATCTCTACAGCCTTCTCTCATCGAGGGTCTTGTACCCCAGGAAGAGGAAAACTTCCAATTCAGGCATCAACCCATTGCCCAGCCTGCCTGGAGAGCCGGGACAGTTGTGCCACACAACAGCCAGCCTCAGAGGGAAGCTGGAGGCAGTGTGAACTGAAAGGGTTTTGACTCAGATGCAAGCTCAAATCCTGAGCTGGCAGGACAACGTTGGCTGCAGTTAGACATATGATACTTGTCACGACTGTGAGCTCAGACCTCGTTGGCAGAGGTTCTCACACGCCTCACTGAGGAGGGCAGGGTGTCGGGGAGGTGGGAGCACGCTTCTGTTTCCCTGATCCCAGGGCAGTGCCCAAACCATCCAATCTTGGCCTGTGGCATCCCATTACATGCAAAGCTGGTGGGCCTTTTGTCCATAATCATGTTAAAATGCATCAATAATCCTTCAAGTGTCTGTGTGATTTCCCGAAGGGTATCAGTATTTAAAAAATTAAGAAAAAATTTTTAAAAAGTTTAATCTGCCTAAATATAAACACCTGCAACATAGCAGTCTGCATCTGTGGGTGCCCTTCTGGGCAGTGCCCATCAGATCGGTGTTTGCACTCTAAGGCATGATACCCCATGCCCAAGTACATATCTAAGTGGCTCAGATGAAGGGCGGTCTTGCACAAGTCACCCTTTTTCTCCCCACGTGGCATGGACGCTGCTGGTTTGCCTCTCCAGAGAGTGGCAGAGGCTGGATCCCCTTCTCAGGACAGACTCCTTGCCAGAAAGACACAGCCGCGGGGGGAACTCAGCAGGTTTTTATGGCATTTCACGCAGCATCCGTTTTGATCCATTTGGTGCTTTTCTGTGACTGCTCTTTCTGCACAGACGATCATAAACAGAAAACGGTTTCATAAGAGATGGTCAAAAAGGCCCTGTTGTGGACAAGAAAGTTCACCATGAGCTCTGGAGCGAGCGAGGAAGTTTATAATGAGCACCAGGAAGAACCAAAAAGCTCAAGGCCTCTTCTGAAGAGCGAGAGGCCCTGGGCAGCAGTGATTGGCCATGGTAGGTCTGGGAGAGAGGGTCGGGGGATGTCCGGGAGAAGCAAGGGGATGGCTGATGGCTTTAGCAAATCCTTACAACCATGCCTGAGCCCAGCAATGGACAGCAGTTGATGCCTGCAGGTGGGGGAGGAAGAAGAGGAGGATTGTCCTGGGAATGTGGCAGGAAGAAAGGCCCTTCTTGTACAAACAGGGATGATAGAGACATTTCCATCCTGTGCGCAAGGCTCAGCCTGGCAGAAGGGGAATGCCCACTGCTGGAGGGAATGTGCTCAGTAATGCCCAATGAGCTGACCTTGATCTCTTTTCTTCCTTCACTCCCCACGCTTGGATGGGCCTCAGGCAAACATCCATGAGCCTGGAGAATGCAGAAACCTCCTGGGCTGTTGTCCCATCACATCTTGGGTGACTGAGGAGCATTAGCAAGGCTTTGGAAGAAGCTGCACAGTGTGTGGGGACTCACAGCCATTGGCAGAACCTCAGAAAACCACAGCTTTGTGTTGATGAAACACATCAAGGCCTTTCAGAGTTGCCTGCACATCTGATCTTCAACCTGTAAGCAGTGCCTCTGCATTCCTGCTTCACCAGCCCCCAGAGACAGTCGCCTTGTCATCTCATTCCCTCCATGATCTCTTCAGTGATGGCCCTCAGGGGGACTAAATAACACCTGCAGAAACTTGGAGACATGCTGCTGACTTTTCCTTCTCCAGAGGCCAGTTCAATCTTCTTTCAGTATCTGCAGTTCAGGTACTTGGCACCAGAGGGCTCATTAACATGCAAAATGCCCTACCCAGCCAAGTCTCTGCGCATAACTTTCCTTCATTCCTCTGTTCTTATGGGGTTAATGTGAGAGGTTTCAGTAGTGTAGTCAAAGTTTTCATTACTAAATATCATTAAGAAACCATTTCTTCTTTTTCCCCTTCTTTTTCTGCTTACACATTCAGTGGTACCAGAAAACTCCAACTGATATTGATCCTCAGCATCTCCTAACGGAGGCTGAAGATGTAGGGAAGTCAAGGCCCTGTATGTCAGACTGGCAGTCTTTGTCCCTACCTCCAACCCCACCATTTCTCCCATCAGCCCCCTGGGACTTACAGCACCTTTGTTCAAACCTGAGCTTTCTCCACTACAGTCAGTAGCTGCGTGTTTCAGCCCATTGGCACCAACTCCCACCCGCTTTGCTTGGAGAACGAGCTGCACGCAGGCACAGAAGGATGTTTCTTAATTCCAACAAACAAAACCAAATGAAGGCACGGTTCAATAAAAAATGAACCACATTCCTCTGCTGTACATTAAGTGCACCTTACCTCCTCTGAAGTCCGCTTTCCACAGTGCATGGCCTTAGACCAACAGAAAACACGTGTTTGTGTCAAGCACAGACCCCAAGAACCCCCAAAGCACTCCCTGCCCCAGACTCTGTTTCTCCATACTCACTCAGAGCGAGTCACACGCTGAAGTCATGAGCTCCCTTAATGCACAGAGGGAAGCAAAGAGGCAAAGTGCATGGAATGCTCTCTTTTGAACAGCCAAATCTGCACTAGTCCCAACATAGCAGGGTTACAGGAGCATCTTCAAGTAGACTCTGCAGCACCTAGGCCCACTCATTTCTCATTCTCCTCCAGTGCTGGACACCTTGGGGGCAATTGTCCAGGCTTCCCTTCCTACTCAAGGGAGAGAAAGGAGTTGTCTCAACTGAGATGCTTTGGCCTACCCTGCCTGTCCACCAGCTCCTGCTCCAGAAAGGCTCCTGTCAGCCTTGGGTAACATTTCCCAGTACCATGTGGGGTCTTCAGCTACCCCTGGGAATCTCAGAGGCAGTGGCCACCTCGGTGTGGGCAAGTGCATCAACCCCTGAAGGAAGATGTTAGGCAGAAGTTGAAACATATGCAGAAACGACCTCGGCGTAATAAGTGTTTAAGAAGGCTTCATCTTGACAGCTTTGACACTGGTCTGTAAATTCTCATTATTTTTCACAGGCCATGGACATGGACCAGCAAGGCTGATGACACTTTCTCCCCCTCGATGTAAATACAGATTTCTACATCCGGTCCCTTTTCACTGGTAAAGTTTGAGTTTGCTCAAGCAGCTACTGATTTGATTCCTGTCCACTGAAGGCTGTTTTCCTCTGGAGTCCTGCCTTCAGGCGCAAAGGCCTGGGAGAGCTTGCTGGTGATAAGAGCACATCAAATATCTCAGATCTATCCATACCTACTCTTACTAGATTTAGGAGTGATCCTTATCTTTGCTTCTTCTTGAACTGTCCCTGAAGTAGTAACAGCTCATTATGGTGCCCTTGAATTTACTTTCAAGTTTCAATTGAGTTTTGATAGAGACCGTTTCTGTGCTTGGAGGATGCTGTCCTTGAAGACCAGCTGCACTGAGCTCAGCTGCCCTTCAACGCTGCTGACCACGAGACCCCACCAGAACCCCCAGAAAGGCCAAAGTCTGCTCCTCTGATGTCCAGCATCTAAAGCCTTCAATTCTCCTTCCTCATATCCCTTGGGAGCTGGGACCCCACTGTTTCAGTGTCAGGACAACCAAGGCTTACACTGACCTTCAGTTCATTGGCCAGCTCTCACCTGCTTGCAAGTGTCAGATCCAGGTTTGCATTACATTTGCTGGCCCATCTGGCTCCAGCTCGTCCTGGCTGTGCCCCTGGCTGAGGGCATCAGTGCACATTTGGGCTGTAGCACTGCAGGTGCAGCCCCAGGCCAAGCTCTCACTTGTCTTAGGCAAACCTGGGACCAAGTGTCCAAGACCCCGTGTGTGCAAAGGCTTTGCTTCACAGCAGAGACATGCCGGGGTGGAGAGCAGGTGGAAACAGAAAGCTGAACCTGGGTGCCAAGAGAGTGAGCAAACCCTGCTGTCCCCAAGGGCAGAGAGGACCAGGGCTGGGAAGGGCAGCCCTGGCAAGACATGGGTTTGCTGTCGGTGGGGTCTCTGCTGTCCCCGAGGGCCTTTGGTGGAGGTGAAGCTGATCTCCAGGAATGACAAGGTGCTCCTGACAGGCCCACTGTGACAACTGTTGGTCTGGTCCTTGACTGTGTTCTCCAGGGGGTGAGTGAAGGTTGGTGGAGAGAAAAACCAGAAGTCTGAAGGTGTAGGCACACGCGTGGTGACCCTGGTGTGATGGGCTTCCTATTCATGGAGTGCCCTACCTCTACTGGAGAGAGAAGGGACGGACCTTGCCACGCTGCAGGGGTGGCAATCAGTTTCTGGCCCAAAGGCCCTGGATCTGTCGCAATGCTGTCTGGGTGTCTGTCACACCCTCGCTCTGCATGGGGATGGCTTTCCTGTGTAGGACCATCGCTGTCCCTGCCAACTGCATGTCGCTGTGTGTGAGAGCCTTGGCACCTCACCTACCATGACAGGCCTGTAACTGGCCTTAAATGGAATAACTGCCCTGAAGTGGATTGGGCAATGCGAGAATGTCCAGGACACCACCGCCATTAGAGTCAATGGAGATCTAGTCAACCTGGCGGATGGGAAAGACAGAGAGGAACTGAGCTCTCCCTGTGGTACATGACTCCACCAGATGAATCCCTGCGTAGGCTGCCCAGAACATAAAGAAGAGAGACAGGCTCCATCATCCTAAATGTGGGCATCTGATGCCATTTCCACTGGCCAAAGAGATTCACCTCCAGCCTCCAAGAAGATGCCCCCAGATGCTGCCCTGTCTCTCAGCATTGCTCCACTAGAGCTTGCAGCTAGCTCCAGGTATCTTGGACCACCTCTGGCACTCCAAATGTCCCCAGGTCTTTGCATGTGACCACGTCAGCCCTGGCCTCCATCTCCATTAATTAGCAGGGAGCTGAGAGAAGGAGCTGACATGCAGGTGTCTGCTGTGTGCACACCTGAGCTGAGGCCAGAGGAATCCCACCTCCTGTGGGCTTGTGCTGTGCGTGGGGGGCAGCTGAGCCCACTTCTAGCCCCAGGGCCACAACCATGGAATGGGGGCTGAATCCCTTCCCTGGGCAGTGCTAAATGAGGTCCTTCCCTGTCCCTGTCCGGGTGTCCTGTCTACAGATGGGCCAATGAAAAGGTGATTCCTGGAGCTGACTCTTCTTCAGATGGGAGAAATGCCCCTGCTGGAAAGAAGTGTCTCTCCGCAGCTGAGGGAGGGACCATGAGTGATGGCTTCAGGCTGTTCCCAGCAGGTTCCCTGGAGGCGCAGGGACACGTGGAGGGAGCCCCGAGGGGGCAGAGCAAGTGGTGCCTTGGGCTGTTCCTCTGCTGCTGAGCTGGGCTGGGCTCCTGGGATGGAGGGAGCTCCTGGCAAGCGGGCAGCGCTGCAGAGAGACAGCTCTGCCCAGGAGCAGGGCTGGGGGCACTGCCTGCAGGCACCGAGGGGAGAGGAGCGAGGCACAGAGAGGTTAGAGGCAGTCTGGGCTGGGAGGATGCTGAGAATGAACGGGAGGAGAAACCTTCACAGCCCTTGACACGGTAAGTCTCCGGGTGCAGGGCAAAGAAGCTGCAGTGCCTGGAGAGGTCTCCAAAAGCTGGCACATGCCACAGCCTGTGGGACATTTCCGGAGGTCTCTCCCACCTTCTCTGGTGTGGAGGAGGAGGACATGGTGCAGAGCAGGGCTTCCCTGCTGCACGGTCAGAGGGACAGGGCATGAGGGCTGCCTTGTGCTGGGGGGGACTGCAGGGGTGTGCAGGCAGGGGTGCCCAGGGCTGTCCTTGCGAGCAGGGTCCCTGCACCCCAGGGGCTGTGTGCTGGGGCAGGGACTCTGCCGCCTGCCAGGGTCAGCACTCAGCCTGCCCGGGGAGCTCCCCACGGCGCTGTGGGGAGAAGCTGTGGGTGGAAGGAGCGAGCCCCAGCAGGGCAGGGTCCTTCTGCTGTCGAGAGGTTGCTGCCTGGGTCAGGTTTGCTCACAGCTCCAGCTCAGCCCCGGGCATTTCTGAGGGGACTTTTCATGAGTACGTTCAGGGCAGGGGTTTCCTGCTGCAGTCTGTGCTTTCCTGAACCTGCGCTTCCACTTTTCTCTGGCTCAGCTTGGTTGGAATGGAGACCAATGCAGGTTAGAGCAGGGTCTGAGACTCTTAAACCATCACGCTGAGGTTTACTAGGAACCTCAGCAAGCGCATTCACCCCCCACCAGCCTACAGATAAAACCAGCACCACCTTTGCATTTTCCTCAGGGTTTGTGTGACCTGTTCTTTGAGCCCTGCACACACAGCGTGGCTGCAGGGCAGAGCTGTGCAGACGGGGACTGGGATGGGCTCTGTGAGCACTGGCAGGGAAGAACCATGGGGCCAAAGAAACAGCTCCCAGCTGGGGAGGCAGCTCCAGGCAGCAGAGACATGAGCAGGGAGGGAGGGAAATGCTGCTGGAAACCCTGTTGCAGGGGAGATACGGGCACCTCCCAGCCATGCCCTGCAGTGCAGACTCCTTCCCTGGGCAGCACCCCTCTTGTCTCCTCTCCCACCCAGCACAGCCCTTAGCCCGTGGGCTCTAGGCCGTTAGTCACCTCCTCGTCCAGCAGACCAGCAGAAGAGATGAAGCGCATCTCTCCTGCCACGTGCCCATTTCTCCCTGACCAGGGCCTGAGGGCGACTGTCCTGCATTGCTGTTGTCTGGGAGGGGTGTGCAGAGCTGGGTAAGGGAAAGGCTCCCCTCAGTGCCCATCTGTCTCTCTCCTTGCCTTGCTCAGATGCTCTTGGTATTGCTGACAGGCTCCTGGGAATGGCAGTTTCAGCTGCAGAGTCAGGCACAGACCTTGTGGGTCCTCCTATGCAGATGTGTCCACAGCAAGGAGGTGTCCCAGTTTTCCTCTAACCTGTGCAGCTCTGGGCAATGCAGTCTGTGAGGCTGGGGATGAGCTGACTCTCCCTTCATAAGTTGCCATGGTTAGGACGCTTGGCTCTCTCCTTGGGGTGTCCATCCAGGGCCTGCTCCTCACGCCACATTCAGCCAGCACCCAGCAGAGCTCCAGCCCTGGAGCTGAGGAAGGATTCCTGGAAAATGCAAAGGGGTGTGTGCAGCAGGGGCGGGGGTGTGGGAAATGGCTTGGATTTTGCTCAGAGAAGTCTCCCCTAACTTCTCACTGCCTTTTCCTCCTTGGACAGGTCCCCATGCCCAGAGGGACCAAATGTCCAACGGCAGCTCCATCACCCACTTCCTCCTCCTGGCCTTCGCAGACACGCGGGAGCTGCAGCTCTTGCACTTCTGGCTCTTCCTGGGCATCTACCTGGCTGCCCTCCTGGGCAACGGCCTCATCATCACCGCCATAGCCTGCGACCACCGCCTCCACACCCCCATGTACTTCTTCCTCCTCAACCTCTCCCTCCTCGACCTGGGCTCCATCTCCACCACTCTCCCCAAAGCCATGGCCAATTCCCTCTGGGACACCAGGGACATCTCCTACGCAGGATGTGCTGCACAGCTCTTTCTGTTTGTCTTTTTCATTTCAGCAGAGTTTTATCTTCTCACTGTCATGGCCTACGACCGCTACGTTGCCATCTGCAACCCCCTGCACTACGGGACCCTCCTGGGCAGCAGAGCTTGTGTCCACATGGCAGCAGCTACCTGGGGCAGCAATTTCCTCTATGCTCTCCTGCACACGGCCAATACATTGTCACTACCCCTCTGCCACGGCAATGCTGTGGACCAGTTCTTCTGTGAAATCCCCCAGATCCTCAAGCTCTCCTGCTCACACTCCTACCTCAGGGAGGTTGGACTTGTTGTGGTTAGTTTCTTTTTAGCATTTGGGTGTTTTGTTTTCATTGTGCTGTCGTATGTGCAGATCTTCAGGGCCGTGCTGAGGATCCCCTCTGAGCAGGGACGGCACAAAGCCTTTTCCACGTGCCTCCCTCACCTGGCCGTGGTCTCCCTATTTCTCAGCACTGGTATGTTTGCCTACTTGAAGCCCCCCTCCATCTCCTCCCCATTCCTGGATCTGGTGGTGGCAGTGCTGTACTCGGTAGTGCCTCCAGCAGTGAACCCCCTCATCTACAGCATGAGGAACCAGGAGCTCAGGGACGCACTGAAGAAGCTGATTCAATCACTTGTCTTTCAGCAGCAATAAGCCCCTCCACTTCTCCAAAGGTATGAACCCAGCCTGTCTGACCCAGGGGCCTTTGTCCGTGTGTCTGGCAGGATGGCCCAGCTGGCCTCCTGTGTCGCATCTCTGTAATAAAATGGATTTCCTCAGTGCTTGTGTCTGGAGCTTGGGCTCTTCTTCCAAAGCTGAGGTCAGGAACAGGCTGAAGAAATTGCCCCCACGAAGCCGTGATGCTGTGCTTGGGTTCTCCATGGGTTCAGGGCAGGAGGACATGGGGTGATGTGTTAGGGAATGGGCCTGTGCTGACCCTTCACGTGTGGGTGCCCAGTGCCAGTGGAAATGATGGATGATCTGCAGGGATCTGTCTGGTATTGTCTCCCTGTGGCTTTCAGGCACCACTGCCCTGCGGAGCAGCCCTGCCCAGCTCAGGACCATGCCGAGATGACATCTCTGGACAAGATCAGAGCTATTTCTGCATGCACCAGTTGAGGCAGGCTTTTCTCTCACTGGTGCAGCAGGAGCTGCCTGGGGAGACCCCAGGCCAGGGGTCTTGTGCTCGGTAGAGGGACTGGCACAGAGGGGCTGCCAGCATTGGGCAATAAGGATCTCTTTGAGAGAAGAGCAGCAGACACAGGGAGACGCTGGCCTCCGTCTCCTCATGCCATGGCTGGCCCCAGGCCTGGGGCTGGTGGGAAGGCTGAAATCCCTCTCTGCCCCAGGAGCTGCTGTGCCCCTCAGAGGGGCTGGGGCCGTGGGGTGAGTGCCCAGAGCTCTGCAGCACCCTGCGGTGGGCACTGCCGTGGGACCAGCCCAGGCTGGGCTGCTCTGCGGGGCTGGAGAGGGGGCAGTGGAGGTGGGGAGAGCTGGGGAGAGAGAGAAGAGAGAACGTGCCCGTCCGTGCTCTCGGTGGCATGGACAGGCTGGGGAGGTGGCCCAGGACCTCTGTCACCCCCCAGCCTCTCTCAGCAGCTCTGTCCAGCACTGGCTGCTCCCCTCAGGTTCATGGGTGAGTCTTGCTGCAAAGCCACCTCCATCCTCCTGCTGGGCTCAGTGCCAGTTCAGGGGAACAGCCAGCCCTGCCCAGCCTCTCCCCTGGCCCATGCCCCAGCAGACCCCAGGGCAGGGCTGTCTGCAAAGCCCCACGTGGGACATAGCTGGGGCTGGGAGAGGGTCGGGTACTGGGGGAGGCTGCAAAAGTTATGTGATGGGGTTATGCTTTGTTGGGGTTCTGGGGGGACATTGAACTGAAGGCTGTCTTTGGAACCATAACTGGGGGAACTTTCTGCACCCCTGAATGTACCCTTTCCCACGCTGTGCCTGCACAGAGGGGCTGTGGGACCATGTGTGGGGCAGTAGGGCTGGGTCAGCACAAGGAGAGGGTGTTTACAGGGGCCATGAAGCAGCTGCCAGGAGGTGACAACAAGGACGGACTGCAAAGAAGGAACTTCTATATATTGCCTGTGTGGTAGAGGCACTTTTGAAGGAAAGGCAAAGGACATTTGCTGTTGGTGGCTGCAAGGAATGTCAAGCGCAAAAAGAGAAATTTGATTGCTGCGTTAGAAACCAAGGCTGACCAAGGAAAATGCAGGGCTGCTGCTGAGTGGGGAGGGGGATTTAATAACAGCAGACACAGGTGGGGCTGAGGGACTCAATGCCTTCTTTGCCTGAGTCTTTATTGAAATGGTCTCCAGGCCTCTGTGCTCAATTAAGGGGTTCAAGAAGGAGGAGAGCACGTATTGGCAGGAACCTCATGAAATCTCAGAAGGACAAATGACAGTTTCTGCTCCTGCAGGGGACTCACCCTGGCAATAGCACAGGCTGGGGGCTGCCTGGCTGGGAGCAGCCCTGTGGGAAAGGTCTTGGTGGGCAGGGAGCTGGACAGGAGGCAGCCGTGTGCCCTGGCACAAGGGAGGACAGCAGGGCCCTGGGCTGCACGACCAGGAGCACGGCCAGGAGATGGAGGGAAGGGATGATCCAGGTTACCGTGTCCAGATTTCCAGACTGGAATAGGTTTAGCAAAGGGCCTCCAAGATGGTCAAGGCTGGAGCACTGTGCCTGTGAGGAGAGGCTGAGGGAGCTGGGCTTGTCCAGCCTGGAGAAAGGAAGATCTTGGGGGGAACATGCAGCAGCGTTGCACTGTTTCAGGAAGGCTGAGTCAGGCTCATGTCCGTGACAGAAGACACAAGGCCAAGAGGCAATGGGCTGAAACAAGAGAGGGTCAGGCTGCATACAGGCAGAAAGTTTTCCAACAGGAGGATAGTCAAATGCTGGAAGCTGTTTCCCAGGGAGTGTGCATCGGCTCTATCCCAGAAAGTGACCACGACATGTTTGGATAAAGCCCTGAGTAATCTGGTCTGACCCTGCTTTCAGCAGGAGGTTGGTGCACACACCTCCCAAGGTCCCTTCCAGCCTCAATGATGCTGTCCTTCCTTCCTCTTCATGGTTTCAAATTAGGCAAAGCTCTCAGGTTCTCCCTGACCAGAGCAGTAATGCATATCAGGCACAGGGCTGCTTCACAGGTGCCCCCAAACAGCCCTGACCACATCCTTTGCTTCTGTTTTTATTTCCCCCTACCCAAGATCTCCTCTCTTACTGTTGTAATGCCCTCCAAAAAGAACATCCTACCCTCTTAATTCTTTCCCCATTGGCCATGCAGTTCTTGTTTTGTGACCTCTGATGGCATTTCTGAGATAGTTTCTGTGGTATTGTCCACCTTGGGTAGCAATTCCATTCAGCACATCATTTTCTTTCTTTCCCTGTAGTGTCCTGCAGTTCCCCATATTCTTATCTTGCTTGAGGCACTGCCCACAAACCTTAACTGCTGATGTGTTGGAGTTTCACCCTGGAGGGACCTTGACACACTTGTGGATTTGGCCAAGAGAAACCTCCTGGAGTTCTACAAGGCGAAGGGGTCAAGGTCTGCACTGGGGGCAGAATAACCCCGTGCATCAGGACAGGCTGGGACCTGAGTGGCTGAGGAGAGTCCTGGGGAGAAGGGCATGGAGTTACGATGGATGTCAGCATGAGCCAGGGATCAAAGCCACCATTACAGAAATAGAAAGGAGGCACTTGACCGGCCCCTTGAAACCAGGAATCGGCATGCCATGCCCCCTGACGTTCCTGGGAACACCTGAGCTTTATGTGCAGAGAAGAGTGAGTCCTCTTCTGATGCCTGGCCTGTCCCCTGGCCTGTGTGGTGCTTTAGGCTCTGCAGAGAATCCACACCAACTCTTTGAGGAGGTGAGGTTCATGTTCCATGCGGACATGCAGGGCAGGTGAAGGGAGCTCAGAGCTTCCTCGATCCCTGCTGCAGAGTTAGCACTTGAGAGACTGGAAATGCAGGTAAAGGTGCTGGGTCAGGGTACCCCACATGGAAGTTTTGCCTTCCTTTGTACCTTCCCAATACCCTGGGATATGTCCCTTGGTCTTCTTTGCTAAAACCAAAACAACCCCCTATTCCACCTCCCCCTCCTCCACAAAATAGGGAGAAAAGATATGGAGGAGGGATGATGTAAGGGCAATTCTGTGTAAGAGGGGTAATCTTTAAATGATAACAAAGCGTTAGCAGTGAGAGAAAACACATTTTTCTAAAAAATTCATGCTGGAGGTGAGCTACTGGGAAACATCCAGCTGTTTTGTCAAGTAAGAATGACAGTTGGGGATGAAATTTAAGACCTGTATTTCATCATCACCGAGAATAAGAAAGAATTCCCTTACAGCACTGTCCTGTTACTGTCATCAGTGATAGCACCACTAATTCCAAAACACCCTTGAGAGATTCCTTATTTTTCCTCAGATCCAAGGCTCAGCCTGCTCAGATCATGAACGGACTACCTCAAATCTCCGCAACCAAAATCTCTCCAACCTTCTCTCATCCACGCTGTTTTAACGCAGGCCACTTCTCCCCATCACTTCAGCACACTGCCCAGTCTCTATTTTCTCAGCCGGGTGAAGTCAGGGTGCTCCTTCGCACAGCCGTCCCATCGAGAGTCTGCTCTGATCACACTTGTATCACCTCATGCTATGTACTGTTCCATCTCCCTTCAGCAAATCTCCATTGGATGGGCAGTTTTCCTGTTTCTTTCATGCACATTCACCTTCACAACCTTTTGTATTGTATGCATACCAAATACACTCTGAAGCACCACATTTATCCCCTACAGCTTCACCCATTTCCCATTGCAGGCTGAGATATTTCCCCTCTTGGAGCACGCGGTGTGCAAAGCTGCTCCATACATGGAAACCCACTTCTGTGCTGCACATACATTTGGGTTAAAAAAAAAAAACAAACCAGAACATTTCAGAGAGTGTTGCAAAGTGGCAAAGCAGCTGAAATCCATAAATGCTGAGAGACAAGTTACAAAGAGAGAGGAAAAAACAGGTGAAGCTGTATCGCCCGGACTCACAAACTCTCTGTCAGTAAAGAGAAAGTCCCACAGCCTGTGGGATGTTTTATTAGGTGGTCCTGTGGGAAGGTTGGTTTCTGAATACAGCCTGCTGCATTCACATTTCCAGTACGGTTCAGGCATCAAATTTTTGCCCGTCCTTCCTGGAGATCCAGGAGAGTTGTGTCACACAACAGCCACCCTCAGAGGGAGGCTGCAGGTAGTGTGGCCTGAAATTATTTGGACTCAAATGGAAGCTCAGATCCTGAGCTGTTGGGACAACATTGGCTGAAGTTAGACATAAACTACTTGACACATCTGTGAGTTCAGACCTAGTTGGCAGAGTTTCTCACACAGCTCGCTGAGGAGAACAGGGAGTTGGGGAGAGGGGAGCATATTTCACTTTCCCAAATGCAAGGAAAGAGTTGAAAGCATCCTTCCCTTGGGCTCTGGCGTCCCATTTCTTGAGAATCAAATCTGCTGGGCCTTCTGTCAATAATCTTACAATAATTCTTCAGGTGCGTGTTGTTTTTTTTTCTATTTCCCCAAGAGTATCATTATTTACCAAAAATAAACATTATTCTGCCTCAGCATAAACGTCTGGAACAGAACACCCTGTATCTGTGGTAGCAACACCGGGCAGTGCCAACTGAGTCAGTATTTGCCATGTAAGTCATGACACTGCACCCTCAGTGACATACCCAGGGCGGTTCAGATGAAGGGAGATCTTGCAAGAGTCACCTTCAGTGTCCCCAGGTGGCAGAGGCTGGATCCCCTTCTCAGGACAGACTCCTTGCCAGGAAGCCACAGCCCTGGCTGTTGCTCACTGGTTCTTACTGGCACTTCACTTGGCACCCCTTTTGGTGTGTTTGATGCTTTTCCATGACTCTTCTTTCTGCACAGAAGATCATAAGAAGACAACCGTTTCAGAAGTGATGGTCATAAAGTCCCTGCTATAGACAAAAAAGTTTGCCATGAGCTCTAGATGGAGACAGGAAGGTAGTTAATAAGCACCAGGAAGCTCAAGGCCTCTTCTGAAGATGAGTGGCCCCGAGCAGCAGGGATTGGCCCTGGGTAGGTCTGGGAGAGAGGGTGGGGGATGTCAGTGAGAAGCAAAGTGATGCCTGATGGCTTTAGCAAATTGTGAAACCACATCTGAGCCCCAAATGGAAAGCAGTGGGTGTCTGTGGGTGGGGAAGAGGAGGAGGTTTGTCCTGGGAAGGTGTCAGGAGGGAAGGCCCTCTTGTGCAAATCAGGGGTGACAGAGACATTTCTATGATGTTGTGTGCATGCCTCAGCCTAGAGACGGGGAACGCCTGCTGCTGGGGGCGGCCATCCTCGGTCATGCCCCAGGAGCTGACCTTGCTCTCTTTTCCTCCTTGTCGTGGTTTAACCTGGCAGGTAGCCAAATACCACACAGCCGCTCACTCACTCCCCCCGCCCCTCAGCGGGACGGGGAGAGAATCGGAAGGGTAAGAGTGAGAAAAACTCATGTGTTGAGATAAAAACAGTTTAATAGAACAGAAAAAGGGAAAATAATAATGATAATGATAGAATATACAAAATGAGTGATGCACAATACAATTGCTCACCACCCGCGCTGACCGATAACCAAGTAGCGATCGGTACTTCCTGGATCACGCCTACCGTTCATATACTGAGTATGACGTCACATGGTATGGAATACCCCATTGGCCAGCGGGGCTGGCTGTCCTGATTATGTTCCCTCCCATCTTGTGTACCTAGCTCAGTCAGTAGGCACGGGAGCTGTCCTTGGGCTAGGAGGGCACTTAGCAACAACTGAAAACATCAGTGTGTTATCAACATTCTCCTCATACTAAATCCAAAACACAGCACTAGGAAGAAATTTAACCCTATCCCAGCCGAAACCAGGACAGTATCCACCCCTTATTCTATACCATTTACGTCATGCTTAGGTCTCACATCTTTTTTTAATACATTTCAATTAACCACCCTATCTTTCTTTTTATATATACAAATATATATATATGTACGCACAGATATCATTCCCTTAGCCTATGGACTATCCCTCTAAAATGTCCACTGAGTTCATTTAGTCCATGACTTTGGGCTCCATCTGTCATAACAGTCTTTCAGGGCCGGAGAGATGGTGTGTGGTGTTGGGCTGTTGCATCCTGAAGCCAGTTCTCATTCCGGTACTGCTGCGCTCGTCCAGTTCTATCATCGTTGCACTTTGCTCGGTTTCATCAGAGTTAGCTCATTCTTCACTAATCTGGGTGATTTTTACTGCTACACCATTGATAGCAACCATAGAAATAATGATATACAATATCATATAACAATTAACATCATGCAATTAAGTTCATTGGCTGTTTTCACCCAAAATCAAATCCCCTTGAGGTACACACCGGACTTGCCCATCCTTTCGCATCACCTACCGAGTGCACCCAGGTTCTTGAGCAAAAGCAATCCCACGGATGGGTTTTCCCTTGCCAGAGGCAGGAGTAACCCAGACTGTCTTCCCCAGCATATTTCTTATGTGCACGACAGGGACTTTATCTCCATCTGCAGTACGTAAGAGTTTTGATTGGGCAGGGCCAGCTCGATTAACAGACCCCCTAGTGTTGACTAACCAGGTGGCTTTTCCTAAATGTGTGTCCCAATGCTTGAATGTCCCACCGCCCATTGCCCTCAGTGTTGTCTTTAGCAGCCCGTTGTATTGTTCGATTTTCCCGGAGGCTGGTGCATGGTAGGGGATGTGATAGACCCACTCCATGCCGTGCTCTTTGGCCCAGGTGTCTATGAGGGTGTTTCGGAAATGAGTCCCCTTGTCTGACTCAATTCTTTCTGGGGTGCCATGTCGCCACAGGACTTGCTTTTCAAGGCCCAGGATGGTGTTCTGGGCAGTGGCATGGGGCACAGGGTATGTTTCCAGCCATCCGGTGTTTGCTTCCACCATCGTGAGCACATGGAGCTTGCCGTGGCGGGTTTGTGGGAGTGTGATATAATCAATCTGCCAGGCCTCCCCATATTTATATTTCAGCCATCGTCCTCCATTCCAAAGAGGCTTTACTCGCTTGGCTTGCTTGATTGCAGCGCACGTTTCACATTCATGAATAACCTGTGCAATAGCGTCCATGGTCAAGTCCACCCCTTGATCACGAGCCCATCTATATGTTGCATCTCTTCCTTGATGGCCTGACGCGTCATGGCCCACCAACCTATAAATAATTCACCCTTATGTTGCCAGTCCAGATCCACCTGAACCACTTCCATCTTAGCAGCCTGGTCCACCTGCTGGTTGTTTTGATGTTCTTCAGTGGCCCGACTCTTGGGGCATCACTCTCTCTTTCTGTTCTCCATCAGCTGTATTTCCTACATGTCCTTCGAGTATAATGGCAGTTTTGTCACGTGCATCCCTTGCACTCTAATTGTCTAAACTAATTTAGGGCAGCTGAATCTTAATTTAATACCCAAGCACAGGCCTGTTGTGCTATGTGAGATGCCAGGGTGCTCCAGCACAACTGCGTGCAGCTGACATGGACAGCACAGGTCCTATACAAGAACCTCATCCCCACTCAGACTGGTTGTGTGACAGGCACCACAGATTTGGTGCCTTTGGGCCAATGACTGAATCCCACCACTGCAGTGACATGAGGTCTGTCCCTTCTCTACCCAGGAGATGCTGGGCAGTGCATGAATACCAAGCACATCACACCTGGGTCCCCACTCGTGTGCATTCCCCCTCAATCGCTGCTAGTTCTTCTCTCCCCCATTGTTTAACCATCCCCTTGATGTCACAATCATGCATCAGGCCAGTGATTTTCTTCGTGCCGGTACCACAGGGTGTCCGCACCCAAGAACATTTGCAACATCATCTCTTCCTTCCTAGATCAGCTTCACCTCCACCACAAGCCCTCAGAGGATGCAGAGACACCACAGACAGCAAACCCATCTCCTGCTCAGACTGCACAGCCCAGCTCTGTTTCTCTTTGGCCTTGCAGAGAGCAGGGTTTGCCTTCCTTGTGGGCACCTCATTTCTTCTTTACATTGCCATCTGCTGTGCACTCCACCATGTCTCTGCTCTGAAGCAAAGCCTCTGCACACCTGAGGTCTTGGGGGCTTGGTAGCAGGTTTTGCTGTTGTGAGTCTGCTCTCAGCCCAAATGTGCCACAGCTGAGGTGCTGCAGCCCAGACCTGCACCGATGCCCTCAGCCTGGGGCACAGACAGGAGGAGCTGGAGCTCTGCGTGCAATCTCTTCATTCCACTTTGAGGGAATAACAGCTGAGGTGTGTTGGGACAGCTCACATGATTGGGGTGCTGTGCTGGGTGGGTACAGGATCATCAAGAGAGACAGGCCAGGATCAGGAGGGAGGTGTCCTCAATGTGAAGAAGCTGCTTAGATGTGTTAAGTTCCTCTTAGGGATGAACGAATTGGGTGAGCCCTTGTGGGTGAGGGTCAGAGGAGAGACTGGTAAGGGTGACCTTATGGTGGGAGACAACTCATTGAAGTCCCCTTGCGGACATAAATTACCCTGGCATTCACAGGACAGAGACCACAACAGCGTGCAAACAGTCCTGGAGGTTTCTGGAGGGGCTTAGGACACAGCTTGGGACACAGGTCTTTATAGCACAGCTGCCAGATTGGCCAAAACTGAGGACACTGATCCGCATCTGTTACTCTCAAAGAAGGAAGAGCTGGACACGGATGGGAAAAGCAGTGTCAGCCTTGGCTGTCGTGACCATGAAATAGTGGGTCTCACCTCCCAAGGGAAAGGAGAAGAGAAGAGTGCAGATGCTAGACCGCAGAGGAGCAGACTTTGGCCAAGTCTTGCGACCTTAAGTGGGGGATCCCATGTGAGCACACAGAAGAGCAGCAGAGCTCAGTACAGCTGGTCTTCAAGGACAGTGTCTTTCAAGCGCGAGAGTGTGCATACCAATAGTCAGGAAAACAAGCAGAGATGTCAGGAGAGAAGCTTGGGGAAACAGAAGCTTGGGGAAACAGGAAACTCCTGGGGACGCTCCATAGAAAAAAGGAAGCGTACAAGAGGTGGATGCAAGGATTGAAACAAAGGAGGAACTCAGAAATACGGTTGGTTTTAGGAAAGCCAGAGCTCCCGTAGAGTTGACACTTGCAAGGGAGTTCAAGGGCACAATGTTCCTACTTCAGGAACAGTTAAAGAAGAAATGAAGACAATGTGTGGCCACTGCTGACGTTAGTAAGAGTAAATGTAGATAGGTGTGAGGTTCTCTTGGCCTTTGTCTTCACCAGGCAAGCTCTCCCAGTTCCATGTGTCTAAGAGGGAGAACGCCAGGCGAAATCTAGTAGTGGATGGAGATCCAGTCAGGGGTTTCTTAGGTAAGGTCAACCTTTAATAGTGCATTGGACCAGATGGGATGAACCCAAGGATGTTGAGAGACCAGGCCAATGTCATAGCAGGGCTGCTCTGATACATTTTGGAAGGTTATCATGACTGGAGCAAGCAAAAGGCAAATCTTGCGTACGTCTTCTAAAAAGACCCAAGCCCTGAGCAGGGGAATTATAGGCGGCAGTGACAGAGGCCAGGGGCTGCGTGGCTGGGCAGCACCTCTGTGGAAATGGCTCTGGTGGTCCTTGAGTTTCATTAGGCAAAACATGACCCAGCAGAGAATCCTGGGCCTATGAGCAGGACCACAGCCAGAAGAAGTGATTATCCCCCTCTGCTCAGCACTTTTTACACCACATCCACAATACTTGCTCAGGTTTGGACCCTGTGCAGTGACAGTGAGACATTGGCAAACAGGAACCACTTCACCAGGGGGCCACTAAGATGGTAATCCTTCCATTATCCTTCAAGTGTTTGTGTGATTTCCCCAAGAATATCAGTATCTGCAACAACCACCACCACCACAAAAGCATTAATCTGCCTAAATATAAACACCTGCAGAGGAGCACTCTGCACCTGTGGTAGCCACTTTGGGCAATGCCAATTGAATCAGTATTTGCAATGGACAGCATGATACCCAATCCAAAAGTACACATCTAAAGCGGTTCAGCTGAAGGACGGTCTTGCAAAAGTCACCCTTTGTGTTCCCAGGTGGCATGGCCACTGCTGATTTCCCTCCCCAGATTGGCAGAGGCTGGGTCCCCTTCTGAGCAAGGACTCCCTGCAAGGAAGCCACAGCCATGGGTGTTGCTCACCTGGTTCTTACTGGCACTTCGCCTGGCATCCCTTTTGGTGTATTTGATGCTTTTCTGTGACTACTCTTTGTGCACAGCAGTTCATAAAAGGCAATGATTTCATAAAAGCTGGTCATAAGGGCCCTGTTACGGACAAGAAAGCTCACCATGAGCTCTGGAGGGAGCCAGGAAGATAGTTAATAAGCACCAGGAAGATCCAGGAAGCTCAAGGCCTCTTCTGAAGAGTAAGCAGCCTTGAGCAGCAGTGATTGCCCCTGTGGAGGTCTGGGAGAGAGAGTTGGGGCACACCAGTGAGAATCAAAGTGATGGCTGATGGCTTTAGCAAATCCTTACAAGCATGTCAGAGCCCAGAAAGGGAAGGCAGTTGACATCTGCTGGCAGAGGAGACGAGAAGAATGTTTGTCCTGGGAATATGGCAAGAAGGACCTTGCTCTCTTTTCCTCCTTCACTCCCCACGCTTGGATGGACCTCAGGAAACATCCATGAGCCTGGAGAATGCACAGACCTCTTGGGATGAGGTTCCATCACTGCAGGGGAAGAGGGAAGGACTTGTGAGACACATGGGGCTGCAGGTAACAGAGCAGTGTATGTGTAGCAATAAGTGTGCTACAGGTAGGAAGAAGACCTGAAACAGCATGGGCAAGGGGCAGGGGGGTGTCGTGCTGAATTGAAAGAGGTTGATTTTTTTAATTCGAGGCAGCAGAAGGAGGAGGATGTACAGATCAGTGCTGGCATACGGAGTGAAGATTCAAGCAAGTCTGGGTGCCAGAGGAGCATTAGCAGAACTTTGGAAGAAGCTGGGCGAGTTGTTGGAAACTCAGAGGCACTGGCAAATCCGCAGAAAACTTTGTGTTTGAAGACAGAACCAGTGAGGATAGAGGGACACCAGTAAAGCTTGGGACATCCCGCGTCAGTGAGGCAGGGGACCATGGGGGCGGTTAAAGGTTTCAAGGAAACAGGCACAGGTAGAGGACAGTGTAGGACAGCCGGTGGTGGGGACAACCAAGGGCCTTGGGGGGACGGGGACACCCCCCCAACAGAACTGAGATCCTTGTCCTCTCGGCTATGGCTGCTGTCTCTTCCGCTGGGGCCCATGAGAGGACAGCAGTTCCTGATGTTCCCAGTGCCTTGTTGCCTCCTCACCTCCATGGAGGCTGGGGGTGTCCTACCGCTGTCCTCACTCCACATGGCACACCCCCACCTCTCACTGCCCCCAGGAAAAGCCCTGAGACTCCCAGGAGGGAAGAATCCCCTTTCCCAGGGAACAGGGGTCAGGGCTTTGCTCTCTTGATTGATGAAATGCATCACAGGTGCATCAGAGGCACCTCCACATTTGATTTTCCACCTGGAACCAGTGGTTCTGACTTCCTGCTTCACCAGTCTCCAGGGACGGGAATCTTGTCTGGTCATTCCCTCCGTGGTCTCTCCAGTGATGGACATCAGTGGGGCCTGCTAACACCCTCAGAAACTTGGAGGTTTGCTGCTGACTTTTACTTCTCTAAAGGCTTGTTCAGTCTTTCAGGATCTGCAGGATCTTGGCACTAGAGGGCTCATTAACATGCAAAACACCCCAACAAGCCAAGTCTCTGTGCATAGTTTTCCTTAATTCCTCACTTCTTATGTGGTTAATTAGATTTCAGGAGTCAATAGATTTCAATACTAAACAGCAACAAGATAGGATTCCTTCTTTTTTAATTTTTTCTTCATTTGTCTTCTTACACATTAAGTGATGTCAGCAGTCTCCAGACAATATTGATCCTGAATGTCTCCTCATGGAGTCTGAATATAGAAGTCAAACCCCTTTATGTCAGACACTCTACGGACAGTCTTTGTCCCAGCCCCACCATTTCTCTCATCAGGCAACTAGGACTTAGCAGCCGGTTCAAATCTGAGCTTTCTCCACTGAAGTCTGTAGCTGCATGGTTCTGCGCGTTGGCACCAGTTCCCACTGGGGCTTTACTTGGAGAACGAGCTGACACAGAAGGATGTTTCTTAATAGCCAACACAGAGAAACAAAGGAAGGCAGAGTTCAAGAAACAAAAGACATTCCTCAGCTGGAGGTTAAGTCCACATTACCTCCACTGAAGTGCACTCTCCATTCTGGATGGCCTTAGACTAAAACAAAACACATTTGTGTGTCAAGCCCAGATCCCAAGACCCCCCAAAACATGCCCTGCCCTGCACTCTGTCCATATTCGCTCTTTGCACACAGTGAGTCACACGTTGAAGTCACAAGAGTGAATGAGATGCTCTCTTTTGGATAGCTAAAACTGCACTAATCCCAAAACGTCAGGGTTTCAGGAGCATCTTCAGGTAGACTCCGCAACATCTAGCGCCACTCACCTTTCATTCGCTGCAGGGTAAATTACACGGGACTCCGTTGTAGGTGAAGACAGGGATGAGAGTGATCTGCTACAACATTGGACACCTTGGGTACAATCGCCCAGGCTTCCCTTTCTAGTCAGAGGAGAGAAATCAGTTGTCTCAACTGAGATGCCCTGGCCTACCCTGTCTGTCCACCAGCTCCTGCTCCAGAAAGGCTCGTGTTGCTCCTGGGTCACATTTCCCAGTCCCTTGTGGAGGCTTCAGCTGCCCCCATGTATCCTGGAGGAAGTTGCCCCCTCTGTGTGAGCAACTGAATCAGCCCCTGGATGAAGATGTTAGGCAGAAGTTGAAACGTGCAGAAAAGGCCTCGGTGTAATAAGTGGTCAGGAAGTCTTCATTTTCAGATTTTTGACGCTGGGGTGTAAATTCTCATGAATTTTTTCATAGGACGTGGACATGGACCAGCAAGCTGATGACAACTTTCTCACCCCCTTTGTAAATATAGATTTATGCGGCCATTTCCAAAACCACATTTTGTCCCAACACTTTGAATGGAGAAGCTGTGTTTGGAGGACGTGTTTATTTTCATACGTTTCACATCTACATTTCATATCTAAATGGAGCTGGGAGCAATGAAGGTTGGGTAAGTGGGGTAGATCCTGCCTTTATCTCTTTGCTGCCAAGCAATGGCCCCACCTGCTAGCACTTCCCTCCTGTCGTCCCTTTTTTTGAGATGGCCAAATCTTTATGGGGTTGTACAATGGCATAACACCATGGCCCTCCAAGTGCCAGACCGCCACTGGGGTACATATGCCCTGAGTTCACCCAGAGACCTTCTCTTTCAGGCACCCAGAAATGCGATCCAAGAGGACATGCTCTGGGACATGTTCCTCATCCAAAGTGAAGCTAAGCAGCCTTGAGCTCCCCAGCTCATTCTCTGGCCCTTTTTGAAAGATGCGTGCAACATTTACTTTCTGCCAGATGTCAGGGAGTCCCGCCAGTCTCCATGGCCTTTCAGAGATGACAGAGTGGCCTCACTGTGACATTGTCTTACTTGCTCAGCACCTCTGGATGTAACCTGTCCATTCCCATGTACTGGTAATGGTTGAGTTTGCTCAAGGAGCCCCTGATTTGATTCCTATCCTCTGTTGGCTGTTCTCCAGGGTCCTGCCTTGAGGCACAAAGGCCTGAGAGACCTTGCTGGTGAAGTCTGAGGCAACAAGGACATAGAGTATCTCAGATCTGTCTTCACCTACTCTTACTAAATTCAGCATTGTCCAATCAATGTCTTTGTTTTCTTCTTTAAGTGTTCCTGAAGTAGGAAAAGCTCATTGTGATTCCCTTGCATTCACTTTCAGCTCTCAAACTGATTTTTGATACAGACAAGTATTCTGCTTGGAGGACGCTGTCCTTGAAGACCAGCTGTGCTGAGCTCTGCTGCCCTCCAGTGGGGCTGGCCATTGGATCCCCACTGAAACTCCCCAGAAGAGGCAGAAGTCTGCTCCTCTGAGGTCCAATGTCTGCAGTCTTCTATTCTGCTTCCTCACTCCCCGCGGGTGCTGGGACCTCACTATTTCAGGGTCACGACAGCCAATCTTCACATCTCTGACCAGCTCTTCCTTGCTTGCAAGTATCACATCCAGGTTGGCATTATTTTTGTTGGCCCATCCGGCAGCTGTGCTAAGACGTTGTCCTAAGACACTCCCAAAACCACCTGGGCTGTGCACGCTGCTGAGGTCCCCTTCCAGAAAATGCCAGGGTCATTGCAGTCCCCAGTGAGACCCAGGCTTCTACAGCCAGGGACTTCCTTGGGGGGCTTCGAAAAGACTCTGCCCACTTCCTCACCCTGACTGTGGGTTCCTCAGCTCCCACATGAGAGGCCACTTTTACTGGCCTCTGCTCTGACCCTCTCCCACACAAGGGCTCACCAAACTCTTCACCTGCCCCACAGAGGAGCTCCATACATCCAGTTAAAGTCTTCACTTTGAAGGAACCCCAATCCTGATCCTTCCAGCCTGTCTCTCCTGAAAAGCCGGTACCCATCCATTGCAGCACTCCAAGCTGTGTCACTTGTCCCACCACGCCTTGGCTGTTACTCTATCGATGTCAAAAAGCACAGGCTCTCGCTCAACTTGTCTGTTGCCCTGGCTGAGGGCATCGGTGCACATCTGGGCTGTGGCATCTCAGGTGTGGCTCCAGGCCAAGCTCTGACTTGTCTTAAAGGAAACCTGGTACCAAGCGTCCCAGTCCTTCTGTGTGGAAAGGCTTTGCTTCACAGCAGAGACATGACCAACTGGACGGCATCTGGAAATATAAAGCTGAAATTAAATGACAGGTGGGGAGGAACTGGAAGTGCCCGGAGGAGGTCTGCATATGTCCTGTACTTAAGGCCCCATGAGGAACATGCCTCAGATATAGTGATAAAAATGTAAACATTTGTGTAGGAACATCATAACCATGAAGGACAATAACAACAGCAACAAAGACATATATAATGGTAAAAAATACCAAACAAAACCCAATGGAATCAGATACTGTGGGAGTCATTTGTGGAGAGAGGTGGTAATTTTATCACTATTAAAACATTTCCATGGAATCACTTTCCATAGGGCATCTTTGAGCTGCAGGTTTCTCATGCTGTAAATGAGGACGTTCACTGCCAGAGGCACCATGGAGCACGCAACAGCCATCCAGGTGCAGGGATGGGGAGGAGATGGAGAGGGGCTTCAGGTGGGCAAAGTTGACAGTGCTTAAAAACACACAGACCATGGGCAGGTGAGGGAAGCACGTGGAAAAAGATTCGAGCTGTCCCTGCTCAGAGTTTATCCTCAGCACAGCCCTGAAGATCTCCACATAGGACAGCATGATAGAAATAAAACACCCAAATGCAAAACAAACACTGACCACAACTTCCCTGAGGTAGTCTGAGTCTGAGCAGGAGAGCTTGAGGACTGGGGGGATTTCACAGAAGAACTGGTCCACAGCATTGCCGTGGCAGAGGGGGTAGTGACAATGTATTGGCCGTGTGCAGGAGAGCAGTGAGAAACCCACTGGCCCAGGCAGCTGCTGCCATGTGGACACAAGCTCTGCTGCCCAGGAGGGTCCCGTAGTGCAGGGGGTTGCAGATGGCAACGTAGCGGTCGTAGGCCATGATGGTGAGAAGAGAAAACTCTGCTGAAATGAAAAAGAGAAAGAAAAAGACCTATGCAGCACATCCTGAATAGGAGATGTCCCTGGTGTCGCAGAGGGAATTGGCCATGGCTTTGGGGAGAGTGGTGGAGATGGAGCCCAGGTCGAGGAGGGAGAGGTTGAGGAGGAAGAAGTACATGGGGGTGTGGAGGCGGTGGTCGCAGGCTATGGCGGTGATGATGAGGCCGTTGCCCAGGAGGGCAGCCAGGTAGATGCCCAGGAAGAGCCAGAAGTGCAAGAGCTGCAGCTCCCACTCCTCTAGTGTGTGTGAATGCCAAGAGGAGGAAATCAGTCATGGAGCTGCCATTGAACATTTGGTCCCTCTGGGCATGTGAACCTGTCCAAGGAGGAAAAGGCAGTGGCAAGTTAGGGGAGACTTCTCTGAGTAAAACTACTTTATTTCTCATAGAATTTCCCCCCACCCCCTGCCCCAAACTGCCTGACCCCTTTCAGGAAGACCTTTGGCAGGTCCCATCCATGAGCTGGAAGGTGCTGGCTGAGGGTGCCCAGGGAGCTGGGAGCTCTGCTGGGGGCTCTGCAGGAGTCAGTCCTGCCCTCCAGCAATAGGCAAATAGGAAACAGGAGAGATCCCAGATTAAAACCACTCAGGGCATCAAAGAGCTTTGCAGCATTGTTGCTCCCAGCTCACCTGACTGCAGAGCAGAGCTGGGGGGGTTTGTTGGGTTTGTTCTGTTCTAGTTGCCCCACCACACCTGAGGAGTGTTTTTAAGGCAGAAATTGTTGGCATTTCTGCTGCACTCCACATGAAACATTGCGGGTGCTGAGAGGCAAAGGGACTGTCCCTTAGTGCCGAGCGAGGACGGCCAGTCTGCCCACCAGTCCTGGTCTCAGCTGCCCGGTGCTGGCAGCTCCTTCAGCTGGAGGACGATTGCACTCAGATGTGTCCCTGGGGGTGATGTGGAGCTGTGAGCAGCCCTGTATCACACAGCACCCTCCTGGCAGCAGAAGGACCCTGCCCTGCCCTGCCAGGGGTCACTCCCACAGCTTCCCCCACGCCCCCTAATTACCTGGTAGGCCAACCCGGGAAGAGGCGTTGGGTATGGGTTGTCACTTCCTTTCCACCTCAGTAACTGAGGGGACAGGGGCAGGCACAGGGCTTGGCCGGGTCAATCCCAGAAGCTGAAAGGCCAGCAGCAGGCACGCGGCTTGGGAGATCATGGTGAGGTCACTTCTGTCCAGTGGGCTGATAGGCCACAAGGAGGCTGGTGGGTTGGGATGTTATTATGTTATCAATTGTGTCTGAGGAGCTCATTGGCCAGCAGGAGGCACATGGCCGTGAAGGGGAGTGTGAGGCCCCCTTAGTCTCCAACCTCCTTGAGTGATTGTCCATCAGCAGGCACAGGGCTGGGGTGTTGGCTCTGACATTCCCTTCTGCTGAGAACCTGAGAGCCAGCAGCAGGCACGTGACTTGGTGGCTGTTTTGTACCTGGAGGTTCTGGTTTGTTACGTCCCCACTAAGAAAGGCACGCAGACACTGTGAGGTTGTGTTTAAAATGCCATTTGTTAGAGAAACACCATAAACAAAGAGCAGATCATGGAGGCAATATTAGGTTCCTTCAGATGCCAGAGCCTTTGACAGTGGGGCAGAAAGTTGTGCAGCTTCCATCTGTGGAATCTGCCCCTGTGATCTCTTTCCGTGTTTTCTAACAGGGAAACAAACTCTAGTCGTCCTTTCTACTGCCCTAAGAAGTGCTGTTCACATGCAAATTAGTTGCTGCAGTTTTTGGTAAAGGTAAGGACATGCAGTTGGCCTCATCACCAGTACCAGGTGGGAGCTTCCTGCAGATTCCTCTGTTGCAGTCAAGTTTCTCCTGTGACCCAGGGATATGCTCAGCACAACACAGCCTGAAGACCAAGCTGTACGTGGAGCCCAGCACAGCGCAGCACATGCAGGCCAGGGTCTTTTCAGGTTTACTGTTAGGGGGATCACTAACTCCTCCATGTACAATGCTCTTATGGTCAGGATCACCGAACCGCCTGAGGAAGATTAGGAAGAGGATGAGCTCTCCTTTAGAAGCTGGAGGAAGGGACACAAAGGACTTGGTAGTCACTGGGGACTTTGAAGGCCGTGGACCTCTGCTAGAAGGCCTCAGTCAGAGGGAAGGTGGAAGGTCATCCCTGATCTGCCATGGGGGGATGCTCTCCTGGACTTGTTTCTCACAAGAAGCTGGTGGAAGATGTGGAGGGCAGCTTTGGCTGCAGTGGGAGTGAGGTGGGGATGTAGAAACCCTTGAGGGAAGTCAGCAAGACAACTTGTAGCAGGGCTGAGTGGAGAGGAAGGATCACCTCCAGCCACCTGCTGGCAGTGCTCTGCCTAATGCAGGCCAGGGTGCCGTTGTCTGCCTTTGCTGCAAAGGTGCAAAGGCAGGAGAGGAGAAGGCTTTGGGGAGACCTAATGACAGCCTTCCCATATCTTCTGGGAGAGAAGAAAATGGAATGGAATGGAATAGAATAGAATGGAATAGAATGGAATAGAATGGAATAGAATAGAATAGAATAGAATAGAATAGAATAGAATAGAATAGAATAGAATTTTTTCTTAGATAGAAGAAATGGAAAACCAGGGCCTCCCTGGTCTGGAGGAACAGGGACGAATTGGAATGGCCCCAGAGGACATCTGCCAGGATGTGGTTTGGGGCCTCTGTGGAGAGGCTGAGAGACCTGGGGTTCTTTAGCCTGGTGAAGTAGAGGCTCAGGGCTCTCTAGTAGTGGCCGTCAACTACTTGAAGGGTGGTTTCCGAGATGATGGAGCTTTTCTTGGCAGTGCAAAGGGAAGGCAACCCTGGTAGTGGGAAGAGAAGGAAACCTCCACAAAGCACAGCTTGGAATGTTCAGACTGGATGTGAGGAAAAAGAACTCTCACTCAAAGGGTAGCCTTGTGGTGTAAGAGGTCACCCAGAGGGAGTCTGGATCAGCCCATGGCTTTGTGTTTCAAGGAAAAGCCAGTGAGCGTGGAGAGACATGAGTGAAGGTCTAGAAATGCTGGGGTGAGAGCTAGGTGGGAAAGCAAGATGGGTGTCTACAGCCTGAAGGGCAAGAGGTGCAGGCATGGGACAGTGTAGGACAGCCTGCAGCAGAGATGGCTGAGGGCTCTGGCAAGTCTGAAAGGCCCATCAAAAGCGAGGTCTGTGTCCCCTTGGCTAAGGCAGTTGCCTCTGCCACCAAGGCCTACAGGGAGGAACTTTCTTTTGAGGCTCTGGACTTCATTTCTTCCTCCTTGCCCCTTCTTTGGGAGGCCGGGAGGTACCATAGAATTTTCCTACCCTTGGCATGGCTCACCCTCACATCCAACTGCCCCCAAGAAGAGCCCTGAGCCACGCGTGAGGGACAGGGTCTGCCTTCCCAGGGCCTGGGGGTGAGGGCTTGGCCTTTCTGCTTCCTAAAACAAACCAAGGGTTTTCTCAGCATTACAGCCACCTGCACAGTGCCTTTGCCTACCTGCAAGCATGGCCTCCAATGATCTGCTCTAACGAGGCCATGGGGAGGCTTTGTCAGTAATGGTCCTCAGTGGGACCCATTAATACTTCAAGGTACTTTGAGTTTTACTTCTGACTTTGACTTCTTGAGAGGTTTGTTCTTTCTCCTCTCATCATGGGTGCTTCAAGGACTCAGCACCAAATACACCATGGGTCTCATTAAAATACAGAAAGCCTTAAGGAGCTCTTTCTCTTCCTGTAGTTTTCTTTAGGTCTTCCAAGCTTGTACAGCTAATTGGAGTAATTTCAAAGTGTAGTTAAAGAGGAAGGTTTCAAAGTGCACCTAAAAAAAATATTTTTTAATTTAAATTTACTCTTCAGTTTAGAGAAGAAGTGATGGAAACATTCTCCAAGTGATAGTGATCCAGGGTGTCTCCTCAGGAGGTCTGGACAGGTAGGAGAAGCAGTCCCTTGAGGTGTGACTCTGTATGCAGAACTTTGCTCCTCACCTCCCAAACCTCACCATTTCTCTCATTGGCCATCTGGGACTTACATCACTCTTCCTTGCATCAGACTTCTCCACTGATCTCTGCAGCTGGGTGTTACAGCTCCATGGCACCATCTCCCACCTGCTCTCCTCAGAGAACTGGCTGCACACAGGCCACATAAGAATATTTTCTATTTGCAAGCAAAGAAAAGCCAAGCTTGATAAAGTTTCATAAAGAATAAAACACACTCCTCAACCATATGCTAAGTACAAGCTGTCTCTAATGAAGTTGTCTTTCTACAAGGGATAATCTTATGAGAAATGTTTGAGATAGATACAAAAAAGTTAGCTATAACCATAATTAAAGAATTGGCTAAAGAGCCAATGAGACTACTGAAAGACAGGCAAGCTTTTAAGTCCCTGAGTAGGTGAGAGTTATCTGAATGAACAAATGAGAAAATTCGCAAATAATGGAATAGGCCTTTGTCTAGAGAGTCTGCATGTGCAAAGGCGACATCAGAAATGGTCATTGTATGAGGACAGGTGAAATTATATGAAAGATTAGAGAAACTGAATACACCGTATAACAGGCAGAACAGTGGTAATGAAGTTACAGGGCAAGACCAATATTTCTTTGGAATATCCCTTTTGAAAGGTCATTGGATTGGTAGAGGTCTCTTGTGAGTGAGGACAAGCAAGAGTTGCACTCATCTTTGAAAGTGGCCAAAAGTGCAACCCAGGGAACCACAGGCTGCACAAGCTCACTTTGGTGAGCAGTGAGCCATTGCATGAGTGCTCCTGGGTGACACTTCTGGGCACCTGAAAGAGAAGAGCATCGTCATGGACTTACCAAGGGTAAATCATGCCTCGCCAACCGGGTTGCCTTCATGATGAAGTAGCTGCATTTGTGCATGAGGGGACAACAGTTGATGTCGTTGACCTCCGCTTCAGCAAGACTTTTGGCGTGGTCTCCCTCAATATTCTTGTACCCAAGTTAGTCCATTCCAGTCTGGACAGGGAGAGAAACAGATGGGTAACCCACCAGTTGGATGATGAGGCTGAGAGAGCAGGGTGAAGGGGCCATGCTCTACCTGGAGGCCAGGGGACGTACTGGGGTTTGGTGAGGTGGCACAGGGGACTTTCCAGAGCCCTGTGCAGTTTAACACCTGTATCCACTGTCCTCTCAGGAACTTCATGAGATAGACAAAGGACAAAGGCCAGGTCCTGCACCTGCGATAGACTGACAGCCTGCAGTGGCAGAGGGAGCAGCTCTGCAGAAAAGGCCCTGGTGGTGCTGGGGACAGAAGGCAAAACAAAACCCAGTAGTGTGAGCTGGTGACAAAGGTGGCCGGCAGTGTCCTGGAGTGTGTAAAGAGGAGCCCTGCCAAGACAGTGCTTTAGGCTCTAAAGAGAATTGAAACAAAGCCTCTGACTTGGGTACTATCAACTTAATTGCTAAAAGAGAGGGAGGTGGAGGGATCTCAGCATTTCCAGGTTCCTGCTGAAGATTTAAGGCCTCCGAGAAAGGAGCTGAAGAGAACACTTGTGAACTAGCATAGCCTTTAGATCGTTTCACATGTGACGGCTCTGCTCCCCCATCTCATTCCTTGGCACCCAGAAACCTCACCTGCTTTTCCGTCCTCTCCTCCCAAAACCTGACCAAGTGATGGGAGGAAAGGCAGCAGAAAGGCTCTTGGCCTCTGTGAATCAGCCGGGGTCTGGCACCTGGAGGGCGATGGTGTCATTTCATTGGACACCCCATAAAGACTCAAGCTGGGGAGTGCCTCTGCAAGTCCGAACCAACAAGGTCCATGGCCAGGCAAGGCTGTGTCTCTGGCTGTGTCTGGAGACCCGAACACCTACAGCTTAGATCAAGCTGGGGCTGAACCTCAGGCCTGGGCTTCAGTGGTCTCCTGGGCCCATGGACAGAGATGCAGGTGGAGGCCCAAGTGAGGCTGCTCTAGGGCCCTGACAGTGCCTCCATGGGTTCCCACCTGCCAGTGTCCTCAATAGGTCAAGTTCTCATGCCCTGATGTGCAGGATCTGCTCTCTGCTTCTCTCCTTCCCCACATCCCTGGGGATCCAAGAGATCACAATTTCACGGTCACTACAGCCAAGGCAGACACTGGTCCTCACATCCCTGAGCAGCTCTTCCTCCTTTGGCAGTACCAGGTCCAGGTGAACATCAGACTGGGTGGCCCGTTTGGCAGCTGTGCTAAGAACTTTTCCAGAACCTCCACAAGAAACCTCCTGGACTGTTTGCATCCTGCTGTCTCACTTGACCAGTGAACACCAGGGAGACCGAGTCCCCCATAAGAGCCAGGGTCTGGGATCCACAGATTTCCTCAGGTCATTTAAACAAGACTTAGTTCATTCCTCACCCTGACTCTATGTCCTGTAACTCTGTCCTGGGTCTGGCTGGGATGCAGTTAATTCTCTCCATAGCAGACCGTATGGTGATCTGCTTTGGGTTTGTTACTAAACGGCACTGGTAACACACCAGGGTTTTGGCTACTGCTGAGCAGTCCCTGCAGAGCCTGAAGGTTTTCTCTTTCTCACTCTGCCCCCTCTGCAAGTAGGCTGGGGGTACGCAAGAGGTTGGCAGAGGCACAGCTGGGAAAGCTGACCCCAACGGACCAAAGCAATATTCTGTACCAAATGATGTCATGGTCAACAAAAGAACCGCAAGGAAAGACGGAGGAAGGGGGGACATTTGTGGTCATGCCATTTGTCTTCCCAAGTAACTGACACACATGATGCTTTCCTGGCAGTGGCTGAACATCTGCTGGCCGATGGGAAGTGTGAATGAATTCCCCATTTTGCTTTTCCTGCACACACAGCTTTTGCTTCACCTATTAAACCCTCTTTGTCTTGACTCCTGAGTTTTCTCGCTTCTGCACTTCCGATTCTCTCCCCTGTCCCCCTGGGGTTGTAGTGGGAGAGTGAGCAAGTGATTCTGGGTGTTTTGTTGCTGGCCAGACACAAACCAGAAGTAACTCCTACCGCAGTGTCATCTTTTCTGGCCTCTCGTCTGACCCCCACACAAGCTCTCACCTCTCCTGTTCCCTGTGCCGTAGAGGAGCTCCATGGACCTGAACTGCCCTGACGTCACACAAGGCAGCCCCCACTTCTCGTCTTCCCTGTTTGTCTCTCCTCAAAATATTGTATCTCCACCCACCACAAAAGCCGTGGGAGCTGTCCTTCCCCACCTCAGCTCTTGTCCCACTGAAGTCACAGCTCTGTGATGGCACCCACGGCTCCTGCTCTCTGTGGCCCAGGCTGTGGGCTTTGGTGCCCATTTGGGCTGCGGCCCCTCCGATGGGGCACCAGGGCCAAGGGCAGACTTGTCCCATGCAAACCTGGTACCCAGAGATGTGACCCCGTGTGTGGAAAGGCTTTGCTTCCCAGCAGAGGCATGCTGGAGTGGGTGGCAGGTGGCAACAGAATGGTGGATGAGGTTGCCACCCCGAGAGCAAAAGCTGCAGTGCCCAAGGCCAGAGAGAAAGAGGCGAGGGCTGTGCAGCCCCGGCAGGAGAGGGGTTTGCTGTCCCAGGTGACTCTGCAGCACCGTGGGGCCTGTGCCAGAGGTGGGGCTGATCTCCACGAAGGACAAGGTGCTGCTGAGAATGTCCCTGGGGAAGGACAGCCTGTGATCCAGCCACACCTGCACATCATGCTGGGGGCTGAGCGGTGTGCTGGTTTTGGCTGGGATAGAGTTAATTTTCTCCACAGTAGCCAGTATGGGGCTGTGGTTTGGATTTGTGCTGAAGACAGTGTTGATAACCCAGGGCTGTTTTCGTTCTGCTGAGCAGGGCTTACACAGGGTCAAGGCCTTTTCTGCTCCTCACCCCACCCCACCAGCGAGCAGGCTGGGGGTGCACAAGGAATTGGGAGGGGACACAGCTGGGACTGCTGACCCCAACTGACCAAAGGGATGTTCCATACTATATGACGTCATGTTCAGCAATTAAAAGGTGGGGGAAGAAGGAAGGGGGGGACATTCGGAGTAGTGGCGTTTCTCTTGCCAAGTCACTGTTATGCGTGATGGAGCCCTGCTTTCCTGGAGATGGCTGAACACCTGCCTGCCGATGGGAAGGAGTGAATGGAACTGAATGGGAAGGTCAGCTTCCCATCTGCCCCAGGGATGCTGCTGGCCCCAAGGCCACGAGGAAATGGAGGCTACTCACTCGCTGCCTCTCCTGAATTCATATTGCAGGTGATGCCCAGCCCTCACTGAATTTGCCCCCTCCTCTGCTCCCACCAGCCCCACTCCCCACGACAGCACGACAGTCCTGGCCCTGGGCCTCCTCCGGCACCTCCTGCATCTCTCCAGTCTCCCCTCCCTCTGCCTGCTGGGTCCCCACTCACTCCCATGGCACTGCAGAGTCCTTGTCCAGGGATACGTCGATTTGGTGCTTTCCTTTTGGGGGACTTCACCTTGGAGGGTGTTTCACCTTCTGAGTCTCCATTCATTCCAAGCCCAGGGCACGGGGTGAGTCCCCATCCTCTCCTCTCCTCACCCCTCCAAATTCATTTCCAGAGACTCTGGTATGTGCCATCAGTCTTGTCATCCATGAAGGAACATGAGAAGATAATGGGAGCTCATGGACCATCTCCCCTGCCATTGGACACCAAGAGGAGAGCTCTTAAATCCAGACCGTTTGGTCCAGTGGAACCCAATGGTACCGTGAGTTTAACCCCAAAAGACTGAGAAAAAGAAGGAGAACAGACTTTTTAAAATATCAATTCCTTGGACATTTATTTGGAAGCAAATTTGGAGGAAGAGCCCAGCCTTCAGGCACTGCACCTGGGAGATCCCCTTTTATTGAAGAGCTGCTATCGGGCATGCCACATAGGACACAGTGTTGGACAAGCGTAACAGATTCAAGCCTCAAGACAAGTAGTACTAAGTCAGAAAATATATATAAGCAGGATTATCACAAGAGAAAAAATCAGATTCATGGCCTCAGATAAACTCTGGGGACTGTGCAGAGAAGGGGAGGCAGGTTATTGTCGGTGAAACAGCGTCCACTGTGCCAGTTTCCTTAGGGCATCCTTGAGCTCCTGGTTCCTCATGCTGTAGATGAGGGGGTTCACTGCTGGAGGCACCACTGCGTACAGCACTGCCACCACCAGATCCAGGGATGGGGAGGAGATGGAGGGGGGCTTTAGGTATGCAAATATGCCAGTGCTGACAAAGAGGGAGACCACAGCCAGGTGAGGGAGGCACGTGGAAAAGGCTTTGTGCCGTCCCTGCTCAGAGGGGATCCTCAGCACGGCCCTGAAGATCTCCACATAGGACACCACAATGAAAACAAAGCACCCAAATAGTAAACAGACACTAACCGCAATAAGCCCAATCTCGCTGAGGTAGGAGTGTGAGCAGGAGAGCTTGAGGATCTGGGGGATTTCACAGAAGAACTGGTCCACAGCATTGCCGTGGCAGAGGGGTAGTGACAATGTATTGGCCGTGTGCAGGAGAGCAGTGAGAAACCCACTGGCCCAGGCACCTGCTGCCATGTGGACACAAGCTCTGCTGCCCAGGAGGGTCCCGTAGTGCAGGGGGTTGCAGATGGCAACGTAGCGGTCGTAGGCCATGACAGTGAGGAGAAAATACTCTGCTGAAATGAAAAAGACAAACAGAAAGAGCTGTGCAGCACATCCTGCGTAGGAGATGTCCCTGGTGTCCCAGAGGGAATTGGCCATGGCTTTGGGAACAGTGGTGGAGATGGAGCCCAGGTCGAGGAGGGAGAGGTTGAGGAGGAAGAAGTACATGGGGGTGTGCAGGCGGTGGTCGCAGGCTATGGCGGTGATGATGAGGCCGTTGCCCAGGAGGGCAGCCAGGTAGATGCCCAGGAAGAGCCAGAAGTGCAAGAGCTGCAGCTCCTGCGTGTCTGCGAAGGCCAGGAGGAGGAACTGGGTGATGGAGCTGCTGTTGGACATTTGCTGTTTCTTGGCATAGGGGTACTGTTCAAAACTGGAAAAGACAAGGAAAAAGTATGACAGACTTCTCCAAGCAAAGCCACTCCTTTTTTCATAGAAATCCACCCCCCCTAAAATTGAAATGCATTTCCTTCTCTGTTTTGTGCTGGCTGAGTGTGCTGTGAGGAGCAGGACCTCTGTCCACAGCCAAGGAGCCAGCTTTTCTCTGCTGCAGTGGGTACCTGGCAGCTGGTTTGTGACAGCTCCGATGTTTCCAAGGGATGTCAGATGTCATCCGCCCTTAATGGAAAAGATCAGTATCTGCACTCATGACTCTCAAGAGCGTGGGCTGCAGAAGAGAGGCTTAGCGTGTCCTTATAAGAATTTTGTCTCTGTTTTTTATTGTCCACCATCACATCTGGTGAGTGTTCTTTTTAGGGGTAGAAATGCTCATTTCTATGACTGAAAATGTGAAGAGTCTTGAGACAGGACAGGCAAAAGGGCTCAGCTCTCTGTGGCTTAGTGCAGTCAGGTGAGCTGCAGTGTCCATCAGTCTGTTACCCAGCTGCCCTGCTCTTTCCCTTGTGCTGCCTCAAAGATGACTTCACACACAAATTACTCATTAAAAGAAACCAAATCAAACCACTGGACTCTGATGAAAGCAGGGGAGCACTGTTGCAGAGGGCAGATCTGCACACTCTTCTCTTTCCCACCCCAGAGGTGGAGTTGTGATGGAGAAGGACATCGTCCCTCACAAGAGAAGCAAAGGACTCTGAGCGGAGAGTACTGACCTCCAAGGGAAAGCTCAGCCCTCCCTGGGATCCTACAGGAGAGCTGTGCCTTTCTGGAGGGCAGCTCGCAAGCCCAGCAGGACAGGCAAAGCGGAGGGTCAGGGGTCCTGAAGAAGGGATGTCCTAAAGGGAGAGTCAGCTCATTGCCCAGCAGACAATGCCCAGAAGACTTCCACAGTGAAGGACCGAATGAGAGCTGCCTTAACGGAGCCTACCCCGGTGCTTGTTTGCAGCTTCCTCCCACCCCCTGCCCGGGTCTCTGCTGCCTGGAGCTGTCCCTGCCGAGAGCGGGTTCCCTGTCCCCACCTCTCCTCCCTGTCGGTGCTCACAGACCCCATCCCACCCGCTGTGTGCTCAGCTCTGCCCTGCAGACCCCTCCCAGCAGCCGGGCACTGCGCAATGTCTTCTCTGTCCATGCAGGCTCTGATGGGATCATCAGACCAACCCTGATGAGGCTGGAGAAGTTGTACTGATGCTGTCTGTAAGCCACGGTGTGTTGATTTCTCATACTCCCTGCTTTATTCACCTCCAAGAGTAACAGATTTGGAAATCCAGTGCCTCCTCTTGACATGAGACATTAATTTCTATGTCCCATTGCCCACCCAGGCAACCCAGAGTACAAGATAGAAAGAACAGGACACTTGATTTACAGGTAGCCCCTGCCTTGCTGTGCTTCTTCAAAAGTCTTCTGGGAAAGCCCTGTAGTGATCTGAAGATGTGAGCAGCCCTGACCCAGGCAGCACCCTCTTGACAGCAGAAGGACCCTGCCCTGCTGGGGCTCGCTCCTTCCACCCACAGCTTCTCCCCACAGCGCCGTGGGGAGCTCCCTGGGCAGGCTGAGTGCTGAGCCTGGCAGGCGGCAGAGTCCCTGCCCCAGCACACAGCCCCTGGGGTGCAGGGACCCTGCTCGCAAGGACAGCCCTGGGCACCCCTGCCTGCACACCCCTGCAGTCCCCCCCAGCAGAAGGCAGCCCTCATGCCCTGTCCCTCTGACCGTGCAGCAGGGAAGCCCTGCTCTGCACCATGTCCTCCTCCTCCACACCAGAGAAGGTGGGAGAGACCTCCGGAAATGTCCCACAGGCTGTGGCATGTGCCAGCTTTTGGAGATCTCTCAAGGCACCGCAGCTTCTTTGCCCTGCACCCGGAGACTTACCTTGTCAAGGGCTGTGAAGGTTTCTCCTCCCGTTCATTCTCAGCATCCTCCCAGCCCAGACTGCCTCTAACCTCTCTCTGCCTCGCTCCTCTCCCCTCGGTGCCTGCAGGCAGTGCCCCCAGCCCTGCTCCTGGGCAGAGCTGTCTCTCTGCAGCGCTGCCCGCTTGCCAGGAGCTCCCTCCATCCCAGGAGCCCAGCCCAGCTCAGCAGCAGAGGACCAGCCCAAGGCACCACTTGCTCTGCCCCCTCGGGGCTCCCTCCACGTGTCCCTGCGCCTCCAGGGAACCTGCTGGGAACAGCCTGAAGCCATCACTGATGGTCCCTCCCTCAGCTGCGGAGAGACACTTCTTTCCAGCAGGGGCATTTCTCCCATCTGAAGAAGAGTCAGCTCCAGGAATCACCTTTTCATTGGCCCATCTGTAGACAGGACACCCGGACAGGGACAGGGAAGGACCTCATTTAGCAGTGCCCAGGGAAGGGATTCAGCCCCCATTCCATGGTTGTGGCCCTGGGGCTAGAAGTGGGCTCAGCTGCCCCCCACGCACAGCACAAGCCCACAGGAGGTGGGATTCCTCTGGCCTCAGCTCAGGTGTGCACACAGCAGACACCTGCATGTCAGCTCCTTCTCTCAGCTCCCTGCTAATTAATGGAGATGGAGGCCAGGGCTGACGTGGTCACATGCAAAGACCTGGGGACATCTGCAGTGCCAGAGGTGGTCCAAGATACCTGGAGCTAGCTGCAAGCTCTAGTGGAGCAATGCTGAGAGACAGGGCAGCATCTGGGGGCATCTTCTTGGAGGCTGGAGGTGAATCTCTTTGGCCAGTGGAAATGGCATCAGATGCCCACATTTAGGATGATGGAGCCTGTCTCTCTTCTTTATGTTCTGGGCAGCCTACGCAGGGATTCATCTGATGGAGTCATGTACCACAGGGAGAGCTCAGTTCCTCTCTGTCTTTTCCATCCGCCAGGTTGACTAGATCTCCATTGACTCTAATGGCGGTGGTGTCCTGAACATTCTCGCATTGCCCAATCAACTTCAGGGCAGTTATTCCATGTAAGGCCAGTTACAGGCCTGTAATGGTAGGTGAGGTGCCAAGGCTCTCACACACAGCGACATGCAGTTGGCAGGGACAGCGATGGTCCTACACAGGAAAGCCATCCCCATGCAGAGCGAGGGTGTGACAGACACCCAGGCAGCATTGCGACAGATCCAGTGCCTTTGGGCCAGAAACTGATTGCCACCCCTGCAGCGTGGCAAGGTCCGTCCCTTCTCTCTCCAGTAGAGGTAGGGCACTCCATGAATGGGAAGCCCATCACACCAGGGCCACCACGCGTGTGCCTACACCTTCAGACTTCTGTTTTTTCTCTCCTCCAACCCCCACTCACCCCCTGGAGAACACAGTCAAGGACCAGATCAACAGTTGTCACAGTGGCTGGTCAGGAGCACCTTGTCATTCCTGGAGGTCAGCTTCACCTCCATCAAAGGCCCTCGGGGACAGCAGAGACCCCACCGACAACAAACCCATGTCTTGCCAGGGCTGCCCTTCCCATCCCTGGTCCTCTCTGCCCTTGGGGACAGCAGGGTTTGCTCACTCTCTTGGCACCCAGGTTCAGCTTTCTGTTTCCACCTGCTCTCCACCCCGGCATGTCTCTGCTGTGAAGCAAAGCCTTTGCACACACGGGGGCTTGGACACTTGGTCCCAGGTTTGCCTAAGACAAGTGAGAGCTTGGCGTGGGGCTGCACCTGCAGTGCTACAGCCCAAATGTGCACTGATGGCCTCAGCCAGGGGCACAGCCAGGACGAGCTGGAGCCTGTGCTTTTTGACATGCATGGAGGAAGTGCCATGGCATGGTGGGACAAGTGACACAGCTTGGGGTGCTGCAATGGCTGGGTAGAGGCTTTTCAGGCGAGACAGGCTGGAAGGCTCAGGAGTGGGATTCCCTCAAAGAGAAGAAGTTGTTTGGATGTCTGGAGGTCCTTTATGTGTCCAGTGAGATGTTGGGTGAGCCCTTGTGAGTGTGGGTCAGAGGAGAGGCCAGTAAAGGTGACATCGTGGTTGGAGATAAGGAACCCACAGTCAGGGTGGGGAAGTTAGCATAGTCTTTTCTAAGCACCCCAAGGAAGTCTCTGGCTGCAGAAGCCTGGGTCTCATGGGCAATTGTAATGGCCTTGGCATCTTCTGGAAGGGGAACACAGCAGGATGCAAACAGTCCAGGCGGTTTATGTCTGGGGAACCACTTCTCAGCACAGCTGCCAGATGGGCCAACAAGGGCAATCCAAACGCGGATTTGAGACTCACAAGCAGTACAGAGCTGGTCAGGGATGTGAAGGTCGATGTAAGCCTTGGCTGTTGTGACCCTGAAATAGTGGGGTCCCAGCTCCCGAGGGGCGTGCGGAAGGAGAGTTAAAGACTGCACATGGTGGACATGGAGGAGAAGACTTTGGCCTGTTCCGGGGAGTTTTCGTGGGGATCCAATGGTCAGCAGCACCGAAGGGCAGCAGAGCTCAGTGCAGCTGGTCTTCAAGGACAGCATCCTCCAAGCTCGGCAATGGTCCATATCAAAACTCAGTTGAAACTTGAATGGGATTTCAAGGGCACCACGATGAGCTGTGACTACTTCAGGGACAGGTCAAGAAGAATATGTGTGGCCACTGCTCCACTGAGTAAAGCAGGTGTGGATGGAGCTGAGATACTCGATGTCCTCTGTGCCTCAGTCTTCACCAGCAAGGTCTCCCAGGCCTCTGTACCTCGAGGCAGGACTCTGGAGGGGAACAGTCAGGGCTGGATAGGAATCAAGTCCTGGCTTGCTTGAGCAACCTCAAATGTTACCAGTCCATGAGAATGGAGGGGCTGCATCCAAGGGTGCTGAGAGAGCAAGATGATGTCAGAGTGAGGCCAGTCTCCATCATCTTTGACAGGTCATGGAGACTGGGGGGACTCCCTGACGACTGGCAAAAGCAAAAGTTGCATGCCTGTTTCAAAGAGTCCCAGAGGATGAACAGGGGAGGGAAAGGCTGGTTAGCTTCACTTTGGATGAATAACATGTCCCAGAGGTTGTTCTGGATTGCATTTCTGGGGTGGACGAGCCCCTCCAAGTGACACAGCTTCAGGACTCCCTGGATGTCTTGCAGCTCTGCAGAATAATTTCTTCATTCAAAGCGTTGGGAGGAAATGTATTTTTGGAAATGGCTGTAGAAATCTATATTTCCATAGAGGGAGAGAAAGGGTCGTCGTCTTGCTTGTCCATGGCCATGGCCATGGCCTATGACAAAAATCAGGAGAATTTATAGACCAACCTCAAAGTTCTGAAAATGAAGACTTCTCAACAGTCATTACACAGACCTCTTCTCTGGACATGTTTCAACTTTTGCCTAACATCTTCTTTCAGGGATTGATGCAGCTGCCAGCACAGAGGTGGCCACTGCCTCCAAGATACATGGGGGTAGCTGAAGCCCTTCCGTGGGACAGGGAAATGTGACCCAGGACCTACAGGAACCTTTCTGAAGCAGGAGCTGGTGGCCAGGCAGAGAAGGCCAAGGCACCTCCGTTGAGACACCTCATTTCTCTCTCTTGACTAGAAAGGGACCTCTCAGCAATTGCACTCGAGGTGTCCAACATTAGAGATCACTCTCATCCCTCTCTTCACCTGCAGTGAAGTCATATGTAATTTACCTGCAGGCAATGAAAACTGAGTGGGTCTAGATGCTGCAGAGTCTACTTGAAGATGCTCCTGTAAGCATTACAGGTTCAGATTTATGCCGATTTCCATGTTCAGAACACAGCTTTTCATTCGCTTTGTCTCTTTGCTTCTCCCTGTGGCTCGAGGGAGTTTGTGACTCCAGTGTGTGACTGACGGGGTGCAAAGAGCAAATATGGGCAGAGTCAGGGGCAGGGAGTGCTTTGAGGTGTCTTGGGATGTGTGCTGGAGACAATAATGTGTTTTCCACTGGTGTATGGTCATCCACAGTGGGAAGTGGACTTTGGTGGAGGTAACATGGACTTGATATACAGCTGAGGAATGTCTTTTGGGTTTTTAATGAGCTGTGCTTGACTTTGGTTCTGCTTGTTGGCAATTAAGAAACATCTTCCTGTGCCCAGTACCCTAGGAATGGGGATTCTTCCCTCATGGGTGTCTCAGGTCTTTTCTGGGGGCAGTGAGATGCTAGGGTTTGCGGTGCTGAGTGCAGGTCAGCGGTAGTGCACAGCCAGAGGCAGTGATTCTCTTCCTCTGCTCAGCACAAGTTAGACCACATCCAGAACACTTGACCAGGTTTTGGTGCCCCACAATGCCAGAGAGACATTGGCCAAGTGGAGCCAGTTCAGTGGAAGGCCAGCAAGATGGTCAGGGCTAGAGCACTTGCCCTGTTAGGAGGGGCTGAGGGAGCTGCGCTTGTTCCGACTGGAGAATGGAGGGCTTTCGGGGGAGGGGGTAACAGCCTTGCACTGCCTACGGTGCGCTTCCCAAGAAGACACTGTAGTGCAAGACGCAAGGGCAAGAGGCAATGGGCCTCCTTGTTCCTGGGGAAGAAGAGAGGGTCAGGCTTGATACAGGAAGAAACTTTTGACACATGAGGACAGTCGGATATGGGAAGACATTTTCCAGAGAGTGTGCGCTGCCTCCATCCCTGGAAGTTTCAAAGACCCACAGGGATAAAGCCCTGAGCAATCTGGTGTGACCTTGCTTTGAGTAAAAATGTAGGCATCTTACAAGGTCACTTCCAGGCTGAATGAAACTTTCGTTCCTTCCCCTTCATGTCATCAACATTAGGGAAATCACTCGGGTTCCCTCTGATGTGGAAATAATTCACATTGGGTGCAGGGCTGCATCACAGGAACCCCACACAGCCCTGATGACATCCTTTTCCTCACCTTTCATTTCCTGCTTCCCTTTTCCCCACTCTACAGTTCTTCACTATTTTCCCCCTCACACCCTCCCAAAACAGGAGCCTCCCCTGTTGTCCTGGCTCTGGCTGGGCTGGAGTTAATTTTCTCCATAGCAGCCGTGTGGTGCTGTGCTGTGGATTTAGGACCAAACCAGTGTTGATAACACAGCGGTGTTGTAGCTATTGGTGAGCAGAGCTTACACAGCATCAAGGCTTTCTCTGTTTCTCACACCGCTCCACCAGCGAGTAGGCTGGGGGGTGCAGAAGAAATTGGGAGGGGCTACAAGCAGGAGAGCTGACCCCAGCTGAGCAAAGGGTCATTCTGTACCATATGATGTCATGCTCAGCAATAAAAAACTCAGGGAAAGGAAGAGGAAGGGGGAATATTTGAGTTTATGGCATTTGTCTTCCCAAGTAACCGTTACGCATGATAAAGCCCTGCTTTCCTGGGAATGGCTGAACATCTGCCTGCAAGTAGTGGGAAGGAGTGAATTCATTCCTCATTTGCTTTGCCTGCCTGTGCAGCTTTGCTTTACTTGTGAAAATGTCTTTCTCTCAACCAATGAGTTTTTTCCCTTTTGCCCTTCTCATTCTCTCCCCGATCTTGCTGTTGGGGGCAGTGAGCAAGGACGGGGCAGGGACTGAGGTGCTGGCTGGGGTTTACCTACCACACCAGTTAATCCTTTCCCCATTGGCCATGCTTTTCTTATGTTGTACCCTCCTTTGGTGTTTCTGAGATGGTTGCTGGGGTGTTTTCTACCTTGGGCAGCAAATCCATGAAATAAGTGCCCCCTTTCATTACCTGTAGCATTGTGCAATTGCTCGCGTTGCTGTCTTGATAGAGGACCAGGCATCTGCCCACGTACTGAAACATCTTAGCCTGGGCCTTTCAGTGTTGCCCAAGGAGAAGGGATTCAGCTGAGTCCGAGGGCGAGAATTCAATCACTGGCACGCAAGAACTTCACCTTTATCAATTTCCTGTCTTCCCAAAGCCTGAACAAGGGATGGCAAAAAAGGATGAAATGAGAGGGGGTCATCACAGGTCTGTCAGTCCATACACAGCTGAGTTTTGTCCTAATAGGTCAGGTTTAATTCAGGTTAATTTTGCTAGCAAGCGTGATTTTTGGAAAGTGTTCAGATATTGTGTGCTTCTCTTTTTGAGGGCTAAAGACTGTCTAGAAAGCATCACCAAAGATATATAGCCATACTGTAGCCATCTGTGGAGAACAGGTGAATTTGACTCATGAAGATTATGAATTAAGGAGTGCAACACCTCCAAATAAGGTGAGGGAACTGAGGAGGGGACACAGGGAGACACTGGCCTCTGTCTCCTCATGCCCCCAGCACCTCAAGGAGATAAAATCTGGGGTGAAAATAACCCATCATTTCTGTTGTAGTATGCCATAGTGGTATGATACCGTAGCTGTATGATGTCATAGTTGTACTGCAGCAGAAGCCACCCAAAAGAATGGGGGATGAACCTCCTAAGGAACGGGACAAGCGCAGTGGCGATCCAGCCTGATCTGGTTTCAGCGCCCAACAGTCCAACACAAGCATCTTGCCTGTCCTGATTGACCATCACAACCCCTGGAGCCCAAGTCGAGGACTGAATGAACTGAATGGACATTTGAGTGGGCATGGCCATCACCTGGTTTTTTACTGATCTACTCATCCACCCATCCCAACAGCAATGTCCTAACGTGGAGACAAGGATATGGTGGGGAATGGTGTTGAAAGCCCTCAAGAACTCCAGGTAAATGAAACCCACCACTCCTCCCGTACCAGGAAATGCAGTCCTTCCATCTCAGAAAGCAATGAGGATGGTCAGGCATGATCTGCCCTGGGTTCATCCAGTCACCTTCTCTTTCGGACTCACAGAAATGGAATCCAAAAGACATGCTCTCTGACACACTCCTCACCAAAGTGAGGCTGAACAGCCTCTGGTCCCCAGCTCGTCTTCTGCGCCTTGTGGAAAGATGCACACAGCATACTTATTCCAGGTTGTTGGGAAGTTTCCCTGATCTCCATGAACTTGCAAAGACAATACAGAGTGACCTGGCTGTGACATCAGCTGGCTCTCTCAGCACCCTTGGATGCAGCCCCACCAGTTCTGTGGACTGTTAACATCTGAGCTTGCTCCAGTAACCCCTGACTTGATCCACAGCCACTGCTGGTTTTTCTCCTCCAGAGTCCTGCTTCAAGACACAAAGGCCACAAAGAGGACAAAGAGTGCCTCCCTCCACTCTCTTACAGCTGCTGCACTCTGGTTTTTATCCTTTCTTCAGTGGTATCACAGAGGTGCCACCAGAATTGCTTATTGGCTCAGCTTTGGGCAGTGGCTGGTCCATTTTGGAGCCAGCTGAAATTGGATTTATCCAACATGGAGTCAGCTCTTGAGCGCTTCTCACCTAAGCCCCCCTGCAGCCACCCTCACCACTGCCAAAACCTTCCCATGTAAACTCAATGCACAGGGTCGTTAAAGTCCCCAGTAAGACGTGAGGTCATTGGACCCAACACTTCCTCAGGCTGGTTAAATAAGACTTCGTCCCCTTCCTCTCCCTGCTTATAGGTTCTTTCTGTCAGAGCAGAGATGTGCTGGACCTCAGCCGCGGCACCAGGGCCGAGCTCAGATGTGTAACCAAGAAAGCTGGTACCAAGCGCCCAAGCTCCCACGCAAGCAGAAGCTTTGCTTCAGAGCATGCTGGGGTGGCTGCCAGATGGCAACGTAAAGAGGAAATGAGGTGTCCCTAGGGAGAGCAAACCCTGCTGTCCTCAGGAGCAGAGAGAAGCAGGGCTGGACTGTGCAGCCCTGGCAGGAGAGGGCTTTGCTGCCTGTGGTGTCTCTGCAGCCCCGGAGGGCCTGTGCTGGAGGTGAAGCTGATCTCCAGGAAGGACAAGGTGCTGTTGAAAGGTGTCCTTGGCTGGACAGGAACACTGTGAAAATCACTGGTCTGTTCCTTGGTTGCCTCATCAAAGGGATGACTAAAGGATTGAGAGAAGCACTGCCTTTACTGGGTAGATATGGTACAGGACTCGCTTCACTGCAGTTCCGTGAACGAAAGCACTGAACGTGTCTGGTTCTGCTGGGGTCGGTTACATGCTCTGAATGGGGACGGTCTTCCTGCAGGTCTTGTGCTGTCCCTGCTGGCTGCACGCGCTTGTGCTGGAGAGCCCTGGCATCTCAGGTAGCACCACAGGATGTAGGTAACCTTTAAATTGAGCAGCTGCCCTGAAGTAGGTTAGGCATTGTGGGGGTGTCGAGGAGAAACCTGCCATAACTGTCAATGGAGATGTGGTAAACACAGCTGATGGAGAAGAGAGCGAGACTTAGCTCTCCAATGGCAATGACCTCATCTGCGCAGAGGAATACCTCTATAGGCTGCCCTGGACAGAACGACCAGGTTTCATTGTCCTAAATGTCAGCATCTGCTGTCACTTCAGCTGGCCAAAGGAATGCCCCACCCGCTTCCAAAATGATGACCCCAGGCACTGCCCTGTCCCTCTGAATTGCTCCATCCGAGCTTACAGCGACCTGCATGTGTCTTGGACCACCTCTGGCACCTCAGATGTCACCTGTGGTTTGCATGGGCAGAGGAGGTACAGGAGATTCCTCCCTTTCCCTGGCTGGGTGTCCTGTCTCATAGTAGGACAAGGAGAGGTGATTCTTCGACCTAACTCTGTCTCTGATAGGTGAAATGCCCCTGCTGGAAAGAAGTGTCCCTGCCCAGTGGAGGGAGGAAACATCAGTGATGACTTCAGCTTGTTCCACAGTCAGTTCCCCAGGGACATCCCTGAGGGAGCCCCGAGGGGGCAGAGCAAGTGGTGCCTTGGGCTGGTCCTCTGCTGCTGAGCTGGGCTGGGCTCCTGGGATGGAGGGAGCTCATGGCAAGCGGGCAGCACTGCAGAGAGACAGCTCTGCCCAGGAGCAGCTGCTCTGCAAAGCGCAGCAGGGCTGGGGGCACTGCCTGCAGGCACCGAGGGGAGAGGAGCGAGGCAGAGAGAGGTTAGAGGCAGTCAGGGCTGGGAGGGTGCTGAGAATGAACGGGAGGAGAAACCTTCACAGCCCTTGACACGGTAAGTCTCCGGGTGCAGGGCAAAGAAGCTGCAGTGCCTGGAGAGGTCTCCAAAAGCTGGCACATGCCACAGCCTATGGGACATTTTTGGAGGTCTCTCCCACCTTCTCTGATGTGGAGGAGGAGAACATGGTGCAGAGTAGAGCTTCCCTGCTGCACCGTAAGAGGGACAGGGCATGAGGGCTGCCTTCTGCTGGGGGGGACTGCAGGGGTGTGCAGGCAGGGGTGCCCAGGGCTGTCCTTGCGAGCAGGGTCCCTGCACCCCAGGGGCTGTGTGCTGGGGCAGGGACTCTGCCGCCTGCCAGGCTCAGCACTCAGCCTGCCCGGGGAGCTCCCCACGGCGCTGTGGGGAGAAGCTGTGGGTGGAAGGAGCGAGCCCCAGCAGGGCAGGGTCCTTCTGCTGTCCAGAGGGTGCTGCCTGGGTCAGGTTTGCTCACAGCTCCAGCTCAGCCCCGGGCATTTCTGAGGGGACTTTTCAAGATGGAGTTCCCTGAAAGGGAGGGTGTCTGTCTTTGAGGTTTCTCCTCTTGGTTGGCTGGGTGGGCAGTGGGACATTTCCAAGGGCACTTTTCAATTGGAAGGTCAAAGGAGGGATGACTGTTTGGATAAGGAGCTTTCCTGAGTCTGTGTGTTCAGTTTCTGGCTCTGGGGGCTACAGATAGCACCAGCATCCCCTTTCCAGTCTCATCGGGGTTGCGGGACCTGCTCTTTACCCCCTGCGCACACGGAGAGGCTGCAGGGCAGCGCTGGGCACCCAGGGGCTGAGATGGGGTCTGTGAGCACTGGCAGGGAAGAGCCGTGGGGCCAGAGCAAGAGCTCCTGGCAGGGACAGCTCCAGGCAGGAGAGATGGGCAGCAAAGGAAGGACCTGCCCATGGAAGCCCTGTTGCAGGGGAGATGTGGGCACCTCCCGGCCACCCCTGCAGTGCAGATGCCTTCCCTCAGCAACCCCCTTCATCTCTGCCACCCAGCACAGCCCTCGGCCCTCCCGGCCATGGGGTCTAGGCTGGGAGTCACCTCTCTGTCCAGCAGACCAGCAGAAGAGGCCAAGGGCATCCCTCCTGCCACGTCCCCAGTTCCCACTGACCAGCAATGGGGCTAAGGGCAACTGTCCTGCATTATCACTGCCTGGGAGGTGGCTGCAGAGCTGGGTGAGGGGAACGCTGTCCTGAGTGCCCGGCTGCCTCGGCCCTTGCCTCGTTCAGCCAGACCCTCACTGTCTTTTTCCTTCTTTCTCCCTGTGCCTGTTTTAACGTTATCTTGTTCTGGCTGCCAGACTGCCTGGGGATGGGAATTTCAGCTGCAGAGTCACACCCTGATCTTGTTCGTCCATTCGTGCGGGCATGTCGATGGGAACAAGTGTCCCAGCTTTCCTCTAACCCGAGGGGCTGTGGGCAACGCAGCCTGTGGGGCTGGGGAGTGAGTCAATTGTCTCTTCCTGAGCTGCCAACATTCGGACACTTGGCTATCTCCTTGGGGTGTCCTTCCAAGCTGTGAGCTGCCTGCCAGCATGCAAAGCTGTCCCATAGCACCCTTGTGTTCTCTGAAAGCCCCACGGAGAAACGCAGAGACTCTCTGGCTGAGGAGATGCTGTGGGGTTGGTGAAATGAGCCACGAGTGTCCTGGGCTAGAAGTGGGGTGCTGAGACCTTGAGGAAGGGTGAGACATTTCGTGCTCTGCACTGGATCCCTCTGCTCTCAGCAGTGTCTGGCTGCATAACAGAACATAAGAATGTGATCGCCCTCCATCTCAGGAAGGTGCAAGCCCAAGGCAGCTGGGAACAAGACCGGGGGACAGACCAGCTCCCCTCACTGCGCTCTGAGCCACAGGCAATGCCCTTCCCTCACAGGACTCACTCTGTTCTCCTGGAGTGCAGCAGAAATGCTGAGGGTTCCTGACATCCCAGAACACTCCCCAGGGGAGATGGGGGGAGCTGTCAAAACCCCCAAGCCTCTCTAAGTGCCTTCTGCCACCTCAGTTCCTCAGCACGGGGAGTGCAGGTGCTGACAGGCCCTTCTGCGTTAGGAGCGGTTCCATCTGACCAAGTCAAACGCCAGCACTGGCCCCTGCCCCCACCCTTCCCAGGAACCCACTGCTGCAGAGCAGGGCTGACTCCTCGGCAGCCAGCGGGCAGAGGCCCTGCTCCTCACGCCACATTCAGCCAGCACCCACCAGAGCTCCAGCCCCGCAGCTGAGGAAGGATTCCTGGAAAATGCAAAGGGTGGTGTGCAGCAGGGGCAGGGGCTGTGGGAAATGGCTTGGATTTTGCTCAGAGAAGTCTCCCCTAACTTCTCACTGCCTTTTCCTCCTTGGACAGGTTCACGTGCCCAGAGGGACCAAATGTCCAATGGCAGCTCCATCACCCAGTTCCTCCTCCTGGCCTTCGCAGACACGCGGGAGCTGCAGCTCTTGCACTTCTGGCTCTTCCTGGGCATCTACCTGGCTGCCCTCCTGGGCAACGGCCTCATCATCACCGCCATAGCCTGCGACCACCGCCTGCACACCCCCATGTACTTCTTCCTCCTCAACCTCTCCCTCCTCGACCTGGGCTCCATCTCCACCACTCTCCCCAAAGCCATGGCCAATTCCCTCTGGGACACCAGGGTCATCTCCTATTCAAGATGTGCTGCACAGCTCTTTCTTTTAGCCTGTTTCATTTTAGCAGAGTATTTTCTCCTCACTGTCATGGCCTACGACCGCTACGTTGCCATCTGCAAGCCCCTGCACTACGGGACCCTCCTGGGCAGCAGAGCTTGTGTCCACATGGCAGCAGCTGCCTGGGCCAGTGGGTTTCTCAATGCTCTCCTGCACACGGCCAATACATTTTCACTACCCCTCTGCCATGGCAATGCTGTGGACCAGTTCTTCTGTGAAATCCCCCCACTCCTCAAGCTCTCCTGCTTAGATGCCTACCTCAGGGAGGTTGGGCTCATCACATTTAGTGCTTTTCAATTTTTGGGGTGTTTTCTTTTCATTGTGGTGTCCTACGTGCAGATCTTCAGGGCCGTGCTGAGGATCCCCTCTGAGCAGGGACGGCACAAAGCCTTTTCCACGTGCCTCCCTCACCTGGCCGTGGTCTCCCTCTTTGTCACCACCATCATGTTTGCCCACATGAAGCCCCTCTCAATCTCCTCCTCAGCTCTAGATCTGGTGGTGGCAGTGCTGTACTCAGTGGTGCCTCCAGCATTGAACCCCCTCATCTACAGCATGAGGAACAAGGAGCTCAAGGACACCGTGCGGAAACTATTTGAAGACAAACTACTGCAGCGTCAATAAGGTGTCCATCATCCTCGGGAAAAGCTCGGATGTTCTTTGGATCATATGTGTCTTGTTTTTCTCTTTGTTTCTTATACTTCAGATATTACTTCCACTTCAATAATATTAGTCTTATCCACCCTCACCAGTGTTTTCTGACCTGAAAGACCTCATGTACATATGGAGCCAGGCTCCCTGTGCAGGTGAAGGAGCTGGGAATAAAGAATGCAGCAGAAAATGATTTGTCTCTGTTCCCATCTCTTACATCTGCTCTGGAGCTGGGGGTGCAGCCCCAGCACACAGGAGGGCTCAAGGAGTCACGAGCCCCCCTGCCACATGGAGGAGCAGACACTTGTGGACCTCGGGGCTGCCCCTCGCTGCCTCAGTGGACACATCCTTGCTGCCACCTTCACATGGGGCTGCTGCTTCCCTGGAGCCATGGCCATGGACGACAGCAGGACCTGGTCTTTCCAGAGCAGCACTGCCAGTTCAGGGCCCTGTGGAGAGCACGGGGTGGGAACCAAGACAAGCTGGCCAGGCCAGCATGGACATGCTCGCCTGGGGCAAGGGACATCCAGGGAGAAGAGCAAGGGAGCATTTCTGTGCTGCAGGGAGGAATCCCTGAGAAAGAGAAAGGTCTTTCTGCAGGCACCCACTCGGGGCAGGCTGCTCTGTCCCCTGCCCAGGACTCTGGTGCTGGCCTGGGGAGAGGGGCTGGCACGGAGCTCCAGAGGCAGCCTGGGCTGGGGATCTCCTGCACCCAAGACCAGGAGCTCTTCGGTTTCACTGACCTCCATTTCCTCATGGCATGGGGAGCCTCCATCCCTGGGGCTGATGGGGAGGCTGAGACCCCTCTCTGCCCCCCAGGAGCTGCTGTGCCCCTCAGAGGGGCTGGGGCCGTGGGGTGAGTGCCCAGAGCTCTGCAGCACCCTGCGGTGGGCACTGCCGTGGGACCAGCCCAGGCTGGGCTGCTCTGCGGGGCTGGGCTGGGGAGAGGGCAGGGGAGATGGGAAGAGCTGGGAAAGGTCTGGGCTGGGCTGGAAAGTGCCCAGGAGAGGACAACGCTGATGTTAGCTGAGCTGTGTGACCATGCAGGGCAGGGCCATGCTCCAGTGGGTGTGTGGTGCAGAGCCCGGTCTCCTGGCAGGGAACTGAGACAGGCGGGTGCAGGAGAGAGGAGGCTGCTCTGTGCCCTTGGTGGCAAGGACAGAGCGAGAAGGTGCCCCAGGGCATTTATCACACCCCCACCCCAGCCTCTTCCCTTGGCCATTTCCAGCACTGGCCACTCATCCCAGTTTACGGGTGTTTTTGCTCTGTGGCCACCTCCTCCCTCCTGTTGGTCTTGGTACCTGGGTTGGGGGAAGAGCCAGCCCTGCCCCAGGCTCTCTTCTTGCCCAGACCTTGGCAGAGCCCAGAGTGGGGCTCTCTGCAAAGCCTTGCGTGGGCCACGGCTGGGGCTGGGCACTGGTGGGCTGCAAAAGGAGGAGGGCTGGTGGGGATGGACCCTGAGGTCTGGCACAGGGACTTGTGGTGGGGAACGTTTCCCCACCCCAAACGTACCCTGTGCTGCGCTGTGTCTGCTGAGGGGGATGTGGGGGCACGTGCTGGGCAGTGGGGCTGCACTGGCTCAGGCACAGGTGGGAGCTCCAGCACAGCCATCAGGAGGTGGAAGCAAGGACAGGCTGTGCAGGGGGGATTCAGGAACATGACCTGAGCATGCGGGGATGTGTTTAGGAAAGCCAGAGCTCACCTGGAGCTGATGGGGGCTGCAGGCAACACCAAGAGCAAAATGAAAGGTTCAGTCACTGGCTTGCAGTAAAAGGCTTGTCGTGGTTTAACCTGGCAGGCAGCCAATACCACGCAGCCGCTCACTCACTCCCCCCCAGCGGGACGGGGAGAGAATCGGAAGGGTAAAAGTGAGAAAAACTCGTGGGTTGAGATAAAGACAGTTTAATAGAACAGAAAAGGGAAATAATAATAATAATAATAATAATAATAATAATAACAACAACAACAACAATAATAACGACGATGATGATGATAGAATATACAAAAATGAGTGACGCACAATGCAATTGCTCACCACCCGCGCTGACCGATAACCAAGTAGCGATTGGTACTTCCTGGATCACGCCTACCGTTCATATACTGAGCATGACGTCACATGGTATGGAATACCCCATTGGCCAGCTGGGCTGGCTGTCCTGATTATGTTCCCTCCCATCTTGTGTACCTAGCTCAGTCAGTAGGCACGGGAGCTGTCCTTGGACTAGGAGGGCACTTAGCAACAACTGAAAACATCAGTGTGTTATCAACATTCTCCTCATACTAAATCCAAAACACAGCACTAGGAAGAAATTTAACCCTATCCCAGCCAAAACCAGGACAGTATCCACCCCTTATTCCATACCATTTACGTCGTGCTTAGGTCTCACATCTTTTTTTAATACATTTCAATTAACCACCCTATCTTTCTTTTTATATATACACATATATATATATGCACGCACAGATATCATTCCCTTAGCCTGTGGGCCATCCCTCTAAAATGTCCATTGAGTCCATTTAGTCCATGACTTTGAGCTCCATCTGTCATAACAGTCTTTCAGGGCCGGAGAGATGGTGTGTGGTGTTGGGCTGTTGCATCCTGAAGCCAGTTCTCATTTCGGTACTGCTGCACTCGTCCAGTTCTATCATCGTTGCACTTTGCTCGGTTTCATCGGAGTTAGCTCATTCTTCATTAACCTGGGTGATTTTTACTGCTACACCATTGATAGCAACCATAGAAATAATGATATACAATATCATATAACAATTGACATCATGCAATTCAGTTCATTGGCTATTTTCACCCAAAATCAAATCCCCTTGAGGTACACACTGGACTTGCCCATCCTTTCGCATCACCCACCAAGTGCACCCAGGTCCTTGAGCAAAAGCAATCCCACGGGTGGGTTTTCCGTTGCCAGAGGCAGGAGTAACCCAGACTGTCTTCCCCAGCATATTTCTTATGTGCACGACAGGGACTTTATCTCCATCTACAGTACGTAAGAGTTTTGATTGGGCAGGGCCAGCTCGATTGGCAGATCCCCTGATATTGACTAACCAGGTGGCCTTTGCTAAATGTGTATCCCAATGCTTGAATGTCCCACCACCCATTGCCCTCAGTGTTGTCTTTAGCAGCCCGTTGTATCGTTCGATTTTCCCGGAGGCTGGTGCATGGTAGGGGATGTGATAGACCCACTCAATGCCATGCTCTTTGGCCCAGGTGTCTATGAGGGTGTTTCGGAAATGAGTCCCGTTGTCTGCCTCAATTCTTTCTGGGGTGCCATGTCGCCATAGGACTTGCTTTTCAAGGTCCAGGATGGTGTTCTGGGCAGTGGCATGGGGCACGGGATATGTTTCCAGCCATCCTGTGGTTGCTTCCACCATGGTGAGCACATGGCACTTGCCGTGGTGGGTTTGTGGGAGCGTGATATAATCAATCTGCCAGGCCTCCCCATATTTATATGTCAACCATCGTTCTCCATACCAAAGAGGCTTTACTCGCTTGGCTTGCTTGATTGCAGCGCATGTTTCACATTCATGGATAATCTGTGCAATAGCGTCCATGGTTAAGTCCACCCCTCGATCACGAGCCCATCTATATGTTGCATCTCTTCCTTGATGGCCTGACGCGTCATGGCCCACCAACCTATAAATAATTCACCCTTATGTTGTCAGTCCAGATCCACCTGAACCACTTCCATCTTAGCAGCCTGGTCCACCTGCTGGTTATTTTGATGTTCTTCAGTGGCCCGACTCTTGGGGCATCACTTTCTCTTTCTGTTCTCCATCAGCTGTATTTCCTACATGTCCTTCGAGTACAATGGCAGTTTTGTCACGCGCATCCCTTGCACTCTAATTGTCTAAACTAATTTAGGGCAGCTGAATCTTAATTTAATACCCAAGTACAGGCCTGTTGTGCTATGTGAGATGCCAGGGTGCTCCAGCACAACTGCGTGCAGCTGACATGGACAGCACAGGTCCTATACAAGAACCCCATTCCCACTCAGACTGGTTGTGTGACAGGCACCACAGATTTGGTGCCTTTGGGCCAATGACTGAATCCCACCACTGCAGTGACATAAGGTCTGTCCCTTCTCTACCCAGGAGATGCTGGGCAGTGCATGAATACCAAGCACATCACACCTGGGTCCCCACTCGTGTGCATTCCCCCTCAATCGCTGCTAGTTCTTCTCTCCCCCATTGTTTTTTTTTTCCACCCAAGAGCACTTTCAACATCATCTCTTCCTTCCTAGATCAGCTTCACCTCCACCACAAGCCCTCAGAGGATGCAGAGACACCACAGACAGCAAACCCATCTCCTGCTCAGACTGCACAGCCCAGCTCTGTTTCTCTTTGGCCTTGCAGAGAGCAGGTTTTGCCTTCCTTGTGGGCACCTCATTTCTTCTTTAAATTGCCATCTGCTGTGCACTCCACCATGTCTCTGCTCTGAAGCAAAGCCTCCGCACACCTGAGGTCTTGGGGGCTTGGTAGCAGGTTTCGCTGCTGCAAGTCTGCTCTCAGCCCAAATGTGCCACAGCTGAGGTGCTGCAGCCCAGACATGCACCGATGCCCTCAGCCTGGGGCACAGACAGGAGGAGCTGGAGCTCTGCGTGCAATCTTTTCATTCCACTTTGAGGGAATAACAGCTGAGGTGTGTTGGGACAGGGAATAACAGCTGAGGTGTGTTGGGACAGCTCACATGATTGGGGTGCTGTGCTGGGTGGGTACAGGATCATCAGGAGAGACAGGCCAGAAAGATCAGGAAGGAGGTGTCCTCAGTGTGAAGAAGCTGCTTAGATGTGTTAAGCTCCTCTTCGGGATGAATGAATTGGGTGAGCCCTTGTGGGTGAGGGTCAGAGGAGAGACTGGTAAGGGTGACCTTATGGTGGGAGACGAAGAACCCATTGAAGTCCCCTTGCGGACTTTAATTACCCTGGCATTCACAGGAAGGAGACCACAACAGTGTGCAAACCGTCCTGGAGGTTTCTGGAGGGGCTTAGAACACAGCTTGGGACACAGGTCTTTATAGCACAGCTGCCAAATTGGCCTAAACTGAGGACACTGATCTGCATCTGTTACTCTCAAAGAAGGAAGAGCTGGACACGGATGTGAAAAGCAGTGTCAGCCTTGGCTGTCGTGACCATGAAATAGTGGGTCTCACCTCCCAAGGGAAAGGAGAAGAGTGCAGATGCTAGACCGCAGAGGAGCAGACTTTGGCCAAGTCTTGCGACTTTAAGTGGGGGATCCCATGTGAGCACACAGAAGAGCAGCAGAGCTCAGTACAGCTGGTCTTCAAGGACAGTGTCTTTCAAGCGCGAGAGTGTGCATACCAATAGTCAGGAAAACAAGCAGAGATGTCAGGAGAGAAGCTTGGGGAAACAGAAGCTTGGGGAAACAGGAAACTCCTGGGGACGCTCCATAGAAAAAAGGAAGCGTACAAGAGGTGGATGCAAGGATTGAAACAAAGGAGGAACTCAGAAATACGGTTGGTTTTAGGAAAGCCAGAGCTCCTGTAGAGTTGACACTTGCAAGGGAGTTCAAGGGCACAATGTTCCTACTTCAGGAACAGTTAAAGAAGAAATGAAGACAATGTGTGGCCACTGCTGACGTTAGTAAGAGTAGGTGTAGATAGGTGTGAGATTCTCTTGGCCTTTGTCTTCACCAGCAAGGTCTCCCAGTTCCATGTGCCTAAGAGGGAGAACCCCAGGTGAAATCCAGCAGTGGATGGAGATCAAGTCAGGGGTTTCTTAGGTAAGGCCAACCTTTAATAGTGCATTGGACCAGATGGGATGAACCCAAGGATGTTGAGAGACCAGGCCAATGACATAGCAAGGCTGCTCTGATACATTTTGGAAAGTCATCATGACTGGAGCAAGCAAAAGGCAAATCTTGCGTACGTCTTCTAAAAAGATCCAAGCCCTGAGCAGGGGAATTATAGGCGGCAGTGACAGAGGCCAGGGGCTGCGTGGCTGGGCAGCAGCTCTGTGGAAATGGCTCTGGTGGTCCTTGAGTTTCATTAGGCAAAACATGACCCAGCAGAGAATCCTGGGCCTATGAGCAGGACCACAGCCAGGAGAAGTGATTATCCCCCTCTGCTCAGCACTTTTTACACCACATCCACAATACTTGCCCAGGTTTGGACCCTGTGCAGTGACAGTGAGACATTGGCAAACAGGAACCACTTCACCAGGGGGCCACTAAGTTGGTAATCCTTCCATTATCCTTCAAGTGTTTGTGTGATTTCCCCAAGAATATCAGTATCTGCAACAACCACCACCACAAAAAAAGCATTAATCTGCCTAAATATAAACACCTGCAGAGGAGCACTCTGCACCTGTGGTAGCCACTTTGGGCAATGCCAATTGAATCAGTATTTGCAATGTACAGCATGATACCCAATCCAAAAGTACACATCTAAAGCGGTTCAGCTGAAGGGTGGTCTTGCAAAAGTCACCCTTTGTGTTCCCAGGTGGCACGGCCACTGCTGATTTCCCTCCCCAGATTGGCAGAGGCTGGGTCCCCTTCTGAGCAAGGACTCCCTGCAAGGAAGCCACAGCCGTGGGTGTTGCTCACCTGGTTCTTACTGGCACTTCACCTGGCATCCCTTTTGGTGTATTTGATGCTTTTCTGTGACTACTCTTTGTGCACAGCAGTTCATAAAAAGGCAATGATTTCATAAAAGCTGGTCATAAGGGCCCTGTTATGGACAAGAAAGCTCACCATGAGCTCTGGAGGGAGCCAGGAAGATAGTTAATAAGCACCAGGAAGATCCAGGAAGCTCAAGGCCTCTTCTGAAGAGTAAGCAGCCTTGAGCAGCAGTGATTGCCCCTGTGGAGGTCTGGGAGAGAGAGTTGGGGCACACCAGTGAGAATCAAAGTGATGGCTGATGGCTTTAGCAAATCCTTACAAGCATGTCAGAGCCCAGAAAGGGAAGGCAGTTGACATCTGTTGGCAGAGGAGACGAGAAGAATGTTTGTCCTGGGAATATGGCAAGAAGGACCTTGCTGTCTTTTCCTCCTTCACTCCTCATGCTTGGATGGACCTCAGGAAACATCCATGAGCCTGGAGGATGCACAGACCTCCTGGGATGAGGTTCCATCACTGCAGGGGAAGAGGGAAGGACTTGTGAGACACATGGGGCTGCAGGTAACAGAGCGGTGTATGTGTAGCAATAAGTGCGCTACAGGTAGGAAGAAGACCTGAAACAGCATGGGCAAGGGGCGGGGGGGTGTCGTGCTGAATTGAAAGAGGTTGATTTTTTTAATTTGAGGCAGCAGAAGAAGGAGGATGTACAGATCAGTGCTGGCGTATGGAGTGAAGATTCAAGCAAGTCTGGGGGCTAGGACAGCTTGGGTGCCAGAGGAGCATTAGCAGAACTTTGGAAGAAGCTGAGTGAGTTGTTGGAAACTCAGAGGCACTGGCAAATCCTCAGAAAACTTTGTGTTTGAAGACACAACCAGTGAGGATAGAGGAATACCAGTAAATCTTGGGAGATCCTGGGTCAGAGTGACGCAGGCGACCAACGGGGTGGTTAAAGTTTTCAAGGAAACAAGCACAGGTAGAAGACAGTGTAGGACAGCCGGTGGTGGGGACAACCAAGGGCCTTGGTGGGGTTGGGACATCACCCCAACAGAATTGAGATCCTTGTCCTTTCGGCTATGGCTGCTGTCTCTTCCGCTGGGGCCCATGAGAGGACAGCAGTTCCTGATGTTCCCAGTGCCTTGTTGCCTCCTCACCTCCATGGAGGCTGGGGGTGTCCTACCGCTGTCCTCACTCCACATGGCACACCCCCACCTCTCACTGCCCCCAGGAAAAGCCCTGAGACTCCCAGGAGGGAAGAATCCCCTTTCCCAGGGAACAGGGGTCAGGGCTTTGCTCTCTTGATTGATGAAATGCATCACAGGTGCATCAGAGGCACCTCCACTTTTGATTTTCCACCTGGAACCAGTGGTTCTGACTTCCTGCTTCACCAGTCCCCAGGGATGGGAATCTTGTCTGGTCATTCCCTCCGTGGTCTCTCCAGTGATGGACATCAGTGGGGCCTGCTAACACCCTCAGAAACTTGGAGGTTTGCTGCTGACTTTTACTTCTCTAGAGGCTTGTTCAGTCTTTCAGGATCTGCAGGATCTTGGCACTAGAGGGCTCATTAACATGCAAAACACCCCAACAAGCCAAGTCTCTGTGCATAGTTTTCTTTAATTCCTCTCTTCTTATGTGGTTAATTAGATTTCAGAAGTCAATAGATTTCAATACTAAACAGCAACAAGATAGGATTCCTTCTTTTTTAATTTTTTCTTCATTTGTCTTCTTACACATTAAGTGATGTCAGCAGTCTCCAGACAATATTGATCCTGAATGTCTCCTCATGGAGTCTGAATATAGAAGTCAAACCCCTTTATGTCAGACACTCTACGGACAGTCTTTGTCCCAGCCCCACCATTTCTCTCATCAGGCAACTAGGACTTAGCAGCCGGTTCAAATCTGAGCTTTCTCCACTGAAGTCTGTAGCTGCATGGTTCTGCGCGTTGGCACCAGTTCCCACCTGGGGCTTTACTTGGAGAACGAGCTGACACAGAAGGATGTTTCTTAATAGCCAACACAGAGAAACAAAGGAAGGCAGAGTTCAAGAAACAAAAGACATTCCTCAGCTGGAGGTTAAGTCCACATTACCTCCACTGAAGTGCACTCTCCATTCTGGATGGCCTTAGACTAAAACAAAACACATTTGTGTGTCAAGCCCAGATCCCAAGACCCCCCAAAACACGCCCTGCCCTGCACTCTGTCCATATTCGCTCTTTGCACACAGTGAGTCACACGTTGAAGTCACAAGAGTGAATGAGATGCTCTCTTTTGGATAGCAAAAACTGCACTAATCCCAAAATGTCAGGGTTTCAGGAGCATCTTCAGGTAGACTCCGCAACATCTAGCGCCGCTCACCTTTCATTCGCTGCAGGGTAAATTACACGGGACTCCGTTGTAGGTGAAGACAGGGATGAGAGTGATCTGCTACAACATTGGACACCTTGGGTACAATCGCCCAGGCTTCCCTTTCTAGTCAGAGGAGAGAAATCAGTTGTCTCAACTGAGATGCCCTGGCCTACCCTGTCTGTCCACCAGCTCCTGCTCCAGAAAGGCTCGTGTTGCTCCTGGGTCACATTTCCCAGTCCCTTGTGGAGGCTTCAGCTGCCCCCATGTATCCTGGAGGAAGTTGCCCCCTCTGTGTGAGCAACTGAATCAGCCCCTGGATGAAGATGTTAGGCAGAAGTTGAAACGTGCAGAAAAGGCCTCGGTGTAATAAGTGGTCAGGAAGTCTTCATTTTCAGATTTTTGACGCTGGGGTGTAAATTCTCATGAATTTTTTCATAGGACGTGGACATGGACCAGCAAGCTGATGACAACTTTCTCACCTCCTTTGTAAATATAGATTTATGCAGCCATTTCCAAAACCACATTTTGTCCCAACACTTTGAATGGAGAAGCTGTGTTTGGAGGACGTGTTTATTTTCATACATTTCACATCTACATTTCATATCTAAATGGAGCTGGGAGCAATGAAGGTTGGGTAAGTGGGGTAGATCCTGCCTTTATCTCTTTGCTGCCAAGCAATGGCCCCACCTGCTAGCACTTCCCTCCTGTCGTCCCTTTTTTTGAGAGGGCCAAATCTTTATGGGGTTGTACAATGGCATAACACCATGGCCCTCCAAGTGCCAGACCGCCACTGGGGTACATATGCCCTGAGTTCACCCAGAGACCTTCTCTTTCAGGCACCCAGAAATGCGATCCAAGAGGACATGCTCTGGGACATGTTCCTCATCCAAAGTGAAGCTAAGCAGCCTTGAGCTCCCCAGCTCATTCTCTGGCCCTTTTTGAAAGATGCGTGCAACATTTACTTTCTGCCAGATGTCAGGGAGTCCCGCCAGTCTCCATGGCCTTTCAGAGATGACAGAGTGGCCTCACTGTGACATTGTCTTACTTGCTCAGCACCTCTGGATGTAACCTGTCCATTCCCATGTACTGGTAATGGTTGAGTTTGCTCAAGGAGCCCCTGATTTGATTCCTATCCTCTGTTGGCTGTTCTCCAGGGTCCTGCCTTCAGGCACAAAGGCCTGAGAGACCTTGCTGGTGAAGTCTGAGGCAAAAAGGACATAGAGTATCTCAGATCTGTCTTCACCTACTCTTACTAAATTCAGCATTGTCCAATCAATGTCTTTGTTTTCTTCTTTAAGTGTTCCTGAAGTAGGAAAAGCTCATTGTGATTCCCTTGCATTCACTTTCAGCTCTCAAACTGATTTTTGATACAGACAAGTATTCTGCTTGGAGGATGCTGTCCTTGAAGACCAGCTGTACTGAGCTCTGCTGCCCTCCAGTGGGGCTGGCCATTGGATCCCCACCAAAACTCCCCAGAAGAGGCAGAAGTCTGCTCCTCTGAGGTCCAATGTCTGCAGTCTTCTATTCTGCTTCCTCCTCCCCGCGGGTGCTGGGACCTCACTATTTCAGGGTCACGGCAGCCAATCTTCACATCTCTGACCAGCTCTTCCTTGCTTGCAAGTATCACATCCAGGTTGGCATTATTTTTGTTGGCCCATCCGGCAGCTGTGCTAAGACGTTGTCCTAAGACACTCCCAAAACCACCTGGGCTGTGCATGCTGCTGAGGTCCCCTTCCAGAAAATGCCAGGGTCATTGCAGTCCCCAGTGAGACCCAGGCTTCTACAGCCAGGGACTTCCTTGGGGGGCTTCGAAAAGACTCTGCCCACTTCCTCACCCTGACTGTGGGTTCCTCAGCTCCCACATGAGAGGCCACTTTTACTGGCCTCTGCTCTGACCCTCTCCCACACAAGGGCTCACCAAACTCTTCACCTGCCCCACAGAGGAGCTCCATACATCCAGTTAAAGTCTTCACTTTGAAGGAACCCCAATCCTGATCCTTCCAGCCTATCTCTCCTGAAAAGCCGGTACCCAGCCATTGCAGCACTCCAAGCTGTGTCACTTGTCCCACCACGCCTTGGCTGTTACTCTATCGATGTCAAAAAGCACAGCCTCTCGCTCAACTTGTCTGTTGCCCTGGCTGAGGGCATCGGTGCACATCTGGGCTGTGGCATCTCAGGTGTGGCTCCAGGCCAAGCTCTGACTTGTCTTAAAGGAAACCTGGTACCAAGCGTCCCAGTCCTTCTGTGTGGAAAGGCTTTGCTTCACAGCAGAGACATGACCAACTGGACGGCATCTGGAAATATAAAGCTGAAATTAAATGACAGGTGGGGAGGAACTGGAAGTGCCCGGAGGAGGTCTGCATATGTCCTGTACTTAAGGCCCCATGAGGAACATGCCTCAGATATAGTGATAAAAATGTAAACATTTGTGTAGGAACATCATAACCATGAAGGACAATAACAACAGCAACAAAGACATATATAATGGTAAAAAATACCAAACAAAACCCAATGGAATCAGATATTGTGGGAGTCATTTGTGGAGAGAGGTGGTAATTTTATCACTATTAAAACATTTCCATGGAATCACTTTCCATAGGGCATCTTTGAGCTGCAGGTTTCTCATGCTGTAAATGAGGACGTTCACTGCCAGAGGCACCATGGAGCACACAACAGCCATCCAGGTGCAGGGATGGGGAGGAGATGGAGAGGGGCTTCAGGTGGGCAAAGTTGACAGTGCTTAAAAACACACAGATCATGGGCAGGTGAGGGAGGCACGTGGAAAAAGATTCGAGCTGTCCCTGCTCAGAGTTTATCCTCAGCACAGCCCTGAAGATCTCCACATAGGACAGCATGATAGAAATAAAACACCCAAATGCAAAACAAACACTGACCACAACTTCCCTGAGGTAGTCTGAGTCTGAGCAGGAGAGCTTGAGGACTGGGGGGATTTCACAGAAGAACTGGTCCACAGCATTGCCGTGGCAGAGGGCGTAGTGACAATGTATTGGCCATGTGCAGGAGAGCATTGAGAAACCCACTGGCCCAGGCAGCTGCTGCCATGTGGACACAAGCTCTGCTGCCCAGGAGGGTCCCGTAGTGCAGGAGTTGGCAGATGGCAACATAGCGGTCGTAGGCCATGATGGTGAGAAGAGAAAAATCTGCTGAAATGAAAAAGAGAAAGAAAAAGAGCTGTGCAGCACATCCTGCGTAGGAGATGTCCCTGGTGTCCCAGAGGGAATTGGCCATGGCTTTGGGGAGAGTGGTGGAGATGGAGCCCAGGTCGAGGAGGGAGAGGTTGAGGAGGAAGAAGTACATGGGGGTGTGGAGGCGGTGGTCGCAGGCTATGGCGGTGATGATGAGGCCGTTGCCCAGGAGGGCAGCCAGGTAGATGCCCAGGAAGAGCCAGAAGTGCAAGAGCTGCAGCTCCCACTCCTCTAGTGTGTGTGAATGCCAAGAGGAGGAAATCAGTCATGGAGCTGCCATTGGACATTTGGTCCCTCTGGGCATGTGAACCTGTCCAAGGAGGAAAAGGCAGTGGCAAGTTAGGGGAGACTTCTCTGAGTAAAACTACTTTATTTCTCATAGAATTTCCCCCCACCCCGTGCCCCAAACTGCCTGGCCCCTTTCAGGAAGACCTTTGGCAGGTCCCATCCATGAGCTGGAAGGTGCTGGCTGAGGGTGCCCAGGGAGCTGGGAGCTCTGCTGGGGGCTCTGCAGGAGTCAGTCCTGCCCTACAGCAATAGGCAAATAGGAAACAGGAGAGATCCCAGATTAAAACCACTCAGGGCATCAAAGAGCTTTGCAGCATTGTTGCTCCCAACTCACCTGACTGCAGAGCAGAGCTGGGGGGGTTTGTTGGGTTTGTTCTGTTCTAGTTGCCCCACCACACCTGAGGAGTGTTTTTAAGGCAGAAATTGTTGGCATTTCTGCTGCACTCCACGTGAAACATTGCGGGTGCTGAGAGGCAAAGGGACTGTCCCTTAGTGCCGAGCGAGGACGGCCAGTCTGCCCACCAGTCCTGGGCTCAGCTGCCCGGTGCTGGCAGCTCCTTCAGCTGGAGGACGATTGCACTCAGATGTGTCCCTGGGGGTGACGTGGAGCTGTGAGCAGCCCTGTATCACACAGCACCCTCCTGGCAGCAGAAGGACCCTGCCCTGCCCTGCCAGGGGTCACTCCTTCTACCCACAGCTTCCCCCACGCCCCCTAATTACCTGGTAGGCCAACCCGGGAAGAGGCGTTGGGTATGGGTTGTCACTTCCTTTCCACCTCAGTAACTGAGGGGACAGGGGCAGGCACAGGGCTTGGCCGGGTCAATCCCAGAAGCTGAAAGGCCAGCAGCAGGCACGCGGCTTGGGAGATCATGGTGAGGTCACTTCTGGGCTGATAGGCCACAAGGAGGCTGGTGGGTTGGGATGTTATTATGTTATCAATTGTGTCTGAGGAGCTCATTGGCCAGCAGGAGGCACATGGCCGTGAAGGGGAGTGTGAGGCCCCCTTAGTCTCCAATCTCCTTGAGTGATTGGCCATCAGCAGGCACAGGGCTGGGGTGTTGGCTCTGACATTCCCTTCTGCTGAGAACGTGATAGGCAGCAGCAGGCACGTGACTTGGTGGCTGTTTTGTACCTGGAGGTTCTGGTTTGTTATGTCCCGACTAAGAAAGGCACGCAGACGCTGTGAGGTGGTGTTTAAAATGCCATTTGTTAGAGAAACACCATAAACAAAGAGCAGATCATGGAGGCAATATTAGGTTCCTTCAGATGCCGGAGCCTTTGTCAGTGGGGCAGAAAGTTGTGCAGCTTCCATCTGTGGAATCTGCCCCTGTGATCTCTTTCCGTGTTTTCTAACAGGGAAACAAACTCTAGTTGTCCTTTCTCCTGCCCTAAGCAGTGATGTTCACATGCAAATTTGTTGCTGCAGTGTTTGGTAAAGGTAAGGACATGCAGTTGGCCTCATCACCAGTACCAGGTGGGAGCTTCCTGCAGATTCCTCTGTTGCAGTCAAGTTTCTCCTGTGACCCAGGGATATGCTCAGCACAACACAGCCTGAAGACCAAGCTGTACGTGGAGCCCAGCACAGCGCAGCACATGCAGGCCAGGGTCTTTTCAGGTTTACTGTTAGGGGGATCACTAACTCCTCCATGTACAATGCTCTTATGGTCGGGATCACCGAACCGCCTGAGGAAGGTTAGGAAGAAGATGAGGGCTCCTTTAGAAAGCTGGAGGAACGGACACAAAGGACTTGGTAGTCACTGGGGACTTTGAAGGCCGTGGACCTCTGCTAGAAGGCCTCAGTCAGAGGGAAGGTGGAAGGTGATCCCTGATCTGCCATGGGAGGATGCTCTCCTGGACTTGTTTCTCACAAGAAGCTGGTGGAAGATGTGGAGGGCAGCTTTGGCTGCAGTGGGAGTGAGGTGGGGATGTAGAAACCCTTGAGGGAAGTCAGCAAGACAACTTGTAGCAGGGCTGAGTGGAGAGGAAGGATCACCTCCACCCACCTGCTGGCAGTGCTCTGCCTAATGCAGGCCAGGGTGCCGTTGTCTGCCTTTGCTGCAAAGGTGCAAAGGCAGGAGAGGAGAAGGCTTTGGGGAGACCTAATGACAGCCTTCCCATATCTTCTGGGAGAGAGGAAAATGGAATGGAATGGAATGGAATGGAATGGAATAGAATAGAATAGAATAGAATAGAATAGAATAGAATAGAATAGAATAGAATTTTTTCTTAGATAGAAGAAATGGAAAACCAGGGCCTCCCTGGTCTGGAGGAATAGCGACGAATTGGAATGGCCCCAGAGGACATCTGCCAGGATGTGGTTTGGGGCCTCTGTGGAGAGGCTGAGAGACCTGGGGTTCTTTAGCCTGGTGAAATAGAGGCTCAGGGCTCTCTAGTAGTGGCCGTCAACTACTTGAAGGGTGGTTTCCGAGATGATGGAGCTTTTCTTGGCAGTGCAAAGGGAAGGCAACCTTGGTAGTGGGAAGAGAAGGAAACCTCCACAAAGCACAGCTTGGAAGGTTCAGACTGGATGTGGGGAAAAAAAACTCTCACTCAAAGGGTAGCTTTGTGGTGTAAGAGGTCACCCAGAGGGAGTCTGGATCAGCCCATGGCTTTGTGTTTCAAGGAAAAGCCAGTGAGGGTGGAGAGACATGAGTGAAGGTCTAGAAATGCTGGGGTGAGAGCTAGGTGGGAAAGCAAGATGGGTGTCTACAGCCTGAAGGGCAAGACGTGCAGGCATGGGACAGTGTAGGACAGCCTGCAGCAGAGATGGCCTAGGCCTCTGGCAAGACTGACAGGCCCATCAAAAGCGAGGTCTTTGTCCCCTTGGCTAAGGCAGTTGCCTCTGCCACCAAGGCCTACAGGGAGGAACTTTCTTTTGAGGCTCTGGACTTCATTTCTTCCTCCTTGCCCCTTCTTTGGGAGGCCGGGAGGTACCATAGAATTTTCCTACCCTTGGCATTGCTCACCCCCACATCCAACTGCCCCCAAGAAGAGCCCTGAGCCACGCATGAGGGACAGGATCTGCCTTCCCAGGGCCTGGGGGTGAGGGCTTGGCCTTTCTGCTTCCTAAAACAAACCAAGGGTTTTCTCAGCATTACAGCCACCTGCACAGTGCCTTTGCCTACCTGCAAGCATGGCCTCCAATGATCTGCTCTAACGAGGCCATGGGGAGGCTTTGTCAGTAATGGTCCTCAGTGGGACCCATTAATACTTCAAGGTACTTTGAGTTTTGCTTCTGACTTTGACTTCTTGAGAGGTTTGTTCTTTCTCCTCTCATCATGGGAGCTTCAAGGACTCAGCACCAAATACACCATGGGTCTCATTAAAATACAGAAAGCCTTAAGGAGCTCTTTCTCTTCCTGTAGTTTTCTTTAGCTCTTCCAGGCTTGTACAGCTAATTGGAGTCATTTCATAGTGTAGTGAAAGAGGAAGATTTCAAAGTGCACCTAAGAAATATATTTTTTAATTTAAAGTTTCTATTTTATTACTTTTCAGTTTAGAGAAGAGGTGATGGAAGCCTTCTCCAAGTGATAGTGATCCAGGGTGTCTCCTCAGGAGGTCTGGACAGGTAGGAGAAGCAGTCCCTTGAGGTCTGACTCTGTATGGAGAACTTTGCTCCTCACCTCCCAAACCTCACCATTTCTCTCATTGGCCATCTGGGTCTTACATCACTCTTCCTTGCATCAGACTTCTCCACTGATCTCTGCAGCTGGGTGTTACAGCTCCATGGCACCATCTCCCACCTGCTTCCCTCAGAGAACTGGCTGCACACAGGCCACATAAGAATATTTTCTATTTGCAAACAGAGAAAAGCCAAGCATGATAAAGTTTCATAAACAATAAAACACACTCCTCAACCATATGCTAAGTACAAGCTGTCTCTAATGAGGTTGTCTTTCTACAAGGGATAATCTTATGAGAAATGTTTGAGATAGATACAAAAAGTTAGATATAACCATAATTAAAGAATTGGCTAAAGAGCCAATGAGACTACTGAAAGACAGGCAAGCTTTTAACTCCCTGAAGCTCAAAGCAGCAACTGAGTAGGTGAGAGTTATCTGAATGAACAAAGAATAACGTCCAGAGAAAATTAGAGACTGATGGAATGGGCCTTTGTCTAGAGAGTCTGCATGTGCAAAGGCGACATCAGAAATGGTCATTGTATGAGGACAGGTGAAATTATATGAAAGATTAGAGAAACTGAATACACCGTATAACAGGAAGAATAGTGGTAATGAAGTTACAGGGTAAGATCGATATTTCTTTGGAATATCCCTTTTGAAAGGTCATTGGATTGGTAGAGGTCTCTTGTGAGTGAGGACAAGCAAGAGTTGCACTCATCTTTGAAAGTGGCCAAAAGTGCAATCCAGGGAACCACAGGCTGCACAAGCTCACTTTGGTGGGGGGTGAGCCATTGCATGAGTGCTCTTGGGTGACATTTCTGGGCACCTAAAAGAGAAGAGCATGGCCATGGACTTATCAAGGGTAAATCATGCCTCGCCAACCGGGTTGCCTTCATGATGAAGTAGCTGCATTTGTGCACAGTTGATGTCATTGACCGCCATTTCAGCAAGACTTTTGGCGTGGTCTCCCTCAATATTCTTGTACCCAATTTACTCCATAAGCAAAACACCAGTTGGATGATGAGGCTGAGAGAGCAGGGTGAAGGGGCCATGCTCTACCTGGGGGCCAGGGGACGTACTGGGGTTTGGTGAGGCGGCACAGGGGACTCTGCTGAGCCCTCTGCAGTTTAACACCTGTATCCACGACCCGGAGGAGGCAACTCTCACCACATTTTTCAATGATACCAACTTGGGAGGACAATTCCTGTGCCTTAGGGACGCCTTTCAGGGGAAACCTGACAGGCGGGAGGACTGTCCTGTCAGGAACTTCATGAGATAGACAAAGGACAAAGGCCAGGTCCTGCGCCTGGGATAGACTGACAGCCTGCAGTGGCAGGGGAAGGGGACTGCCTGGCTGGGGAGCAGCTCTGCGGAAAAGGCCCTGGTGGTGCTGCGGAACAGAAGGTAAAACAAAACCCAGTAGTGTGAGCTGGTGGCACAGACGGCCATCAGTGTCCTGGAGTGTGTAAAGAGGAGACTCACCAAAAGAGTGAGGGAAGTGATTGTCTCCCCTGCTCATCACTCATTAGACCACCAGTACACTGCTGTGTCCATTTCTGGTCCCCTGGTTCAAGTGTACTGGTCTGGCTGGGATGGGGTTAACTTCCTCTGTGGCGCTGTCTTTGGCATTTGTGCCTAAACCAGTGTTGATAACACACCAGTGTTTTGGCTGTTGCTGAACAGTGTTTGCAGAGCGCAAAGGGCTTCCCTGTTTCTGACTCTGCTCCCTCCCAGTGAGTAGGCTGGGGGTGAGCGAGAAGTTGGTGGGGGGACACAACCAGGACAGCTGACCTTGAGTGACCAACTCCGTACAATACGACGTCATGCTCAGCAATGAAATCTGTGGCAGAGAAAGAAGGAGGAGGAGTTTTTTGTCGTTCAAGGTGTCTGTTGCTGGGAGACTGCTGGGCGTCAGTCTGCTTGTGGGAGGGGGAAAGTGATTGCCTCTTTGTTATGGTTTATGTTTGGGTTTACACTTTTTGTCCCCTATTATCTGTTTTGATCTCAACCCACAAGCTGCACAACAACTCCATGCAGCAGCATGGGTGGAGACCTGGCCAGCTAAGGAGTGCCCTGAGGAGAAGGGCTGGGCACCAGGACGATGCCATAGGAGCCAGTGGGCCTCCCATTTCAAAAGGAAAGTGGAGAAACTGGAGAGGGTGCGGAGGAGGTCTGCCAAGGTGGAGCTAGGGGCCTAAAGCAGGAGCTGTGAGGAGAGTCTGAGGGAACTGGGCCTCTCTAGGCTGCTAAAGGAGGAATGGGGCAACCTAGGAAGAGTCTACAGCTACCTGGAGAGATGATGGAGCCAAGCTCTTTTCTGCAATGGCCAATGATATGACACAGGCAGCAGCCACAAATTGCCTCTTGGGAGCTTTAGGCTGAGCCTTAGGGAAAATAAAATGGCCTAGGCTGAGCGTTGCTGTGATCTCCACCTTTGGAGCTCTTCTTTGCTCCACAAAGTCACAGCCAGCCTGGAGGCTGGACTACATTCCCCCAGCAGTCTCTTTCCCACCAGCCCTTCCATGAGCCTGTGCCTTGACCACGTGCCCTATGAGAAAAGATGAAGCTGGAGGTGAGGGTCTCTACATCCTGTGCTCCTAGGACAGTTCAGGGTGGAAGGGAGCTCAGGTGCTCTGTAGTCCAATGCCCAGCTCCAAGCAGGGCCAGCTCTGAGGTCAGACCAGGTTGCTCAGTAAATGTCAGCACCCACCGAGAGAGTTTACACATGAACCAGGCATCTGGGCCACCATTACAGAAATGGAGACGAGGCCTTTGAGCAGCTCCCTGAGCACAGCTAGGGGTACGCCATGCCTCCGGAGATTCCTGGGAACATCCACCTTCTTGTGCAGAGGCGTGTGGTTCTTCTGCAAGTTTCCTGGCATCTCTCCAGACCATGGGGTGCTTTAGGCTGGACACAGGATTGAAAGAAAGCCTCTGGCTTGGGTACTGTCAACTTAATTGCTAAAGGAGAGGGAGGTGGAGGGATCTCAGCATTTCCAGTTCCTGTTGAAGATTCAAGTCCTCCGAGAAAGGAGCTGAAGAGAACACTTGTGAACTAGCATAGCCTTTAGATCGATTCACATGTGAGGGCTCTGCTCCCCCATCTCAATCCTTGGCACCCAGAAACCTCACCTGCTTTTCCGTCCTCTCCTCCCAAAACCTGACCAAGAGATGGGAGGAAAGGCAGCAGAAAGGCCCTTGGCCTCTGTGCATCAGCCAGGGTCTGGCACCTGGAGGGCGATGGTGTCATTTCATTGGACACCCCATAAAGACTCAAGCTGGGGAGTGCCTCTGCAAGTCCGAACCAACAAGGTCCATGGCCAGGCAAGGCTGTGTCTCTGGCTGTGTCTGGAGACCCGAACACCTACAGCTTAGATGAAGCTGGGGCTGAACCTCAGGCCTGGGCTTCAGTGGTCTCCTGGGCCCATGGGCAGAGATGCAGGTGGAGGCCCCAGGTGATGCTGCTCAGGGCCATGAAGGCCTGTGGATGCTCTCAGGGCCCTGACACTGCCATATTGGACCCACCTGCCAGTGCCCTCACTAGGCCAAATTCTCACTCCCTGATGTGCAGGGTCTGCTCTCTGCTACTCTCCTTCCCATGTCCCTGGGCATCTGGCAGACCACAATTTCATGGTCACTTCAGCCAAGGCTGACACAGGTCTTCACATCCCTGACCAGCTCTTCCTCCTTTGGGAGTACGGGATCCAGGTGAGGAGAAGACTGGGTGGCCCATTTAGAAGCTGACCCACAAACAAGCCACCATCTAACCTGTTATGTTATTGGTAGCTGATCTCCTTGACTTTACCTTCACCCATGACACTTCTGGTTTATTTGCTCCCTTTGTCCTATTGAGTCAGGTGAGTGAGTGAGTGAGCAGCTGGGTGGGTGTCTGGCTGCTGGCCAACACTAACCCACCACAGGACCGCATCTGGACTGCTGCGTCCAGTTTGGGGCTCCCCAGCACAAGAAAGACCCTGACAGACTGGAGTGAGTCCTGCAGAGGCCAGAAGGATGTTTGGGCCTGGAGCACATTTTGGCCAAGGAGAGGCTGAGAGAGCTGGGAATTTTTGAGAAATCCCTCAGAGCCAATCACTGGAGCAAGGATCCAGGCCAGTTGGTGGGATCTCAATCAATGGAGATTTTCAATGTTTGTTGAGACAAGGCCATGAGCACCTGATCGAGCTGGGGCTGTCTGGGAATGGGCTTGGCTGAGAGACCAGCTGTGGCAAGAGCTCTGGGACTTGTGTGTAAGAAGTGTCAGTAGGAAACTGGTTCTCTGTTTATTAATACTGGCGGTGGAGTTGGGTATCAGTGAGGCCCGGAGGAGGAGGACAGAGGTGACCAAGCAGCAAAGGTCCCTCCTCAGGGCTGGGGTGTCCAACCAGAGATGGAAATGGCCGGTGTGTGCGACTGATCTCGGATGGTTTTCCCAGGACAGCTTCCCCTGGGTGTCCAGGGAACATGGCACAGACTGGGCCTCTCTCTTCTGCACCTTTGGTGCCTTGCTTCCTTCTCCATGACGCCTGACTCTGCACTGTGAGCACCCTGCTGTGGGCCCCCACCCTGCACACTCACACAGCTGAGCTCTACACTGCTGCTTTCCTCTCCCGGGCACTTCCCAGCCCAGCCCAGCCCCTCCCCAGCTCTTCCCACCACCCCAGCCCAGCAGAGCAAGCCCAGCCTGGGCTGGTCCCACGGCAGTGCCCACCGCAGGGTGCTGCAGAGCTCTGGGCACTCACCCCACGGCCCCAGCCCCTCTGAGGGGCACAGCAGCTGCTGGGGGGCACACAGGGAGCTCAGCCTCCCCATCAGCCCCAGGGATGGTGCTGGCCCCAAGGCCACGAGGAAATGGAGGCTACTCACTCGCTGCCTCTCCTGAATTCATATTGCAGGTGGTGCCCAACCCTGACTGAATTTGCCCCCTCCTCTGCTCCCACCAGCCCCACTCCCCACGACAGCACGACAGTCCTGGCCCTGGGCCTCCTCCGGCAGCTCCTGCATCTCTCCAGTCTCCCCTCCCTCTGCCTGCTGGGTCCCCACTCACTCCCATGGCACTGCAGAGTCCTTGTTCATCAATACGTAGATTTGGTGCTTTCCTTTTGGGGGACTTCACCTTGGAGGGTGTTTCACCTTCTGAGTCTCCATTCATTGCAACCCCAGGGCACGGGGTGAGTCCCCATCCTCTCCTCTCCTCACCCCTCCAAAGTCATTTCCAGAGACTCTGGTATGTGCCATCAGTCTTGTCATCCATAAAGGAACATGATAAGATAATGGGAGCTCATGGACCATCTCCCCTGCCATTGGACACCAAGAGGAGAGCTCTTAAATCCAGACCATTTGGTCCAGTGGAACCCAGAGGTACCATGAGCTTAACTCCCAAAACATTGACCACAAGGGGAACAGATTTTTCAAAAGACCAATTCCTTGGAAATATTCTTGGAAGCAACTTTGGAGGAAGAGCCCAGCCTTCAGGCACTGCACCTGGGAGATCCTCTTTTATTGAAGAGCTGCTATTGGGCAGGCCACATCTGACACAGTGTTGGGCAAGAGTCAGACACAACAGGATCAAGCCGCAAGACAAGTAGTATGAACCCAGAAAATTCTATATAAGCAGGATTATCACAAGAGAAAAAAGCAGACTCGTGGCCTAAGATAAACTCTGGGGAATGTGCAGAGAAGGGGAGGCAGGTTATTGTCGGCGAAACAGCGTCCACTGGGCCAGTTTCCTTAGGGCCTCCTTGAGCTCCTGGTTCCTCATGCTGTAGATGAGGGGGTTCACTGCTGGAGGCACCACTGCGTACAGCACTGCCATCACTAGGTCTGAAAATGAGGAGGAGATGGAGGGGGGCTTCAGGTAGGCAAACATGCCAGTGCTGACAAAGAGAGAGACCACGGCCAGGTGAGGGAGGCACGTGGAAAAGGCTTTGTGCTGTCCCTGCTCAGAGGGGATCCTCAGCACGGCCCTGAAGATCTGCACGTAGGACACCACAATGAAAACAAAACACCCAAATAGTAAACATGCACTAACCAAAAGAAGCCCAACCTCCCTGAGGTAGGAGTGTGAGCAGGAGAGCTTGAGGATCTGGGGGATTTCACAGAAGAACTGGTCCACAGCATTGCCGTGGCAGAGGGGTAGTGACAATGTATTGGCCGTGTGCAGGAGAGCATAGAGAAACCCACTGGCCCAGGCAGCTGCTGCCATGTGGACACAAGCTCTGCTGCCCAGGAGGGTCCCGTAGTGCAGGGGGTTGCAGATGGCAACGTAGCGGTCGTAGGCCATGACAGTGAGAAGAAAATACTCCCCTATAATCGAGAAGAGAAAGAAGAAGACCTGTGCAGCACATCCTGCGTAGGAGATGGCCCTGGTGTCCCAGAGGGAATTGGCCATGGCTTTGGGAACAGTGGTGGAGATGGAGCCCAGGTCGAGGAGGGAGAGGTTGAGGAGGAAGAAGTACATGGGGGTGTGGAGGCGGTGGTCGCAGGCTATGGCGGTGATGATGAGGCCGTTGCCCAGGAGGGCAGCCAGGTAGATGCCCAGGAAGAGCCAGAAGTGCAAGAGCTGCAGCTCCCGCGTGTCTGCGAAGGCCAGGAGGAGGAACTGGGTGATGGAGCTGCCGTTGGACATTTGCTATTTCTTGGCATAGAGGTACTGTTCAAAACTGGAAAAGACAAGGAAAAAGTATGACAGACTTCTCCAAGCAAAGCCACTCCATTTTTCATAGAAATCCACCCCCCCTAAAATTGAAATGCATTTCCTTCTCTGCTTTGTGCCGACTGAGTGTGCTCTGAGGAGCAGGACCTCTGTCCACGGCCAAGGAGCCAGCTTTTCTCTGCTGCAGTGGGTACCTGGGAGCTGGTTTGTGACAGCTCCGATGTTCCCAAGGGATGTCAGATGTCATCCGCCCTTAATGGAAAAGATCAGTATCTGCACTCATGACTCTCAAGAGCGTGGGCTGCAGAAGAGAGGCTTAGCGTGACCTTATAAGAATTTTGTCTCTGTTTTTTATTGTCCACCATCACATCTGGTGAGTGTTCTTTTTAGGGGTAGAAATGCTCATTTCTATGACTGAAAATGTGAAGAGTCTTGAGACAGGAGAGGCAAAAGGGCTCAGCTCTCTGTGGCTTAGTGCAGTCAGGTGAGCTGCAGTGTCCATCAGTCTGTTACCCAGCTGCCCTGCTCTTTCCCTTGTGCTGCCTCAAAGATGACTTCACACACAAATTACTCATTAAAAGAAACCAAACCAAACCACTGGACTCTGATGAAAGCAGGGGAGCACTGTTGCAGAGGGCAGGTCTGCACACTCTTCTCTTTCCCACCCCAGAGGTGGAGTTGTGATGGAGAAGGACACCGTCCCTCACAAGAGAAGCAAAGGACTCTGAGCGGAGAGTACTGACCTCCAAGGGAAAGCTCAGCCCTCCCTGGGATCCTGCAGGAGAGCTGTGCCTTTCTGGAGGGCAGCTCGCAAGCCCAGCAGGACAGGCAAAGCGGAGGGTCAGGGGTCCTGAAGATGGGATGTCCTAAAGGGAGAGTCAGCTCATTGCCCAGCAGACAATGCCCAGAAGACATCTACAGTGAAGGACGAAACGAGAGCTGCCTTAACGGAGCCTACCCCGGTGCTTGTTTGCAGCTTCCTCCCACCCCCTGCCCAGGTCTCTGCTGCCTGGAGCTGTCCCTGCCGAGAGCTGGTTCCCTGTCCCCACCTCTCCTCCCTGTCGGTGCTCACAGACCCCATCCCACCCGCTGTGTGCTCAGCTCTGCTTGCAGACCCCTCCCAGCAGCCGGGCACTGCGCAATGTCTTCTCTGTCTGTGCAGGCTCTGATGGGATCATCAGACCAACCCTGATGAGCCTGGAGAAGTTGTACTGCTGCTGTCTGTAAGCCACGGTGTGTTGATTTCTCATACTCCCTGCTTTATTCACCTCCAAGAGTAACAGATTTGGAAATTCAGTGCCTCCTCTTGACATGAGACATTAATTTCTATGTCCCATTGCCCACCCAGGCAACCCAGAGTACAAGATAGAAAGAACAGGACACTTGATTTACAGGTAGCCCCTGCCTTGCTGTTATTCTTTAAAAGTCTTCTGGGAATGTCCTGTAGTGATCTGAAGATGTGAGCAGGGCTGACCCAGGCAGCACCTTCTGGACAGCAGAAGGACCCTGCCCTGCTGGGGCTCGCTCCTTCCACCCACAGCTTCTCCCCACAGCGCCGTGGGGAGCTCCCCGGGCAGGCTGAGTGCTGAGCCTGGCAGGCGGCAGAGTCCCTGCCCCAGCACACAGCCCCTGGGGTGCAGGGACCCTGCTCGCAAGGACAGCCCTGAGCACCCCTGCCTGCACACCCCTGCAGTCCCCCCCAGCAGAAGGCAGCCCTCATGCCCTGTCCCTCTGACCGTGCAGCAGGGAAGTCCTGCTCTGCACCATGTCCTCCTCCTCCACACCACAGAAGGTGGGAGAGACCTCCGGAATAGTCCCATAGGCTGTGGCATGTGCCAGCTTTTGGAGATTCCTCCAGGCACTGCAGCTTCTTTGCCCTGCACCCGGAGACTTACCGTGTCAAGGGCTGTGAAGGTTTCTCCTCCCGTTCATTCTCAGCATCCTCCCAGCCCAGACTGCCTCTAACCTCTCTCAGCCTCGCAGGTCTCCCCTCGGTGCCTGCAGGCAGTGCCCCCAGCCCTGCTCCTGGGCAGAGCTGTCTCTCTGCAGCGCTGCCCGCTTGCCAGGAGCTCCCTCCATCCCAGGAGCCCAGCCCAGCTCAGCAGCAGAGGACCAGCCCAAGGCACCACTTGCTCTGCCCCCTCGGGGCTCCCTCCACGTGTCCCTGCGCCTCCAGGGAACCTGCTGGGAACAGCCTGAAGCCATCACTGATGGTCCCTCCCTCAGCTGCGGAGAGACACTTCTTTCCAGCAGGGGCATTTCTCCCATCTCAAGAAGAGTCAGCTCCAGGAATCACCTTTTCATTGGCCCATCTGTAGACAGGACACCCGGACAGGGACAGGGAAGGATCTCATTTAGCACTGCCCAGGGAAGGGATTCAGCCCCCATTCCATGCTTGTGGCCCTGGGGCTAGAAGTGGGCTCAGCTGCCCCCCACGCACAGCACAAGCCCACAGGAGGTGGGATTCCTCTGGCCTCAGCTCAGGTGTGCACACAGCAGACACCTGCATGTCAGCTCCTTCTCTCAGCTCCCTGCTAATTAATGGAGATGGAGGCCAGGGCTGACGTGGTCACATGCAAAGACCTGGGGACATTTGGAGTGCCAGAGGTGGTCCAAGATACCTGGAGCTAGCTGCAAGCTCTAGTGGAGCAATGCTGAGAGACAGGGCAGCATCTGGGGGCATCTTCTTGGAGGCTGGAGGTGAATCTCTTTGGCCAGTGGAAATGGCATCAGATGCCCACATTTAGGATGATGGAGCCTGTCTCTCTTCTTTATGTTCTGGGCAGCCTACGCAGGGATTCATCTGATGGAGTCATGTACCACAGGGACAGCTCAGTTCCTCTCTGTCTTTTCCACCAGCCAGGTTAACTAGATCTCCATTGACTCTAATGGCGGTGGTGTCCTGAACATTCTCGCATTGCCCAATCAACTTCAGGGCAGTTATTCCATGTAAGGCCAGTTACAGGCCTGTAATGGTAGGTGAGGTGCCAAGGCTCTCACACACAGCGACATGCAGTTGGCAGGGACAGCGATGGTCCTACACAGGAAAGCCATCCCCATGCAGAGCGAGGGTGTGACAGACACCCAGGCAGCATTGCGACAGATCCAGTGCCTTTGGGCCAGAAACTGATTGCCACCCCTGCAGCGTGGCAAGGTCCGTCCCTTCTCTCTCCAGTAGAGGTAGGGCACTCCATGGATAGGAAGCCCATCACACCAGGGCCACCACGCGTGTGTCTACACCTTCAGACTTCTGGTTTTTCTCTCCACCAACTTTCACTCACCCCCTGGAGAACACAGTCAAGGACCAGACCAACAGTTGTCACAGTGGGCCTCTCAGTAGCACCTTGTCATTCCTGGAGATCAGCTTCACCTCCATCAAAGGCCCTCGGGGACAGCAGAGACCCCACCGACAGCAAACCCATGTCTTGCCAGGGCTGCCTTTCCCAGCCCTGGTCCTCTCTGCCCTTGGGGACAGCAGGGTTTGCTCACTCTCTTGGCACCCAGGTTCAGCTTTCTGTTTCCACCTGCTCTCCACCCCGGCATGTCTCTGCTGTGAAGCAAAGCCTTTGCACACACCGGGGCTGGGACACTTGGTCCCAGGTTTGCCTAAGACAAGTGAGAGCTTGGCCTGGGGCTGCACCTGCAGTGCTACAGCCCAAATGTGCACTGATGGCCTCAGCCAGGGGCACAGCCAGGACGAGCTGGAGCCAGATGGGCCAGCAAATGCAATGCAAACCTGGATCTGACACTTGCATGCAGGTGAGAGCTGGCCAGTGGACTGAAGGTCAGTGTAAGCCTTGATTGTCCTGACACTGAAACAGTGGGGTCCCAGCTCCCGAGGGAAGCCAGGAAGGAGAATTGAAGGCTGTAGATGCCAGACATCAGAGGAGCAGACTTTGGCCTCTTCTGGGGAGTTCTGGTGCGGTCTCGTGGTCAGCAGCATTGAAGGGCAGCTGAGCTCAGTGCAGCTGGTCTTCAAGGACAGCATCCTCCAAGCACAGAAATGGTCTCTATCAAAACTCAGTTGAAACTTGGATGTAAATTCAAGGGCACCATAATGAGCTGTTACTACTTCAGGGACAGTTCAAGAAGAAGCAAAGATAATATGGGATCACCCCTAAATCTAGTAAGAGTAGGCATGGATAGATCTGAGATATTTGATGTGCTCTTATCACCAGCAAGGTCTCCCAGGCCTTTGCGCCTCAAGGCAGGACTCTAGAGGAAAACAGCCTTCAGTGGACAGGAATCAAATCAGTAGCTGCTTGAGCAAACTCAAATGTTACCATTGAAAAGGGACCGGATGTAGAAATCTGTATTTACATCGAGGGAGAGAAAGTGTCATCAGCCTTGCTGGTCCATGTCCATGGCCTGTGAAAACTAATGAGAATTTACAGACCAGTGTCAAAGCTGTCAAGATGAAGCCTTCTTACACACTTATTACGCCGAGGTCGTTTCTGCATATGTTTCAACTTCTGCCTAACATCTTCTTTCAGGGGTTGATGCACTTGCCCACACCGAGGTGGCCACTGCCTCTGAGATTCCCAGGGGTAGCTGAAGACCCCACATGGTACTGGGAAATGTTACCCAAGGCTGACAGGAGCCTTTCTGGAGCAGGAGCTGTGGACAGGCAGGGTAGGCCAAAGCATCTCAGTTGAGACAACTCCTTTCTCTGCCATGAGTAGGAAGGGAAGCCTGGACAATTGCCCCCAAGGTGTCCAGTGTCGCCTTCGTGAGGCGAGGCGACCTGGTTCAGGAACGGCACGGCGACCCCCCCTCCCCGGGGCGCTCGGGCCATCGACTCGCAGACACCAATGTGGTGTACGGCAAATGGCGTTTATTGGTGGATAACACGGTGTTATATACCTTGGGTTTACGACGTCATTTCCGCCTGCTTACTTCACACCTAAATGCTACTGGCCATTAAGGGAGGGGGTCCTATCTTTCCGTACAGCGCGATATCTTCCGGCCGCCTGATCCTAACTACCCACATTTCCCCCCTCCCTATGCATAATGAAACTAGCTAAATGTAAAAATCTTAAAAAGATATGTATCATGATCTTTGGGTAAAAAACGTTGAAATATATACTATAAACTTGAATAGAAAATATAAGGCACGCTAATGCAAGGGATAACTAGGGTGTAACAGGGAATAACAGGGCAATTAGAGGTAGAACTAGAGGTAGGTAAAAAATTCTAAAGAAGAACATTCTTAGAGCAATTGCCGGCGTTCTATCATCATGATGTTAACTTGTTCTAGCCGGCTCTTGGCAAACGACACGAGCTTATTCAATATACAGGGTCCGAAGATCAATGCTATTATGATTGTTACTACTGGCCCTACCAGGGTAGATATCAGGGTGGCAAGCCACGGTGAATGGTTAAACCATGATGCAAACCAATTTTGCTGCACCTCTCGTTCCCTTTTTCGTTTTTCCAGTCCTTCTCGCAATTTGGCCATGGTGTCTCTCACTATTCCAGTGTGGTCGGCATATACACAGCATTCTTCTCTCAGCGCGGCGCATACTCCTCCTTGTTGTAAGAACACTAGGTCTAACCCTCTCCGATTTTGTAGCACTACTTCAGATAGCGATCTAATTGAACTTTCTAACGCACTTATTGATTGTTCGATTCTAGCTAAGTCCTCATCTACTGCTATTCTCAAGGCACTGAATTCTTTATTTTGTTGCACTAAGGATGCTACTCCTGTACCCACTCCCGTCCCTGCTATGATCATTAGAGTGGCTACTGTTAGTGCTGTAAAGAGTTCCCGTTTTGACAGATGGTGTGCTGGGGTAATCTGTGAGTCATAGACAAAGTCTTCGGAATGGTAAAAGATTTTAGGGATTATAGCTACCTGGACACAATATTCCGAGGATTCATCAAATTTGTCCAAGGACAAACAGGGTGTAACTCCCATAATAGAACAAACCCACTTGGTATTGTCGGCCGGTATTAACCACCTTGCAGGAGTTTTATCCTGTGTCTCATTAACACATAGTTGTTTTTTGTGGTTTGGGACTTTACCCACGCACACGCCGCTTCCTACTACTTCTGCTAATGTAATCCCTTGTTTTTCTACGTCCCATGTGCACTGGGCTGGATTTGAACCATTTACTCGCATGGGCTTGTTATTTACTCCTACAGCCTCGTAAAAGGGTGGCCGTATTCCGTAACACAACCAACAATGCTCCGTAAGATGTGGGTTAGTTTTGTTCAGCAGCTGATAGCTAGCTTGCATCATTTTCCAGAGAGAATGTCGGTCAGAAATTACGGCGGTCTGTGCAGTAAGTCTGGTGGTGTGTACAATAAGTTCGGTACTACTTACTGTACTATGTGGCAATGGTGCAGGTATTGTCGGGTCAGGTATTTTTGGGTGAGGAACCGGGTTAGGCCCAATTACTCGGTTAGGGCCTGCTGGCAGGGGATCTTTCGGAACAATCTCCTTTTTTATGAGGATAAAACCGCCTCTGTCTGACCCTGATTCTAGATACCTTACTCCCCACATTTTCCCAAGAAGCCAAGCATCTTCTCGGGGGTTGGTAACATTTAGAAAGAGGAATGAGCAAGCTTGGTGATGCAGTCGTTTTGGCCCTTGTACCGGGGCATGTCCCCGGCGAGCGATTTGCCATTTTGGACGGGTTGCTTCTGCCAGGTGTATGGAACACTTATACGGGCCCCACCGGACTTTCAGGTATTTATCCTTACCGTCACCCGGTATCCAAGTAGGGGCTATGGTCTCACATCCCCAATGACCGCAAAAATATTGATCAGGGTAGTTACAATAACCTTTCCCAGGATTAGAGCTGGGGCACATATAAAATTCTGAGTATTCCCAGCAAGGGTTCATCGGGACAAGCTGACACAGAGTGGCAGTGAAGCTCGGTGCACTTGATGTGATCTGAGTAGCGATAACGTGCTGATCTTTGACTCGAATGAGGGACCATTTAAGTGGACGATGAGGATGGTGTTCTGATGCTGCTTGTCCTATAGTGACGAGCCCTAAAATGAAGATTACACATTGTGGGTGTAAACGTTGTGGCCTCCGCTTATGGGGGTTGTGTCGCTGTTGTCCGGATTCTGCTGGTGCGGAACTCTCAGGTGTGGGCAGGACGTTTGCTGATTTGTCGTCTTCTCCTGCTACCGGAGCATACGGATTACGAGGGCGTCCGATAATCCGGTTCTGTGGAGAAAAACTCACAATTTTTATTAGTTTTATTCTGGAGGTCTGGTTTGATGGACTTAAGCGGACACCACTTAACTGTTCCATCTCTTTTGACTGCGGCATACCCTCGCCCTGTAAGGACTAGCCTCCACCCTTGTTCCCATTCTCCTAGCTCATTTCTGACTATGACCAACGGGCCTTCTTCTAGCGCCCGAGTGGCCCAATGTTTTTGGGTGGGGCTATTTTTCTCTTCCCCCCTAGGAAATTGGTTTAGTGCTAAAAGAGCGGTTGCTAACAGGCGTGCTTGGTCTCCTGGGGGAATGGCGCTGGTAAAACCTTCTGTTTTTGCCAGCACCTCTAATTTAGACTTTAGAGTGTGATTCGCTCGTTCGACTATGGCTTGTCCTGTGCTATTATATGGAATGCCGTGTGTCAGGGTAATACCCCATTTCAAAGCGAATGCCTGAACTGATTTGGAGACAAAATTCGGGCCGTTGTCTGTTTTGATCTGCTTAGGAATGCCAAGCCACGCCATAACCGTTAACCAATGTTGGATGGTTGCTTTGGAGTTGGTTCTAAGGTGTTGTGTGGCTACGATCATTCCGCTATATGTATCTACAGTTACTGCTAGCCACGCTCGGGGTTTTAGCAACTGACAGAGCGTGAAGTCTGTTTGCCACAATTCGGAGGCTTTGAGACCTCTGGGGTTGACTCCACTGGACCACAGTGGTGTTTTCTGACAGTGGGGGCATGTGGCTACCACATGTTTTGCGTCGGTGACCGAGATTCCGCATCTCTTCGCTAGCGCTTTAGCTCCGATGTGGAGGGATTCGTGTAGCTGACGGGCATCCCTTAGCGTCCACAACCCTTTCGCTGCGGCGTCTGCTTTGTCATTACCGGTTTGGAAAAACCCTTTGATTGGGTCGTGGCTGTTAACGTGGATGACCGATATGGTGCCCTTTCGAGAAAAAAGTGCTTCTTCCAGCATCAGGGCTGTTGTGGATGTTGACACGCCGGGCCCCGCCATGGCCAAGCAAAGTTTGGCCACGAACATCGAGTCGGTCACGATATTGAGATGTTCCTCTGGGAATAGTCCACACGCCAGTACTAAGGCCATCGCTTCTAGCTGCTGGGCTGAAAGCGCACAGTCGGTCATTTTAATGCAGTGCCATTTTTCTCCAGATTGCCATACTGCTGCCGCGGTTGAGGTCATTGAGGATGCATCTGTAAAGACCGTTGGTCCCTGTTGGGGTCGGTCCATGATCTTCTGTGGGAGGTCGATGTCGACAATGGCTAGCATTTGAGTCCAGGGGGGCTTTGTAGCATACCGGACTTCTCCGCCAAACCCAACAAGAGCTATAGCTAGATACTCTGACATCGCTACTGATTGCTTTGGGAGCTGTTTGCGGAAGGGTAGGTATATTCTGGCGGGTTCGATGCCTAGGTGTCTTAGGGCGAGTTTTCTGCCTTTCATGATGAGATTACCAAGGCACTCGACTCCTGGAGAGAATGCACGTGATGGTTTTCCCAGGACTATCCATTGTATTGGTCGAGCCTTTTCAGGGGGCCCCTGGGCTAATGCCCCTACTCCCCCGCCCTCCGTGAAATGTACATACAGATCAAGCGGTACACCTGGGTTCCACCTGGCGAGCGTGCTCGACGATACCTGTTGGTCGATAAAGTCGAGAGAGTTCATTGCTTCCGTCGTCAGAGCTTTTTGTTCCCAGGGGTTTTTTCCTTTCAGAAGATCGTATAGGGGGGCCATGATTTCAGGAGGGATCAGGACAATGTTACGGAGCCACTGCAAGGATCCCACCAATTGCTGCATATCATGGAGTGTTTTGATGTTCCGACGGATTTTTATTTGGGGGGGGGTTACGTAAGAACTGGTGATCCCCACCCCCAGGAAAGTTACACATGGTCCCCTTTTGACTTTTGCGCCCGCGATTTCGAACCCGTTCGTTTTTAAAGTTTCCGAAACCGCTGTTACTAGCTGGTTCACCTGATTCTCTGTCGGCGCGGCGATTAGAATATCATCCATGTATTGAATGATAGTCGCAGTTGGATCATTGTGCCGAACCGGTGCTACTGCGCGGTCCACTATAATTTGGCAGATAGTAGGCGAGTTGATCATTCCTTGAGGCAGCACTTTCCACTGGAAACGTAGGTTAGGGCGTGAGCTGTTTGGGAACACTACAGAAAAAGCAAACCGCTCTTTGTCCTCCTCATGCAGTGGTATTGAAAAGAAACAGTCTTTAATATCAAGGACGGCACACGGTTGTCCTTCTGGTATCATGGAGTTCATGGGCAGCAGTGTTTGGACGGGACCCATTGGTTGAATTTTCTTGTTTACTTCGCGCAGGTCATGGAGGAGACGAAACCCCTCGCCGGTTCGTTTGGGTATTACAAAAACTGGGGTGTTCCATGGGCTAGTGGAAGGCTCTATATGACCTCGCTGTAACTCGTGGTCGACTAGCTTAAGAAGAGCGTCCATTCGAGGCTTTGACAGGGGCCACTGCTCGACCCACACTGGGTCGGACGATTTCCACGTCAGTTTAATAGGTGGAAGTGGGTGTGCGGCAGTGGCCCTCACAATAAATTTGTCACCCTGGCTTTCAAAAGGGCTAGAGCATCCCTTCCCAGCAGGGGTGGGACTCCTGACATAACATATGGGAAGAGGGTAATGGTTTTCTCCGGCCCTTTTTCAGTGTGAAGCGTGATTGCTGTTAGTTGAGCACTTTTCCGAGCCCGGGTTAACCCCCCGACTCCACCCACCATGGGGGCGTTTTCTAATTTCCAATGCGGGGGCCAGTTTGTCTCAGGAATAACTGTAACATCTGCTCCGGTGTCAATCAAAAAGGGCACACTAATGGTGGTGTCATCTAGGGTATTATAGAGGGAACAGATTCCCCACACCACTGGCGGGCTATCGCATTTTACAGCCAGGGCCACCCTGGGGTCTCGCCCCCAGGAGGTGGTTGTTGCTGCCCTTGAGGTAGGGACTGGTTCGGATGGATCGTCGGTTGAGCCATAAAGTTGGTCATGTCTCGAGGGGGCAGCGGGTTCGGCGGTGTTGTGCCCCATCCGGGGTTGGCATAACTGGGCCGCATTATGTCCCAAGTGGGAGAGGGCTGTGCGCGGCCCGAGTGCCCTCTCCCCTTCCCGTTTCCCTGGTGTTTAGATCTGCAGTCTTTGGCGAAATGCCCTTTCTTTCCACAGGCCCAACACGGTCCTCTCGGTCGATTTTGGCGCGGGGGGAGCGCTGTGGGCAGGTTCCCCAACCGAGGGCAGTTTGCCGCCACGTGGCCCACCTGACCACAATTAAAACATGCCATCACATTAGCTATCGCAGTGCGAACAGCTACCTGAATTGGGGCTAAGTGCTCTTCCTTTGCGACATGCTTGATCATGTCTGCGATATTTGACCCCACTGGCAGTGATCGTAGGATCTCTTTGGCTGCCGAATTACACTGCTGACGTAAGCAATCTGCAACAACCGGGCCTTTCGCCTCCGCGGGCAGGGTCGAGGAGTCGACCGCTGCCTGAAGGCGATCCACAAACTGCGTGAAGCTCTCGCTTTCATTTTGCTTAATTGTGGACCACGGCGACGGCTTGGCAATAACTTTAGAAGCGGTGCGAATGGCTTCTCTAGCCGTGCGGGTAGTTGTCATAATCTCATGGGCCCGCAGGCCCTGGGCCTGCGCCTGGGGGTAATCATGGTGGGGTCTGTACCCATCAGCCGCTGCAGGCTGGAACCATGCAGCGGGTGATCCGCCCCGGCCACTTGGGCTAATTGTCTCGCACAGTTGTCCTCCCATTCTTGTTTAAAAACGATCATCCCTGCCCCATCAAAAATCAATCTACAAGTTTGTTTTATATCGAACGGGAGCATATCGTCTCCCCCAAAGACACCATCTATGAGGGTGGAGACCATGGCAGAATTAAGGCCTTTATCTGCAATCGACTTAACGATCGCTTGTACATCCTTAGGGTTTACTGGCGAGTAAACCCTCTGTCCCCCGTCCGTCACTCGGACCGGGAATGCTAGCCTGGCTGATGGAACCCACTCGGCACACACAGTCTTTATTTTCCTCCAGTCGGTGAGGGGGAGGTTTTTGTTTTTATTTCGGATGAAAGTGTTTTGGCTTTTGACTGTGTGTACTCCCATTTCCTCCTCCTCTGAGCTTGGATCAGTCACGAGCCACTCGTCCCAGCTAGTGTCTGATCCGGAGCCGGAACTCGACTGACCGGCTGCTTCCGGTTTCTGATACCTTTTTGTCGGGCTCCAGCCCCGCCCGCTTCTCCTGCGGGCGAGCCATTCCCTCCCTCTTGGCCCGCCCCTCCTTTCTGGTTCGCCCCGCCCTTTGCTCGGGGGGTGCCTGCCCTCTGAGGGCATTCTTTCAGATGGTCGCTCTGATTGGCTTTCCGCCCTTCGCTCACGCTCCCCTCCTCCTCCTGGCCACTCCCGCCGCCTTTCTTCTTCTCGTTCTCCTCCCCTTTTTGTTCATGTGTGCTTGTTAATGCTAGCGCCTCCTCCCAGTTCCCGCCGCGGGCATCTTCGGCCCGCCCATCCCCTTTGTGCTCGGTGCCATCTTGGGGCGTATAGGGCGGTGGTTTAGCCCGGGCTTCCTCAGACTCCATCCTTTTCGCAACGCCCCTGGCTTCCTCAGCCAGCCCTCCCCAGAAGGATTTAGCTCTCTCTTGCGCCTCCGTAAGCGGGTCAGGGTTTGGGGATTGAGGGGACATGTCACCCTCTTGCAGATCTTTAGGCTCAGCAGAATCATCATCATCTGGGGGTGCAAAGTCTGCGTGGCTGCCCCGACTCCCAATTTCGGGATGGCCAGCAAACAGTTCTTTGCCGCCCTCCAAGTCTCCCGTTCTTGTATTGCCTTCTGCAGGGCCTGTACGACTTTTCCCCACGACTTAAGGTTTTTACCACAACCCGAGGACATCGTCTCCTCGGCTAACGCTTTAGTACATTTATCCCACACTTCAGGGTGAAGGATATCCACCGGTTGGTCAATGACACCAATTTGCAAAAGCCTCGCAACGGCGAGAATAAAATCTTTGGGCTTGCAATTGATACCCCACTGCTTATGTAATTGCGATACGACCTTCACAAGAGCTTCCATCTTCCTTGTTGGTCCGGGAGCGTCCTCCCCGCCGGGCTGGTCCTGCCGCTCCGGCCGCCGTTCACCCGATTCCAGGTGGGCTCTCCCGGGTTTCGGCACCACTTGTCGCCTTCGTACGGCGTGGCGACCTGGTTCAGGAACGGCACGGCGACCCCCCCTCCCTCAGGGCGCTCGGGCCATTGACTCGCAGACACCAATGTGGTGGACGGCAAATGGCGTTTATTGGTAGATAACACGGTGTTATATACCTTGGGTTTACGACGTCACTTCCGTCTGCTTACTTCACACCTAAATGCTACCGGCTAACTGGGGGGGGGGCGGGTCCTATCTTTCCGTACAGCGCGATATCTTCCGGCCGCCTGATCCTAACTACCCACAGCTCTCCCTGTGGTACATGAAACCATCAGATGAATCCCTGTGTAGGCTGCCCAGAACATAAAGAAGAGAGACAGGCTCCATCATCCTAAATGTGGGCATCTGATGCCATTTCCACTGGCCAAAGAGATTCACCTCCAGCCTCCAAGAAGATGCCCCCAGATGCTGCCCTGTCTCTCAGCATTGCTCCACTAGAGCTTGCAGCTAGCTCCAGGTATCTTGGACCACCTCTGGCACTCCAAATGTCCCCAGGTCTTTGCATGTGACCACGTCAGCCCTGGCCTCCATCTCCATTAATTAGCAGGGAGCTGAGAGAAGGAGCTGACATGCAGGTGTCTGCTGTGTGCACACCTGAGCTGAGGCCAGAGGAATCCCACCTCCTGTGGGCTTGTGCTGTGCGTGGGGGGCAGCTGAGCCCACTGCTAGCCCCAGGGCCACAACCATGGAATGGGGGCTGAATCCCTTCCCTCGGCACTGCTAAATGAGATCCTTCCCTGCCCCTGTCTGGGTGTCCTGTGTACAGATGGGCCAATGAAAAGGTGATTCCTGGAGCTGACTCTTCTTGAGATGGGAGAAATGCCCCTGCTGGAAAGAAGTGTCTCTCCGCAGCTGAGGGAGGGACCATCAGTGATGGCTTCAGGCTGTTCCCAGCAGGATCCCTGGAGGCGCAGGGACACGTGGAGGGAGCCCCGAGGGGGCAGAGCAAGTGGTGCCTTGGGCTGGTCCTCTGCTGCTGAGCTGGGCTGGGCTCCTGGGATGGAGGGAGCTCATGGCAAGCGGGCAGCGCTGCAGAGAGACAGCTCTGCCCAGGAGCAGGGCTGGGGGCACTGCCTGCAGGCACCGAGGGGAGAGGAGCGAGGCTGAGAGAGGTTAGAGGCAGTCTGGGCTGGGAGGATGCTGAGAATGAACGGGAGGAGAAACCTTCACAGCCCTTGACACGGTAAGTCTCCGGGTGCAGGGCAAAGAAGCTGCAGTGCCTGGAGAGATCTCCAAAAGCTGGCACATGCCACAGCCTGTGGGGCATTTCAGGAGGTCTCTCCCACCTTCTCTGGTGTGGAGGAGGAGGACATGGTGCAGAGCAGGGCTTCCCTGCTGCACGGTCAGAGGGACAGGGCATGAGGGCTGCCTTCTGCTGGGGGGGACTGCAGGGGTGTGCAGGCAGGGGTGCCCAGGGCTGTCCTTGCGAGCAGGGTCCCTGCACCCCAGGGGCTGTGTGCTGGGGCAGGGACTCTGCCGCCTGCCAGGCTCAGCACTCAGCCTGCCCGGGGAGCTCCCCACGGCGCTGTGGGGAGAAGCTGTGGGTGGAAGGAGCGAGCCCCAGCAGGGCAGGGTCCTTCTGCTGTCGAGAGGGTGCTGCCTGGGTCAGCCCTGCTCACAGCTGCAGCCCAGCCCTGGGCATTTCTGAGGGGACTTTTCAAGATGGAGTTCCCTGAAAGGGAAGGTGTCTGTCTTTGGAGGTTTCTCCTCTTGGTTGGCTGGGTGGGCAGTGGGACATTTCCAAGGGCACTTTTCAATTGGAAGGTCAAAGGAGGGATGACTCTTTGGAAGGAGCTTTCCTGCATCTGTGTGTTCAGTTTCTGGCTCTGGGGGCTACAGATAACACCAGCATCCCCTTTCCAGTCTCATCGGGGTTGTGGGACCTGCTCTTTACCCCCTGCGCACACGGAGAGGCTGCAGGGCAGCGCTGGGCACCCAGGGGCTGAGATGGGGTCTGTGAGCACTGGCAGGGAAGAGCCGTGGGGCCAGAGCAAGAGCTCCTGGCAGGGACAGCTCCAGGCAGGAGAGATGGGCAGCAAAGGAAGGACCTGCCAATGGAAGCCCTGTTGCAGGGGAGATGTGGGCACCTCCCGGCCACCCCTGCAGTGCAGATGCCTTCCCTCAGCAACCCCCTTCATCTCTGCCACCCAGCACAGCCCTCGGCCCTCCCGGCCATGGGGTCTAGTGAGGGGAATAGTTGGTCCAATCCTGGGGGAAACTCCAGTGAGGATAAGATAATTGAAAGAGATCTGTGGGAGCGCATGAAGAATGGGCCGCAGAAGAAAGAGCATAATATGATACGATTAGTGGAGGCTTAGGCCACAAGGGCATTGCGACCTTGGGATCTGTGGTTACATGATGGCAGGGTGTGGACCCGGCTGTGGCCGACGCTGTCAGCAGGTGCGGGGCTGGGGTGTGCAGCAGAAAGATACAAAAGCAGAACCTGCGACCCTTGGGAACAGCGTGAGGAGGAGCAGCGAATAGAGAGCTCAGGTTTTGCAATATGCATTAGGTAATTAAGATGTAGCCAATGAGTTTTGTACATGGTTGTTCTGAAACCGTATATAAGAAGTTCGTGTAGAGCAATAAAGTGAGATCTGATTTCCACCTGGCTGGGTCTCCGTCTCTCCATCGCGGCAAATTGGTGACCCCGACGTGATTTGGGGTCGTGAACCACCTAACTGCGTGGCAGGCTGCGAGTCCCACAGAACATTGAATGAGCTGCTGAAAGGAAGCAGGAGCCGGCCGGCAACCAATCCCTCCGGATTAGAGAGGTGAGCTGTGGGAAACATGGGGAATCAAGCGTCGTCCCCTGAGAGAGACGTGTATGAGCTTATGAAAGCTCTTCTTAAAAAACATGGGAAGAATATCTCCGGTCATGATCTTAAGACAATTCTTAAATGGGTGCAGGTTAAATTACCGGCTGTAACTGCATCCACTATTTTCACACGGGAACTTTGGGACGATGTGGGAGTAAAGTTATGGGATGCAGCGACTACGGGAAGTGTTGAAGCGCAGCGTATGCTCCCGTGGTGGAGAAATATCTTTGAAGTTTTAAAGGCCCAGGAGGAAAGTCATAAAGATGACCCAGATAAAAAGAAAGACACTCCCCCGGTGTCTGCATTGTTATCGGAGGTAAAGAGGCCCTCGGCTCCATTGACGATATGTACCGCAGGGTATCCCCCTGAGGAGGATCCCTTCGATCCGGGACCCGTGGACCCTGAAAAGGAGCCAGATCTCTACCCCCCCGACCCACACGATGTGTGGGCCAACATTAGGCGCCAAGCGTTAAAGGAGGGGGAACTAGAGATTGCTAGAATGATAGTGGCTCCTGTAGTCTATCAGAGAAGCGGAGGAGCCCAGTGGGAAGCTCTATCTTTTCCGGTGGTTAAGGAGCTGCGCCGTACTGTTACTGAACATGGACTTTCTTCACCATATTTTGCGAGCCTGTTATCCTCTGTCCTCGATACATTTGTTATGACTCCGCATGATTTGAAATCTTTAGCGCGATTACTCCTGACACCGACTCAGTATACTTTGTGGGAATCCCACTGGAAGGGGGGGCTTCAAGCGCTCCTCTCGACTTACGCAGGTCATAATAACAATGCAATTGCTGCATTGACCATAGAACACCTTACGGGCACGGGTCGCCATACTAACCCGGTAGATCAAGCCCGAATTCCACGAGAAGCCCTTGAGGCGACCCGCGAAGAAGCAAAAAAGGCCTTCTTTAAGGTTCCTGATTCTCAAAAACCGCAAAAGGCTTTTACCACCATTACACAAGACTCTCGAGAGCCTTATATGCAATTTATTGATAGATTAAAGCAAGCTCTGGAGCGTCAAGTAGACAATGCGGAGGCGCGAGAGATCCTGCTGTTGAAATTGGCTGTAGAGAACGCTAATGCAGATTGCAGGAAGCTTTTAAAATCTCTCCCGAATCAGAACCCTACTTTGGTCGAAATGATTGAGGCATGTAATAGATTCGGTACTACAGAGTATAAATATGAAGTCATGGCTGCTGCTTTCGCAGCCATGCGCGGTCCCTTAGCACCAGGCGTCTGCTATGGATGTGGTAAACCTGGCCATTTGAAAAAGAATTGTCTACTTTCTAGTAGTAATAATGGACCCCGAGCTCCGGGAATCTGTCCTAGGTGTAAGAAGGGTCGCCATTACGCTAATCAATGTCGATCCAAGTATGATTTACAGGGACAACCGATCCAGGGAAACCGATCTCGGAGCGCGGGACAGCGACGCGTGCGGACACAAATGACGCCGTCACCTTTCAAAAATCCCCAGAGAGGGGCAGCAGTGCCTCAAGTCTTCGCCCAGCAACAACAGGCAGCGCCGGACTGGACCTGGCAACCGCCCACACAGTAACGTTGCTTGATTCCTCGGTTCACTTATTGTTAACAGATGTCTCGGGACCTTTACCCTCTAAAACACAAGCCTTACTAATAGGAAGGTCCTCCACGACATTATCCGGACTCTTTGTATTACCGGGTGTTATTGACCCTGATAGTACCGAAAGTATTAAGATCATGGCATGGACTCCGTTTCCTCCTTGTACGGTGCCGGAAGGCAGCCGCATAGCGCAATTAATATTTATGCCCATAGGCACAAATTGTCCAAATTTGGATCAGCTCCAACAAAGACAGGGTGGATTTGGTTCAACAAGGAGCCCACAAATCTTATGGGTACAATCTCTTTCTCAAAAACGACCTATGTGCCAATGTACCCTAATTCGTGGAGAACAAAAAGTGGTCTTGAATGGGATTATTGATACTGGAGCTGATGTCACAGTAATATCTCAAGCTAAATGGCCGCCACTGTGGCCGCTAGCCAATGTTTCCCAGGCGCTAGCTGGGATTGGCGGGACTGGTAAGAGTCACCAGAGCCTGGAACTTATCCAAGTTCGAGGTCCCGAAGGGCACATTGCCTCTGTTAAACCTTTTGTATTGCCTATTCCTATGGTTTTATGGGGGCGGGATGTGCTGTCACAGTGGGGAATGACAATTCGTACTCCTTTTTAGGTGGGGCCATTGAAACGCGCGACACCCTAAAATTGACCTGGAAAACTGATGTTCCTATTTGGGTAGATCAATGGCCCCTACTTTTAGAAAAGCTTCGCGCTCTTCAAGAACTGATCACAGAGCAACTCCAAAAGAAACACATAGTGCCTTCTCTTAGCCCATGGAATTCTCCTGTTTTTGTTATCAGAAAACAAACTGGCAAATGGCGCTTGCTCCATGACCTCAGAAAAATTAATGACGCCATGGAAACTATGGGGGCCTTGCAACCTGGGCTCCCATCCCCTACGATGATTCCTCGAGATTGGTATTTAACTGTTATTGATCTTAAAGATTGCTTTTTCAATATTCCCTTGCATCCGGATGATGCTCCTAAATTCGCCTTTTCAGTTCCTAGCGTCAATATGCAAGCTCCATTGCAAAGATATCAGTGGGTTGTGCTGCCACAAGGAATGAAAAATAGCCCGACGATATGCCAATGGTATGTAGCCAAAGTACTTAGTCCTGTCCGTACTACAATGTCTAATGTCTTAGTGTACCACTACATGGATGATATCCTGGTGGCTGCACAACATCACGCGGTCATGGAGAAAGCTGTAGCCCTTGTCACGGCTGCCGTAAATTCGGCGGGCCTCTGTATTGCGCCGGAAAAAATTCAAAAAACACCTCCATGGAAATATTTGGGCTGGCGCATAAGAGCTCAAACTGTAGTTCCTCAGCCTTTGCAGATTCAGACTGATATAAAAAACCTGCATGATGCACAAAAATTGTTAGGAACCATTAATTGGGTCCGACCTCTGTTGGGGATTTCCAATTCAGACTTGAGCCCGCTGTTTGAGTTGCTCAAGGGAGACCCAGATTTGCGTTCTCAACGCTGTCTTAGTCCTGAGGCTGTTGCCTCGCTGCAAAAGGTGGCTACGGCCATTACTCTCAGGCAAGCACACCGATGTGATCCTGATCTCTCTTTTCATCTAATCATCTTAAACCCGGCTCGACAACCCCATGCATTAATATTCCAATGGGATCCACAAAAATCAGACCCGTTGTTGATCATTGAGTGGGTTTTTTTACCCAATCAGTCTGCAAAAACTATTTCAACACAATATGAAATGTTTGCCCACCTGATAATTAAAGCTAGACAGCGACTGCTGACGTTATCAGGAACTGATTTCACTTCTATTTGCTTACCTGTAACAGCCATATATCTGCAGTGGCTTTATCAGCAATCAGACACTTTTATACTGGCACTAGCGGGTTATGTGGGCCAGCTTACATCTCACCCGCCTTCGCATAAACTGCTTAATGCGAATTTTAGCATAACATCTAAACCAAAACGGAGCGACCAACCGCTGCAAGCCCTTACTGTGTTCACAGATGGATCTGGAAAGTCGCACAAATCAGTCATATTATGGTGGGACAACCAACGTGAACGTTGGAACTCAGACATAGAAACAGTCCCTGGTTCTCCCCAGATAGTCGAGTTAGCTGCAGTGGTTCGAGTTTTTCGGAAATGGTCAACGCCGGTCAATATCATCACTGATTCCGCTTATGTTACAGGGATTGTGGAACGAGCTGAAGCGTCTGTATTACGTAGTATTTTACATTTTGACTTATTTGCCTTATTACAGGAACTCGTCTTTCTTTTAGACTCTCGCCCTCACCCCTATTTTGTCATGCATGTTAGGTCTCACACTTCCTTACCTGGTTTTATTGCAGAAGGAAATCGACGGGCTGATTTATTAACCTTACCAGTACACGTGCTGCCGGATCGTCTAGCCCAAGCTAGACTCAGCCATTCTTTTTTCCACCAAAATGCTGGAGGCCTTAAAAGACAATTCGGCCTTACCTCTCAGCAAGCATCTAGTATCATTGCTACATGCCCTGACTGCCAGAGGCATTCCTTTCCGTCAATTGCAGGCGGAGTCAACCCTCGAGGATTGCAAAGTCTGCAACTATGGCAAACGGATGTCACCCACTATTCAGAGTTTGGCAATTTGAGATATATTCACTCTTCTATTGACACCTTTTCAGGTGCTTTATTTGCTTCTTGTCATACTGGGGAAAAGGCGCGTGATGTTCGTAAGCATCTTATGCGAGCTTTTGCTACATTGGGCACACCTGCACAAATTAAGACAGATAACGGTCCTGCCTATGTCTCTAAAGCAATGAAAACATTTTTTGACTCTTGGGGTATAACTCACATCACTGGCATTCCTCATTCTCCTACAGGTCAATCTCTCATTGAACGTTCCCATCAGTCGCTCAAACGCCTGCTACAACAACAAAAAGGGGGAATAGGAGCCGTTACTCCTGAGGAACGATTACAGAAAGCCTTATATGTTTTTAACTTTTTGAATTGTTCTCTATTAGACAGTAACCCCCCAATAATCCGACATTTTAACATAAATACTTCATTTGAGATGCGAATCAAAGCTCCTGTGCTGGTTCGTGACCCAGAAACAGGTAAGATAATGGGGCCCTACCCCCTTGTCACATGGGGCAGAGGTTATGCTTGTGTCTCTACAGAAAAAGGCCCCCGATGGATCCCAGCGAAGAATGTGCGACCGTTCCGTGAACCCTTGCCCCAAACCTCGCTCGAAGATCCCGAACAGCGGTCGGAAGAGCCTTTCGCAAAAGAAACAGAGCCTGAAGACTCAAGTATCTTAAATGAATAATCGCTATATGCGTAGGTGTCGCTGGACGCGTTCTGAGCGTTGGTGTAATCTTTGTCTGAGGAAAGAATTCGTCACAGTAAGACTTTTACTCATAACAGGGCATGAGTCCCTAGGAAGCAGCCGTCTTTTTGATTGCTGTGCTGATTGAAAAAGAGGGGTAATTGAGAGAGCTCCTGAAAAAAAAAAAAAAAAAAAAAAAAAAAAAAAAAATGAAAGTAACTAAGGGCAACCTTGGCGTAAAGTGCCTAGTGACAGGAATTACTATTTCCATCCTGGTCAGCGGCACAGAATCTTGGGAAACCCTTAAACACATAGAAAATAGAAAAAACCTATGGGTCACTTGGGCCGAGAAAATCAATCAGAGTAGCTTCTGTCTTTCGATGGCCACCCCTTCTGACCCTTTTAGGACGTGTCTATTGGGAGTCCCTATTAATATGAGCCTGGTAAACAATTCCACCTTGATCCTTGAACCCACTGTGATAACATGTGGTTCTATGCGTTCTCAGTCACAGTGTGATAAAAACAATATCACCTTTAACGCTTCTTCTCCCTTTATGAAATGTAATAGTTCTATGTGTACCTCAGATAGAGAAATACAAGAATTTAACCTTTTAGGTTCTGCCCCTTCAGATTTATGTTTTCAGTTTTCATCACATGCGGATCAGGATGATTCCATTAATGTTACGTCGTATAGACCATATAACAAGACAGCATATTGTCAAAATACCACTGAAATTACGGCAATTACTTCTAAGGCAGGGCGATTGCCAGAGGGAATGTTTTTAATCTGTGGTGATCGGGCTTGGCAAGGAATCCCTCGAAGTGCTAAAGGAGGACCGTGTTATGTCGGTCATTTAACGCTATTTACGCCAAGTGTCACTAACATCTTTCAAGCTAACCATGCTAAATCCCGTCGCCGTAAAAGAGCTCTTGCAGAATTAGGCGATGATTGTAAAGATGAGGTAACACTTTGGAATCCTCCTGAAGTCATTATAGCCAGCATATTTGCCCCTGGGATAGCTACGGCACAAGCGTTAACACAATTAAGAAAGTTGGCGTGCTGGACTGGAAAACAAATTAATGTGACAACAAATGTCTTGTCGGAATTAGCCAGTGACGTTCAGGGGATAAGACATGCCATGTTACAGAATCGTGCCGCGATTGATTTTTTGCTTTTAGCACAAGGGCATGGGTGTGAAGAATTTGAGGGGATGTGCTGTATGAACATCTCTGATCATTCCCAGTCAATACATAAGCAACTCTCAATTTTGAGGGATAACATGAGAAAGCTTCGAGAAAGTAGTGATCCTTTTACAGATTGGTTATCTTCATTAGGGTTGTCCGGATGGTGGACTACAATTTTAGAAAAAATAGTTGTTATAATTATAGTAGTATTGTTGTTGATTTTGCTTTTGCCATGTGTTATGCAATGTTTACAAAGACTGATAACTAATTCTGTAAAGCGAGTGCTTATGGTGCAACAAGAAGGGGGAGATGAGGGGAATAGTTGGTCCAATCCTGGGGGAAACTCCAGTGAGGATAAGATAATTGAAAGAGATCTGTGGGAGCGCATGAAGAATGGGCCGCAGAAGAAAGAGCATAATATGATACGATTAGTGGAGGCTTAGGCCACAAGGGCATTGCGACCTTGGGATCTGTGGTTACATGATGGCAGGGTGTGGACCCGGCTGTGGCCGACGCTGTCAGCAGGTGCGGGGCTGGGGTGTGCAGCAGAAAGATACAAAAGCAGAACCTGCGACCCTTGGGAACAGCGTGAGGAGGAGCAGCGAATAGAGAGCTCAGGTTTTGCAATATGCATTAGGTAATTAAGATGTAGCCAATGAGTTTTGTACATGGTTGTTCTGAAACCGTATATAAGAAGTTCGTGTAGAGCAATAAAGTGAGATCTGATTTCCACCTGGCTGGGTCTCCGTCTCTCCATCGCGGCAGTCTAGGCTGGGAGTCACCTCTCTGTCCAGCAGACCAGCAGAAGAGGCCAAGGGCATCCCTCCTGCCACGTCCCCAGTTCCCACTGACCAGCAATGGGGCTGAGGGCAACCGTCCTGCATTATCACTGCCTGGGAGGTGGCTGCACAGCTGGGTGAGGGGAACGCTGTCCTGAGTGCCCGGCTGCCTCGGCGCTTGCCTCGTTCAGCCAGACCCTCACTGTCTTTTTCCTTCTTTCTCCCTGTGCCTGTTTTAAAGTTATCTTGTTCTGGCTGCCAGACTGCCTGGGGATGGGAATTTCAGCTGCAGAGTCACACCCTGATCTTGTTCGTCCATTCGTGCGGGCAGGTCGATGGGAACAAGTGTCCCAGCTTTCCTCTAACCCGAGGGGCTGTGGGCAACGCAGCCTGTGGGGCTGGGGAGTGAGTCAATTGTCTCTTCCTGAGCTGCCAACATTCGGACACTTGGCTATCTCCTTGGGGTGTCCTTCCAAGCTGTGAGCTGCCTTCCAGCATGCAAAGCTGTCTCATAGCACCCTTGTGTTCTCTGAAAGCCCCACGGAGAAACGCAGAGACTCTCTGGCTGAGGAGATGCTGTGGGGTTGGTGAAATGAGCCACGAGTGTCCTGGGCTAGAAGTGGGGTGCTGAGACCTTGAGGAAGGGTGAGACATTTCGTGCTCTGCACTGGATCCCTCTGCTCTCAGCAGTGTCTGGCTGCATAACAGAACATAAGAATGTGATCGCCCTCCATCTCAGGAAGGTGCAAGCCCAAGGCAGCTGGGAACAAGACCGGGGGACAGACCAGCTCCCCTCACTGCGCTCTGAGCCACAGGCAATCCTCTTGCCTCGCAGGACTCACTCTGTTCTCCTGGAGTGCAGCAGAAATGCTGAGGGTTCCTGACATCCAAGAACACTCCCCAGGGGAGATGGGGGGAGCTGTCAAAACCCCCAAGCCTCTCTAAGTGCCTTCTGCCACCTCAGTTCCTCAGCACGGGGAGTGCAGGTGCTGACAGGCCCTTCTGCGTTAGGAGCGGTTCCATCTGACCAAGTCAAACGCCAGCACTGGCCCCTGCCCCCACCCTTCCCAGGAACCCACTGCTGCAGAGCAGGGTTGACTCCTCGGCAGCCAGCGGGCAGAGGCCCTGCTCCTCACGCCACATTCAGCCAGCACCCACCAGAGCTCCAGCCCCGCAGCTGAGGAAGGATTCCTGGAAAATGCAAAGGGTGGTGTGCAGCAGGGGCAGGGGCTGTGGGAAATGGCTTGGATTTTGCTCAGAGAAGTCTCCCCTAACTTCTCACTGCCTTTTCCTCCTTGGACAGGTTCACGTGCCCAGAGGGACCAAATGTCCAATGGCAGCTCCATCACCCACTTCCTCCTCCTGGCCTTCGCAGACACGCGGGAGCTGCAGCTCTTGCACTTCTGGCTCTTCCTGGGCATCTACCTGGCTGCCCTCCTGGGCAACGGCCTCATCATCACCGCCATAGCCTGCGACCACCGCCTGCACACCCCCATGTACTTCTTTCTCCTCAACCTCTCCCTCCTCGACCTGGGCTCCATCTCCACCACTCTCCCCAAAGCCATGGCCAATTCCCTCTGGGACACCAGGGTCATCTCCTATTCAGGATGTGCTGCACAGCTCTTTCTTTTAGCCTGTTTCATTTTAGCAGAGTATTTTCTCCTCACTGTCATGGCCTACGACCGCTACGTTGCCATCTGCAAGCCCCTGCACTACGGGACCCTCCTGGGCAGCAGAGCTTGTGTCCACCTGGCAGCAGCTGCCTGGGCCAGTGGGTTTCTCACTTCTCTCCTGCACACGGCCAATACATTTTCACTACCCCTCTGCCACGGCAATGCTGTGGACCAGTTCTTCTGTGAAATCCCCCCACTCCTCAAGCTCTCCTGCTTAGATGCCTACCTCAGGGAGGTTGGGCTCATCACATTTAGTGCTTTTCAATTTTTGGGGTGTTTTCTTTTCATTGTGGTGTCCTACGTGCAGATCTTCAGGGCTGTGCTGAGGATCCCCTCTGAGCAGGGACGGCACAAAGCCTTTTCCACGTGCCTCCCTCACCTGGCCGTGGTCTCCCTCTTTGTCACCACCATCATGTTTGCCCACATGAAGCCCCTCTCAATCTCCTCCTCATCTCTAGATCTGGTCGTGGCAGTGCTGTACTCAGTGGTGCCTCCAGCATTGAACCCCCTCATCTACAGCATGAGGAACAAGGAGCTCAAGGACACCGTGCGGAAACTATTTGAAGACAAACTACTGCAGCGTCAATAAGGTGTCCATCATCCTCAGGAAAAGCTCGGATGTTCTTTGGATCATATGTGTCTTGTTTTTCTCTTTGTTTCTTATACTTCAGATATTACTTCCACTTCAATAATATTAGTCTTATCCACCCTCACCAGTGTTTTCTGACCTGAAAGACCTCATGTACATATGGAGCCAGGCTCCCTGTGCAGGTGAAGGAGCTGGGAATAAAGAATGCAGCAGAAAATGATTTGTCTCTGTTCCCATCTCTTACATCTGCTCTGGAGCTGGGGGTGCAGCCCCAGCACACAGGAGGGCTCAAGGAGCCACGAGCCCCCCTGCCACATGGAGGAGCAGGCACTTGTGGACCTCGGGGCTGCCCCTCGCTGCCTCAGTGGACACATCCTTGCTGCCACCTTCACATGGGGCTGCTGCTTCCCTGGAGCCATGGCCATGGACGACAGCAGGACCTGGTCTTTCCAGAGCAGCACTGCCAGTTCAGGGCCCTGTGGAGAGCACGGGGTGGGAACCAAGACAAGCTGGCCAGGCCAGCATGGACATGCTCGCCTGGGGCAAGGGACATCCAGGGAGAAGAGCAAGGGAGCATTTCTGTGCTGCAGGGAGGAATCCCTGAGAAAGAGAAAGGTCTTTCTGCAGGCACCCACTCGGGGCAGGCTGCTCTGTCCCCTGACCAGGACTCTGGTGCTGGCCTGGGGAGAGGGGCTGGCACGGAGCTCCAGAGGCAGCCTGGGCTGGGGATCTCCTGCACCCAAGACCAGGAGCTCTTCGGTTTCACTGACCTCCATTTCCTCATGGCATGGGGAGCCTCCATCCCTGGGGCTGATGGGGAGGCTGAGACCCCTCTCTGCCCCCCAGCAGCTGCTGTGCCCCTCAGAGGGGCTGGGGCCGTGGGGTGAGTGCCCAGAGCTCTGCAGCACCCTGCGGTGGGCACTGCCGTGGGACCAGCCCAGGCTGGGCTGCTCTGCGGGGCTGGGCTGGGGAGAGGGCAGGGGAGATGGGAAGTGCTGGGAAAGGTCCGGGCTGGGCTGGGAAGTGCCCAGGAGAGGACAACACCGATGTTAGCTGAGCTGTGTGACCATGCAGGGCAGGGACATGCTCCAGTGGGTGTGTGGTGCAGAGCCCGGTCTCCTGGCAGGGAACTGAGACAGGCGGGTGCAGGAGAGAGGAGGCTGCTCTGTGCCCTTGGTGGCAAGGACAGAGCGAGAAGGTGCCCCAGGGCATTTATCACACCCCCACCCCAGCCTCTTCCCTTGGCCATTTCCAGCACTGGCCACTCATCCCAGTTTACGGGTGTTTTTGCTCTGTGGCCACCTCCTCCCTCCTGTTGGTCTTGGTACCTGGGTTGGGGGAAGAGCCAGCCCTGCCCCAGGCTCTCTTCTTGCCCAGACCTTGGCAGAGCCCAGAGTGGGGCTCTCTGCAAAGCCTTGCGTGGGCCACGGCTGGGGCTGGGCACTGGTGGGCTGCAAAAGGAGGAGGGCTGGTGGGGATGGACCCTGAGGTCTGGCACGGGGACTTGTGGTGGGGAGCGTTTCCCCACCCCAAACGTACCCTGTGCTGTGCTGTGTCTGCTGAGGGGGATGTGGGGGCACGTGCTGGGCAGTGGGGCTGCACTGGCTCAGGCACAGGTGGGAGCTCCAGCACAGCCATCAGGAGGTGGAAGCAAGGACAGGCTATGCAGGGGGGATTCAGGAACATGACCTGAGCATGCGGGGATGTGTTTAGGAAAGCCAGAGCTCACCTGGAGCTGATGGGGGCTGCAGGCAACACCAAGAGCAAAATGAAAGGTTCAGTCACTGGGCTTGCAGTAAAAGGCTTGTAGTGGTTTAACCTGGCAGGCAGCCAATACCACGCAGCCCTTCACTCACTCTCCCCCAGTGGGACGGGGAGCAAATCGGAAGGGTAAAAGTGAGAAAAACTCGTGGGTTGAGATAAAGACAGTTTAATAGAACAGAAAAGGGAAATAATAATAATAATAATAATAATAATAATAATAATAATAATAATAATAACAACAACAACAATAATAACGACGATGATGATGATAGAATATACAAAAATGAGTGACGCACAATGCAATTGCTCACCACCCGCGCTGACCGATAACCAAGTAGCGATCGGTACTTCCTGGATCACGCCTACCGTTCATATACTGAGCATGACGTCACATGGTATGGAATACCCCATTGGCCAGCTGGGCTGGCTGTCCTGATTATGTTCCCTCCCACCTTGTGTACCTAGCTCAGTCAGTAGGCAGGGGAGCTGTCCTTGGACTAGGAGGGCACTTAGCAACAACTGAAAACATCAGTGTGTTATCAACATTCTCCTCATACTAAATCCAAAACACAGCACTAGGAAGAAATTTAACCCTATCCCAGCCAAAACCAGGACAGTATCCACTCCTTATTCTATACCATTTACGTCATGCTTAGGTCTCACATCTTTTTTTAATACATTTCAATTAACCACCCTATCTTTCTTTTTATATATACACATATATATATATGTACGCACAGATATCATTCCCTTAGCCTATTTTCCATCCCTCTAAAATGTCCATTGAGTCCATTTAGTCCATGACTTTGGGCTCCATCTGTTATAACAGTCTTTCAGGGCCAGAGAGATGGTGTGTGGTGTTGGGCTGTTGCATCCTGAAGCCAGTTCTCATTTCGGTACTGCTGCGCTCGTCCAGTTCTATCATCGTTGCACTTTGCTCGGTTTCATCAGAGTTAGCTCATTCTTCATTAATCTGGGTGATTTTTACTGCTACACCATTGATAGCAACCATAGAAATAATGATATACAATATCATATAACAATTGACATCATGCAATTCAGTTCATTGGCTATTTTCACCCAAAATCAAATCCCCTTGAGGTACACACTGGACTTGCCCATCCTTTTGCATCACCCACCAAGTGTACCCAGGTCCTTGAGCAAAAGCAATCCCATGGATGGGTTTTCCCTTGCCAGAGGCAGGAGTAACCCAGACTGTCTTCCCCAGCATATTTCTTATGTGCACGACTGGGACTTTATCCCCATCTACAGTACGTAAAAGTCTTGATTGGGCAGGGCCAGCTCGATTAACAGACCCCCTAGTGTTGACTAACCAGGTGGCTTTTGCTAAATGTGTGTCCCAATGCTTGAATGTCCCACCACCCATTGCCCTCAGTGTTGTCTTTAGCAGCCCGTTGTATCGTTCGATTTTCCCGGAGGCTGGTGCGTGGTAGGGGATGTGATAGACCCACTCAATGCCGTGCTCTTTGGCCCAGGTGTCTATGAGGGTGTTTCGGAAATGAGTCCCGTTGTCTGACTCAATTCTTTCTGGGGTGCCATGTCGCCATAGGACTTGCTTTTCAAGGCCCAGGACGGTGTTCCGGGCAGTGGCATGGGGCACAGGGTATGTCTCCAGCCAGCCGGTGGTTGCTTCCACCATGGTGAGCACATAGCGTTTGCCGTGGCGGGTTCGTGGGAGTGTGATATAATCAATCTGCCAGGCCTCCCCATATTTATACTTCAACCATCGTCCTCCATACCAAAGAGGCTTTACTCGCTTGGCTTGTTTGATTGCAGCGCACGTTTCACATTCATGGATAACCTGTGCAATAGCGTCCATGGTTAAGTCCACCCCTCGATCACGAGCCCATCTATATGTTGCATCTCTTCCTTGATGGCCTGAGGCATCATGGGCCCACCGAGCTATAAATAATTCACCCTTATGTTGCCAGTCCAGATCCACCTGAGCCACTTCCATCTTAGCAGCCTGGTCCACCTGCTGGTTGTTTTGATGTTCTTCAGTGGCCCGACTCTTGGGTATGTGAGCATCTACGTGACGTACTTTTACAGTCAGGTTCTCTACTCGGGCAGCAATATCTTGCCATAATGCGGCAGCCCAGATGGGTTTACCTCTGCGCTGCCAGTTGTTCTGCTTCCACTGCTGCAACCACCCCCACAGGCCATTTGCCACCATCCATGAGTCAGTATAGAGATAAAGTACTGGCCACTTTTCTTGTTCAGCAATGTCCAAGGCCAGCTGGATGGCTTTCACCTCTGCAAACTGGCTCGATTCACCTTCTCCTTCAGCAGTTTCTGCGACTTGGCGTATAGGACTCCATACAGCAGCTTTCCACCTCCGATGCTTTCCCACAAGGCGACAGGACCCATCCGTGAACAGGGCATATTGCTTCTCGTTTTCTGGTAGTTTATTATACAGTGGGGCTTCTTCAGCACGTGTCACCTCCTCCTCTGGGGATATGCCAAAATCTTTGCCCTCTGGCCAGTTCGTGATCACCTCCAAGATTCCTGGGCGACTGGGGTTTCCTATTCAGGCCCGTTGTGTGATCAGTGCGACCCACTTACTCCACGTAGCGTCAGTTGCATGATGTGTAGAGGGGACGCTCCCTTTGAACATCCAGCCCAGCACCGGCAGTCGGGGTGCCAGGAGGAGCTGTGCTTCAGTACCAACCACTTCCGAAGCAGCTCGAATCCCTTCATATGCTGCCAATATCTCCTTCTCAGTTGGAGTGTAGCGGGCCTCGGATCCTCTGTATCCCCGACTCCAGAACCCTAAGGGTCGACCTCGAGTCTCCCCTGGTGCTTTCTGCCAGAGGCTCCAGGTAGGACCATTCTCCCCGGCTGCGGTGTAGAGCACATTCTTCACATCTTGTCCTGCCCGGACTGGCCCAAGGGCTACTGCATGAACTCTCTCCCGTTTAATTTGTTCAAAGGCTTGTCGTTGCTCAGGGCCCCATCTGAAGTCGTTCTTCTTCCTGGTCACGTGATAGAGAGGGCTTACGATCTGACTGTAATTTGGAATATGCATTCTCCAAAAACCCACAACGCCTAAGAAAGCTTGTGTTTCCTTTTTGCTAGTTGGTGGGGACATGGCTGTTATTTTGTTGATCACATCCGTTGGGATCTGACGACGTCCATCTTGCCATTTTATTCCTAAAAACTGGATCTCCTGTGCAGGTCCCTTGACCTTAATTTGTTTTATGGCAAAACCAGCTTTCAGAAGGATTTGAATTATTCTCTCCCCTTTCTCAAAAACTTCTTCTGCTGTGTTGCCCCATATAATGATGTCATCCATGTATTGCAGATGTTCCGGAGCCTCACCCTGTTCCAGTGCGGTGTGGATCAGTCCATGGCAAATGGTAGGGCTGTGTTTCCACCCTGGGGGCAGTCGGTTCCAGGTGTACTGGATGCCCCTCCAAGTGAAAGCAAATTGTGGCCTGCACTCTGCCGCCAAAGGGATTGAAAAGAACGCATTAGTGATGTCAGTTGTGGCGTACCACTTGGCTGCCTTTGACTCCAGTTCGTATTGGAGTTCTACCATGTCCGGCACGGCAGCACTCAGTGGCGGTGTGACTTCGTTCAGGCCACGATAGTCTACTGTTAGTCTCCACTCTCCATTAGACTTTCGCACTGGCCATATGGGACTGTTAAAGGGTGAGCGAGTCTTGCTGAAACAAAGCCTTTGCACACACGGGGTCGAGGACACTTGGTACCAGGACCCCTTATGGCAAGTCAGAGCTTGCCTGGTTCCACAGCGTATGTGCTTCAGCCCTAATGTGCAGCAATGCCCTCAGCCAGGGCCACAGACACGGTGAGCTGGAGCCGTTCATGTCAGAGACCGAGCTGTGACACTGATGGAATGAACTGCCAAGGCATGGTGGCAGAGCTCAGTGCAGCTGCTCTTCAAGGACAGCATCCTCCAGGCACAGCAATAGTCCCGATCGAAACTGAGTCTAGACCTGTAAGGCAACTCAAGGGCACCATAAGGAGTGTTGACTCCTTGAGGAAGAGTTAAAGAAGAAACAAAGACCCTGTGTGGCCACTGCTGAATTTCATAAGGGATAGAGGAGAGATTCTCCATGTCCTCTCATCCTCCGTCTTCACCAGCAAGGTCTCCCAGGCCTCTGTGACTCGAGGTAGGAATCTGGAGAAGAACAGCCAGCAGTGGATGGGGATCAAGTTGGGGTCACTTGGACTAATGCAATCTTTACCAGTCTCTGGGACAGGAGGGGCGGCATCCCAGGGAGCTGAGCGAGCAGGCTGGTGGCACAGTGAGGCCACTCTCCATCATCTCTGAAAGGTCACGGAGACTGGGAGAACTCCTTGACGCCTGGCAGCACCCAAATGTGGTGTGCACTTTTCAGAAATGGCCAATGCCTGAGCAGTGGAACTAAAGGCTGTGCCCCAGAGCACGTCCACTCAGATCCCACCTCTGGGGGTCTGGAAGAGAAGGTGACTGCATTTACCCAGGGTAGATTGTGCCTGGCTGGCCTCTTTGCCTTCTGTGATGAAAGGACAGGACTGCTGGACTTTGGGAGAGCGGTGGTGGTCTTTTCCCTGGAAGTCAGCAAGGCATTCAGCAACATCCCCCACAATATTCTTGTGGCCAAGAGAGGATATTATGGTCTGCATGGGTGTATAAGTAGATGGGTAAAAAAGAAGCTGGATGGTTGAGCTTGGCAGGACGCTAGATAAAGGGAGAAACTTCTCAATCATGAGGAAAGTCAAACTCTGGAAGCTGTTTCCCAGGGAGCGTGCACCAGCTCTGTCCTGGAATATGATCAAGATGTGTTTGGATAAAGGCCTGAGTAATCTGGTCTGACCCTGCTTGGAGCAGGAGGTTGGTGGAGACACCTCCTGAGCTCCCTTCCAGCCTGAAGGATGCTGTCCTTCCTTCCCCTTCATGGTTTCAGAGTAGAGGAAGCTCTCAGGTTCTCCCTGACCCCAGAAATAATTCACATCAGGTGCAGGGCTGCCTTACAAGTACCCCCAAACAGCCCTGACCACATCTTTGGCATCCCTTTTCATTTGCCCCAACCCACGTTCTTCCTTTTTACTCTCCTAATACCTTCCAAAAAGAACAGCCTACCTTGGTAATCCTTTCAGAGCAGGTTTCTCAATAGGTGTCAGCAACCATGTACAGAGTCTGCACATCAGCCAGGCATCAAAGCCACCACCACAGAAATGGAGACGAGGCACTTGACCAGCTCCTTCAAATCAGGAATCGGTATGCCATGCCACCTGAGATTCCCTGGAACCCTAAGCTTTAAGTGCAGAGAAGTGTGAGTCCTCGTCAGGTATCCTGGCTTGTCTCCTGACCCATGTGGTGCTTCAGGCTGTGGACAGAACCAAACCCAACTCTGTGACTAGGTTAGTTCCATTTCACATGCTGACATGCGGGGCAGATGAAGGGAGCTCACAACTCCAGGCTCTCTGCTGCACCGGTAGGACTTTGGGAACTGGAAGTGCAGGTACTGGTGGTGTACCACTAATTCAAAAACACCCTTGAGAGCTGCTCTATTTTTCCTTGGCTCCAAAGCTCACCCTGCTCAGATTTTGAAAGAACTACTTCAAACCTCTGCAACCAAATCTCTACAGCCTTCTCTCATCGAGGGTCTTGTACCCCAGGAAGAGGAAAACTTCCAATTCAGGCATCAACCCATTGCCCAACCTGCCTGGAGAGCCGGGACAGTTGTGCCACACAACAGCCAGCCTCAGAGGGAAGCTGGAGGTAGTGTGAACTGAAGGGGTTTTGACTCAGATGGAAGCTCAAATCCCGAGCTGGCAGGACAACGTTGGCTGCAGTTAGACATATGATACTTGTCATGACTGTGAGCTCAGACCTCGTTGGCAGAGGTTCTCACACGCCTCAGTGAGGAGGGCAGGGTGTCGGGGAGGTGGGAGCACGCTTCTGTTTCCCTGATCCCAGGACAGTGCCCAAACCATCCATCCCTTGGCCTCTGGCATCCCATTACATGCAAAGCTGGTGGGCCTTTTGTCCATAATCATGTTAAAATGCATCAATAATCCTTCAAGTGCTTGTGTGATTTCCCGAAGGGTATCAGTATTTTAGAAAAATAAAAGCCAATTTCAAAAGGGTTAATCTGCCTGAATATAAACACCTGCAACATAGCAGTCTGCATCTGTGGGTGCCCTTCTGGGCAGTGCCCATCAGATCGGTGTTTGCACTCTAAGGCATGATACCCCGTGCCCAAGTACATATCTAAGTGGTTCAGATGAAGGGCGGTCTTGCACAAGTCACCCTTTTTCTCCCCACGTGGCATGGACGCTGCTGGTTTGCCTCTCCAGAGAGTGGCAGAGGCTGGATCCCCTTCTCAGGACAGACTCCTTGCCAGAAAGGCACAGCCGCGGGGGGAACTCAGCAGGTTTTTATGGCATTTCACGCAGCATCCGTTTTGATCCATTTGGTGCTTTTCTGTGACTGCTCTTTCTGCACAGACGATCACAAACAGAAAACGGTTTCATAAGAGCTGGTCAAAAAGGCCCTTTATGGACAAGAAAGCTCACCATGAGCTCTGGAGCGAGCGAGGAAGTTTATAATGAGCACCAGGAAGAACCAAGAAGCTCAAGGCCTCTTCTGAAGAGCGAGAGGCCCTGAGCAGCAGTGATTGGCCATGGGTAGGTCTGGGAGAGAGGGTCGGGGGATGTCCGGGAGAAGCAAGGGGATGGCTGATGGCTTTAGCAAATCCTTACAACCATGCCTGAGCCCAGCAATGGACAGCAGTTGATGTCTGCAGGTGGAGGAGGAAGAAGAGGAGGATTGTCCTGGGAATATGGCAGGAAGAAAGGCCCTTCTTGTACAAACAGGGATGATAGAGACATTTCCACCCTGTGCGCATGGCTCAGCCTGGCAGAAGGGGAATGCCCACTGCTGGGGGGAATGTGCTCAGTAGTGCCCAATGAGCTGACCTTGATCTCTTTTCTTCCTTCACTGCCCACGCTTGGATGGGCGTCAGGCAAACATCCATGAGCCTGGAGAACACACAAACCTCCTGGGCTGATGTCCCATCAGTGCAGGGGCAGAGGAAGGGTTTCTGAGACACACGGGCATGCAGGAAGAGAGCCGTGGGTGGGTGGCAGCGTGTGCGTTAAAGGAGGAAGAAGATGTGAAATAGCAGGGAGTGGGAGGGTGTCATGTGGAAGTGACATAGGTTGAGCTTTGATTGTGAGGCAGCAGAAGAAGGAGGAGGTGCAGTTCAGTGCTGGGATATACAGATAAATAGAGGATTCAAGTGAGTCTGTGTGCTGGGACATCTTGGGTGATTGAGGAGCATTAGCAGGGCTTTGGAAAAAGCTGCACAGTTTGTGGAGAACTCACAGCCATCATTAAAACGTCTGAAAAACACAGGTTTGTGTTTGAAGACCTCGTCAATGAGGACAGAAAGACATCAGTAAAGCTGGGGACATGATGGGGTGAGAGTGAGGTGGGCAATCAGGGCTGGTGGTTAAAATCTGCAGAGAAAGAGGCACAGGCACAGAACAGTGTAGGACAGGCTGTGGAGGGGATGGCCCCTTTGTGGGGGCTGGGACCCCCCAACAGAACTGAAATCCTTCTCCTTTCAACTATGGCTGCTGTCTCTTCCACCGTAGCCCCTGAGAGGACACCAGTTCCTTAGAGCCCCAGCACTTCCTTGCCTCCTCACCCACCCTCCACACAGCCTGGGAGGAGTCCTACTGCAGCCCTGCCCTCGGCATCGCACCCCCACATCTCCCTGCTCCCTGGAAGAGCCCTGAGCATCGCAGGAGGGAATGGATCCCCATTCCTAGGGCATGGGGGTCAGCGCTTGAGCATCTGCTTGATGAAACACATCAAGGCCTTTCACAGTTGCCTGCACATCTGATCTTCAACCTGTAAGCAGTGCCTCTGCGTTCCTGCTTCACCGGCCTGCAGAGACAGTCGCCTTGTCATCTCATTCCCTCCATGATCTCTTCAGTGATGGCCCTCAGGGGGACTAAATAACACCTGCAGAAACTTGGAGACGTGCTGCTGACTTTTCCTTCTCCAGAGGCCAGTTCAATCCTCTTTCAGTATCTGCAGTTCAGGAACTTGGCACCAGAGGGCTCGTTAACATGCAAAATGCCCTACCCAGCCAAGTCTCTGGGCATAACTTCCCTTCATTCCTCTGTTCTTGTGTGGTTAATGTGAGAGGTTTCAGGAGTGTAGTCAAAGTGAAAAGTTTTCAATACTAAATATCAGTAAGAAACCATTTCTTCTTTTTCCCCTTCTTCTTTTTCTGCTTACACATTCCGTGGTACCAGAAAACTCCAACTGATATTGATCCTCATCATCTCCTAACGGAGGCTGAAGATGTAGGGAAGTCAAGGCCCTGTATGTCAGACTGGCAGTCTTTGTCCCTACCTCCAACCCCACCATTTCTCCCATCAGCCCCCTGGGACTTACAGCACCTTTGTTCAAACCTGAGCTTTCTCCACTACAGTCCGTAGCTGCGTGTTTCAGCCCATTGGCACCAACTCCCACCCGCTTTGCTTGGAGAACGAGCTGCACGCAGACACAGAAGGATGTTTCTTAATTCCAACAAACAAAACCAAATGAAGGCACGGTTCAATAAAAAATGAACCACACTCCTCTGCTGTTTATTAAGTCCACCTTACCTCCTCTGAAGTCCACTTTCCACAGTGGATGGCCTTAGACCAACAGAAAACACATGTTTGTGTCAAGCACAGACCCCAAGAACCCCCAAAGCACTCCCTGCCCCAGACTCTGTTTCTCCATACTCACTCAGAGCGAGTCACACGCTGAAGTCATGAGCTCCCTTAATGCACAGAGGGAAGCAAAGAGGCAAAGTGCATGGAATGCTCTCTTTTGAATAGCCAAATCTGCACTAGTCCCAACATAGCGGGGTTACAGGAGCATCTTCAAGTAGACTCTGCAGCATCTAGACCTACTCATTTCTCATTCTCCTCCAGTGCTGGACACCTCAGGTGGATTTCTCCAGGCTTCCCTTCCTACTCAAGGGAGAGAAACGAGTTGTCTCAACAGAGACCCTTTAGCCTACCCTGCCTGTCCACCAGCTCCTGCTCCAGAAAGGCTCCAGCCCTGAGTCACATTTCCGAGTCCGATGTGGGGGCTTCAGAACTTTGAGGGTTGTCTATAAATTCTTATGACTTTTTTCCTAGGACATGGACATGGACTGGCAAGATGATGACACTTTCCCTTCCCCTATGTAAATTTAGATTTATGCAGACATTTCCGAAAATGCATTTTCTCCCAACACTTGGAATGGAGAAGCTGAGTTCAAAGGATATATTTGAATGAGTACACTTGACATCTACATTTCCTACCTAAAAATAGCTGGGAGCAGTGAAAGCTGGTGAAGCTGGATAGATCCCCCTGTTATTTCTTTGCTATCAAGCAATGGCTACACCTGCTAGCACTTCCCTCCTGTCATCCCAAATATTTATGGGGTTTACAGTGCCACAAAACCATGGCCCTCCAAGAGCCAGACCCCAGCTGCAACACAGAGGCCCAGGGCACAGCCATATCACTGCAGGGCTTCTGCAGCCGGGCCCAGAGGGTGCTCACCATGCCAAGGCCCAAGCTGGGCAGCTGGACCCTTCAGCTGATGCATGATCTTTGCCAGGAATGGGATTCATCCCGCCTGATTTTAAGGGTTGGATTAAGTTGCCCAAACTGAAAGATTTACATTTATGTGGTTGTTTATCAAAGCCTCCCTACATGGGTTAATGCCTTGAGCCATCCAACTGTGAGCTGCAGCTTGGACAGAAACTGTCCTGTGCAGCGGGGAATAACCACTTCCCCTGGCTGTGTTCCTGCTCATACAGCTGAGGATGCTGTTGGACTTCTTTGCTGATAGCTCAGGTTTTGTTCAGCATAACCTAAGGACCACAGGGTTATTGCACAGAGATGCAACCCAGATGGGCAATCCTTAACTTCTTTCAGTGCATGGGGTCCACCCACCCAAAGGGCAGGGCTTTTGATTTGTCCTTGTTGGGTATTGTGAGGATCCTGTTGGCCCATCCTTCCAGCCTCTTTGTTCTTGGAAACAAAAATAATGTGGGGGATGGCGTTGAAAGCCTTGCTGGTGTCCCGGAGAACGACAGAGCTCTCCACTCACCCAGAGATGCGGTTCTTTCACCATAGGAAGCAATGAGGATGCTCAAGCATGATCAGCCCTGGGGTCATCCAGTCACTTGCTCCTTCAGATGCTCAGAAATTCAATCCAAGAGGACACCCTCTGGGAGACGTTCCTCATCCAAAGTGCAGCTAAGCAGCCTTTAGCTCCCCAGCTCATCCTCTGGGTCCTTTTGAAAGATGCACGCAATATTTGCTTTTTGGCAGTTGTCGGGGAGTCCCCCCAGTCTCCACGACTTTTCAAAGATGATGGGGACTGGCCTCACTGTGACATTGTCTTGCAGTCTCAGCATCCATGGATGGCCCCTGATATGATTCCGATCCACTTTTGGCTTTTCTACTCCAGAGTCCTGCCTTGAGGCACAAAGGTCTGTGAGACCTTGCTAGTGAAGGTTGAGGCAAAGTGAACATAGAGTATCTCAGATCTCTCTACACCTGCTCTGACTAAATTCAGCAGTAGTCCCATATGATCTTTGTGTCTTCATTAACTGTCCCCGAAGTAGTGACAGATCTTTATGGTGCCCTTGAATTCCTTTCTAGATTCAACTGAGTTTCTATCTGGACCATTGCTGAGCTTGGAGGATGCTGTCCTTGAAGACAAGCTGTGCTGAGCTCTTCTGCCCTTCAGTGCTGCTGACCATTGGATCCCCAGAAAACTCCCCAGAATAGGCCAAAGTCTGCTTCTCTGGTGCTAAGACAAATCCTCAAAACCACAGACCTAGAACAGTAATTGTCACTTTTTCTGACACTTAAATATTGCTTGAGACATATCTCCAATGATCTGGCCAACCTGCATCAGTCTAGACCAAAATACATGGCAAAAATATTTTCTATTCCTTCAAGCGAGTGGTAGTATGAAAAATCTCAAAAAAACGAAGAGAGAATCTTGACTCCAGCATTGCTACGCTGTGCACAGGTGTGGTGGGTTGGCCCAAGGCAGCAACTAAGCACAAACCCATTGCTCACTCCTCTCCTCCAGCAGGATGGGGAAGAGCAAAAACGACAGAACTTGTGCGTCTAGCTGAAAAGCAATTTATTAAGTGAAGCAAAGCTGAGCGATCAAGCAAAGTGAAATAAGGAATTCATTCCCTACTTCCCATCAGCAGACAGATGTTTAGCCTTGTCCATAAACCAGGGCCTCAGCAGTTACTTGAGAAGACAAATGCCATAACCACAAACATCCTCCCCTCCCATGTCCTTTTCCTCAGCTTTTATTGGTGAGCATGCTGTCATACGATGACATTCTCTGGGCATAATTTTTCTTAATTCCTCAGTTCTTATGTGGTTAATTAGAGTGGTTCTAGGCGTGTAGTCAAATTGAAAAGATTTCAATAATAAATAACAATAAGAAAGGCTTTTTCTAGTTTTCCTATTTTTTCTGCTTACAGAATAAGTGATATCAACAGTCTCTGATTGATGTTGTTCCTGAGGGTTTCTTAATGGAGTATGAACACATACAGAAGTCAAGAACTGTTGGGGAATTTCTATTGTACCCCTTGAGGCAAATTAAACACACGTTTGTGCTCTGCCACCTGCCAGGGTCAGCACTCAGCCTGCTCGGGAAGCTCCCCACGGCGCTGTGGGGAGAAGCTGTGGGTGGAAGGAGCGAGCCCCAGCAGGGCAGGGTCCTTCTGCTGTCCAGAGGGTGCTGCCTGGGTCAGGGCTGCTCACAGCTCGAGCTCACCACAGGACATTTCCAGGGGGACTTTTCAAGAAGTCTTTTCAAGGCAGGGGCTACCTGGAAGGAAAGGTGCTTTCCAGGGTCTGTGCTTTCAATTTCCTGCTGTGGTTGTGGGGGGAAATAGCAGATGTCAGTGTGTGTGTCAGTGGGTGAAACCACCAGCAAACATCAAACCAAAGCAGCCAGCTAGTATAAAAAGAGGCCCAGGAGCCAGTTATATGAGAGACCTTAAGTCTGGAGTGGATATTGGAGAGCCCAGAGAGTCTGCGAGTTGGCTACTGGATGGATAATGTGGCCTAAACCACCTCCTGGAGAAGCTGTGGGGTCTTGTGGGTCAGGTGCTGATAAAGCCATCGGTCTGAGTCTGGAGGGGAAGCTGCCCTTTGTGTGAGAGAGCAGCAGGAATGCGTGGAGCACTGCTGGATACGGACAGTCGGACAGTCGGCATGAGAGGGCAGAACGGTGTGAGCAACACTGGGGCGGGTGGATGTGTGCTGCAGACCTCAGGAAGGTGTGGTCAGGAGGAAGAAGTAGATGACGCCTTCTTCAGACAACTGGAAGAAGTCTCATGTTCCCAGGCCTTGGTCCTCATGGCGGGCCTAAGCTATCTCAGTATCTGCTGAAGGGGCAACATAGCAAGGTGCAAGCCAGCCAGAAGGTTTTTGGAGCTTATTACGAAGTCTTCCTGACAAGGGTGACTGAGGAGCCCGTGAGGGGAGGTGTCCTGCAGGACATCATAGGTCAGGGATGTAACAGTCAGGGGTGAGAAAGTAGAGTTGGGGTTTCTGAGAGAAGGGAACAAGGCAAAGAGCAGGGCTTCAGGAGAGCAGGCTTTGGTCTGCTGAGGGACCTGCTTGATAGAATCCCACGGGACATGACACTGAAGAGAACTGGGGAGAGCTGTTTGATGGTCAAGGATGTCTTCTTCAGGCTCCAGAACAGTACACCTGGACACGCCGGGAATCAAGTAACATTGCAGGAGGCTGGTATGGATGAGAAAGGAACTCCTGACAAAAATCATGCCTGAAGAGGAAGCCCAGAGAAGGTGGAAGCTGGCTGCTTTCCAGCCTCAATGGCTCTGTGTTTCTGGGCTGGAGGGAGCCATTTGTGTGTGTGTGTGTTTGTCTGTGCGTGGGGGAACTGGAGGGATGAGGGGGTGCCAGGGCCAGCTCCTGGATAGATGGAGAGTCTAAGGTCAGCTTCTGGAGTGATCGCTACTGTATGTGTGCCTATATAGGTGTATGTTTTCCACTAACACAGCCTAGCATCCAAACAGCCCAACCCTTGTTTCTCTTTTCTCCACTGACAGTGGTTTCACTTGGCCTAGAGACCTCCCCAGGTCCCTTCCAGGATGAGCGATTGTGCATTTTCTTCCACCACAGGTCTTTCCTTGATGACGGTAGGGAGAGCACTCAGGTTCCCCAGGACCATGGAAGCAAGCAGACATAAGTTTAGAGCGATCAACCGTGGCTTTTTTGTCCCACTGAAGTCATTGACGCAGGGCTGCTAGGCAGGTAACCCCAAGCAGGTCTCATCGTATCTGAGCTTAACCTTTGGATTCCTTTTTCCTTCTTTTCCCTCCCAAATTCTTCTCTTTGATCATCCCCAGCTCTGCTCTTTCCCCACTGGCCCTGGCTTTGCTTGCTTTGTGCCTTCCTATAGTGTTTCTAAGAGGGTTGTCGTGCTGATTCCTACATCGGTCAGTACACAACTAGTAAGTCCTTTTATTAGCTGTAGTGTGCTGCAATTTCTTATGCTGTGATCCTGTGTTGATGGTTCACCACAATCAGGGTGAGCCATCTGCACACTAACATTAACAGGTGGCAAAATGGAGCTTCAGTCCAGGGTGACTTGGAGAAACTCTGGGATTCAGCCAACAGAAGCTTCTAAAGTTTTTCAAGGAGAAGTGGCCAGTCCTGCTTCAGGGGGAAGAATAATCCCATATATCAGGGCAGGCTGGGTCCTAACTGGCTGAGCAGTGACCCTGCGGAGAAGGGCCTGGGCACTACGAGAGACACCATATGAGCCAGTGGTGCATGCTCACCATGAACAAGGTCAACTGCATATGGGGCTGCATTAGGAGGAGCATGGCCACCCCAGACATCTTGAGTTTTCATCCCCCTCCAGTGAGCCGTGCTGTGGCCACACCTGGACTAGTGTGTCCCTCTGTGGGAATTCCTGCTCTAGACAGGTGGGGAGGAACTGGACAGTGCCCAGAGGAGGTCTGCACATGTCCTACACTTTAGGCCCCAAACCCCGTCTTTGCAGACCTCTTCCATACCTACTGAATCCCAGGAACATGCTGTCCCTGGAGAACCACTGTGCTCTTCAGGCAGCTCCAGATTCCCCTCCTAGAGGACGGGTGTCCTTAATGTCACCTCTGTGAAAGCCCTAGGTACATCCCTCAGTTACACTCACCATCTTACCTAGCATCAGACACCAGCTGGTGACTCATAAATCCAGTCCTGTGTCTCTAAAAGCTCACAAACAGACACTAAACTTTTTAGTTCTGAACACATGGAGGAAAAGGAGCTTCAGGGGTGCAGTTCCTCAGGCCTCTTTGGAGAAAGAGCCCAGCCTGAAAGCACTGCACCAGCGAGATCCCACTTTATTACAGAGATGACACGAGAGAGGCTAACTCTGAGCCAGTGTTAAACATACTTTTATCAGGGCACCAGGTGCACTTACACATGCAAAGCAGGTACATGACTCAGATGTAGTGACGCAAATGCAAACGTTTGTGTAGGAACATAATAACCATGAACAACAATAATAGCAGCAATAATGATAAATATAATGATTAAAAATACCAAACAAACAAGAAAAAAGGATGGAATCAGGTCTCTGGGAGTCATTTATGGAGAGAGGTCGTAAATTTCTCACTCTTGAAAAATGTCCATGAAATCAGTTTCCTAATGGCATCCTTAAGCTCCTGGTTCCTCATGCTGTAGATGAGGGGGTTCACTGCTGGAGGCACCACTGAGTACAGCACCGCCATCGCTAGGTCTGAAAATGTGGAGGAGATGGAGGGGGGCTTCAGGTAGGCAAACATGATGGTGCTGACAAAGAGGGAGACCACGGCCAGGTGAGGGAGGCACGTGGAAAAGGCTTTGTGCCGTCCCTGCTCAGAGGGGATCCTCAGCACAGACCTGAAGATCTCCACGTAGGACACCACAATGAAAACAAAACACCCAAATGCTAAACAGGCACTAACCGTAATAAGCCCAACCTCCCTGAGGTAGGAGTGTGAGCAGGAGAGCTTGAGGATCTGGGGGATTTCACAGAAGAACTGGTCCACAGCATTGCCATGGCAGAGGGGTAGTGACAATGTATTGGCCGTGTGCAGGAGAGCATTGAGAAACCCACTGGCCCAGGCAGCTGCTGCCAGGTGGACACAAGCTCTGCTGCCCAGGAGGGTCCCGTAGTGCAGGGGGTTGCAGATGGCAACGTAGCGGTCCTAGGCCATGACGGTGAGAAGACAATACTCTGCTGTGATCAAGAAGAGAAAGAAAAAGAGCTGTGCAGCACATCCTGCGTAGGAGATGTCCCTGGTGTCCCAGAGGGAATTGGCCATGGCTTTGGGGAGAGTGGTGGAGATGGAGCCCAGGTCGAGGAGGGAGAGGTTGAGGAGGAAGAAGTACATGGGGGTGTGCAGGCGGTGGTTGCAGGCTATGGCGGTGATGATGAGGCCGTTGCCCAGGAGGGCAGCCAGGTAGATGCCCAGGAAGAGCCAGAAGTGCAAGAGCTGCAGCTCCCGCGTGTCTGCGAAGGCCAGGAGGAGGAACTGGGTGATGGAGCTGCCGTTGGACATTTGCTGTTTCTTGGCATAGGGGTACTGTTCAAAACTGGAATAGACAAGGAAAAATTATGGCAGACTTCTCCAAGCAAAGCCACTCCTTTTTTCATAGAAATCCACCCCCCCCTAAAATTGAAATGCATTTCCTTCTCTGGTTTGTGCTGGCTGAGTGTGCTGTGAGGAGCAGGACCTCTGTCCACGGCCAAGGAGCCAGGTTTCCTCTGCTGCAGTGGGTACCTGGCAGCTGGTTTGTGACAGCTCCGATGTTCCCAAGGGATGTCAGATGTCATCCGCCCTTAATGGAAAAGATCAGTATCTGCACTCATGACTCTCAAGAGCGTGGGCTGCAGAAGAGAGGCTTAGCGTGTCCTTATAAGAATTTTGTCTCTGTTTTTTATTTTCCACCATCACATCTGGTGAGTGTTCTTTTTAGGGGTAGAAATGCTCATTTCTATGACTGAAAATGTGAAGAGTCTTGAGACAGGAGAGGCAAAAGGGCTCAGCTCTCTGTGGCTTAGTGCAGTCAGGTGAGCTGCAGTGTCCATCAGTCTGTTACCCAGCTGCCCTGCTCTTTCCCTTGTGCTGCCTCTAAGATGACTTCACACACAAATTACTCATTAAAAGAAACCAAACCAAACCACTGGGCTCTGATGAAAGCAGGGGAGCACTGTTGCAGAGGGCAGATCTGCACACTCTTCTCTTTCCCACCCCAGAGGTGGAGTTGTGATGGAGAAGGACACCGTCCCTCACAAGAGAAGCAAAGGACTCTGAGCGGAGAGTACTGACCTCCAAGGGAAAGCTCAGCCCTCCCTGGGATCCTACAGGAGAGCTGTGCCTTTCTGGAGGGCAGCTCGCAAGCCCAGCAGGACAGGCAAAGCGGAGGGTCAGGGGTCCTGAAGATGGGATGTCCTAAAGGGAGAGTCAGCTCATTGCCCAGCAGACAATGCCCAGAAGACATCCACAGTGAAGGACCGAATGAGAGCTGCCTTAATGGAGCCTACCCCGGTGCTTGTTTGCAGCTTCCTCCCACCCCCTGCCCAGGTCTCTGCTGCCTGGAGCTGTCCCTGCCGAGAGCTGGTTCCCTGTCCCCACCTCTCCTCCCTGTCGGTGCTCACAGACCCCATCCCACCCGCTGTGTGCTCAGCTCTGCCCTGCAGATCCCTCCCAGCAGGCGGGCACTGCGCAATGTCTTCTCTGTCCATGCAGGCTCTGATGGGATCATCAGACCAACCCTGATGAGGCTGGAGAAGTTGTACTGATGCTGTCTGTAAGCCACGGTGTGTTGATTTCTCATACTCCCTGCTTTATTCACCTCCAAGAGTAACAGATTTGGAAATCCAGTGCCTCCTCTTGACATGAGACATTAATTTCTATGTCCCATTGCCCACCCAGAAACCCCAGAGTACAAGGTGGAAAGAACAGGACACTTGATTTACAGGTAGCCCCTGCCTTGCTGTGCTTCTTCAAAAGTCTTCTGGGAAAGTCCTGTAGTGATCTGAAGATGTGAGCAGGGCTGACCCAGGCAGCAGCCTCTCGACAGCAGAAGGACGCTGCCCTGCTGGGGCTCACTCCTTCCACCCACAGCTTCTCCCCACAGCGCCGTGGGGAGCTCCCCGGGCAGGCTGAGTGCTGAGCCTGGCAGGCGGCAGAGTCCCTGCCCCAGCACACAGCCCCTGGGGTGCAGGGACCCTGCTCGCAAGGACAGCCCCGAGCACCCCTGGTTGCACACCCACAGGCACACCTCCACAACCATCCCTGGGAGAAGGCAGCCCTCATGCCCTGTCCCTCTGATGGTGCGGCAAGGAAGCCCTGCTCTGGAGCACTTCCTCCTCCTCCACATTACAGAAACTGAGTGAGTCCTCCTGACAGAGCCCATAAACTGTCAGATGTACCAGTTTTCGGAGATCCCTCCAGGAACTGAAGCTGCATTGCCCCGCACCCAGAGACTTACCACGTAGAGGGCTGTGAAGATTCTCCCCCAGTGAGCTCTCAGCATCCTCCCATTCCCGACTGCCTTTAACCTCTCTCAGCCTCGCAGGTCTCCTCTCGGTGCCTGCAGGCAGTGCCCCCAGCCCTGCTCCTGGGCAGAGCTGTCTCTCTGCAGCACTGCCCGCTTGCCAGGAGCTCCCTCCATCCCAGGAGCCCAGCCCAGCTCAGCAGCAGAGGACCAGCCCAAGGCACCACTTGCTCTGCCCCCTCGGGGCTCCCTCCACGTGTCCCTGCGCCTCCAGGGAACCTGCTGGGAACAGCCTGAAGCCATCACTGATGGTCCTTCCCTCAGCTGCGGAGAGACACTTCTTTCCAGCAGGGGCATTTCTCCCATCTCAAGAAGAGTCAGCTCCAGGAATCACCTTTTCATTGGCCCATCTGTAGACAGGACACCTGGACAGGGACAGGGAAGGACCTCATTTAGCAGTGCCGAGGGAAGGGATTCAGCCCCCATTCCATGGTTGTGGCCCTGGGGCTAGAAGTGGGCTCAGCTGCCCCCCACGCACAGCACAAGCCCACAAGAGGTGGGATTCCTCTGGCCTCAGCTCAGGTGTGCACACAGCAGACACCTGCATGTCAGCTCCTTCTCTCAGCTCCCTGCTAATTAATGGAGATGGAGGCCAGGGCTGACGTGGTCACATGCAAAGACCTGGGGACATTTGGAGTGCCAGAGGTGGTCCAAGATACCTGGAGCTAGCTGCAAGCTCTAGTGGAGCAATGCTGAGAGACAGGGCAGCATCTGGGTGTGGCATATTGTTGAGAAATAATCAGCGCACTGCTCCGTGGAAGTAGGAAAAAGATCTTACTCTCGCCCATCCGCACAGCTTATATACTACTATTCACTTGTTATCTACGTGCTACAATACTGTCTCTGTGTTTAGCCCTTCTTATAATTTCTGCATCTCATGACAAGCAGCCAATCTTTTGAATTGCTTTGTTTCCAAGGCATCAATCACGGGGGTTTCGGCCACCTGCCTCACTGTTTCCATTTCGGTTTCGGGATCAGCAATATTCACTCCCTTCTTGCTGTTCTCATGGTTTGGGTGCCAGCAAGGCCTCAGCATTTGCCCAAGGTTTGTTCAATGATACAAAGTCAGAACCATCCACTGTTCCTCTTATCCCTACTCCCACATCTCGCCCTTTTTTGTTTGCTGCTTGGATTAACATGACACGTTGTGACGAGCGGTTAATCATATTCTGTACACAGGATAACAAGCATGGAGTGCATAGCAATACACAGATAAAAACTCCAACACACAACAGAGCAAGGCACAAAAGACGCTTAAGCCATCCCGCAAGGCCCCAGTTGCTTATCCAGCTAAAAAAGTCAAAAAACGGATTATTATCGCTAAGAACAACTAATTGCTTAGTTAGGTCTTGCAAATGCTGAATGCTAGCATGAATAGATTCCGAATGATCACTCAAATTCATACAACACATCCCTTCAAAATCTTGGCAACCACGTCCTTGTGCTAGTAATAAAAAATCAATAGCAGCTCTATTCTGTAAGGTAGCGTGACGTACGGAATCAACATCCATAAGAAGGTTGCGAAGCGCTTTACTTGTAGCATTTGTTTCTTTTGCTAACCAGCAGCCGAGTTTATTGAGTGATGCTAGGGCATGAGCTGTGCCTACGCTTGCAATCAAACTGGCCGCAACGCGTTCAGCGGAACTCCAAAAAACAACATTAGAATCACATGTGGAGTCAGAATAAGTTGTACTCCTTTTAGTGTGTGCAAGCACGGAAGCATGATTAAAGGCAAATCGGTATGGATTGAACAATGTCAATTTTCCAAAGGTACAAGGACCTCCATTAGCTCGGCCAGGAATACCCAGCCAGGCTCATTGCCCACAAACCAGAAAAATCGAATCAGGAAGTTCTATAGGGGATGTTCCTGATTGAACCTGCGAACCAAGAGCAGAATTACACCACATGGAAGCATTCTGATATATTCCCACTGGGGATATATCTATGCCAGCGCTGTTCGCGTTGTGCCCAGTTGTGTAATTTACAAAAAAGCATAGCAGTGCTTGCACTACCCCTAAAATATCTAACTCTTGCGGCGGTAAAGGCAAGGCAGGAAAATCATTTACATCGTTAAGATTCTGATACCATGTGGCACTCTTTCCGTTCGATTTGCGCCAAGACGCTTGGCACCACCAGATAGGTTGCCGTGTTCCAGGAGCTGAGCAATCGGGGAGAACCGAATCGTTGTATAAACGTCCCCAACGATCTAGTCCTAACGGTACACCCACCAGACACGATCGGAAAGGGCTGGAAGGCGTAGCGAGCACCAGGCATAGGCTGTCTGTCCCCGTGGTGTTGGCAAGAGTCACCCACACATTTCCGGCTGATGGGAAGAAGGGTGCTCCGTGGGCGATTCCGAGGAGACATATGGTCGCACACAACGCGCGGGGGTCCACCTTGGCCCAGCACCTGTTGACACACAAGCGTACCCTCGTCCCCATGTTATCAATGGTAACGGTAGTCCCCACTCTCCTGTTAGCACGTCTTTCACTTGCACTAAGGGACGAGGCCCCTGCAAGGTATCCTCTTTCCCGAAATGTCGGACTATGGGGGGATCACCATTAGAGAGGCGATTCAAAAAATTGATTACATAGAGGGCTCTGTGAATACGTTCCTGCGGGGTCAGTCCCTCGCTCCCCCTTTGTTGTTTGTGTAACATGCGCTTTAATGTGCCGTGAGCGCGTTCAATAATAGCTTGACCTGTGGGGGAATGAGGGATGCCAGTAATATGGTGGATACCCCATCGCTGGAAAAAGGATTGCGCGCGATGGGAGATGTATGCCGGTCCGTTATCTGTTTTGATCGAACACGGGATACCAAGGGTAGCAAAGGCAGAGGAAAAATGTCTACAAACATTACGAGATTTCTCTCCTGTGTGAACAGAAGCAAAAATACATGTTGAAAAGGCATCAATGGAAACATGAACATATCTTAAACGACCAAATTCTGGAAAATGAGTAACATCCGTTTGCCACAATTGTAGAGCTTGCAACCCGCGGGGGTTAACACCATAAAACCCTGTTGCACTTGAACCCTGACGGTCCGGGCACATTTCTAGTATGGACTTTGCTTGCGCATGAGTAATGTGAAATCAAGGCTTGGGCACTTTGATGAAAAAAGGTATGAGACATACGAGCTTGCTGTAAGGTATCAGGAACCACTACTACGGCAGGATTAGCGGCGGCAATCTGGTCTGCACGTGCATTGCCTTCCGCTAAAACTCCAGGTAAACCTGTATGAGAACGAATATGGGTAATATAATAAGAATTTGATCTATGGTTTAAAAGAGACTGTAACTGAAGGCAGTAAGCAAACAAGGTAGGGTTGGAAATATGCTTCAGGTAAGAATGCTCCAGACGAGTAACCAATCCTGTAACATAAACAGAGTCAGAAACAATGTTAAGAGCATCAGGAAACAACTGAAAAGCACAAATCACGACATATAGTTCAACAAGCTGAGGTGAACCCGCAGTTTTTTCACAATGGGACTTCCATAACCCATCAGAGGCACGCCAGACAACCACCGCATTCCCGGTCTTCCCTGATCCATCTGTAAAGACAGTTAAAGCATCTGGTATAGGAGTACGTGACTGATGGGACTGCGGAGCTACAGGAACATCTTGGAGAAAAGTCACAAGAGAGGAAGAGGGAAAATGGATCTCCGGTTGCCCTGGATATCCAGCTAAGGCTATTTGAAAATTAACATCTGATTGTAGGAGCCAATTTAGATGCTGCTTTGTAACTGGCAAAAAAGTCTTTTGAGGCTCTTGGCCGGTAAGTGCCAAGGTCCGTGACCGGCCTCGTTGAATCAAGGAACCGATTAGTTCCGGAAATGTAGTAACAGTCTTTGTAAACTGGTGAGGTAAAAAGAACCATTCTAATATTGACAGCATTTTTTGTGTTTGAAAACAAATTTGCCCCAAAAATGCAAAGGGTTGAAATTTTGCATAAATTATTAATAAACAGAGAGGCTGATTCTCAAGGATTCTATAAGCCTGAGTTTTTGCAATCAGATCAGCAACTCGTGAAAGAGTTTCCTTACACTCTGAGGTAAGAGAACGTGGGGAGGCGATATGTGGATCACCTTGCAATAGCTGAAAAAGTGGGTGTAACAATTCTGTAGAAAATCCCAAAAGAGGCCGAAGCCAATTTAGAGTTCCCAGCAATTTCTGCACATCATTTAAAATTGTAATGTGCGGTACCAGTTTCATGGGTTGCGGCCTGATGCATTGATCATAAATTTTCCACCCCAGGTAATGCCAAGGGGCTGATTTTTGGATCTTTTCAGCAGCGACGTCTAAGCCGGCTGCTGTCACGGCAGCAATTACTGATTGTACAACAATGTCATTACCTGATACAGTTGAAGTGGCGACTAATATGTCATCCATATAATGATAGACGACAGCAGAGGGATGCTGTAATCGAACAGGTGCTAAGGCCTGAGCAACGAACCATTGACAAATAGCAGGACTGTTACGCATGCCTTGCGGCAACACTGTCCAATGATACCGACAGTGAGGAGCAGCGGCATTAATAGAGGGTACAGAAAATGCAAAACGAGGGGCATCTGCTTCATGCAGAGGAATTGTGAAAAAACAGTCTTTTAAATCAATTACAGTCAAAGGCCAATCTTGGGGCAGCATAGCAGGTGAGGGGAGTCCAGGTTGCAAAGCCCCCATAGGTTCAATGACTGCATTTATTTGACGAAGGTCTTGCAGCAGTCTCCATTTGCCACTCTTCTTTTGAATCACAGACACAGGACTATTCCAGGGACTTGTGGTAGGTACAATGTGCCCATCCTTAAGTTGCTGATCAACAAGGACTTGTAAATGGTGCAGCTTCTCCTGAGAAAGGGGCCACTGATCCACCCAGATTGGCTTGTCGGTAGTCCAAGTTAAGGCGGGAGTTTGCTGCACTGCGGTGCCCCCTATTAAAAATCAGTAACTAGCCGAGCATGCCACTGACTTAAGCAATCGCGACCCCAAAGGGATGAAGGCAATGGCAAAATACAAGGCTTGATGTTAGCCGTACGGCCATCGGGACCAATAGCAATTAAAACATCGCGACTTTGGCGCGGAGCAGAGAGCTCCCCCAACCCCTGCTAAAGCCACAGAAGTTGCCGTGGTGGGCCAATGGGACGGCCACTGCGCAGCAGCAATGACAGTCACATTGGCACCACTATCGAGCATGCCCATAAATTGCTTTGTTCCCAAAACAGCATGGTGCAAGTCACAGGAGAGCATAGGTCGCTCCTTTTGAGTTAGCCGCTTGGCCCACCAGATTTGCGGCTTTCCGATAGAACCAAATCCTCCCGTTCCCCTAACAACGTCTTTTGCATTCCCTTGAACTGCATAAAAAAGAATTAACTCAGCAATATAAGTGTTCGCAGGAACAACACAAGGGGGTGTAGGAGTCCATGCCATAATACATATTTCACCTTCAAAGTCAGAGTCAATAAGCCCAGGCGATACAAACAGTCCTTGAGGGGTGACTGACGACCGTCCTAATAACAGAGCGCTACACCCTGGTCCAATGGGACCATACACCCCAGTTGGGATTACGTGGACTGTTGAATTGGTTAGTTCTACTTGTTTTGCGGTGGCCAGGTCCAAGCCGGCGCTGTGGGCGGTTGCGGCGGAAAGGTCTGTGACTGAGATGGTGGTCGGGAACACTTTTGTCATCGCGCGACCCCTCGCGCTGATCTTCCGGTTTCCCTGCACCCGTTGTGACAGCGGGTGCCCATCTTTATGAAATTTAGACTTGCATTGATTGGCGTAATGACGCCCTTTCTGACAGCGAGGACACACGCCTGGGGTCTTGGCAAAAACAGCGGTACCGCCCGAGGGCTGCAGCATAGGGCACTGTTTTTTCAAGTGCCCCGATTTTCCACATATATAACAAGGACCTATCTGAGCTGGCACATGCAGGGTGGCAAAAGCCTCTGCCAGCATAGCAGACTGGTGTGACTGCGACCCAACATTTTGGCATGCTTTCAACATCTCGGTCACAGTAGGATTGGAGCTCTGAAGAAGTCGCAAAACCTTCTGACAATCTGCATTAGCATTTTCTACTGCGAGCTGCTTAAACAAAAGCTCCTGAGCGGGATTGTTATCAACCTGTTTCTGTATAGTCTCTCGCAAACGGTCTAAAAAAAGCATAAAAGGCTCCTGCGGTCCTTGTCGAATATTAACGAAAGAGTTTTCTTGTTTGTGCGCCTCTGGCACCTTCCGCAGCGCTGACAAGCATAAGTCTCGCACTTGCAGCAACCCCTCTATAGGAATTCGCGCCTGAGCGGAGGGTGTCTGATAGGTTCCCTCGCCAGTGAGAGCATCAACGCCAACGGCCCGCAGGGGAGACCCTTGTGGCAGCTGCAGATTATGCATGGAACGGACGGTAGCTCTCTCCCTCCAATCCGAAAGGAACAGAGTGAACTGCATTGGGGTCGTTATCATCTTTGCTATCAATTTCCAGTCATGCGGGGCGAGCTGCCAGGAGCCTGCAGCACCCTCTCTCAGATTTAAAGTATATGGGGCAGTAAGACCGTTCTCCCGTACTGCTTTTCTAATTTCCTTTATCAACTCATAACTGATAGGCTCCCATCGAGGGGGATGACTCGCAGAAGATATCACAGGACATACTTGCAGGACATCAACGTCCCCCGCCGCCTTCGCTTGCTGCCGAAAGTCAGCCCACCGATCATGAGTGTCCGAGGGGGAAGGGTCTGGTTCTTCTTCCGGACTAACGGGACCCGGATCAAAAGGCACAAACGGACATTCTTTCGGGAGTTCAGTTCCCACTATCGCCTCTATCTTGGCAGGCTCCGATTGTCGTGTGCTCCCACCCGCCTCGCAGGAACTGGGGCAGGCGCGCCGGACCCTACATGCTCCTTCAAAGCTTCAAACAAAGTCCGCCAGGGGGCTAATAACTCGGCAGCAGTCTTGTCATTACGAGTCGCCCTGTCCCATAACCGAACACCAACCGCGTCCCATTTCTCAGGCTCATACATATTTTGAAGATTAAGATCAGGGTCATTATCTCGCGCCCATGCCAGTAAATTTTTCAAATCATAGTCAGCAATATGCTTATGCTGTGGGGCCAAAATCTGTTTCAAGACTTCCAATGCATTTTTCTGTTCAAGGGTCAATGTATTGCCCATGTTGTCCCCGGTCGCTTACCTTCTGTCCGGCAGAGAGGCAATAGTGGTGCACCCAGCGAGCTTCCTTTCAGCTCCTCACAGTTCAGCCGGGCTACGCCACCCAAGCTTCAGGTCCCTGTTCGGGCGCCACACCGAGGTGGCCACTGCCTCTCAGATTCCCAGGGGTAGCTGAAGACCCCACGTGGTACTGGGAAATGTTACCCAGGGCTGACAGGAGCCTTTCTGGAGCAGGAGCTGTGGACAGGCAGGGTAGACCAAAGCATCTCAGTGGAGACAACTCCTTTCTCTCCCTTGAGTAGGAAGGGAAGCCTGGACAATTGCCCCCAAGGTGTCCAGCACTGGAGGAGAATGAGAAATGAGTGGGTCTAGATGCTGCAGAGTCTACTTGAAGATGCTCCTGTAACCCCGCTATGTTGGGACTAGTGCAGATTTGGCTGTTCAAAAGAGAGCATTCCATGCACTTTGCCTCTTTGCTTCCCTCTGTGCATTAAGGGAGCTCATGACTTCAGCGTGTGACTCGCTCTGAGTGAGTATGGAGAAACAGAGTCTGGGGCAGGGAGCGCTTTGGGGGTTCTTGGGGTCTGTGCTTGACACAAACGTGTTTTCTATTGGTCTAAGGCCATGCACTGTGGAAAGTGGACTTCAGAGGAGGTAAGGTGGACTTAATATACAGCAGAGGAGAGTGGTTTATTTTTTATTGAACCATGCCTTCATTTGGTTTTGTTTGCTGGAATTAAGAAACATCCTTCTGTGTCTGCGTGCAGCTCGTTCTCCAAGCAAAGCGGGTGGGAGTTGGTGCCAATGGGCTGAAACACGCAGCTACTGACTGTAGTGGAGAAAGCTCAGGTTTGAACAAAGGTGCTGTAAGTCCCAGGGGGCTGATGGGAGAAATGGTGGGGTTGGAGGTAGGGACAAAGACTGCCAGTCTGACATACAGGGCCTTGACTTCCCTACATCTTCAGCCTCCGTTAGGAGATGCTGAGGATCAATATCAGTTGGAGTTTTCTGGTATCACAGAATGTGTAAGCAGAAAAAGAAGAAGGGGAAAAAGAAGAAATGGTTTCTTACTGATATTTAGTATTGAAAACTTTTCACTTTGACTACACTCCTGAAACCTCTCACATTAACCACACAAGAACAGAGGAATGAAGGAAAGTTATGCCCAGAGACTTGGCTGGGTAGGGCATTTTGCATGTGAATGAGCCCTCTGGTGCCAAGTTCCTGAACTGCAGATACTGAAAGAAGACTGAACTGGCCTCTGGAGAAGGAAAAGCCAGCAGCACGTCTCCAAGTTTCTGCAGGTGTTATTTAGTCCCCCTGAGGGCCATCACTGAAGAGATCATGGAGGGAATGAGATGACAAGGCGACTGTCTCTGGGGGCCGGTGAAGCAGGAACGCAGAGGCACTGCTTACAGGTTGAAGATCAGATGTGCAGGCAACTGTGAAAGGCCTTGATGTGTTTCATCAAGCAGATGCTCAAGCGCTGACCCCCATGCCCTAGGAATGGGGATCCGTTCCCTCCTGCGATGCTCAGGGCTCTTCCAGGGAGCAGGGAGATGTGGGGGGTGCAATGCCGAGGGCAGGGCTGCAGTAGGACTCCTCCCAGGCTGTGTGGAGAGTGGGTGAGGAGGCAAGGAAGTGCTGGGGCTGTAAGGAACTGGTGTCCTCTCAGGGGCTACAGTGGAAGAGACAGCAGCCATAGTCGAAAGGACAAGGATTTCAGTTCTGTTGGGGGGTCCCAGCCCCCACAAAGGGGCCATCCCCACCACAGGCTGTCCTACACTGTTCTGTGCCTGTACCTCTTTCTCTGCAGATTTTAACCACCAGTCCTGCTTCCCCACCTCACTCTCACCCCATCATGTCCCAAGCTTTACTGATGACTTTCTGTCCTCATTGACGAGTTCTTCAAACACAAAGCTGTGGTTTTCTGAGGTTCTGCAATGGCTGTGAGTTCTCCACAAACTGTGCAGCTTTTTCCAAAGCCCTGCTAATGCTCCTCAATCAACCAAAATGTGATGGGACATCAGCCCAGGAGGTTTGTGCGTTCTCCAGGCTCATGGATGTTTGCCTGAGGCCCATCCAAGCGTGGGGAGTGAAGGAAGAAAAGAGATCAAGGTCAGCTCATTGGGCACTGCTGAGCACATTCCCCCCCAGCAGTGGGCATTCCCCTTCTGCCAGGCTGAGCCATGCGCACAGGGTGGAAATGTCTCTATCATCCCTGTTTGTACAAGAAGGGCCTTTCTTCCTGCCATATGCCCAGGACAATCCTCCTCTTCTTCCTCCCCCACCTGCAGACATCAACTGCTGTCCATTGCTGGGCTCAGGCATGGTTGTAAGGATTTGCTAAAGCCATCAGCCATCCCCTTGCTTCTCCCGGACATCCCCCGACCCTCTCTCCCAGACCTACCCATGGCCAATCACTGCTGCCCAGGGCCTCTCGCTCTTCAGAAGAGGCCTTGAGCTTCTTGGTTCTTCCTGGTGCTCATTATAAACTTCCTCGCTCGCTCCAGACCTCATGGTGAGTTTTCTTATCCACAACAGGGCCTTTTTGACCAGCTCTTATGAAACCGTTTTGTGTTTGTGATCGTCTGTGCAGAAAGAGCAGTCACAGAAAAGCACCAAATGGATCAAAACGGATGCTGCGTGAAATGCCATAAAAACCTGCTGAGTTCCCCCCGCGGCTGTGTCTTTCTGGCAAGGAGTCTGTCCTGAGAAGGGGATCCAGCCTCTGCCACTCTGGAGAGGCAAACCAGCAGCGTCCATGCCACCTGGGGAGAAAAAGGGTGACTTGTGCAAGATCGCCCTTCATCTGAACCACTTAGATATGTACTTGGCATGGGGTATCATGCCTTAGAGTGCAAACACCGATCTGATGGGCACTGCCCAGAAGGGCACCCACAGATGCAGACTGCTATGTTGCAGGTGTTTATATTCAGGCAGATTAAACTTTTTAAAAATTTTTTCTTAATTTTTTAAATACTGATAGCCTTAGGGAAATCACACAGACACTTGAAGGATTATTGATGCATTTTAACATGATTATGGACAAAAGGCCCACCAGCTTTGATTGTAATGGGATGCCACAGGCCAAGACTGGATAGTTTGGGCACCGTCCTGGGATCAGGGAAACAGAAGCGTGCTCCCACCTCCCCGACACCCTGCCCTCCTCACTGAGGCGTGTGAGAAACTCTGCCAACGAGGTCTGAGCTCACAGTCGTGACAAGTATCATATGTCTAACTGCAGCCAACGTTGTCCTGCCAGCTCAGGATTTGAGCTTCCATCTGAGTCAAAACCCTTTCAGTTCACACTGCCTCCAGCTTCCCTCTGAGGCTGACTGTTGTGTGGCACAACTGTCCCGGCTCTCCAGGCAGGCTGGGCAATGGGTTGATGCCTGAATTGGAAGTTTTCCTCTTCCTGGGGTACAAGACCCTCGATGAGAGAAGGCTGCAGAGGTTTGGGTTGCAGAGGTTTGAAGTAGTCCTTTCAAAATCTGAGCAGGGTGAGCTTTGGAGCCAAGGAAAAATAGAGCAGCTCTCAAGGGTGTTTTTGAATTAGTGGTACACCACCAGTACCTGCACTTCCAGTTCCCAAAGTCCTACCTGTGCTGCAGAGAGCCTGGAGTTGTGAGCTCCCTTCATCTGCCCCGCATGTCAGCATGTGAAATGGAACTAACCTAGTCACAGAGTTGGGTTTGGTTCTCTCCACAGCCTGAAGCACCACATGGGTCAGGAGACAAGCCAGGATACCTGACGAGGACTCACACTTCTCTGCACTTAAAGCTTAGGGTTCCAGGGAATCTCAGGTGGCATGGCATACCGATTCCTGGTTTGAAGGAGCTGGTCAAGTGCCTCGTCTCCATTTCTGTGATGGTGGCTTTGATGCCTGGCTGATGTGCAGACTCTGTACATGGTTGCTGACACCTATTGAGAAACCTGCTCTGAAAGAATTAAAAGGGTAGGCTGTTCTTTTTGGAACGGTGTTAGCATAGTAAAAAAGAAGAACGTGGGTTGGGGCAAATGAAAAGGGATGCCAAAGATGTGGTCAGGGCTGTTTGGGGGTACTTGTAAGGCAGCCCTGCACGTGATGTGAATTATTTCTGGGGTCAGGGAGAACCTGAGAGCTTCCTCTACTCTGAAACCATGAAGGGGAAGGAAAGACAGCATCATCCAGGCTGGAAGGGACCTCGGGAGGTGTCTCCACCAACCTCCTGCTCACAGCAGGGTCAGACCAGATTACTCAGGGCTTTATCCAAACACATCTTGATCACATTCCAGCACAGAGCTGGTGCACGCTTCCTGGGAAACAGCTTCCAGAGTTTGACTATCCTCATGATTGAAAAGTTTCTCCCTTTATCTAGCGTCCTTCCAAGCCCAACCATCCAGCTTCTTTTTTACCCATCTGCTTATACACCCATGCAGACCATAATATCCTCTCCTGGCCACAAGAATATTGTGGGGGATGTTGCTGAATGCCTTGCTGACTTCCAGGGAAAAGACCACCACCGCTCTCACAAAGTCCAGCAGTCCTGTCCTTTCATCACAGAAGGCAAAGAGGCCGGCCAGGCACAATCGACCCTGGGTAAATGCAGTCACCTTCTCTTCCAGACCATCAGAGGTGGGATCTGAGTGGACGTGCTCTGGGGCACAGCCTTTAGTTCCACTGCTCATGCATTGGCCATTTCTGAAAAGTGCAGACCACATTTGGGTGCTGCCAGGCGTCAAGGAGTTCTCCCAGTCTCCGTGACCTTTCAGAGATGATGGAGAGTGGCCTCACTGTGCCACCAGCCTGCTCGCTCAGCTCCCTGGGATGCCGCCCCTCCTGTCCCAGAGACTGGTAAAGATTGCATTAGTCCAAGTGACCCCGACTTGATCCCCATCCACTGCTGGCTGTTCTTCTCCAGATTCCTACCTCGAGTCACAGAGGCCTGGGAGACCTTGCTGGTGAAGACAGAGGATGAGAAGACATGGAGATCTCACCTCTATCCCTATGAAATTCAGCAGTGGCCACACAGTGTCTTTGTTTCTTCTTTAACTCTTCCTCAAGGAGTCAACACTCCTTATGGTGCCCTTGAGTTGCCTTACAGGTCTAGACTCAGTTTCGATCGGGACTATTGCTGTGCCTGGAGGATGCTGTCCTTGAAGAGCAGCTGCACTGAGCTCTGCCACCATGCCTTGGCAGTTCATTCCATCAGTGTCACAGCTCGGTCTCTGACATGAACGGCTCCAGCTCACCGTGTCTGTGGCCCTGGCTGAGGGCATTGCTGCACATCAGGGCTGAAGCACATACGCTGTGGAACCAGGCAAGCTCTGACTTGCCATAAGGGGTCCTGGTACCAAGTGTCCTCGACCCCGTGTGTGCAAAGGCTTTGTTTCAGAGCAGAGACGTGGCAAGGACAAAAGATTGCTGAATGTCTTTGGAGGCCTAGGACTACAAACCCAGAATGCAATGACTAAATTCACCCAAGTGAAGACATCTCCCCCAGCTTGGAGAACTTAGATCCTTTGCTGTAGATTTCCTGGTGTCCTTTGTAATGGGACAAGAAATGCCCAAATTTCTCATGCCCAAATCATTTTCTAATAGGAGAAATGCCCCTGCTGGCAAGAAGCGTGTCTGCAGAGGTGAGAGAGGGACCATCAGTGATGGCTTCAGGCTGTTCCCAGCAGGTTCCCTGGAGGCGCAGGGAGACGTGGAGGGAGCCCCGAGGGGGCAGAGCAAGTGGTGCCTTGGGCTGGTCCTCTGCTGCTGAGCTGGGCTGGGCTCCTGGGATGGAGGGAGCTCATGGCAAGCGGGCAGCGCTGCAGAGAGACAGCTCTGCCCAGGAGCAGGGCTGGGGGCACTGCCTGCAGGCACCGAGGGGAGAGGAGCGAGGCAGAGAGAGGTTAGAGGCAGTCTGGGCTGGGAGGATGCTGAGAATGATCGGGAGGAGAAACCTTCACAGCCCTTGACACGGTAAGTCTCCGGGTGCAGGGCAAAGAAGCTGCAGTGCCTGAAGAGATCTCCAAAAGCTGGCACATGCCACAGCCTATGGGACATTTCCGGAGGTCTCTCCCACCTTCTCTGGTGTGGAGGAGGAGGACATGGTGCAGAGCAGGGCTTCCCTGCTGCACGGTCAGAGGGACAGGGCATGAGGGCTGCCTTCTGCTGGGGGGGACTGCAGGGGTGTGCAGGCAGGGGTGCCCAGGGCTGTCCTTGCGAGCAGGGTCCCTGCACCCCAGGGGCTGTGTGCTGGGGCAGGGACTCTGCCGCCTGCCAGGCTCAGCACTCAGCCTGCCCGGGGAGCTCCCCACGGCGCTGTGGGGAGAAGCTGTGGGTGGAAGGAGCGAGCCCCAGCAGGGCAGGGTCCTTCTGCTGTCGAGAGGGTGCTGCCGGGGTCAGGGCTATGCACACCTCCAGATCAACACGAGGAAACTTCCAAGGGGATGTTTCAAGGGGAAGGTGATGGCAGGGTTTACTATAAAGATAAGGAGATTTCACGAGTCTGTGGTTTCAGTTTCCTACCCTGAGGGCAGGGGACAGAAGAGGAGCAGTGTGGGAGTGAAAGAGAAATAGAGAAGGACCTGTCAAGTTTGAACAAGCTATTGAGACTTCTGAACTGTATCTCTGAGTGGTCAGTAGGTCTGCTAATAGCCTCTAAAGTGTCTTCAGCTACTCCTCTGCCTATGGACAGCACCAGCATCACCTTTGTTGGACCCATCAGGTTGTTCTGACCTTTTGAACCTCCAAACAGGACCTGTGCCCAGGTAGTGCCCTGCAAACAGGCAGGTTTCTGTAGGTGAGTGCACAGAGATTACAATGGGGTTAGTGAGCAGGGAAAAGACATGGGACAGGAAAACACCTCCCAGGAGGAAAACCTCCAGGCAGAAGGGATATGATGAGGGAATGAGAGGAAACCAAAACCAGAAATATTGTGGGAGGGAGGATTCGGAAATCTCCTTATCATCCCCTCCAATGCAGACCCCTTCCTCTGAGCAAGCCCCTTGCCTCCTCTCCCACCCAGCATAGCCCCTGTCCTCAGGGCACTGGGGTCCAAGGCAGGAACCACCTCCTCTGCAGCCAGAGCTCCAGCAGAGCCGTGGGGCAGCTCTCCAGCCACATGCCCAGTTCCCTCTGCAGAGCACAGGGGCTGAGAGCAGCTGCCCGGCAATGGAGGTGTCTGGGAGGTGGCTGCAGAGCTGGGTGCGGGGAACGCTGTCCTGAGTGCCCGGCTGCCTCTGCCCTGGCCTCGCTCAGCCAGACCCTCACCGTCTTCTTCCTTGTTTCTGCACTGCCCTGTGTTACTGTTCTCTTGTTCTTGCTGTCAGGCTCTCTGGGGATGGGAGTTTCAGCTGCAGGGTCACACGCTGATCTTGTGGGTCCTCCCACGCAGGTGTGTCCATGGGAAGAGGTGTCCCAGCTTTCCTCTCCCCTGTGCGGTTGTGGGCAATGCTGTCAGTGGGGATGGGGAATGAGCTGATTTTCCCTTACAGAGATGCCATCATTAGGACAGGTGGCTATCTCCCCAGAGTGGCCTTCCAAGCTGTCAGCTGCCCGGCAGGATGCAAACCTGCCCCGTAGCAGCTTTGTGTTATCTGAAAGCCCCATGGAGATGGCAAAGACTCTAGGACTGAGGAAATGCTCTTGGGTTGGTGAAATGAGCCACGAGTGTCCTGGGCTAGAAGTGGGGTGCTGAGACCTTGAGAAAGGGTGAGACATTTTGTGGTCTGTAGTGGATCCTTCTGCTCTCAGCAGAGTCTGGTTGCTTTTCAGGGTAACATGGGAGTGTAATCGCCCTCCATCTCGGAAAAGTGCAAGCACAGGGAAACTGGGAACCAGGTGGAGGGACAGACCAGCTCCCCTCACTCCGCACTAAGCCACAGGCAATCCTCTTGCCTTATAGGACTCATTGTGTTCTCCCTGAGTGTAACAAAAATGCTGGAGGTTTCTGACATCGAAGAAAACTCCCCAGGGGAGATGGAGGGGGAGCTGTAAAAAAATACAGAACTCTCAAATTGCCTTTACCATGCCGGTTTCTTAGCACTGGGAGTGCAGATGCTGACAGGCCCTTCTGTGTTAGGAGCAGTTTCATTTGACAAAGTCAAACACTTTTCCCATGAATCCATTGCTGCAAAGCAGGGCTGATTTATCAAGAGCCCATGGGCAGAGGCCCTGATCTTCATGACACGCTTGGCCAGCACCAACAAGGGTTCCAGCCACAGACCTGAAGGAAGGTCTCCTAGAAAAAGAAAAGGGTCTCTGTGTGTGAGAGGGCGAGGGTCTATGGGAATGGCTTTGATATTACTCAGAGTAGTCTCCCGTAACTTGTCACTACCTTTTTCTCCTACGACAGTGCCCAATGCCCAGAGGAAGAAAATGTCCAACGGCAGCTCCATCACCCACTTCCTCCTCCTGGCCTTCGCAGACACACGGGAGCTGCAGCTCTTGCACTTCTGGCTCTTCCTGGGCATCTACCTGGCTGCCCTCCTGGGCAACGGCCTCATCATCACCGCCATAGCCTGCGACCACCGCCTGCACACCCCCATGTACTTCTTCCTCCTCAACCTCTCCCTCCTCGACCTGGGCTCCATCTCCACCACTCTTCCCAAAGCCATGGCCAATTCCCTCTGGGACACCAGGGACATCTCCTACGCAGGATGTGCTGCACAGCTCTTTTTCTTTCTCTTTTTTATCTCAGCAGAATTGTACCTTCTCACTGTCATGGCCTACGACCGCTACGTTGCCATCTGCAAACCCCTGCACTACGGGACCCTGCTGGGCAGCAGAGCTTGTGTCCACATGGCAGCAGCTGCCTGGGCCAGTGGGTTTCTCTATGCTCTCCTGCACACGGCCAATACATTGTCACTACCCCTCTGCCACGGCAATGCTGTGGACCAGTTCTTCTGTGAAATCCCCCAGATCCTCAAGCTCTCCTGCTCACACTCCTACCTCAGGGAGGTTGGGCTTCTCGTGGTTAGTGCCTGTTTAGGATTTGGGTGTTTTGTTTTCATTGTGGTGTCCTACGTGGAGATCTTCAGGGCCGTGCTGAGGATCCCCTCTGAGCAGGGACGGCACAAAGCCTTTTCCACGTGCCTCCCTCACCTGGCCATGGTCTCCCTCTTTGTCAGCACTGGCATGTCTGCCTACCTGAAGCCCCCCTCCATCTCGTCCCCATCCCTGGATCTAGTGGTGGCAGTGCTGTACTCAGTGGTGCCTCCAGCAGTGAACCCCCTCGTCTACAGCATGAGAAAACAGAAGCTCAAGGATGGTATTAGGAAAGTGAGGTCAGGGATGTTTCTCAACAGTGATAAACTTCCTATCTCTCTCCACAAATGACTCCTATGGTTTCCCATTGCAGACCTGTACTTTCTTTATCATAATGGTTAATATTATTTCCCTTGTTATTTCTGGTTATTATGTTCCTACATAAATTTCTGTATTCATCTCACTTCTCCAGAGGAATGAACCTGCTCTGTCTCACATTGAAACTCTATAAAAGTGTCTCTACCACTGGGTCAGAGTTGACTCTCTCATAGCATCTCTGTTATGAAATGGCATCTCCCCAGTGCAGTTCCTCAAGATTGGGCTGTCCTTCCTGAGCTGATGTCAACAACAGGACCAAGGAATTTCACTCCAAGAGGACCTGTTGCTCCTTGGATTTCAGAAAGAAAAGCTCATGGTCATGTTGGTAGCTGTTAGAGACCAAGGGTTGCGTTTCTGACCTACCCGTTGGTGTGTGGTTACAGTGGAGATGGTGAATTGTCACTGTGGTACATACCCAGGGCTGTCCCACATGGGACAGGGCAGAGGACATCCTCCAGGAGAGGAGCGTGGAGTTGCCTGGGGAGCCTGGGGGATCTCCAGAGACAGCATGTGCCTGGGGTGGGCACTGACTGGAGCCCCACAAAACAAGAGATTGCGCAAGGTGGCATCACTCAAACAGAAAGTGCTAAATCCATGTATCTGCAAGGAACTCAAGTTGGACACACCCGACCATCCACAGATCAGCTCCAACAGGGAACAGCACCTTTGCAGCCACCACACCAACAACAGCACACACACAGCTGGAAAGACAACTGGCCCCATCCCCTTCCCCCTCTCAGGCTGATCTGGTGTGAAGGTCATGAGTGGTCCATGCATCCCCTGCAGCATTCACCCATGGGCACTCCGCCCCCACCCCAGTCTCCCTCCCGTGTGGGCCTGGGCTTTGGGTCTGCCCAGATCCCCTGTCCAGACTTGGGGATGTTACCCACTTTTCAGCCCCGACCCTGGCTCTCTCCAGAGCCTGTCACCCTCCTCCTTGCCAGCCCCACTTGGACTTGGCCGGCAAAGCATCTGCAGAAGTTCACCCCCCAACACATACACAATAGCATCGTCACACAGCAAATAGCCAGGAGCAGAGTTTAATAAGAAGGCAGGACAGACCATGGTGATCAGGCACAGGGTTTGGACAGACCAGCAGTGACCAGTCCCCTGGCAATGTGCAGCTGTCCTCTTGCGTCCCCCTCCTCTCCCTGTCCATGGGCTTCATCCTCCCAGTCCACCTGGATCCTTCCCTCTCTCTGCCACAGTCCCCTCCCCAATTAACAACCGTCACCATTTACTTTTTCTCACATCTCTTCAACCACCCGTGGGATCCAGCTGGGGCACACAGAGCTGCCTGTACATCTGGTCCCTTCTCGCACGGTTCTCCACCTCCCACAATTTCTTATGCCATATCCCATAGGTTCCCGTGTCGTATAGCGGTGGCTTCACCCCAGGGTAGGGCTCACCAGGGGCTACTCATCTGCCTGGAGCCTTCACATCTGGTGCTTTTGATGACCTCATGATGCCTGGCTGCTCCTGGCTAATCATATTTGCTGTAATGAGGTGACCTCACAAGCAACAGCCCAACCTCGTTGGCTTTACCCACCTCTACCCCTCTCCACTCCCTGAGTTGGCATCTGTGTTGCTTTGGAGTTTAAGATGTGCTTGATGACATCATAGTACCTGCCTGCCTGCTGCAATAGAAATGGTGTCACAATCCATCTCCCAGCCATCTGATCTTCACCTTCCTCTACCCCTCCCCTCTCCCTAGCTCTCGGCACCGCTGGGTGGGTTTTCTGATGCTCCAGGTGGCATCATGAGGCCTACCCAAGCACCTGGACAATTGGGTGGTTGCAGAAGTGACCTCCAAATCCACCTCCCAGCTATGATGCTTCTCCCTGCATCTTCTTTTCCTGCAACACAAGTAACCTCCCAGCCAACCTCCCAGCCGATTCCCCTTTGCTGGCCTCTCATCTCCACTCCCCAGCGCTGTCATTTCTGCTGTACAGGCAGAAACGGGCTCCCCTCAGGGACTGCAGAGCCCGGGTGAGACATCTCGAGTGGTGGGAGGGCAGCCGTGGATGGCAACGGCTCCTCAGAAAAGCAGGCAGGAGGATGAGGAGGTGGAGGTGAGCTCTGTGCAAAGGGGAGGCTGGCATGCACAGAGCCTTGCTTGGGAGGACCCAGAAGGGCTTCTCTTAAAGGGTTGTCAGCACAAGGAAGGCAGCTAAGGGAAACGTGGTCCTAGCGGGCAGGGGACATAGCGACAAAGAGTATAAATACAGCAATTCCTCAGAACAGAGTTTCTCCATTCTGAATGTTGGTAGGAAATGTATTTTGTTGAGTAACTGTGCCCACCTACACATTTTTCTATACACTTACTTACACAGAGATTTTTATATATGCTTGCATAGGAAGACAAGTAACACAGATTTGATGAGATTAGTGCAATTTGGCCACTAACAAGGAAAGCTCAGTCATCTCAGAAACAGCCTATGATTTGCCCCATCACCTTTCCAGGGACTGAAACGATGCTGAGCAGCCTGTGACAGAATGCCCAGCACAGGCTGAGCAGCCTGTGACCCAATCCTTCTTCTTGCTCTTCTTGAAGGTGGGTTTGATTTCTGCCTTTTCTGAAGGAACATCCCTGACCACTCTGGCCTTTCCAAGATGCTTGAGAGAGGTCCCACGATGACACTGGCAAGCTCCACCAGCACCTCTCTGCCCCTTCCCACACCAAAAGCCTTCTCAGCATCCCACACTTCCCGAGGAGTGCCTGGGACACAGCACACCTGCCCAGGTCCTCTGGGCCTGTTCGGAAGAGAACCAGAAGAGATTTCTTCTGGCCAGGCCCATGACCTCAATGACTTCTTTGTGCAATTCACAGGGTGGCACCTCTGATGCACTCACAGGATGCCCACGGTAACAGGAAGAGGAGGACTGGGTCTAAAAAGCAGGTTATGAAAGCAAAACATGTGAGTGCCATGGTGTCACTGTGTGAGAGCTCCAGAAATCATAGAAGGAGTGCTCCAGTACGTTGGGGCCCACAGAACTGTATCTAGGACAACCATGAAGTGACTCCTGCAGAGGACAGAAATACCCTAGCAAAGGTTCAGCTGCCTTCTAAAGAAAGACCTTCCAGTTTGTAAGCCTTGCAGAGAGAAGCGGGTGGCACACAGCCCGGTACCAGTAGTAGGATGTGGCCACCAGCAGGAAACACTCAGTGCATGTCAAAGGTGCGAGAAATGGCACTAACGCCGCTGTGATCAGAGATGGTGCTGTCCCCAGTCACAAAGCTGGCTAGCAGCTGGGACAGGGTGGTGGAGCTGTAGCAGGAATCCAGGGGGGACAAATTCCCCAGGAAGAAGTCCATAGGGTTGATCGGATACTGGTTTGCCACCAGGAGCACAATGACGAGCGTGTTCACAACCCCAGTCATGGGGCAGGACATGAGAGAGACGAGGAAGAGATTTGTTGAAGGGTTGGGGACATTCCCCGTTTGCAGTAGGGGAAACTCCACCGGTGATGTCTGATTTTCCCATTGACGTTTCTCCATGGAAGGCTAAGGTCCTTCTTGTCCCCTCTGATCTCGATTTAGGACACCTATGAGGAAGAACATTTGTTTCTTTGTTACTTGCTTAAAGAAATCGTGAAGGAAGTTCAGAGCAGGGAAAGAGGGAGGTGTGTGTGCCTGTGAGTGTATTCATGTTTCCTAAATGGTCTCTGTGCTTTGTGAAAGGGTGAAATGCCTTATTCGGGAGGGCAATGCCACCCATGGAGCAGCACCCTTCTGACTGCAGAGGTGAGGGGCTCCTCACACCTGCCGCTTCCATGGTGTGCGATGAGAGGGACAGGCCAGAAAGGCAGGGGAGGGGGATGCAGCAGACAGGGGCAGTTGCAATGAGCCTGTCCAAAGGCAGGGAGATGAATGTAGCTGGGACGGTGGGGGTTGTTCCCGGAGAGGCACAAGGAAACGTCAGGGCTCGGTGAGGTGTCCACGCCTGAGCTGGCCTCACGCACTCCTCACACACACAGGGCTGTTCAGAGACAGGAGCCCTTCCCTTGCACACGCACAGGCAGAGCACTGCAGCACTCACAGTGTCCCCCCGGCCTCCTGCTGCCATTCCCAGCGGCTGGCAGGCACCTCAGCCCTGCGCTGTGCCGCCCTGCTCCGCACTCCTCTGAGATGCCCCACAGCACGAGGCGTGGACACAGGGACCTGTTCAAGGAAGCACATCCCGGGGCTGCATTCAGGTGGTTTCCCAGGGGACGTCACTCTCAACGTGAAGTCCCCTCAAGACGCTGTCTGTCCCACAGACCTCCATGGCACCCCCAGGGGTAGATGATGGCATTTGGGCTCACTCGGATTCGTATTACAACACGCACACGATGTGCATGCTTGCATCTCGTCTGTACAGTGCAAAGGTGGACTTCTGACCTCGTCATTCGGTGCCCCTCCATGGAGGGACAACCAACCTCTCTGAGCTGGGGTGAGAGGTCAGTGCTGGAAGTGGAGGTTGTTACTGGCTGGTCGGTGACAATTGCCCTGGGGCAGCTTCCGCGGGGTGCCCAGCGCACACGGGCACAGCCCCTGCTCTGCTGGTCCTTTATGTCTCTGCCAGGAGCCTGGCTGTGCAAGGACACTGTGGTGTCCCCCCGCCCTGCACCCTCACACACTTTCCAGGTTCAACTGGTGGTTCCCTCCCTGGGACTCTTTCCAGCCCAGCCCAGCTCTCCCCCAGCTCTCCCCACCTCCCCGCTCTCACTCCAGCCCAGCCCAGCGGAGAAGCCCGCTCTGGGCAGGCCCTGCAGAAGGAAATGGAGGAAAGGGCGGGCAGTGACAGTGTCTCTCTGGCGGGCATGCTCAGGATGTCCTGACGCCAGGCAGCCCGCAGCCCCTGGGCCAGGCCCGCTCCCAGCACAGCACAGAGTCCTGGCCCTGGGGCTCCCCAGGCAGCTCCTGCTGCCCCAGTGACAGGACAGCCTGCCCCAAGCTGGCACCTGCAGCAAAGGCTTTCTCTTTCTGTGCCTCCCTGCTCTTCTCCCGGGACATCCCGTCTCCCCACAGAGCCTTTCCCCAGGGGAACACGTCTGCGCTGGCCTGGCCGGCCATTCCTGCACCCTCTCCCCAGGCTCCTCACAGCCCCCGAGCTGGGGGTGCTGCTCTGCAGAGCACGTGGGCTCTGGTGCCCAGGGCCACGGGGGGACTCTGTTGGGCTCTGCTGGTCAAGCTGGGAGCAGACCCAGCTGATGGTGGTCACAGCCGCTGACCGCCTCCCACACAAGCTCTTATGTGGCCATGGAGGGTGCCCAGAGGTATCCTGCCTTATTCCAATGCTCTGAGATGTGTTTGGGTGCCACACTGGATCCAGCCTATGAAAGTGCACTGAGGGTAAAACGAATCACTCGCCAGACTCCTTCTCCTGTGCCTGCTGTGGCCCCTGGGGCGGCAGAGCTCTCGTTTGCTGCTTCACACCCAAATTTAGGATATTATCTCTGGTGGCACCACGATGGACAGGCTCGTCTTCAGTGGCCTCCAGTCACTGCTGACTCCTGACACACGCTGTCCCTGCAGATCCCCGTGCTCTCCTGGCAGCTCCCAAGTCCCTCCAGAAAAACATTCACCTGCCATCAGCCCTGTCACATGCTGTGGAGCCCCAGGAAGGTTAATTGGAGACCATTCGTCATCTGCATGGGCACTGGCCACCAACAAGCCAAACCTGAACCAACCCTAAGTCCCTAGAAGGCCATACTGGGACCCTCACCTCATCACACTGAGCCCATGGAGATACAAGCAAAGCAAGGAGTCTCTTCAGAGTCTATTCCTTGGGCAGGTTCTTGAAAGAAACCTTGGATGAAGACCTGAGCCTTCAGGCACTGTACCAGGGAGATCCCCTTTCATGGCTGAACTGCTGTTCTGGAGGCCAGCTCTGTCACAGAAGTGCCCATTGCCTGTCCCTGCCTGCGGTCACAGGACTGCCACACCACAGGGATGTGACCAAGCTGCCAGAGCACTCAGGCCTTACACCAACACAAGGGCTCAGGAGGAGAGTGTGGAAATGGAAAAAGAGCAGCTCCAGAAAGACCAGGCACTGGTGCTCCCTGGCAGTGCTGCTGTGCCGGGACTCTTTTCCCCTCCACCTCTGCACACAGGAACTGCCCTGCAGCTCCAGAGAAGGTCTCAGGGGAAGGATCTCAGAGAAACAAGTGGCCACAGGGTCCTTAATTTTGTTTAAATGCACAGAGAGCACGGTTCCTCGTTTACACAGTCTGTAACAGGTAGACAGTGAATGAGAAGTGGGATGAATAATAACATTTCATTGTGCACAACATTATCACAAGAAAAGCAAAGAACCCCCACCCCACTCCACCACCAAAAACTTTCGAAGGCAGGCTGGGGCTGTCATGAGTTACATTATCAATGCTATGCAGAAGAATGCGTAGCATTTTATTGCTTCTGAAAAACATCCTGTCATCATTTTCCTCAGGGCATCCTTGAGCTCCTGGTTCCTCATGCTGTAGATGAGGGGGTTCACTGCTGGAGGCACCACTGAGTACAACAATGACACCACCAGATCCAGGGATGGGGAGGAGATGGAGGGGGGCTTCAGGTAGGCAAACATGCCAGTGCTGATAAAGAGGGAGACCACAGCCAGGTGAGGGAGGCACGTGGAAAAGGCTTTGTGCCGTCCCTGCTCAGAGGGGATCCTCAGCACGGCCCTGAAGATCTCCACATAGGACACCACAATGAAAACAAAACACCCAAATGCTAAACAGACACTAACCACGAGAAGCCCAGCCTCCCTGAGGTAGGAGTGTGAGCAGGAGAGCTTGAGGATCTGGGGGATTTCACAGAAGAACTGGTCCACAGCATTGCCGTGGCAGAGGGGTAGTGACAATGTATTGGCCGTGTGCAGGAGAGCATTGAGAAACCCACTGGCCCAGGCAGCTGCTGCCAGGTGGACACAAGCTCTGCTGCCCAGGAGGGTCCCGTAATGCAGGGGGTTGCAGATGGCAACGTAGCGGTCGTAGGCCATGACAGTGAGAAGACACACTTCTGCTGAGATAAAAAAGACAAAGAAAAAGAGCTGTGCAGCACATCCTGCGTAGGAGATGTCCCTGGTGTCCCAGAGGGAATTGGCCATGGCTTTGGGAAGAGTGGTGGAGATGGAGCCCAGGTCGAGGAGGGAGAGGTTGAGGAGGAAGAAGTACATGGGGGTGTGCAGGCGGTGGTCGCAGGCTATGGCGGTGATGATGAGGCCGTTGCCCAGGAGGGCAGCCAGGTAGATGCCCAGGAAGAGCCAGAAGTGCAAGAGCTGCAGCTCCCGCGTGTCTGCGAAGGCCAGGAGGAGGAAGTGGGTGATGGAGCTGCCGTTGGACATTTGGGCCCTCTGGGCATGGGGACCTGTTGGAGGAGGAAATCACAAGAAGTTAGGGGAGACTTCTCTGAGCAAAATCCAAGCCATTTCCCACAGCCCCTGCCCCTGCTGCACACCCCCTTTGCATTTTCCAGGAATCCTTCCTCAGCTGCGGGGCTGGAGCTCTGGTGGGTGCTGGCTGAATGTGGCGTGAGGAGCAGGGCCTCTGCCCGCTGGCTGCCGAGGAGTCAGCCCTGCTCTGCAGCAGTGGGTTCATGGGAAGGGTGGGGGCAGGGGCCAGTGCTGGCGTTTGACTTGGTCAGATGGAACCGCTCCTAACGCAGAAGGGCCTGTCAGCACCTGCACTCCCCGTGCTGAGGAGCTGAGGTGGCAGAAGGCACTTTGAGAGGCTTGGGGGTTTTGACAGCTCCCCCATCTCCCCTGGGGAGTGTTCTGGGATGTCAGGAACCCTCAGCATTTCTGTTGCACTCCAGGAGAACAGAGTGAGTCCTGCGAGGCAAGAGGATTGCCTGTGGCTCAGAGCGCAGTGAGGGGAGCTGGTCTGTCCCCCGGTCTTGTTCCCAGCTGCCTTGGGCTTGCACCTTCCTGAGATGGAGGGCGATCACATTCTTATGTTCTGTTATGCAGCCAGACACTGCTGAGAGCAGAGGGATCCAGTGCAGAGCACGAAATGTCCCACCCTTTCTCAAGGTCTCAGCACCCCACTTCTAGCCCAGGACACTCATGGCTCATTTCACCAACCCCACAGCATCTCCTCAGCCAGAGAGTCTCTGCGTTTCTCCGTGGGGCTTTCAGAGAACACAAGGGTGCTATGGGACAGCTTTGCATGCTGGCAGGCAGCTCACAGCTTGGAAGGACACCCCAAGGAGATAGCCAAGTGTCCGAATGTTGGCAGCTCAGGAAGAGACAATTGACTCACTCCCCAGCCCCACAGGCTGCGTTGCCCACAGCCCCTCGGGTTAGAGGAAAGCTGGGACACTTGTTCCCATCGACATGCCCGCAGGAATGGACGAACAAGATCAGGGTGTGACTCTGCAGCTGAAATTCCCATCCCCAGGCAGTCTGGCAGCAAGAACAAGATAACTTTAAAACAGGCACAGGGAGAAAGAAGGAAAAAGACAGTGAGGGTCTGGCTGAGCGAGGCAGGGGCCGAGGCAGCCGGGCACTCAGGACAGCGTTCCCCTCACCCAGCTGTGCAGCCACCTCCCAGGCAGTGATAATGCAGGACAGTTGCCCTCAGCCCCACTGCTGGTCAGCGGGAACTGGGGACGTGGCAGGAGGGATGCCCTTGGCCTCTTCTGCTGGTCTGCTGGACAGAGAGGTGACTCCCAGCCTAGACCCCATGGCCGGGAGGGCCGAGGGCTGTGCTGGGTGGCAGAGATGAAGGGGGTTGCTGAGGGAAGGCATCTGCACTGCAGGGGTGGCCAGGAGGTGCCCACATCTCCCCTGCAACAGGGCTTCCATTGGCAGGTCCTTCCTTTGCTGCCCATCTCTCCTGCCTGGAGCTGTCCCTGCCAGGAGCTCTTGCTCTGGCCCCACGGCTCTTCCCTGCCAGTGCTCACAGACCCCATCTCAGCCCCTGGGTGCCCAGCGCTGCCCTGCAGCCTCTCCGTGTGCGCAGGGGGTAAAGAGCAGGTCCCACAACCCCGATGAGACTGGAAAGGGGATGCTGGTGCTATCTGTAGCCCCCAGAGCTAGAAACTGAACACACAGACTCAGGAAAGCTCCTTCCAAAGAGTCATCCCTCCTTTGACCTTCCAATTGAAAAGTGCCCTTGGAAATGTCCCATTGCCCACCCAGCCAACCAAGAGGAGAAACCTCCAAAGACAGACACCTTCCCTTTCAGGGAACTCCATCTTGAAAAGTCCCCTCAGAAATGCCCAGGGCTGGGCTGGAGCTGTGAGCAGGGCTGACCCCGGCAGCACCCTCTGGACAGCAGAAGGACCCTGCCCTGCTGGGGCTCGCTCCTTCCACCCACAGCTTCTCCCCACAGCGCCGTGGGGAGCTCCCCGGGCAGGCTGAGTGCTGACCCTGGCAGGCGGCAGAGTCCCTGCCCCAGCACACAGCCCCTGGGGTGCAGGGACCCTGCTCGCAAGGACAGCCCTGGGCACCCCTGCCTGCACATCCCTGCAGTCCCCCCCAGCAGAAGGCAGCCCTCATGCCCTGTCCCTCTGACCGTGCAGCAGGGAAGCCCTGCTCTGCGCCATGTCCTCCTCCTCCACACCAGAGAAGGTGGGAGAGACCTCCTGAAATGTTCCACAGGCTGTGGCATGTGCCAGCTTTTGGAGACCTCTCCAGGCACTGCAGCTTCTTTGCCCTGCACCCGGAGACTTACCGTGTCAAGGGCTGTGAAGGTTTCTCCTCCCGTTCGTTCTCAGCATCCTCCCAGCCCAGACTGCCTCTAACCTCTCTCAGCCTCGCTCCTCTCCCCTCGGTGCCTGCAGGCAGTGCCCCCAGCCCTGCTCCGGGGCAGAGCTGTCTCTCTGCAGCGCTGCCCGCTTGCCATGAGCTCCCTCCATCCCAGGAGCCCAGCCCAGCTCAGCAGCAGAGGACCAGCCCAAGGCACCACTTGCTCTGCCCCCTCGGGGCTCCCTCAGGAATGTCCCTGGGGAACTGACTGTGGAACAAGCTGAAGTCATCACTGATGTTTCCTCCCTCCACTGGGCAGGGACACTTCTTTCCAGCAGGGGCATTTCACCTATCAGAGACAGAGTTAGGTCGAAGAATCACCTCTCCTTGTCCTACTATGAGACAGGACACCCAGCCAGGGAAAGGGAGGAATCTCCTGTACCTCCTCTGCCCATGCAAACCACAGGTGACATCTGAGGTGCCAGAGGTGGTCCAAGACACATGCAGGTCGCTGTAAGCTCGGATGGAGCAATTCAGAGGGACAGGACAGCGCCTGGGGTCATCATTTTGGAAGCCGGTGGGGCATTCCTTTGGCCAGCTGAAGTGACAGCAGATGCTGACATTTAGGACAATGAAACCTGGTCGTTATGTCCAGGGCAGCCTATAGAGGTATTCCTCTGCGCAGATGGGGTCATTGCCATTGGAGAGCTAAGTCTCGCTCTCTTCTCCATCAGCTGTGTTTACCACATCTCCATTGACAGTTATGGCAGGTTTCTCCTCGACACCCCCACAATGCCTAACCTACTTCAGGGCAGCTGCTCAATTTAAAGGTTACCTACATCCTGTGGTGCTACCTGAGATGCCAGGGCTCTCCAGCACAAGCGCGTGCAGCCAGCAGGGACAGCACAAGACCTGCAGGAACACCGTCCCCATTCAGAGCATGTAACCGACCCCAGCAGAACCAGACACGTTCAGTGCTTTCGTTCACGGAACTGCAGTGAAGCGAGTCCTGTACCATATCTACCCAGTAAAGGCAGTGCTTCTCTCAATCCTTTAGTCATCCCTTTGATGAGGCAACCAAGGAACAGACCAGTGATTTTCACAGTGTTCCTGTCCAGCCAAGGACACCTTTCAACAGCACCTTGTCCTTCCTGGAGATCAGCTTCACCTCCAGCACAGGCCCTCCGGGGCTGCAGAGACACCACAGGCAGCAAAGCCCTCTCCTGCCAGGGCTGCACAGTCCAGCCCTGCTTCTCTCTGCTCCTGAGGACAGCAGGGTTTGCTCTCCCTAGGGACACCTCATTTCTTCTTTACGTTGCCACCTGCCAGCCACCCCAGCATGCTCTGAAGCAAAGCTTCTGCTTGCGTGGGAGCTTGGGCACTTGGTACCAGCTTTCTTGGTTACACATCTGAGCTCGGCCCTGGTGCCGCGGCTGAGGTCCAGCACATCTCTGCTCTGACAGAAAGAACCTATAAGCAGGGAGAGGAAGGGGACAAAGTCTTATTTAACCAGCCTGAGGAAGTGTTGGGTCCAATGACCTCACGTCTTACTGGGGACGTTAAAGACCCTGTGCATTGAGTTTACATGGGAAGGTTTTGGTAGCGGTGAGGGTGGCTGCAGGGGGGCTTAGGTGAGAAGCGCTCAAGAGCTGACTCCATGTCGGATAAATCCAATTTCAGCTGGCTCTAAAATGGACCAGCCACTGCCCAAAGCTGAGCCAATAAGCGATTCTGGTGGCACCTCTGTGATAACACTGAAGAAAGGATAAAAACCAGAGTGCAGCAGCTGTAAGAGAGAGGAGTGAGAAACATGTGAGACACAGCCCTGCAGACACCAAGGTGAGTGAAGAAGGGGAGGGGCTGAGAGAGAAGCTTGGTGGGCACCGGGGGGCCAAAAGTCAACCCACCACCCCCGACATGCACAGGAGAGAACAGTGCAAATGCTCCGCTAGGTGTCTGGAGGTTCTTTGCATCAGCTTTTTAGCACAGCTGCCAGGTGGGCCAACAAATGTGATGCTCCCCTGGATCTGAAAACCTGTGTCATCCTTGTCAGCCTGGGCTCTAGCAGCAAAGAAATAGCGGAGTCTCAGCTCCCAAGGGGAGTGAGGAAGGAGAGCAGCAGAGTGCAGATGCCCGGTCTCCAAGTGGCAGACTTTGGCCCATTCTGGGATCTTTCGGTGGGCAGTGCCACTCCAGGGGAGCAGAATTCAGCGCAACTGCTTCTCAAGGGCAGCATCCTCTAAGCACAGCGAGTCTCCATGCCGATACTCCAGCAAACAAGCGGCCATCTCAGGACACCAGTTTGGCTAAACAGGCAATTTGTCGGGAATCTCCACAGAAAAAGGGAAGCAGAGAGGGTGTGGGTAGAGGACCTCACTTCAAAGGAGGAATTTAGAAATAGGGAGGGGTTTAGGAAAGCCAAAGCTCCCCTGGAGTTAATACTTGCCAGGGGGTCCAAGGACATCAAGATGAGCTGTTAGCACTGAAGTTACAGTCCAAGAATAAACAACAGTAGTGTGTGGCACCTCTGAATTTAGTAAGAGAGGGTGCAGATCTGTCTGAGGCACTCTTTGTCCTCTTTGTGGTCTTTGTGCCTTGAAGCAGGACTCTGGAGGAGAAAAACCAGCAGTGGCTGTGGATCAAGTCAGGGGTTACTGGAGCAAGCTCAGATGTTAACAGTCCATAGAACTGGCGGGGCTGCATCCAAGGGTGCTGAGAGCGCCAGCTGATGGCACAGCCAGGTCACTCTGTGTTGTCTTTGCAAGTTCATGGAGATCAGGGAAACTTCCCAACAACCTGGAAAAAGTATGCTGCGTGCATCTTTCCACAAGGCGCAGAGGACGAGCTGGGGACCAGAGGCTGTTCAGCCTCACTTTGATGAGGAGTGTGTCAGAGAGCATGTCTTTTGGATTCCATTTCTGTGAGTCCGAAAGAGAAGGTGACTGGATGAACCCAGGGCAGATCATGCCTGACCATCCTCATTGCTTTCTGAGATGGAAGGACTGCATTTCCTGGTACGGGAGGAGTGGTGGGTTTCATTTACCTGGAGTTCTTGAGGGCTTTCAACACCATTCCCCACCATATCCTTGTCTCCACGTTAGGACATTGCTGTTGGGATGGGTGGATTAGTAGATCAGTAAAAAACCAGGTGATGGCCATGCCCACTCAAATGTCCATTCAGTTCATTCAGTCCTCGACTAGGGCTCCAGGGGTTGTGATGGTCAATCAGGACAGGCAAGATGCTTGTGTTGGACTGTTGGGCGCTGAAACCAGATCAGGCTGGATCGCCACTGCGCTTGTCCCGTTCCTTAGGAGGTTCATCCCCCATTCTTTTGGGTGGCTTCTGCTGCAGTACAACTATGACATCATACAGCTACGGTATCATACCACTATGGCATACTACAACACAAATGATGGGTTATTTTCACCCCAGATTTTATCTCCTTGAGGTGCTGGGGGCATGAGAAGACAGAGGCCAGTGTCTCCCTGTGTCCCCTCCTCAGTTCCCTCACCTTATCTGGAGGTGTTGCACTCCTTAATCCATAATCTTCATGAGTCAAATTCACCTGTTCTCCACAGATGGCTACAGTACGGCTATATATCTTTGGTGATGCTTTCTAGACAGTCTTTAGCCCTCAAAAAGAGAAGCACACAATATCTGAACACTTTCCAAAAATCACGCTTGCTAGCAAAATTAACCTGAATTAAACCTGACCTATTAGGACAAAACTCAGCTGTGTATGGACTGACAGACCTGTGATGACCCCCTCTCATTTCATCCTTTTTTGCCACCCCTTGTTCAGGCTTTGGGAAGACAGGAAATTGATAAAGGTGAAGTTCTTGGGTGCCAGTGGTTGAATTCTCGCCCTCGGACTCAGCTGAATCCCTTTTCCTTGGGCAACACTGAAAGGCACAGGCTAAGATGTTTCAGTACGCGGGCAGATGCCTGGTCCTCTATCAAGACAGCAACGCGAGCAATTGCACAATGCTACAGGTAATGAAAGGGGGCACTTATTTCATGGATTTGCTGCCCAAGGTAGAAAACACCCCAGCAACCATCTCAGAAACACCAAAGGAGGGTACAACATAAGAAAAGCATGGCCAATGGGGAAAGGATTAACTGGTGTGGTAGGTAAACCCCAGCCAGCACCTCAGCCCCTGCCCCGTCCTTGCTCACTGCCCCCAACAGCAAGATCGGGGAGAGAATGAGAAGGGCAAAAGGGAAAAAACTCATTGGTTGAGAGAAAGACATTTTCACAAGTAAAGCAAAGCTGCACAGGCAGGCAAAGCAAATGAGGAATGAATTCACTCCTTCCCACTACTTGCAGGCAGATGTTCAGCCATTCCCAGGAAAGCAGGGCTTTATCATGCGTAACGGTTACTTGGGAAGACAAATGCCATAAACTCAAATATTCCCCCTTCCTCTTCCTTTCCCTGAGTTTTTTATTGCTGAGCATGACATCATATGGTACAGAATGACCCTTTGCTCAGCTGGGGTCAGCTCTCCTGCTTGTAGCCCCTCCCAATTTCTTCTGCACCCCCCAGCCTACTCGCTGGTGGAGCGGTGTGAGAAACAGAGAAAGCCTTGACGCTGTGTAAGCTCTGCTCACCAATAGCTACAACACCGCTGTGTTATCAACACTGGTTTGGTCCTAAATCCACAGCACAGCACCACACGGCTGCTATGGAGAAAATTAACTCCAGCCCAGCCAGAGCCAGGACAACAGGGGAGGCTCCTGTTTTGGGAGGGTGTGAGGGGAATAATAGTGAAGAACTGTAGAGTGGGGAAAAGGGAAGCAGGAAATGAAAGGCAAGGAAAAGGATGTCATCAGGGCTGTGTGGGGTTCCTGTGATGCAGCCCTGCACCCAATGTGAATTATTTCCACATCAGAGGGAACCCGAGTGATTTCCCTAATGTTGATGACATGAAGGGGAAGGAACGAAAGTTTCATTCAGCCTGGAAGTGACCTTGTAAGATGCCTACATTTTTACTCAAAGCAAGGTCACACCAGATTGCTCAGGGCTTTATCCCTGTGGGTCTTTGAAACTTCCAGGGATGGAGGCAGCACACACTCTCTGGAAAATGTCTTCCCATATCCGACTGTCCTCATGTGTCAAAAGTTTCTTCCTGTATCAAGCCTGACCCTCTCTTCTTCCCCAGGAACAAGGAGGCCCATTGCCTCTTGCCCTTGCGTCTTGCACTACAGTGTCTTCTTGGGAAGCGCACCGTAGGCAGTGCAAGGCTGTTACCTCCTCTCCCAAAAGCCCTCCATTCTCCAGTTGGAACAAGCGCAGCTCCCTCAGCCCCTCCTAACAGGGCAAGTGCTCTAGCCCTGACCATCTTGCTGGCCCTCCACTGAACTGGCTCCACTTGGCCAATGTCTCTCTGGCATTGTGGGGCACCAAAACCTGGTCAAGTGTTCTGGATGTGGTCTAACTTGTGCTGAGCAGAGGAAGAGAATCACTGCCTCTGGCTGTGCACTACCACTGACCTGCACTCAGCACTGCAAACCCTCGCATCTCACTGCCCCCAGAAAACGCCCTGAGACACCCATGAGGGAAGAATCCCCGTTCCTAGGGCACTGGGCTCAGGGCTTGGCCATCCTCCTTAAGGAAACACATCAAGGCCTTTCACGGCCACTCACACGTTCATTTTTCTACCTGTATCCAGGGCCTCTGAGTTCCTGCTTCACCAGCCCCCAGGGACAGTCACCTTGTCTGGTCGTTCCCTCCATGGTCTCTTCAGTGATGGCCCTCAGTGGGGCCCGCTAACACCCTCAGAAGCTTGGAGGCTTGGTGCTGACTTTTAGATCTCGAGAGCCTTGTTCAATCTGCTTTCAGTATCTGCAGTTCAGGAGCTTGGCACAAGAGGGCTCCTGAACATGCAAAATTCCCTAACAAGCCAAGTCTCTGGGCATAATTATCCTTAATTCCTCAATTTCTATGTGGTTAATCAGAGAGATTTCAGAAGGGTTGTCAAAGTAAAAAGATTTTCATAAAAAATCACAATAAGAAAGGATTTCTTCTTTTTCAACTTTTCTTCCTTTTTCTGCTTCCACATTAAGGGATATCAGCAGTCCCCAATTGATACTGGTCCTGAGCATCTCCTAATTGAGTATGGACATACAGGGAAGGCAAGGCCCTTTATGTCAGACACTCCATGGGAAGTGTTTGTCCCTACCCCAACCCCCACCATTTCTCCCATCAGCCACCTGAGATTTAGAGCAGCCTTGTTCAAATCAGACCTTTCTCCACTACAGTCTGTAGCTGCGTGTTTCAGCCCATTGGCACCAATTCCCACCTGCTTTACTTGGAGAACGACCTGCACACAGGCACAGAAAGGTGTTTCTTCATTGCCAACAAGCAGAACCAAAGTCAAGCACAGCTCATTAAAAACCCAAAAGACATTCCTCAGCTGTATATCAAGTCCATGTTACCTCCACCGAAGTCCACTTCCCACTGTGGATGACCATACACCAGTGGAAAACACATTATTGTCTCCAGCACACATCCCAAGACACCTCAAAGCACTCCCTGCCCCTGACTCTGCCCATATTTGCTCTTTGCACCCCGTCAGTCACACACTGGAGTCACAAACTCCCTCGAGCCACAGGGAGAAGCAAAGAGACAAAGTGAATGAAAAGCTTTGTCCTGAGCATGGAAATCGGCATAAATGTGAACCTGTAATGCTTACAGGAGCATCTTCAAGTAGACTCTGCAGCATCTAGACCCACTCAGTTTTCATTGCCTGCAGGTAAATTACATATGACTTCACTGCAGGTGAAGAGAGGGATGAGAGTGATCTCTAATGTTGGACACCTCGAGTGCAACTGCTGAGAGGTCCCTTTCTAGTCAAGAGAGAGAAATGAGGTGTCTCAACCCAGGTGCCTTGGCCTTCTCTGCCTGGCCACCAGCTCCTGCTTCAGAAAGGCTCCTGTAGGTCCTGGGTCACATTTCCCTGTCCCACGGAAGGGCTTCAGCTACCCCCATGTATCTTGGAGGCATTGGCCACCTCTGTGCTGGCAGCTGCATCAATCCCTGAAAGAAGATGTTAGGCAAAAGTTGAAACATGTACAGAGAAGAGGTCTGTGTAATGACTGTTGAGAAGTCTTCATTTTCAGAACTTTGAGGTTGGTCTATAAATTCTCCTGATTTTTGTCATAGGCCATGGCCATGGCCATGGACAAGCAAGACGACGACCCTTTCTCTCCCTCTATGGAAATACAGATTTCTACAGCCATTTCCAAAAATACATTTCCTCCCAAGGCTTTGAATGAAGAAATTATTCTGCAGAGCTGCAAGACATCCAGGGAGTCCCGAAGCTGTGTCACTTGGAGGGGCTCGTCCACCCCAGAAATGCAATCCAGAACAACCTCTGGGACATGTTATTCATCCAAAGCAAAGCTAACCAGCCTTTCCCTCCCCAGTTCATCCTCTGGGACTCTTTGAAACAGGCATGCAACTTTTGCTTTTGCCAGTCGTCAGGGAGTCCCCCCAGTCTTCATGACCTGTCAAAGATGATGGAGACTGGCCTCGCTCTGACATCATCTTGCTCTCTCAGCACCCTCGGATGCAGCCCCTCCATTCTCATGGTAACATCTGAGGTTATTTCAGGGTCACGACGGCCAAGGCTTACATCGACCTTCACATCCCTGACCAGCTCTGTACTGCTTGTGAGTCTCAAGTCCGGGTTTGGATTGCCCTTGTTGGCCCATCTGGCAGCTGTGCTGAGAAGTGGTTCCCCAGACATAAACCGCCTGGACTGTTTGCATCCTGCTGTGTTCTCCTTCCAGAAAATGCCAAGGCCATTACAATTCCCCATGAGACCCAGGCTTCTGCAGCCAGAGACTTCCTTGGGGTGCTTAGAAAAGACTAAGCCAACTTCCCCACCCTGACAGTGGGTTCCTCATCTCCCACCATGATGTCACCTTTACTGGCCCCTCCTCTGACATTCACCCAACTTGTCACTTCCCCAGTGATGAGCTCCATACATGCAGTGAATTTCTTCACTTTGAGGGAACCCCACTCCTGAGCCTTCCAGCCTGGCTCTCCTGAAAAGCCTCTACCCAGCCATTGCAGCACCCCAAGCTGTGTCACTTGTCCCACCACGCCATGGCACTTCCTCCATGCATGTCAAAAAGCAGAGGCTCCACTCGTCCTGGCTGTGCCCCTGGCTGAGGCCATCAGTGCACATTTGGGCTGTAGCACTGCAGGTGCAGCCCCAGGCCAAGCTCTCACTTGTCTTAGGCAAACCTGGGACCAAGTGTCCAAGCCCCCGTGTGTGCAAAGGCTTTGCTTCACAGCAGAGACATGCCGGGGTGGAGAGCAGGTGGAAACAGAAAGCTGAACCTGGGTGCCAAGAGAGTGAGCAAACCCTGCTGTCCCCAAGGGCAGAGAGGACCAGGGCTGGGAAGGGCAGCCCTGGCAAGACATGGCTTTGCTGTCGGTGGGGTCTCTGCTGTCCCCGAGGGCCTTTGGTGGAGGTGAAGCTGATCTCCAGGAATGACAAGGTGCTCCTGACAGGCCCACTGTGACAACTGTTGGTCTGGTCCTTGACTGTGTTCTCCAGGGGGTGAGGGAAGGTTGGTGGAGAGAAAAACCAGAAGTCTGAAGGTGTAGGCACACGCGTGGTGACCCTGGTGTGATGGGCTTCCTATCCATGGAGTGCCCTACCTCTACTGGAGAGAGAAGGGACGGACCTTGCCACGCTGCAGGGGTGGCAATCAGTTTCTGGCCCAAAGGCACTGGATCTGTCGCAATGCTGCCTGGGTGTCTGTCACACCCTCGCTCTGCATGGAGATGGCTTTCCTGTGTAGGACCATCGCTGTCCCTGCCAACTGCATGTCGCTGTGTGTGAGAGCCTTGGCACCTCACCTACCATTACAGGCCTGTAACTGGCCTTACATGGAATAACTGCCCTGAAGTGGATTGGGCAATGCGAGAATGTTCAGGACACCACCGCCATTAGAGTCAATGGAGATCTAGTCAACCTGGCGGATGGAAAAGACAGAGAGGAACTGAGCTCTCCCTGTGGTACATGACTCCATCAGATGAATCCCTGCGTAGGCTGCCCAGAACATAAAGAAGAGAGACAGGCTCCATCATCCTAAATGTGGGCATCTGATGCCATTTCCACTGGCCAGAGAGATTCACCTCCAGCCTCCAAGAAGATGCCCCCAGATGCTGCCCTGTCTCTCAGCATTGCTCCACTAGAGCTTGCAGCTAGCTCCAGGTATCTTGGACCACCTCTGGCACTCCAGATGTCCCCAGGTCTTTGCATGTGACCACGTCAGCCCTGGCCTCCATCTCCATTAATTAGCAGGGAGCTGAGAGAAGGAGCTGACATGCAGGTGTCTGCTGTGTGCACACCTGAGCTGAGGCCAGAGGAATCCCACCTCCTGTGGGCTTGTGCTGTGCGTGGGGGGCAGCTGAGCCCACTTCTAGCCCCAGGGCCACAACCATGGAATGGGGGCTGAATCCCTTCCCTCAGCAGTGCTAAATGAGGTCCTTCCCTGTTCCTGTCCGGGTGTCCTGTCTACAGAAGGGCCAAAGAAAAGGTGATTCCTGGACCTGACTCTTCTTCAGATGGGAGAAATGCCCCTGCTGGAAAGAAGTGTCTCTCCCAGCTGAGGGAGGGACCATGAGTGATGGCTTCAGGCTGTTCCCAGCAGGTTCCCTGGAGGCGCAGGGACACGTGGAGGGAGCCCCGAGGGGGCAGAGCAAGTGGTGCCTTGGGCTGGTCCTCTGCTGCTGAGCTGGGCTGGGCTCCTGGGATGGAGGGAGCTCCTGGCAAGCGGGCAGCGCTGCAGAGAGACAGCTCTGCCCCGGAGCAGGGCTGGGGGCACTGCCTGCAGGCACCGAGGGGAGAGGAGCGAGGCAGAGAGAGGTTAGAGGCAGCCTGGGCTGGTAGGATGCTGAGAATGAACGGGAGGAGAAACCTTCACAGCCCTTGACACAGTAAGTCTCCGGGTGCAGGGCAAAGAAGCTGCAGTGCCTGAAGAGATCTCCAAAAGCTGGCACATGCCACAGCCTATGGGACATTTCAGGAGGTCTCTCCCACCTTCTCTGGTGTGGAGGAGGAGGACATGGTGCAGAGCAGGGCTTCCCTGCTGCACGGTCAGAGGGACAGGGCATGAGGGCTGCCTTCTGCTGGGGGGGACTGCAGGGGTGCGCAGGCAGGGGTGCCCAGGGCTGTCCTTGCGAGCAGGGTCCCTGCACCCCAGGGGCTGTGTGCTGGGGCAGGGACTCTGCCGCCTGCCAGGGTCAGCACTCAGCCTGCCCGGGGAGCTCCCCATGGCGCTGTGGGGAGAAGCTGTGGGTGGAAGGAGCGAGCCCCAGCAGGGCCGGGTCCTTCTGCTGTCGAGAGGGTGCTGCCGGGGTCAGAGCTGCTCACATCTTCAGATCACTACAGGACTTTCCCAGAAGACTTTTGAAGAAGCACAGCAAGGCAGGGGCTACCTGAAAAGGAAGTGTCCTGTTCTTTCTATCTTCTACTCTGGGATTTCTGGGTGGGCAATGGGACATAGAAATTAATGTTTCATGTCAAGAGGAGGCACTGAATTTCCAAATCTGTTACTCTTGGAGGTGAATAAAGTAGGGAGTATGAGAAATCAACACACCGTGGCTTACAGACAGCATCAGTACAACTTCTCCAGCCTCATCAGGGTTGGTCTGATGATCCCATCAGAGCCTGCATGGACAGAGAAGACATTGCGCAGTGCCCTGCTGCTGGGATGGGTCTGCAGGGCAGAGCTGAGCACACAGCGGGTGGGATGGGGTCTGTGAGCACCGACAGGGAGGAGAGGTGGGGACAGGGAACCAGCTCTCGGCAGGGACAGCTCCAGGCAGCAGAGACCTGGGCAGGGGGTGGGAGGAAGCTGCAAACAAGCACCGGGGTAGGATCCGTTAAGGCAGCTCTCATTCGGTCCTTCACTGTGGATGTCTTCTGGGCATTGTCTGCTGGGCAGTGAGCTGACTCTCCCTTTAGGACATCCCATCTTCAGGACCCCTGACCCTCCGCTTTGCCTGTCCTGCTGGGCTTGCGAGCTGCCCTCCAGAAAGGCATAGCTCTCCTGTAGGATCCCAGGGAGGGCTGAGCTTTCCCTTGGAGGTCAGTACTCTCCGCTCAGGGTCCTTTGCTTCTCTTGTGAGGGACGATGTCCTTCTCCATCACAACTCCACCTCTGGGGTGGGAAAGAGAAGAGTGTGCAGATCTGCCCTCTGCAACAGTGCTCCCCTGCTTTCATCAGAGCCCAGTGGTTTGGTTTGGTTTCTTTTAATGAGTAATTTGTGTGTGAAGTCATCTTTGAGGCAGCACAAGGGAAAGAGCAGGGCAGCTGGGTAACAGACTGATGGACACTGCAGCTCACCTGACTGCACTAAGCCACAGAGAGCTGAGCCCTTTTGCCTGTCCTGTCTCAAGACTCTTCACATTTTCAGTCATAGAAATGAGCATTTCTACCCCTAAAAACAACACTCAGCAGATGTGATAGTGGAAAATAAAAAACAGAGACAAAATTCTTATAAGGACACGCTAAGCCTCTCTTCTGCAGCCCACGCTCTTGAGAGTCATGAGTGCAGATACTGATCTTTTCCATTAAGGGCGGATGACATCTGACATCCCTTGGGAACATTGGAGCTGTCACAAACCAGCTGCCAGGTACCCACTGCAGCAGAGAAAAGCTGGCTCCTTGGCCGTGGACAGAGGTCCTGCTCCTCACAGCACACTCAGTCAGCACAAACCAGAGAAGGAAATGCGTTTCAATTTTGGGGGGGGTGGATTTCTATGAAAAAAGGAGTGGCTTTGCTCGAAGAAGTCTGTCATACTTTTCCCTTGTCTATTCCAGTTTTGAACAGTACCCCTATGCCAAGAAACAGCAAATGTCCAACGGCAGCTCCATCACCCAGTTCCTCCTCCTGGAGTTCGCAGACACGCGGGAGCTGCAGCTCTTGCACTTCTGGCTCTTCCTGGGCATCTACCTGGCTGCCCTCCTGGGCAACGGCCTCATCATCACCGCCATAGCCTGCGACCAGCGCCTGCACACCCCCATGTACTTCTTCCTCCTCAACCTCTCCCTCCTCGACCTGGGCTCCATCTCCACCACTCTTCCCAAAGCCATGGCCAATTCCCTCTGGGACACCAGGGCCATCTCCTACGCAGGATGTGCTGCACAGGTCTTCTTCTTTCTCTTCTCGATTATAGGGGAGTATTTTCTTCTCACTGTCATGGCCTATGACCGCTACGTTGCCATCTGCCAACCCCTGCACTACGGGACCCTCCTGGGCAGCAGAGCTTGTGTCCACATGGCAGCAGCTGCCTGGGCCAGTGGGTATCTCTATGCTCTCCTGCACACGGCCAATACATTGTCACTACCCCTCTGCCACGGCAATGCTGTGGACCAGTTCTTCTGTGAAATCCCCCAGATCCTCAAGCTCTCCTGCTCACACTCCTACCTCAGGGAGGTTGGGCTTCTTTTGGTTAGTGCATGTTTACTATTTGGGTGTTTTGTTTTCATTGTGGTGTCCTACGTGGAGATCTTCAGGGCCGTGCTGAGGATCCCCTCTGAGCAGGGACGGCACAAAGCCTTTTCCACGTGCCTCCCTCACCTGGCCGTGGTCTCCCTCTTTCTCAGCACTGGCATGTTTGCATACCTGAAGCCCCCCTCCATCTCCTCCTCATTTTCAGACTTAGTGATGGCAGTGCTGTATGCAGTGGTGCCTCCAGCAGTGAACCCCCTCATCTACAGCATGAGGAACCAGGAGCTCAAGGATGCCCTAAGGAAACTGGCCCAGTGGACGCTGTTTCACCGACAATAACCTGCCTCCCCTTCTCTGCACATTCCCCAGAGTTTATCTTAGGCCACGAGTCTGATTCTTTCTCTTGTGATAATCCTGCTTATATAGAATTTTCTGGGTTCATACTACTTGTCTTGTGGCTTGATCCTGTTGTGTCTGACTCTTGCCCAACACTGTGTCAGATGTGACATGCCCAATAGCAGCTCTTCAATAAAAGAGGATCTCCCAGGTGCAGTGCCCGAAGGCTGGGCTCTTCCTCCAAAGTTGCTTCCAAGAATATTTCCAAGGAATTGGTCTTTTGAAAAATCTGTTCCCCTTGTGGTCAATGTTTTGGGAGTTAAGCTCATGGTACCACTGGGTTCCACTGGACCAAATGGTCTGGATTTAAGAGCTCTCCTCTTGGTGTCCAATGGCAGGAGAGATGGTCCATGACCTCCCATTATCTTATCATGTTCCTTTATGGATGACAAGACTGATGGCACATACCAGAGTCTCTGGAAATGACTTTGGAGGGGTGAGGAGAGGAGAGGATGGGGACTCACCCCGTGCCCTGGGGTTGCAATGAATGGAGACTCAGAAGGTGAAACACCCTCCAAGGTGAAGTCCCCCAAAAGTAAAGCACCAAATCGACGTATCCCTGGACAAGGACTCTGCAGTGCCATGGGAGTGAGTGGGGACCCAGCAGGCAGAAGGAGGGGAGACTGGAGAGATGCGGGAGGTGCCGGAGGAGGCCCAGGGCCAGGACTGTCGTGCTGTCGTGGGGAGTGGGGCTGGTGGGAGCAGAGGAGGGGGCAAATTCAGTCAGGGTTGGGCATCACCTGCAATATGAATTCAGGAGAGCCAGCAAGTGAGTAGCCTCCATTTCCTCGTGGCCTTGGGGCCAGCAGCATCCCTGGGGCTGATGGGGAGGCTGAGCTCCCTGTGTGCCCCCCAGCAGCTGCTGTGCCCCTCAGAGGGACTGGGGCCGTGGGGTGAGTGCCCAGAGCTCTGCAGCACCCTGCGGTGGGCACTGCCGTGGGACCAGCCCAGGCTGGGCTGCTCTGCTGGGCTGGGCTGGGGAGAGGGCAGGGGTGGTGGGGAGAGCTGGGGAGGGGCTGGGCTGGCCTGGGAAGTGCCTGGGAGAGGAAAGCAGCAGTGTAGAGCTCAGCTGTGTGAGTGTGCAGGGTGGGGGCACACAGCAGGGTGCTCACAGTGCAGAGTCAGGCGTCATGGAGAAGGAAGCAAGGCACCAAAGGTGCAGAAGAGAGAGGCCCAGTCTGCGCCATGTTCCCTGGACAACCCGGGGAAGCTGTCCTGGGAAAACCATCCCAGACGAGTCCCACACACCGGCCATTTCCACCTCTGGTTGTACCCCTTTGCTGCTTGGAGGGACCTTTGCTGCTTGGTCACCTCTGTCCTCCTCTGGGGCTCACTGATACCCAACTCCACCGCCAGTATTAATAAAAAGGGAACCAGTTTCCTGCTGACACTTCTTACACACAAGTCCCAGAGCTCTTGCCACAGCTGGTCTCTCAGCCAAGCTCCCTCTCAGACAGCCTCAGCTCGATCAGGTGCTCATGGCCTTGTCTCAACAAACATTGAAAATCTCCATTGATTGAGATCCCACCAACTGGCCTGGGTCCTTGCCCCAGTGGTTGGCTCTGAGGGATTTCTCAGAAAATCCCAGCTCTCTCAGCCTCTCCTTGGCCAAAATGTGCTCCAGGCCCCAACCATCCTTCTGGCTTCTGCAGGACTCGCTCCAGTCTGTCAGGGTCTTTCTTGTCCTGGGGAGCCCCAAACTGCACACAGCGGTCCTGTGGTGGGTTAGCATTGGCCAGCAGCCAGACACCCACCCAGCTGCTCACTCACTCACACCCCTGGTTCAACAGGACAAAGGGAGAAAATAAACCAGAAATGTCATGGGTGAAGATAGAATCAAGGAGATCAGTTACCAATTACTGTCACGGGCAAAGACATGTTGACTTGTCGAGGATCAATTTAATTTACTGCCAATTACAAAAGATCGGGATTGTGAGAATCAATGACAAAAATATTAAAGGCCATTCTCCTCAGACTTTCTCCTTGCTCAAATGTCTCCATTGCTCCCAATTCATCTACCCACCCACTCACCAAGAGGAGCAGGGGGGATGGTGAAGAGGGGGTTAACAGTCAGTAAAGAATATCGCTTCGTCTCCTTCCTCCTCACACTTTTCCCCTGCTCCACCTTGGGTCCTCTCCTCCATGGATCCCACCATATTTACAATCAAGGCCATGTGTTGTTCATTTCTTTCTGTCTCTCTTTTCTCCTTTATACTCCCAGACTCACGGAAATGTTGAGATTGGAGAGGACCTCTGGAGATCATCGAGTTCAACCCCCCAGCTGAGGCAGGGTCAGCTAGAGCAGGTTGCTCAGCACCTTGTCCAGGTGGGTTTTGAATATCTCCATGGATGGAGACTCCACAACCTCTCTGGGCAACCTGTTTCCAGTGATTGACCACCCTCACAGTCAAAAAGTGTTTTCTTGGGTTCAGGTGGTACTTTATAACATTAATAAGACCCTTCCAAACCTTTTCTTCTGCAGACTCAACAGTCCCACATCTCCCAGCCTTTCCTCCTGTGAAAGATGCTCCAGTCCCTTCAACCAGCTTTGTGGCCCTTGGCTGGACTTGCTTTAGCAGGTCAACCACTGTCTTGCACTGGGCAGCCCAGCACTGGACACAGCACTGCAGATGGGGCCTCACCAGTGCTGAGGAGAGGGGAAGGGTCACCTCCCTCCACCTGCCAGCAATGCTTCTCCTAATGCAGCCCAGGGGGCTGTTGGCCTTTGCCGTGGGGGTGCACTGCTGGCTCCTGCTCAGCTGCTTCTCCTCTGGGACCCCAAGGTCCTTCTCTGCAGAGCTGCTGTCTAGCTGGTTGGCCCCCAGCATGATGTCCAGAGGGTGGCTGGATGACAGGCTGTCCTCCCCCAGGGACATTCTCAGCAGCACCTTGTCCTTCGTGGAGATCAGCCCCACCTCTGGCACAGGCCCCACGGTGCTGCAGAGTCACCTGGGACAGCAAACCCCTCTCCTGACGGGGCTGCACAGCCCTCGCCTCTTTCTCTCTGGCCTTGGGCACTGCAGCTTTTGCTCTCGGGGTGGCAACCTCATCCACCATTCTGTTGCCACCTGCCACCCACTCCAGCATGCCTCTGCTGGGAAGCAAAGCCTTTCCACACACGGGGTCCCATCTCTGGGGACCAGGTTTGCATGGGACAAGTCTGCCCTTGGCCCTGGTGCCCCATCGGAGGGGCCGCAGCCCAAATGGGCACCAAAGCCCACAGCCTGGGGCACAGAGAGCAGGAGCCCCGGGTGCCATCACAGAGCTGTGACTTCAGTGGAATAAGAGCTGAGGTGGGGAAGGACAGCTCCCACGGCTTTTGTGGTAATGGAGACAGAACATCTTTAGGAGAGACCGATGGGGAAGATGAGAAGTGGGGGCTGCCTTGTGTGGTGTCAGGGCAGCTCAGATATATGGAGGGTCTCTATGGGACCCGTAACAGGTCAGGTGGCGGCTTGTGTGTGGGTCAGCTTCTGAATGGGCCACCCAGCTCACACTACTGGGTTTTGTTTTTCCTTCTGTCCCCAGCACCACCAGGACCTTTTCTGTAGAGCTGCTCCCTCTGCCACTGCAGGCTGTCAGTCTATCGCAGGTGCAGGACCTGGCCTTTGTTCTTTGTCTATCTCATGAAGTTCCTGAGAGGACATTGGATACAGGTGTTAAACTGCACAGGGCTCTGGAAAGTCCCCGGTGCCACCTCACCAAACCCCAGTACGTCCCCTGGCCTCCAGGTAGAGCATGGCCCCTTCACCCTGCACTCTCAGCCTCATCATCCAACTGGTGTTTTGCTCATCTGTTTGTCTACCTGTCCAGACTGGAATGGCCTGACTTGGGTACAAGAATATTGAGGGAGACCACGCCAAAAGTCTTGCTGAAATGGAGGTCAACGACATCCACTCTTCTCCCCTCATGCACAAATGCAGCTACTTCATCATGAAGGCAACCCGGTTGGCGAGGCATGATTTACCCTTGGTAAGTCCATGGCGATGCTCTTCTCTTTTAGGTGCCCACAAATGTCACCCAGGAGCACTCATTCAATGGCTCACCCCCCACCAAAGTGAGCTTGTGCAGCCTGTGGTTCCCTGGGTTGCACTTTTGGCCACTTTCAAAGATGAGTGCAACACTTGCTTGTCCTCACTCACAAGAGACCTCTACCAATCCAATGACCTTTCAAAAGGGATATTCCAAAGAAATATTGATCTTGCCCTGTAACTTCATTACCACTATTCTTCCTGTTATACGGTGTATTCAGTTTCTCTAATCTTTCATATAATTTCACCTGTCCTCATACAATGACCATTTCTGATGTCACCTTTGCACATGCAGACTCTCTAGACAAAGGCCCATTCCATCAGTCTCTAATTGTTTCCGGACGTTATTCTTTGTTCATTCAGATAACTCTCACCTACTCAGTTGCTGCTTTGAGCTTCAGGGAGTTAAAAGCTTGCCTGTCTTTCAGTAGTTTCATCGTCTCTTCAGCCAATTCTTTAATCATGGTTATATCTAACTTTTTTGTATCTATCTCAAACATTTCTCATAAGATTATCCCTTGTAGAAAGACAACTTCATTAGAGACAGCTTGTACTTAGCATATGGTTGAGGAGTGTGTTTGTTTATGAAACTTTATCATGCTTTGCTTTTCTCTCTTTGCAAATAGAAAATATTCTTATGTGGCCTGTGTGCAGCCAGTTCTCTGAGGAGAGCAGGTGGGAGATGGTGCCATGGAGCTGTAACACCCAGCTGCAGAGATCAGTGGAGAAGTCTGATGCAAGGAAGAGTGATGTAAGTCCCAGATGGCCAATGAGAGAAATGGTGAGGTTTGGGAGGTGAGGAGCAAAGTTCTCCGCACAGAGTCAGACCTCAAGGGACTGCTTCTCCTGCCTGTCCAGACCTCCGGAGGAGACACCCTGGATCACTATCACTTGGAGAATGCTTCTATCACCTCTTCTCTAAATTGAAAAGTAATAAAATAGAAACTTTAATTAAAAAAATATTTTTATTAGGTGCACTTTGAAATCTTCCTCTTTAACTACACTATGAAATGACTCCAATTATCTGTACAAGCCTGGAAGAACTAAAGAAAACTACAGGAAGAGAAAGAGCTCCTTAGGCTTTCTGTATTTTAATGAGACCCATGGTGTATTTGGTGCTGAGTCCTTGAAGCTCCCATGATGAGAGGAGAAAGAACAAACCTCTCAAGAAGTCAAAGTCAGAAGCAAAACTCAAAGTACCTTGAAGTATTAATGGGTCCCACTGAGGGCCATTACTGACAAAGCCTCCCCATGGCCTCGTTAGAGCAGATCATTGGAGGCCATGCTTGCAGGTAGGCAAAGGCACTGTGCAGGTGGCTGTAATGCTGAGAAAACCCTTGCTTTATTTTAGGAAGCAGAAAGGCCAAGCCCTCACCCCCAAGCCCTGGGAAGGAAGATCCTGTCCCTCATGCGTGGCTCAGGGCTCTTCCCGGGGTCAGTGGGATGTGGGGGTGAGCAATGCCAAGGGTAGAACAATTGTACCACACTTCCTGGCCTCCCCAAGCAGGGGCAAGGAAGAAATGCAGAGCCTCAAAAGAAAGTTCCTCCTTGTAGGCCTTGGTGGCAGAGGCAACTGCCTTAGCCAAGGGGACACAGACCTTGGTTTTGATGGGCCTTTCAGAATTGCCAGAGGCCTAGGCCATCTCTACTGGAGGCTGTCCTACACTGTCCCATGCCTGCACCTCTTGCCCTTCAGGCTGTAGACACCCATCTTGCTTCCCTACCTAGCTCTCACCCCAGCATTTCTAGACCTTCACTGATGTCTCTGCATCCATCGCTGGCTTTTCCTTGAAACACAAAGCCATGGGCTGATCCAGACTCCCTCTGGGTAACCTCTTACACCACAAGGCTACCCTTTGAGTGAGATTTCTTCTTCCTCATGTCAAGTCTGAACTTTCCAAGCTGCACTTTCTGGAGGTTGCCATGTCTTCCAACTACCAAGAAAAGCTCCATTATCTCGGAAACCACCTGTCAAGACATTGCAGGCTACTACTAGAGAGCCCTGAGCCTCCACTTCACCAGGCTAAAGAACCCCAGATCCCTCAGTCCCTCCACAGAGGCCAAAAACCACATCCTGGCAGGTGTCCTCTGGGGCCACTCCAGTTCATCCCTATTCCTCTAGCGAGGCCCAGGTTTTCCATTTCTTCTTTCTAAGAAGAAATTCTGTTCTGTTCTATTCTATTCTTTTCTATTCCTTTCCATTCCTTTCCATTCCATTCCATTCCATTCCATTCCATTCCATTCCATTCCGTTTTCTTCTGGCCACAAATGTATGGGAAGGCTGTCATTAGGTCTCCCCAAAGCCTTCTCCTCTCCTGCCTTTGCACCTTTGCAGCAAAGGCAGACAACGGCACCCTGGCCTGCATTAGGCAGAGCACTGCCAGCAGGTGGCTGGAGGTGATCCTTCCTCTCCACTCAGCCCTGCTACAAGTTGTCTTGCTGACTTCCTCAAGGGTTTCTACATCCCCACCTCACTCCCACTGCAGCCAAAGCTGCCCTCCACATCTTCCACCAGCTTCTTGTGAGAAACAAGTCCAGGAGAGCATCCCCCCATGGCAGATCAGGGATCACCTTCCACCTTCCCTCTGACTGAGGCCTTCTAGCAGAGGTCCATGGCCTTCAAAGTCCCCAGTGACTACCAAGTCCTTTGTGTCCCTTCCTCCAGCTTTCTAAAGGAGCCCTCATCCTCTTCCTAACCTTCCTCAGGCGGTTCGGTGATCCCGACCATGAGAGCATTGTACATGGAGGAGTTAGTGATCCCCCTAACAGTAAACCTGAGAAGACCCTGGCCTGCATGTGCTGCGCTGTGCTGGGCTCCACGTACAGCTTGGTCTTCAGGCTGTGTTGTGCTGAGCATATCCCTGGGTCACAGGAGAAACTTGACTGCAACAGAGGAATCTGCAGGAAGCTCCCACCTGGTACTGGTGATGAGGCCAACTGCATGTCCTTACCTTTACCAAACACTGCAGCAACAAATTTGCATGTGAACATCACTGCTTAGGGCAGGGGAAATGACGACTAGAGCTTGTTTCCCTGTTTGTCGCAAATGAGAGGTTTTGCGGCCACTTGAAGAATCACTGGCAAAGATATCAGCAAAAGGGATTTTAATAGAAATTTAGAAAAGTGCGACTTAACAGAATTCAATGGCAAGGTTCACTCTATTACTTATTACATGGATTCAGCATACACAGGGAAAATCCTGTCAGAATTGAGTTGGAGTGATTTATAGAAAGACCGAGGAAAAAAGGGTAAGGGAGACCCTCCCGTTGAGTCACGAGGTTCAGAGAAGACCCGGCTGGATCCAATCTTAGTCTCAGACTTGGACAACGGTTTGTGTCTAATACAAAAGGGATAAGGAGACCCCCCCGTTGAGTCACGAGGTTCAGAGAAGACCCCCTTGCTTTCTAAACTCCTTCTCAGAGACGAGTCTAGGTGCGGCTGGACCTACCCCTAGACTCAGACTTGGTCAACGGTTTATGCCTAACGGGTTATATGTGTTTAGAGCAATTTGAAGTTCATTTACAGTTTTAAGGTAGATCAGAAGGTTTTGACAGCACTGAATCATTGACTAATTTAACAGTTACAAAGTGAGGTAATCACTACATCTGCTAAAGTGACTGGATTACAAATTATGCTTATTACTGGTTATCTAAATCAATACACACAAACACACACACAGAGAAAAGCTCTAGATCAATTCACATATAAGGGCCCCAAACTAAATAAATTTATAAAGGCCTAAAGCTAGATAAAGGTACCTGTTAAACATTCCCCTTGAGTCCGTGAAATACTCATGTTAAATGTCTTGGCATTTCTCAACGGATGAAGGGTTGAGCCCCGAGGAGTCTCTCGGCCGAGGAGTGTTTCAGCCCAGGTCCCGGTGGTCCTCCGAATATCACAAACTCGAGAGTTTGCAAAACCTGCGAGGCGTCCAACTCGGAGGGAGACTCTGGGCGCAGCCTGCTGCGGTCCTGGAGAGCTCAAAGGGTCTCACTTAGGACCACTGTTTATAGTTTTGCACAGCTTTAGTCACCCGTGAAAGTTCTCAGGATTTTGGCAACAATGGTGTCGTTCCACTTGAGTTAAGACTCAGATAGGGGCGTCAGGGAATGACGAATTGTCCCCAGTTTCGACCCCCACCTTGCTTAGGTAACAGGAGTTCTGGTACGGTCAGGGCCGTTCCCCCACTTCAGCCACGCAAGAGTTCTGGGAACAGTCAAGGGATGCTTCACCGCCCAACTCATTACACAAAGGCCAAAGTTTATCGGGAGTTCCTGAGGTACAGAGTGACCCAGGAAAAAAGGTGTGGGGGGAGGAATGCACCACCACAGACTGGCAACATGAATTATTTATAGCCCAGTGGGCCCATGACATCTCAGGCCATCAAGAAAGAGACACAACATATAGATGGGCTCGTGATCGAGGGGTGGACTTGACCATGGACACTATTGCACAGGTTATCCATGAATGTGAAACATGCGCTGCAATCAAGCAAGCCAAGCGAGTAAAGCCTCTCTGGTATGGAGGACGATGGCTGAAATATAAATCTGGGGAGGCCTGGCAGATTGATTATATCACGCTCCCACAAACCTCCCAAGGCTACAGTAGAGCGATTTATGTTTGATGATGCTTTAGTCCTTAAAAAGAGAAGCACACAATATCTGTAAATTTTGAAAAATCATGCTTGGTAGCAAAATTAACCTGAATTAAACCTGACGTATTAGGACAAAATTCAGCTGTGTATGGACTGGCAAATCAGTGATGACGCCCTCTCATTTCCTCCTGCTCATCAATAGCTACAACACGGCTGTGTTATCAACGCTGGTTTGGTCCTAAATCCACAGCACAGCACCACACGGGCTGCTATGGAGAAAATTAACTCCAGCCCAGCCAGAGCCAGGACAACAGGGGAGGCTCTTGTTTTGGGAGGGTGTGAGGGTGATAATAGTGAAGAACTGTAGAGTGGGGAAAAGGGAAGCAGGAAATGAAAGGTGAGGAAAAGGATGTCATCAGGGCTGTGTGGGGTTCCTGTGATGCAGCCCTGCACCGAATGTGAATTATTCCCACACTCAGAGGGAACTCGAGTGCTTTCCCTAATGCTGATGACATGAAGAGGAAGGCATGAACGTTTCATTCAAGCTGGAAGTGACCTTGCAAGATGTCTATAGACCAACATTCTACTCAAAGCAAGGTCACACCAGATTGCTCAGGGCTTTATCCCTGTGAGTCTTTGAAACTTCCAGGGATGGAGGCAGCACATGCTCTCTGGAAAATGTCTTCCCATGTCTGACTGTCCTCATGCGTCCAAAGTTTCTTCCTATATCAGGCCTGACCCTCTCTTCTTCCCCAAGAACAAGGAGGCCCATTGCCTCTTGCCCTTGCGTCTTGCACTACAGTGTTGTCCTGGTTTTGGCTGGGATAGAGTTAATTTTCTTCCTAGTAGCTGGTATAATGCTGTGTTTGGATTTCGTGTGAGAAGAATGTTGATAACACACTGATGTTGTAGTTGTTGGTAAGTAGTGTTTTCAGTAGTCAAGGACTCTTCAGCTTTCCACGCTCTGCCAGGTGCACAAGAAGCTGGGAGGAAGCATAGCCAGGACAGCTAACCCAACTGGCCAATGGGGTATTCCATACCATATGATGTCATGCTCAGTATATAAACTAGGAGGCGTGGTCCAAGAGGTAGTGATCGCTGCTGAGGAACTGGCTGGGCATATGTCGCAGGTGGTGAGCAGTTGTATTGTGCATCACTCATTTTGTATATTCTATCATTATTATTATTATTATTATTTTCCCTTCCTTTTCTGTTCTATTAAACTGTCTTTCTCTCAATCCACAAATTGTACTTTTTTTTTTTTTTTTGATTCTTTCCCCCCTCCCACTGTTGGAGGAGTGAATGGCTGTGTGGTGTTTGGCTGCCTGCCGGTTAAACCACCACCAAGTGTCTTCTTGGAAAGCGCACCGTAGGCAGTGCAAGGCTGTTACCCCCTCCCCCGAAAGCCCTCCATTCTCCAGTCGGAACAAGCCCAGCTCCCTCAGCCCCTCCTAACAGGGCAAGTGCTCTAGCCCTGACCAATTGCTGGCCCTCCACTGAACTGGCTCCACTTGGCCAATGTCTCTCTGGCACTGTGGGGCACCAAAACCTGGTCAAGTGTTCTGGATGTGGTCTACCATGTGCTGAGCAGAGGAAGAGAATCACTGCCACTGGCTGTGCTCCTGCTCATACAGCCCAGGATGTTCTTGGCCGCCTTTGTGGAATGGCTCACGTTTTGCCCACTGTAACCCAAGGACCACCAGAAGCTGCTTCCTAAACCTGGGCAGTCGCAGGCCTCTGTCTTTGCAGGGCCTTAGTCCACCTCAAGTGCAGGACTTTGGATTTGTCCTGATTGCATATCATGAGGTTTCCTTCGTGCCTCCAGCCTGCCTACGTCCCTTGGGATGGCAGCCCTGCCCGCCACTGTAGTGTCTGCTCTCCTCAAAGTGCTGTCATCTACAAATGTTATGGAAAAGCACTCTCTCATCTTGTCTGGATCATGAAAAATGCATTAAAAAGGGCAGATTGCAGGACAGACCCCTGCAGGACTCTGCTAGCTGGAGACCTCCAGGCAGAGTGGTACGCATTGACCACAGCCATCCAAGCCTGAACGTCCAACTGGTTTTTTACCCATCTACTTATTCACCCATCTAGACCATAATGACCTAACTTGGACGCAAGAATATTGTGGGGAATGATGCTGAAAGCCTTGCTGACTTCCAGGTAAAAGACCAGCACTGCTCTCCCCACGTCCAGCAATCCTGTCATAGAATCATAGAATCATAGAATCATTAAGGTTGGAAACGACCTCTAAGATCATCGAGGCAACCGTCAACCCAACACCACCATGCCCACTAAACCATGTCCCTATGCGCCTCATCTACTTCATCAGAGAAAGGAAAGAGGCCGGCCAGGCACCATCTACCCTGGGTAAATCCAGCCACCTTCTCTTCCAGACACCCAGAAATGGGATCCAAGTGCACACGCTCCAGGGACAGCCTTTAGTTGGCCTGCTCACCCTTTGGGCCTTCTGCAGAAATTGCATGCAGCATTTGGGAGCTGCCAGCTGTCAGGGAGTTCCCCCAGTTGTGGTGGTGCATTTCCCCCCTGCCCTCTCCTGGGCCGCTCTCCGATCTCAGGAACTCTCCTTAGGCCTTGGCCTTTATCGAATGAGTTGGGCGGTGAAGCGTCCCTTGACCGTATGAGGAACTCTTGCATGGCTAAGGTGGGGAACAGCACTGACCCAGCCAGGAACTCCTGCTGCCTGGCCAAGGTGGGGAATGAGAGCGGAGATAATTTGTCATCCCCTGACATCCCTATCTGAATCATAGCTTGAGTGGAACGGTACCATTGTTACTGGAATCTTGAGAATTCCAGTAGCTACCACCTTGGACTGTGGCCCGGATGGAAATTTATGAATGACTAAAGCCAATCATCTTGCGACCCTATGAACAGTGGTCCTAAGTGAGGCTGAGCTCTCCTGGACCGCAGCGGGCTGCAACCAGCATCTCCCTCTGAGTGGAATGCCACTCAGAGCTCGCGAACTCTCAAGTTCGGACGTTCAGGTCTTGAAGACGGAAGACTGTCGCCCAAAGCTGACAATGGGACCTGGGCTGAAACCCTTCACTCCTCGAGGCTCAACCCCTCACCCGTTGAGAAATGCCGAGACATTTAACATGAATATTTCATTGGACTCAAGGCGAATTTTTAACAGGTATATCTTTATACATCTATATGTATATATTTGCATCTCTGTGTGTGTGAATTCATTTAGGTAACCAATAGCAAATGTAATCTGTAATTAAGTCACTCTTGTGATTACAGTAAGTTCTATTGAGTCACTTTGTAAATGTTCAATTAGTCAATGATTAAGTGCTGCTAAAATCTTGTGATCCACCTTAAAACTGTGAATGAACCTTAGACTGCTACTAGACACATCTAATCCCTTAGACGTAAACCGTTGACCAAGCATGGGACTAGGAGTGGATCCAGCTGCACCTGAGCTCCATCAGGAGTTTAGAAAGCAAGGAGGTCTACTCTGAATCTCGTGACTCAACGTGAGAGTGTCCCTTACCCTTTTGCATCTTTTGTCTCTGTATAAATCATTCTAGCTCAATTCTAACTCGATTTTTCTTTTGTTTGTTTCACCCATGCAGTAAGTGACAGGGTGAACCTTGCCATCGAATTCGGATAAGTCACACTTTTATAAATTTCTATTAAAACCACTTTTTGCTAATACCTTTGATGGTCAATCCTTAAGCGGCCTTAAACCACTCACTCGCGACACCAGTCTCCATGTCCTTTCAAAGATGACGGAGAGTGGCCTCACTGTGCCATCGGCCTGCCCTTGCAGCTCCCTTGGATGCCGCCCCTCCTGTCCCATAGACCAATAAGGATTGAGTTTGCTCAAATAACTCCTGACTTAATCCAAATTCACCCATGGTTGTTCTCCTCCAGAGTCCTGCCTCAAGGCACAAAGGCCTGGGAGACCTTGCGGGAGGAGACTAAGGCAAGAAGGATGTAGAGAATCTCAGATCTATCCACACCTGCTGTTACTAAATTCAGCAGTGGCCAATCATTCTCTTGGTTTCTTCTTTAGCTGTTCCTGAAGCAGCGGCAGCTCCTTTTGGTGCCCTTGAACCCCTTGCAGGGACTGACACTTGGGAAGCTTTAGCTTCCCTAAAGCCTTCCCTATTTCTAAATTCCTCCTTGAGGTCCCCTGCATCCACCTCTGGGATGCTTTCTTTTTTCTGTGGTGCTTCTTGATGAGGTCCCATTGTAGCCAATTTTCCATCCTGAGGTAGCTGGTTGTTTGCCTGTGTGTTGGTGTGGACAGTTCTTGTGCTTGAAGGTGGTGTCCTGAAAGACCAGCTGTCCTGAGCTCTGCTGCCCTTGAGTGCTGCTGCCTATGGGATTCCCACCAAAAGTCCCCTCAAGAGGCTAAAACCTTCTCTTCTAGAGACCCAGCATCTGTCCTCTGCTGCAGTCCTTCCTCACTCCCCTGGGGAGCCGAGACCCCACTATTTCATGGTCACTGCAGCCCAGGCTCACACTCGTTTTCACATCCCTGATCAGCCCTCCCTCTTTTGCAAGGACTGGGTTCAGGTGAGCAGCACCTGTGTTGGCCTACCTTGCACCTGGGCAAAGAAGTTGTCCCAAGACACCCAGAAACCTGCTGGACAGTACGCATCCTGCTGAGCTCCCCTTCCAGTGAGGGCCAGGGTCATTCAAGTCCCCAGTCAGACCTGGGGTCGTGGATCTGGAGACTTCCCTGGCTTGCTTAGATAAGGCTTAGTCCCCTTCCTTACCCTGATTGCAGGTGCTTGGTCTCCCACCAGGATGTCACACTGACAGGCCTCTCCTCTGACCCTCACCCACAAGGGCTCACCCAGCCTGTTTCATGTCCCATAGAGGAGCTCCACACAGACGACAAGCTGCCTCAGATGGAGGGCATCCCCCTCCCCATCTTCCCGGCCTGCCTCTCCTGAAAAGCCCCTCTGCACCATGGCAGCACCCCGGGGAGCTGTCCCACCACCCCTCGCCATTGAGTCCATCAATGTCAAAAGTCTCTCGTGGTACATGGGACTCCAGCTTCTCCGGTCTGTGCCCAGGCTGAGGGCATGGATGCACGTTTGGGCTGCAGCACCTCAGCTGTAGCCCTGGGGCCAAGCTCACACTTGTCACAGGCAAAGCCCGTACCAAGTGCCCAAGACCCAACGTGTGCAAATGCTTTGCTTGAGACCCGAGACCTGCTGGAGGGGACGGCAGATGGCAATGGGAAGACAGAGAAGGAGGAAAGGCTTCTGTCCCCAAGGCCAGAGGAAAGCTGGGCTGGGCTCTGCAGCCCCGGCAGGAGAGGGCTTTGCTGCCTGTGGTGTCTCTGCAGCCCCGGGAGGGCCTGTGCTGGAGGTGAAGCTGATCTCCAGGAAGGACAGAAGCTGCTGAAAATGTCTTTGGGTGTGGACATGCTGTGATCCAGGAACACTGTGAAAATCCTTGGAGGGTTCCTTGGTTGTATCATCAAGTAGGTGAATAAAAGACGGCTTTAAGAAGAACTGGCAGAGTTTGGGAGTGGGCAAATGAGTGGAGATGCCGGTGTGATGGGCTTCCTGGTCATGACCTGCCCTGCATCGACTGGATGGAGATGGGTCAGAGCCTGCCTCATTGCAGTGGTGGGATTCAGGCGCTGGCCAGCAGACCCCGATTCAATCAGACATGCCATCAGGAGTGTCTGTCTCGCACCCACTCTGAACGCGGGTGCCTTTCCCGTAGGGCCTGTGCTGTCCCTGCCAGCCACATGCACTTGTGCTGGAGAGCCCTGGCACCTCTTGTGGCACCACAGGCCTGTGTCTGGCCCTTGAGTAGCTGCCCTGAATTAGGTCAGGCAATGTGGGGATGTCCATGAGACATCTGCCATTGCAGGCAATGGCGATCTGGTATATACAGCTGATGGAGAAGATGGCTGATGGCTAAGGCAATGATGACACCTGGTCCCCTGACTACTCTCAGGAGCCTGTCCTGGACGTAAGGAGGAGGGAAAAGTTCAGTTGTCCTAAATGTGGGCATCTGCTGTTGGCCAAAGGAATTCCCCACTAAGCTCAAATACGGGGCCTCCAGATGCTGCCCTGTCTCTATGAACTGCTCCATGAGAGCTTGCAGTTACCTGCACGTATCTTGGGCCACCTCTGACACCTCAGATGTCACCAGGTGGTTGAGTCTCAACAGCTCACTCCTGGCCTCCATCTCCAGGAATGACCAGGGGAGCTGAGACAAGCAGCTCCCAGGCAGCAGGGGCCTCTTTTGTGCCCACCTGCCCTGAGGCCAGAGGAATCCCACCTCCTGTGGGGCTGTGGCAGCCAGAGGTGAGAGCTGAGTCCCCTGCCAGCCCCAGGACTACAGACCCTGGACCAGATGCCTCGATTGGCTCAGCTGACTCCCTTCCCTCAGCAGGGGTGAAGGAGATCTGTCCCTGTCCAGGTTTCCTTCTCATGGCAGAAGTAGAGAAAAGGCGATTCTCATGCCCAGCTCTGTCTGATAGGAGAAATTACAGTGCTGGAAAGAAGCGTCTCTGCAGAGGTGAGAGAGGGACCACGAGTTATTCCATGAGTCTCTTTCCCAGCAGGTTCCCTGGAGGCGCAGGGACACGTGGAGGGAGCCCCGAGGGGGCAGAGCAAGTGGTGCCTTGGGCTGGTCCTGTGCTGCTGAGCTGGGCTGGGCTCCTGGGATGGAGGGAGCTCATGGCAAGCGGGCAGCGCTGCAGAGAGACAGCTCTGCCCAGGAGCAGGGCTGGGGGCACTGCCTGCAGGCACCGAGGGGAGAGGAGCGAGGCAGAGAGAGGTTAGAGGCAGTCTGGGCTGGGACGATGCTGAGAATGAACGGGAGGAGAAACCTTCACAGCCCTTGACACGGTAAGTCTCTGGGTGCAGGGCAAAGAAGCTGCAGTGCCTGGAGAGATCTCCAAAAGCTGGCACATGCCACAGCCTGTGGGACATTTCAGGAGGTCTCTCCCACCTTCTCTGGTGTGGAGGAGGAGGACATGGTGCAGAGCAGGGCTTCCCTGCTGCACCATCAGAGGGACAGGGCATGAGGGCTGCCTTCTGCTGGGGGGGACTGCAGGGGTGTGCAGGCAGGGGTGCCCAGGGCTGTCCTTGCGAGCAGGGTCCCTGCACCCCAGGGGCTGTGTGCTGGGGCAGGGACTCTGCCGCCTGCCAGGCTCAGCACTCAGCCTGCCCGGGGAGCTCCCCACGGCGCTGTGGGGAGAAGCTGTGGGTGGAAGGAGCGAGCCCCAGCAGGGCAGGGTCCTGCTGTCGAGAGGGTGCTGCCTGGGTCAGGGCTGCTCACACCTCCAGCTCAGCCCCGGGCATTTCTGAGGGGACTTTTCAAGATGGACTTCCCTGAAAGGGAAGGTGTCTGTCTTTGGAGGTTTCTGATCTTGGTTGGCTGGGTGGGCAGTGGGACATTTCCAAGGGCACTTTTCAATTGGAAGGTCAAAGGAGGGATGACTGTTTGGATAAGGAGCTTTCCTGCGTCTGTGTGTTCAGTTTCTAGCTCTGGGGGCTACAGATAGCACCAGCATCCCCTTTCCAGTCTCATCAGGGGTTGTGGGAACTGCTCCTTACCTCCTGCGCACACGGAGAGGCTGCAGGGCAGCGCTGGGCACCCAGGGGCTGAGATGGGGTCTGTGAGCACTGGCAGGGAAGAGCCGTGGGGCCAGAGCAAGAGCTCCTGGCAGGGACAGCTCCAGGCAGGAGAGATGGGCAGCAAAGGAAGGACCTGCTAATGGAAGTCCTGTTGCAGGGGAGATGTGGGCACCTCCCGGCCACCCCTGCAGTGGAGATGCCTTCCCTCAGCAACCCCCTTCATCTCTGCCACCCAGCACAGCCCTCGGCCCTCCCGGCCATGGGGTCTAGGCTGGGAGTCACCTCTCTGTCCAGCAGACCAGCAGAAGAGGCCAAGGGCATCCCTCCTGCCACGTCCCCAGTTCCCACTGACCAGCAATGGGGCTGAGGGCAACTGTCCTGCATTATCACTGCCTGGGAGGTGGCTGCACAGCTGGGTGAGGGGAACGCTGTCCTGAGTGCCCGGCTGCCTCGGCCCTTGCCTCGCTCAGCCAGACCCTCGCTGTCTTTTTCCTTCGTTCTCCCTGTGCCTGTTTTAAAGTTATCTTGTTCTTGCTGCCAGACTGCCTGGGGATGGGAATTTCAGCTGCAGAGTCACACCCTGATCTTGTTCGTCCATTCGTGCGGGCATGTCGATGGGAACAAGTGTCCCAGCTTTCCTCTAACCCCAGGGGCTGTGGGCAACGCAGCCTGTGGGGCTGGGGAGTGAGTCAATTGTCTCTTCCTGAGCTGCCAACATTCGGACACTTGGCTATCTCCTTGGGGTGTCCTTCCAAGCTGTGAGCTGCCTGCCAGCATGCAAAGCTGTCCCATAGCACCCTTGTGTTCTCTGAAAGCCCCACGGAGAAACGCAGAGACTCTCTGGCTGAGGCGATGTTGTGGGGTTGGTGAAATGAGCCACGAGTGTCCTGGGCTAGAAGTGGGGTGCTGAGACCTTGAGAAAGGGTGGAACATTTCGTGCTCTGCACTGGATCCCTCTGCTCTCAGCAGTGTCTGGCTGCATGACAGAACATAAGAATGTGATCGCCCTCCATCTCAGGAAGGTGCAAGCCCAAGGCAGCTGGGAACAAGACCGGGGGACAGACCAGCTCCCCTCACTGCGCTCTGAGCCACAGGCAATCCTCTTGCCTCGCAGGACTCACTCTGTTCTCCTGGAGTGCAACAGAAATGCTGAGGGTTCCTGACATCCCAGAACACTCCCCAGGGGAGATGGGGGAGCTGTCAAAACCCCCAAGCCTCTCACAGTGCCTTCTGCCACCTCAGTTCCTCAGCACGGGGAGTGCAGGTGCTGACAGGCCCTTCTGCGTTAGGAGCGGTTCCATCTGACCAAGTCAAACGCCAGCACTGGCCCCTGCCCCCACCCTTCCCAGGAACCCACTGCTGCAGAGCAGGGCTGACTCCTCGGCAGCCAGCGGGCAGAGGCCCTGCTCCTCACGCCACATTCAGCCAGCACCCACCAGAGCTCCAGCCCCGCAGCTGAGGAAGGATTCCTGGAAAATGCAAAGGGGGGGTGTGCAGCAGGGGCAGGGGCTGTGGGAAATGGCTTGGATTTTGCTCAGAGAAGTCTCCCCTAACTTCTTGTGTTTTCCTCCTCCAACAGGTCCCCATGCCCAGAGGGACCAAATGTCCAACGGCAGCTCCATCACCCAGTTCCTCCTCCTGGCCTTCGCAGACACGCGGGAGCTGCAGCTCTTGCACTTCTGGCTCTTCCTGGGCATCTACCTGGCTGCCCTCCTGGGCAACGGCCTCATCATCACCGTCATAGCCTGCGACCACCGCCTGCACACCCCCATGTACTTCTTCCTCCTCAACCTCTCCCTCCTCGACCTGGGCTCCATCTCCACCACTCTCCCCAAAGCCATGGCCAATTCCCTCTGGGACACCAGGGACATCTCCTACGCAGGATGTGCTGCACAGGTCTTTTTCTTTCTCTTCTTGATCACAGCAGAGTATTTTCTTCTCACTGTCATGGCCTACGACCGCTACGTTGCCATCTGCAACCCCCTGCACTACGGGACCCTCCTGGGCAGCAGAGCTTGTGTCCACATGGCAGCAGCTGCCTGGGCCAGTGGGTTTCTCACTGCTCTCCTGCACACGGCCAATACATTGTCACTACCCCTCTGCCACGGCAATGCTGTGGACCAGTTCTTCTGTGAAATCCCCCAGATCCTCAAGCTCTCCTGCTCACACTCCTACCTCAGGGAGGTTGGGCTTCTTGTGGTTAGTGCCTGTTTAGTGTTCGGGTGTTTTGTTTTCATTGTGGTGTCCTACGTGCAGATCTTCAGGGCCGTGCTGAGGATCCCCTCTGAGCAGGGACGGCACAAAGCCTTTTCCACGTGCCTCCCTCACCTCGCCGTGGTCTCCCTCTTTCTCAGCACCATCATATTTGCCTACCTGAAGCCCCCCTCCATCTCCTCCCCATCCCTGGATCTGGTGGTGGCAGTGCTGTACTCGGTGGTGCCTCCAGCAGTGAACCCCTTCATCTACAGCATGAGGAACCAGGAGCTCAAGGATGCCCTATGGAAACTGGCCCAGTGGACGCTGTTTCACCGACAATAACCTGCCTCCCCTTCTCTGCACATTCCCCAGAGTTAATCTTAGGCCACGAGTCTGTTTTTTTCTCTTGTGATAATCCTACTTATATATATTTTCTGGCTTTATATTGCTTGTGTTGAAGCTTCATCCTGTTGTGTCTGACTCTTGCCCAACACTGTGTCAGATGTGGCCTGTCCAATAGCAGCTCTTCAATGAAAGGGGATCTCCCAGGTGCAGTGCCTGAAGGCTGGGCTCTTCCTCCAAAGCTGCTTGCAAATAAATGTCCAAGGTATTGATCTTTTAAAAAGTCTGTTCTCCTTTTGTTCTCAATAGTTTGGGGTTAAGCTCACGGAACCTCTGGCCCAAATGGTCTGGGTTTAAGAGCTCTCTTCTTGGTGTCTAATGGCAGGGGAGATGGTCCATGAGCTCCCATTATCTCCTCAGGTTCCTTCATGGATGACAAGACTGATGGCACATACCAGAGTCTCTGGAAATGAATTTGGAGGGGTGAGGAGAGGAGAGGATGGGGACTCACCCCGTGCCCTGGGGTTGCAATGAATGGAGACTCAGAAGGTGAAACACCCTCAAAGGTGAAGTCCCCCAAAAGTAAAGCACCAAATCGACGTATCCATGGACAAGGACTCTGCAGTGCCATGGGAGTGAGTGGGGAGCCAGCAGGCAGAGGGAGGGGAGACTGGAGAGATGCAGGAGCTGCCGGAGGAGGCCCAGGGCCAGGACTGTTGTGCTGTCGTGGGGAGTGGGGCAGGTGGGAGCAGAGGAGGGGGCAAATTCAGTCAGGGCTGGGCATTACCTGCAATATGAATTCAGGAGAGCCAGCAAGTGAGTAGCCTCCATTTCCTCGTGTCCTTGGGGCCAGCACCATCCCTGGGGCTGATGGGGAGGCTGACCTTCCAATTCAGTTCCCATTCACTACTTCCCATCGGCAGGCAGATGTTCAGCCATGTCCAGGAAAGCAGGGCTCCATTATGCATAATGGTTACCTGGCAAGACAAACGCTACCACTCCAAACATCCCCCCCTTTCTTCTTCTTCCCCCAGCTTCTAATTGCTGAACATGACATCATATGGTGTGGAACACCCCTTTGGTCAATTGGGGTCAGCTTTCCCAGCTGTGTCCCCTCCCAACTCCTTGTGCACCCCCAGCCTGCTCGCTGGTGGGGTGGGGTGAGGAGCAGAAAAGGCCTTGACCCTGTGTAAGCCCTGCTCAGCAGGAACAAAAACAGCCCTGGGTTATCAACACTGTCTTCAGCACAAATCCAAACCACAGCCCCATACTGGCTACTGTGGAGAAAATTAACTCTGTCCTAGCCAAAACCAGCACACCGCTCAGCCCCCAGCATGATGTCCAGAGTGTGGCTGGATCACAGGCTGTCCTCCCCCAGGGACATTCTCAGCAGCACCTTGTCCTTCGTGGAGATCAGCCCCACCTCTGGCACAGGCCCCACGGTGCTGCAGAGTCACCTGGGACAGCAAACCCCTCTCCTGACGGGGCTGCACAGCCCTCGCCTCTTTCTCTCTGGCCTTGGGCTCTGCAGCTTTTGCTCTCGGGGTGGCAACCTCATCCACCATTCTGTTGCCACCTGCCACCCACTCCAGCATGCCTCTGCTGGGAAGCAAAGCCTTTCCACACACGGAGTCCCATCTCTGGGGACCAGCTTTGCATGGGACAAGTCTGCCCTTGGCCCTGGTGCCCCATCGGAGGGGCCGCAGCCCAAATGGGCACCAAAGCCCCCAGCCTGGGGCACAGAGAGCAGGAGCCCCGGGTGCCATCACAGAGCTGTGACTTGGGTGGAATAAGAGCTGAGGTGGGGAAGGACAGCTCCCACGGCTTTTGTGGTAATGGAGATAGAACATCTTTAGGAGAGACCGATGGGGAAGATGAAGAGTGGGGGCTGCCTTGCGTGATGTCAGAGTAGCTCAGATAAAGAAAAAGAGCTGTGCAGCACATCCTGCGTAGGAGATGTCCCTGGTGTCCCAGAGGGAATTGGCCATGGCTTTGGGAACAGTGGTGGAGATGGAGCCCAGGTCGAGGAGGGAGAGGTTGAGGAGGAAGAAGTACATGGGGGTGTGCAGGCGGTGGTCGCAGGCTATGGCGGTGATGATGAGGCCGTTGCCCAGGAGGGCAGCCAGGTAGATGCCCAGGAAGAGCCAGAAGTGCAAGAGCTGCAGCTCCCGCGTGTCTGCGAAGGCCAGGAGGAGGAACTGGGTGATGGAGCAGCCATTGGACATTTGGTCCCTCTGGGCATGTGAACCTGTCCAAGGAGGAAAAGGCAGTGGCAATTTAGGGGAGACTTCTCTGAGCAAAATCTTCTTCATTTCTCATAGAACCTCCCCCTGCCCTCCATCCCAAACTGCCTGTCCCCTTTCAGGAAGACCTTTGGCAGGTTGCTTCCATAACGTCTGGATGGTGCTGGCTGAGGGTGCCCAGGGAGCTGGGAGCTCTGCTGGGGGCTCTGCAGGAGTCAGTCCTGCCCTACAGCAATAGGCAAATAGGAAACAGGAGAGATCCCAGATTAAAACCACTCAGGGCATCAAAGAGCTTTGCAGCATTGTTGCTCCCAACGCACCTGACTGCAGAGCAGAGCTGGGGGGGTTTGTTGGGTTTGTTCTGTTCTAGTTGCCCCACCACACCTGAGGAGTGTTTTTAAGGCAGAAATTGTTGGCATTTCTGTTGCACTCCACGTGAAACATTGCGGGTGCTGAGAGGCAAAGGGACTGTCCCTTAGTGCCGAGCGAGGACGGCCAGTCTGCCCACCAGTCCTGGGCTCAGCTGCCCGGTGCTGGCAGCTCCTTCAGCTGGAGGACGATTGCACTCAGATGTGTCCCTGGGGGTGACGTGGAGCTGTGAGCAGCCCTGTATCACACAGCACCCTCCTGGCAGCAGAAGGACCCTGCCCTGCCCTGCCAGGGGTCACTCCTTCTACCCACAGCTTCCCCCACGCCCCCTAATTATCTGGTAGGCCAACCCGGGAAGAGGCGTTGGGTATGGGTTGTCACTTCCTTTCCACCTCAGTAGCTGAGGGGACAGGGGCAGGCACAGGGCTTGGCCAGGTCAATCCCAGAAGCTGAAAGGCCAGCAGCAGGCACGCGGCTTGGGAGATCATGGTGAGGTCACTTCTGTCCAGTGGGCTGATAGGCCACAAGGAGGCTGGTGGGTTGGGATGTTATTATGTTATCAATTGTGTCTGAGGAGCTCATTGGCCAGCAGGAGGCACATGGCCGTGAAGGAGAGTGTGAGGCCCCCTTAGTCTCCAATCTCCTTGAGTGATTGGCCATCAGCAGGCACAGGGCTGGGGTGTTGGCTCTGACATTCCCTTCTGCTGAGAACCTGAGAGCCAGCAGCAGGCACGTGACTTGGTGGCTGTTTTGTACCTGGAGGTTCTGGTTTGTTATGTCCCCACTAAGAAAGGCACGCAGACGCTGTGAGGTGGTGTTTAAAATGCCATTTGTTAGAGAAACACCATAAACAAAGAGCAGATCATGGAGGCAATATTAGGTTCCTTCAGATGCCAGAGCCTTTGACAGTGGGGCAGAAAGTTGTGCAGCTTCCATCTGTGGAATCTGCCCCTGTGATCTCTTTCCATGTTTTCTAACAGGGAAACAAGCTCTAGTCGTCCTTTCTCCTGCCCTAAGAAGTGATGTTCACATGCAAATTTGTTGCTGCAGTGTTTGGTAAAGGTAAGGACATGCAGTTGGCCTCATCACCAGTACCAGGTGGGAGCTTCCTGCAGATTCCTCTGTTGCAGTCAAGTTTCTCCTGTGACCCAGGGATATGCTCAGCACAACACAGCCTGAAGACCAAGCTGTACGTGGAGCCCAGCACAGCGTGGCACATGCAGGCCAGGGTCTTTTCAGGTTTACTGTTAGGGGGATCACTAACTCCTCCATGTACAATGCTCTTATGGTCGGGATCACCGAACCGCCTGAGGAAGGTTAGGAAGAGGATGAGGTCTCTTTTAGAAAGCTGGAGGAAGAGACAAAATTTTAGGACTTGGTAGTCACTGGGGACTTTGAAGGCCATGGACCTCTGCTAGAAGGCCTCAGTCAGAGGGAAGGTGGAAGGTGATCCCTGATCTGCCATGGGGGGATGCTCTCCTGGACTTGTTTCTCACAAGAAGCTGGTGGAAGATGTGGAGGGCAGCTTTGGCTGCAGTGGGAGTGAGGTGGGGATGTAGAAACCCTTGAGGAAGTCAGCAAGACAACTTGTAGCAGGGCTGAGTGGAGAGGAAGGATCACCTCCAGCCACCTGCTGGCAGTGCTCTGCCTAATGCAGGCCAGGGTGCTGTTGTCTGCCTTTGCTGCAAAGGTGCAAAGGCAGGAGAGGAGAAGGCTTTGGGGAGACCTAATGACAGCCTTCCCATCTCTTCTGGGAGAGAGGAAAACGGAATGGAATGGAACAGAATGGAATGGAAAGGAATGGAAAGGAATAGAAAAGAATAGAATAGAACAGAACAGAACAGAACAGAATTTCTTCTTAGATAGAAGAAATGGAAAACCAGGGCCTCCCTGGTCTGGTGGAATAGGGACGAATTGGAGTGGCCCCAGAGGACATCTGCCAGGATGTGGTTTGGGGCCTCTGTGGAGAGGCTGAGAGACCTGGGGTTCTTTAGCCTGGTGAAGTAGAGGCTCAGGGCTCTCTAGTAGTGGCCGTCAACTACTTGAAGGGTGGTTTCCGAGATGATGGAGCTTTTCTTGGCAGTGCAAAGGGAAGGCAACCTTGGTAGTGGGAAGAGAAGGAAACCTCCACAAAGCACAGCTTGGAATGTTCAGACTGGATGTGAGGAAAAAGAACTCTCACTCAAAGGGTAGCCTTGTGGTGTAAGAGGTCACCCAGAGGGAGTCTGGATCAGCCCATGGCTTTGTGTTTCAAGGAAAAGCCAGCTATGGGTGGAGAGACATGAGTGAAGGTCTAGAAATGCTGGGGTGAGAGCTAGGTGGGAAAGCAAGATGGGTGTCTACAGCCTGAAGGGCAAGAGGTGCAGGCATGGGACAGTGTAGGACAGCCTGCAGCAGAGATGGCCTAGACCACTAGCAGGGCTGACAGGCCCATCAAAAGCGAGGTCTGTGTCCCCTTGGCTAAGGCAGTTGCCTCTGCCACCAAGGCCTCCAAGGAGGAACTTTCTTTTGAGGCTCTGGACTTCAATTCTTCCTTCTTGCCCCTTCTTTGGGAGGCCGGGAGGTACCATAGAATTTTCCTACCCTTGGCATGGCTCACCCTCACATCCAACTGCCCCCAAGAAGAGCCCTGAGCCACGCGTGAGGGACAGGATCTGCCTTCCCAGGGCCTGGGGGTGAGGGCTTGGCCTTTCTGCTTCCTAAAATAAACCAAGGGTTTTCTCAGCATTACAGCCACCTGCACAGTGCCTTTGCCTACCTGCAAGCATGGCCTCCAATGATCTGCTCTAACGAGGCCATGGGGAGGCTTTGTCAGTAATGGCCCTCGGTGGGACCCATTAATACTTCAAGGTACTTTGAGTTTTACTTCTGACTTTAACTTCTTGAGAGGTTTGTTCTTTCTCCTCTCATCATGGGAGCTTCAAGGACTCAGCACCAAATACACCATGGGTCTCATTAAAATACAGAAAGCCTTAAGGAGCTCTTTCTCTTCCTGTAGTTTTCTTTAGGTCTTCCAAGCTTGTACAGCTAATTGGAGTAATTTCAAAGTGTAGTTAAAGAGGAAGGTTTCAAAGTGCACCTAAAAAAAATATTTTTTAATTTAAATTTACTCTTCAGTTTAGAGAAGAAGTGATGGAAACATCCTCCAAGAGCTAGTGATCCAGGGTGTCTCCTCAGGAGGTCTGGACAGGCAGGAGAAGCAGTCCCTTGAGGTGTGACTCTGTATGCAGAACTTTGCTCCTCACCTCCCAAACCTCACCATTTCTCTCATTGGCCATCTGGGACTTACATCACTCTTCCTTGCATCAGACTTCTCCACTGATCTCTGCAGCTGGGTGTTACAGCTCCATGGCACCAACTCCCACCTGCTCTCCTCAGAGAACTGGCTGCACACAGGCCACGTAAGAATATTTTCTATTTGCAAGCAAAGAAAAGCCAAGCTTGATAAAGTTTCATAAACAATAAAACACACTCCTCAACCATATGCTAAGTACAAGCTGTCTCTAATGAAGTTGCCTTTCTACAAGGGATAATCTTATGAGAAATGTTTGAGATAGATACAAAAAAGTTAGATACAACCATAATTAAAGAATTGGCTAAAGAGCCAATGAGACTACTGAAGGACAGGCAAGCTTTTAAGTCCCTGAGTAGGTGAGAGTTATCTGAATGAACAAATGAGAAAATTCGCAAATAATGGAATGGGCCTTTGTCTAGAGAGTCTGCATCTGCAAAGACGACATCAGAAATGGTCATTGTATGAGGACAGGTGAAATTATATGAAAGATTAGAGAAACTGAATACACCGTATAAGAGGAAGAACAGTGGTAATGAAGTTACAGGGCAAGACCAATATTTCTTTGGAATATCCCTTTTGAAAGGTCATTGGATTGGTAGAGGTCTCTTGTGAGTGAGGACAAGCAAGAGTTGCACTCATCTTTGAAAGTGGCCAAAAGTGCAACCCAGGGAACCACAGGCTGCACAAGCTCACTTTGGTGGGGGGTGAGCCATTGAATGAGTGCTCCTGGGTGACACTTCTGGGCACCTGAAAGAGAAGAGCATCGCCATGGACTTACCAAGGGTAAATCATGCCTCGCCAACCGGGTTGCCTTCATGATGAAGTAGCTGCATTTGTGCATGAGGGGACAACAGTTGATGTCGTTGACCTCCACTTCAGCAAGACTTTTGGCATGGTCTCCCTCAATATTCTTGTACCCAAGTCAGGCCATTCCAGTCTGGAGAGGGAGACAAACAGATGGGTAACCCACCAGTTGGATGATGAGGCTGAGAGAGCAGGGTGAAGGGGCCATGCTCTACCTGGAGGCCAGGGGACGTACTGGGGTTTGGTGAGGTGGCACAGGGGACTTTCCAGAGCCCTGTGCAGTTTAACACCTGTATCCACTGTCCTCTCAGGAACTTCATGAGATAGACAAAGGAAAAAGGCCAGGTCCTGCACCTGCGATAGACTGACAGCCTGCAGTGGCAGAGGGAGCAGCTCTGCAGAAAAGGCCCTGGTGGTGCTGGGGACAGAAGGCAAAACAAAACCCAGTAGTGTGAGCTGGTGACAAAGGTGGCCAGCAGTGTCCTGGAGTGTGTAAAGAGGAGCCCTGCCAAGACAGTGCTTTAGGCTCTAAACAGAATTTAAACAAAGCCTCTGACTTGGGTACTATCAACTTAATTGCTAAAAGAGAGGGAGGTGGAGGGATCTCAGCATTTCCAGGTTCCTGCTGAAGATTTAAGGCCTCCGAGAAAGGAGCTGAAGAGAACACTTGTGAACTAGCATAGCCTTTAGATCGATTCACATGTGAGGGCTCTGCTCCCCCATCTCAATCCTTGGCACCCAGAAACCTCACCTGCTTTTCCCTCCTCTCCTCCCAAAACCTGACCAAGTGATGGGAGGAAAGGCAGCAGAAAGGCCCTAGGCCTCTGTGAATGAGCCGGGGTCTGGCACCTGGAGGGCGATGGTGTCATTTCATTGGACACCCCATAAAGACTCAAGCTGGGGAGTGCCTCTGCAAGTCCGAACCAACAAGGTCCATGGCCAGGCAAGGCTGTGTCTCTGGCTGTGTCTGGAGACCCGAACACCTACAGCTTAGATGAAGCTGGGGCTGAACCTCAGGCCTGGGCTTCAGTGGTCTCCTGGGCCCATGGGCAGAGATGCAGTGGAGGCCCAAGTGAGGCTGCTCTAGGGCCCTGACAGTGCCTCCATGGGTTCCCACCTGCCAGTGTCCTCAATAGGTCAAGTTCTCATGCCCTGATGTGCAGGATCTGCTCTCTGCTTCTCTCCTTCCCCACCTCCCTGGGGATCTGAGAGATCGCAATTTCATGGTCACTACAGCCAAGGCAGACACTGGTCCTCACATCCCTGAGCAGCTCTTCCTCCTTTGGGAGTACCAGCTCCAGGTGAACATCAGACTGGGTGCCCCGTTTGGCAGCTGTGCTAAGAACTTTTCCAGAACCTCCACAAGAAACCTCCTGGACTGTTTGCATCCTGCTGTCTCACTTGACCAGTGAACACCAGGGAGACCGAGTCCCCCATAAGAGCCAGGGTCTGTGATCCACAGATTTCCTCAGGTCATTTAAACAAGACTTAGTTCATTCCTCACCCTGACTCTATGACCTGTAACTCTGTCCTGGGTCTGGCTGGGATGCAGTTAATTCTCTCCATAGCAGACCGTATGGTGATCTGCTTTGGGTTTGTTACTAAACCAGCGCTGGTAACACACCAGGGTTTTGGCTACTGCTGAGCAGTCCCTGCAGAGCCTGAAGGTTTTCTCCTTCTCACACTCTGCCCCCTCAGCAAGTAGGCTGGGGGTACGCAAGAGGTTGGCAGAGGCACAGCTGGGAAAGCTGACCCCAACGGACCAAAGCAATATTCTGTACCAAATGATGTCATGCTCAACAAAAGAACCGCAAGGAAAGACGGAGGAAGGGGGGACATTTGTGGTCATGGCATTTGTCTTCCCAAGTAACTGACACACATGATGCTTTCCTGGCAGTGGCTAAACATCTGCTGGCCGATGGGAAGTGTGAATGAATTCCCCATTTTGCTTTTCCTGCACACACAGCTTTTGTTTAACCTATTAAACCCTCTTTGTCTTGACTCCTGAGTTTTCTCGCTTCTGCACTTCCGATTCTCTCCCCTGTCCCCCTGGGGTTGTAGTGGGGGAGTGAGCAAGTGATTCTGGGTGTTTTGTTGCTGGCCAGACACAAACCAGAAGTAACTCCTACCGCAGTGTCATCTTTTCTGGCCTCTCGTCTGACCCCCACACAAGCTCTCACCTCACCTGTTCCCTGTGCCGTAGAGGAGCTCCATGCACCTGCACTGCCCTGACGTCACACAAGGCAGCCCCCACTTCTCGTCTTCCCTGTTTGTCTCTCCTCAAAATATTGTATCTCCACCCACCACAAAAGCCGTGGGAGCTGTCCTTCCCCACCTCAGCTCTTGTTACACTGAAGTCACAGCTCTGTGATGGCACACACGGCTCCTGCTCTCTGTGGCCCAGGCTGTGGGCTTTGGTGCCCATTTGGGCTGCAGCCCCTCCGATGGGGCACCAGGGCCAAGGGCAGACTTGTCCCATGCAAACCTGGTACCCAGAGATGGGCCCCCGTGTGTGGGAAGGCTTTGCTTCCCAGCAGAGGCATGCTGGAGTGGGTGGCAGGTGGCAACAGAATGGTGGATGAGGTTGCCACCCCGAGAGCAAAAGCTGCAGAGCCCAAGGCCAGAGAGAAAGAGGCGAGGGCTGTGCAGCCCCGTCAGGAGAGGGGTTTGCTGTCCCAGGTGACTCTGCAGCACCGTGGGGCCTGTGCCAGAGGTGGGGCTGATCTCCACGAAGGACAAGGTGCTGCTGAGAATGTCCCTGGGGGAGGACAGCCTGTGATCCAGCCACACCTGCACATCATGCTGGGGGCTGAGCGATGTGCTGCTTTTGGCTGGGATAGAGTTAATTTTCTCCACAGTAGCCAGTATGGGGCTGTGGTTTGGATTTGTGCTGAAGACAGTGTTGATAACCCAGGGCTGTTTTCGTTCTGCTGAGCAGGGCTTACACAGGGTCAAGGCCTTTTCTGCTCCTCACCCCACCCCACCAGCGAGTAGGCTGGGGGTGCACAGAAGTTGGGAGGGGACACAGCTGGGACAGCTGACCCCACGTGACTAAAGGGATGTTCCATATGATATGACATGTTCAGCAATTAAAAGCTGGGGGGAAGAAGAAGAAAGGGAGGAATGTTCGGAATGGTGGCGTTTCTCTTGCCAAGATGGCTGAATATCTGCCTGCCGATGGGAAGCAGTGAATGGAACTGAATGGGAAGGTCAGCCTCCCCATCAGCCCCAGGGATTGTGCTGGCCCCAAGGACACGAGGAAATGGAGGCTACTCACTCGCTGGCTCTCCTGATTTCATATTGCAGGTGATGCCCAACCCTGACTGAATTTGCCCCCTCCTCTGCTCCCACCTGCCCCACTCCCCACGACAGCACGACAGTCCTGGCCCTGGGCCTCCTCCGGCACCTCCTGCATCTCTCCAGTCTCCCCTCCCTCTGCCTGCTGGGTCCCCACTCACTCCCATGGCACTGCAGAGTCCTTGTCCAGGGATACGTCGATTTGGTGCTTTCCTTTTGGGGGACTTCACCTTGGAGGGTGTTTCACCTTCTGAGTCTCCATTCATTCCAAGCCCAGGGCCCGGGGTGGGTCCCAATCCTCTCCTCTCCTCACCCCTCCAAAGTCATTTCCAGAGACTCTGGTATGTGCCATCAGTCTTGTCATCCATGAAGAAATGTGAGAAGATAATGGGAGCTCATGGACCATCTCCCCTGCCATTGGACACCAAGAAGAGAGCTCTTAAATCCAGACCGTTTGGTCCAGTGGAACCCAATGGTACCGTGAGCTTAATCCCAAAACACTGAGAATAAAAAGGAGAACAGACTTTTTAAAATATCAATTCCTTGGATATTTATTTGGAAGCAACTCTCAGGGAAGAGCCCAGCCTTCAGGTGCTGCACCTGGGAGATCCCCTTTTATTGAAGAGCTGCTATTGGGCATGCCACATCTGACACAGTGTTGGGCAAGAGTCACAGGATCAAGCCGCAAGACAAGGAGTATAAACCCAGAAAATTATATATAAGCAGGATTATCACAAGAGAAAAAATCAGACTCGTGGCCTAAGATAAACTCTGGGGAATGTGCAGAGAAGGGGAGGCAGGTTATTGTCGGTGAAACAGCGTCCACTGGGCCAGTTTCCTTAGGGCATCCTTGAGCTCCTGGTTCCTCATGCTGTAGATGAGGGGGTTCACTGCTGGAGGCACCACTGAGTACAGCACTGCCACCACCAGGTCCAGGGATGGGGAGGAGATGGAGGGGGGCTTTAGGTATGCAAATATGCCAGTGCTGACAAAGAGGGAGACCACAGCCAGGTGAGGGAGGCATGTGGAAAAGGCTTTGTGCCGTCCCTGCTCAGAGGGGATCCTCAGCACGGCCCTGAAGATCTCCACATAGGACACCACAATGAAAACAAAACACCCAAATCCTAAACAGGCACTAACCACAAGAAGCCCAACCTCCCTGAGGTAGGAGTGTGAGCAGGAGAGCTTGAGGATCTGGGGGATTTCACAGAAGAACTGGTCCACAGCATTGCCGTGGCAGAGGGGTAGTGAAAATGTATTGGCCGTGTGCAGGAGAGCAGTGAGAAACCCACTGGCCCAGGCAGCTGCTGCCATGTGGACACAAGCTCTGTTGCCCAGGAGGGTCCCGTACTGCAGGGGGTGGCAGATGGCAACGTAGCGGTCGTAGGCCATGACAGTGAGAAGACAATACTCTGCTGAAATGAAAAAGACAAACAGAAAGAGCTGTGCAGCACATCCTGCGTAGGAGATGTCCCTGGTGTCCCAGAGGGAATTGGCCATGGCTTTGGGAAGAGTGGTGGAGATGGAGCCCAGGTCGAGGAGGGAGAGGTTGTGGAGGAAGAAGTACATGGGGGTGTGCAGGCGCTGGTCGCAGGCTATGGCGGTGATGATGAGGCCGTTGCCCAGGAGGGCAGCCAGGTAGATGCCCAGGAAGAGCCAGAAGTGCAAGAGCTGCAGCTCCCGCGTGTCTGCGAAGGCCAGGAGGAGGAACTGGGTGATGGAGCTGCCGTTGGACATTTGCTGTTTCTTGGCATAGGGGTACTGTTCAAAACTGGAAGAGACAAGGAAAAAGTATGACAGACTTCTCCAAGCAAAGCCACTCCTTTTTTCATAGAAATCCACCCCCCCTAAAATTGAAACGCATTTCCTTCTCTGGTTTGTGCTGGCTGAGTGTGCTGTGAGGAGCAGGACCTCTGTCCACGGCCAAGGAGCCAGCTTTTCTCTGCTGCAGTGGGTACCTGGCAGCTGGTTTGTGACAGCTCCGATGTTCCCAAGGGATGTCAGATGTCATCCGCCCTTAATGGAAAAGATCAGTATCTGCACTCATGACTCTCAAGAGCGTGGGCTGCAGAAGAGAGACTTAGCGTGTCCTTATAAGAATTTTGTCTCTGTTTTTTATTTTCCACCATCACATCTGCTGAGTGTTCTTTTTAGGGGTAGAAATGCTCATTTCTATGACTGAAAATGTGAAGAGTCTTGAGACAGGAGAGGCAAAAGGGCTCAGCTCTCTGTGGCTTAGTGCAGTCAGGTGAGCTGCAGTGTCCATCAGTCTGTTACCCAGCTGCCCTGCTCTTTCCCTTGTGCTGCCTCAAAGATGACTTCACACACAAATTACTCATTAAAAAAATACAAACCTAACCACTGGGCTCTGATGAAAGCAGGGGAGCACTGTTGCAGAGGGCAGATCTGCACACTCTTCTCTTCCCCACCCCAGAGGTGGAGTTGTGATGGAGAAGGACACCGTCCCTCACAAGAGAAGCAAAGGACCCTGAGCGGAGAGTACTGACCTCCAAGGGAAAGCTCAGCCCTCCCTGGGATCCTACAGGAGAGCTGTGCCTTTCTGGAGGGCAGCTCGCAAGCCCAGCAGGACAGGCAAAGCAGAGGGTCAGGGGTCCTGAAGATGGGATGTCCTAAAGGGAGAGTCAGCTCATTGCCCAGCAGACAATGCCCAGAAGACATCCACAGTGAAGGACCGAATGAGAGCTGCCTTAACGGAGCCTACCCCGGTGCTTGTTTGCAGCTTCCTCCCACCCCCTGCCCAGGTCTCTGCTGCCTGGAGCTGTCCCTGCCGAGAGCTGGTTCCCTGTCCCCACCTCTCCTCCCTGTCGGTGCTCACAGACCCCATCCCACCCGCTGTGTGCTCAGCTCTGCTTGCAGACCCCTCCTGGCAGCAGGGCACTGCACAATGTCCATGCAGGCTCTGATGGGATCATCAGACCAACCCTGATGAGCCTGGAGAAGTTGTACTGCTGCTGTCTGTAAGCCACGGTGTGTTGATTTCTCATACTCCCTGCTTTATTCACTTCCAAGAGTAACAGATTTGGAAATTCAGTGCCTCCTCTTGACATGAGACATTAATTTCTATGTCCCATTGCCCACCCAGGCAACCCAGAGTACAAGGTAGAAAGAACAGGATACTTGCTTTTCAGGTAGCCCCTGCTTTGCTGTGCTTCTTCAAAAGTCTTCTGGGAAAGTCCTGTAGTGATCTGAAGATGTGAGCAGGGCTGACCCAGGCAGCACCCTCTCGACAGCAGAAGGACCCTGCCCTGCTGGGGCTCGCTCCTTCCACCCACAGCTTCTCCCCACAGCGCCGTGGGGAGCTCCCCGGGCAGGCTGAGTGCTGACCCTGGCAGGCGGCAGAGTCCCTGCCCCAGCACACAGCCCCTGGGGTGCAGGGACCCGGCTCACAAGGACAGCCCTGGGCACCCCTGCCTGCACACCCCTGCAGTCCCCCCCAGCAGAAGGCAGCCCTCATGCCCTCTCCCTCTGACCGTGCAGCAGGGAAGCCCTGCTCTGGAGCACCTCCTCCTCCTCTACATTACAGAAACTGAGTGAGTCCTCCTGACAGAACCAATAAACTGTCAGATGTACCAGTTTTCGGAGATCCCTCCAGGAACTGAAGCTGCATTGCCCCGCACCCAGAGACTTACCACGTAGAGGGCTGTGAAGATTCTCCCCCAGTGAGCTCTCAGCATCCTCCCACTCCCATCTGCCTTTAAGCTCTCTCAGCCTTGCAGGTCTCCTCTCGGTGCCTGCAGGCAGTGCCCCCAGCCCTGCTCCTGGGCAGAGCTGTCTCTCTGCAGCGCTGCCCGCTTGCCAGGAGCTCCCTCCATCCCAGGAGCCCAGCCCAGCTCAGCAGCAGAGGACCAGCCCAAGGCACCACTTGCTCTGCCCCCTCGGGGCTCCCTCCACGTGTCCCTGCGCCTCCAGGGAACCTGCTGGGAACAGCCTGAAGCCATCACTCATGGTCCCTCCCTCAGCTGCGGAGAGACACTTCTTTCCAGCAGGGGCATTTCTCCCATCTGAAGAAGAGTCAGCTCCAGGAATCACCTTTTCATTGGCCCATCTGTAGACAGGACACCCGGACAGGGACAGGGAAGGATCTCATTTAGCACTGCCGAGGGAAGGGATTCAGCCCCCATTCCATGGTTGTGGCCCTGGGGCTAGAAGTGGGCTCAGCTGCCCCCCACGCACAGCACAAGCCCACAGGAGGTGGGATTCCTCTGGCCTCAGCTCAGGTGTGCACACAGCAGACACCTGCATGTCAGCTCCTTCTCTCAGCTCCCTGCTAATTAATGGAGATGGAGGCCAGGGCTGACGTGGTCACATGCAAAGACCTGGGGGCATTTGGAGTGCCAGAGATGGTCCAAGATACCTGGAGCTAGCTGCAAGCTCTAGTGGAGCAATGCTGAGAGACAGGGCAGCATCTGGGGGCACCTTCTTGGAGGCTGGAGGTGAATCTCTTTGGCCAGTGGAAATGGCATCAGATGCCCACATTTAGGATGATGGAGCTGTCTCTCTTCTTTATGTTCTGGGCAGCCTACGCAGGGATTCATCTGGTGGAGTCATGTACCACAGGGAGAGCTCAGTTCTCCTCTGTCTTTCCCATCCGCCAGGTTGACTAGATCTCCATTGGCTCTAATGGCGGTGGTGTCCTGAACATTCTCGCATTGCCCAATCCACTTCAGGGCAGTTATTCCATGTAAGGCCAGTTACAGGCCTGTAATGGTAGGTGAGGTGCCAAGGCTCTCACACACAGCGACATGCAGTTGGCAGGGACAGCGATGGTCCTACACAGGAAAGCCATCCCCATGCAGAGCAAGGGTGTGACAGACACCCAGACAGCATTGCGACAGATCCAGGGCCTTTGGGCCAGAAACTGATTGCCACCCCTGCAGCGTGGCAAGGTCCGTCCCTTCTCTCTCCAGTAGAGGTAGGGCACTCCATGAAGAGGAAGCCCATCACACCAGGGTCACCACGCGTGTGCCTACACCTTCAGACTTCTGGTTTTTCTCTCCACCAACCTTCCCTCACCCCCTGGAGAACACAGTCAAGGACCAGACCAACAGTTGTCACAGTGGGCCTGTCAGGAGCACCTTGTCATTCCTGGAGATCAGCTTCACCTCCACCAAAGGCCCTCGGGGACAGCAGAGACCCCACTGACAGCAAACCCATGTCTTGCCAGGGTTGCCCTTCCCAGCCCTGGTCCTCTCTGCCCTTGGGGACAGCAGGGTTTGCTCACTCTCTTGGCACCCAGGTTCAGTTTTATGTTTCCACCTGCTCTCCACCCCGGCATGTCTCTGCTGTGAAGCAAAGCCTTTGCACACAGAGGGGCTGGGACACTTGGTCCCAGCCTAATACAAGTGAGAGCTTGGCCTGGGGCTGTACCTGCAGTGCTACAGCCCAAATGTGCACTGATGCCCTCAGCCAGGGGCACAGCCAGGACGAGCTTGGGCCTGTGCTTTTTGACATGCATGGAGGAAGTGCCATGGCATGGTGGGACAAGTGACACAGCTTGGGGTGCTGCAATGGCTGGGTAGAGGCTTTTCAAGAGAGACAGGCTGGAAGGCTCAGGAGTGGGGTTCCCTCAAAGTGAAGAAGTTGTTTGGATGTCTGGAGGTCGTTCATGGGGCCAGTGAGATGTTGGGTGAACCCTTGTGAGTGTGGGTCAGAGGAGAGGCCAGTAAAGGTGACATCGTGGTTGGAGATAAGGAACCCACAGTCAGGGTGGGGAAGTTGGCATAGTCTTTTCTAAGCACCCCAAGGAAGTCTCTGGCTGCAGAAGCCTGGCTCTCATGGGGGACTTGAATGGCCTTGGCATTTTCTGGAAGGGGAACACAGCAGGATGCAAACAGTCCAGGCGGTTTATGTCTGGGGAACCACTTCTCAGCACAGCTGCCAGATGGGCCAACAAGGGCAATCCAAACCCGGATTTGAGACTCACAAGCAGTACAGAGCTGGTCAGGGATGTGAAGGTCGATGTAAGCCTTGACCATTGTGACACTGAAATAGTGGAGTCCCAGCTCCCGAGGGGCGTGCAGAAGGAGAGTTAAGGACTGCACATGGTGGACATCGAGGAGAAGACTTTGGCCTGTTCCGGGGAGTTTTAGTGGGGATCCAATGGTCAGCAGCACCGAAGGGCAGCAGAGCTCAGTACAGCTGGTCTTCAAGGACAGCATCCTCCAAGCTCGGCAATGGTCCATATCAAAACTCAGTTGAAACTTGAATGGGATTTCAAGGGCACCACGATGAGCTGTGACTACTTCAGGGACAGGTCAAGAAGAATATGTGTGGCCACTGCTTCATTGAGTAAAGCAGGTGTGGATGGAGCTGAGATACTCGATGTCCTCTGTGCCTCAGTCTTCACCAGCAAGGTCTCCCAGGCCTCTGTGCCTCGAGGCAGGACTCTGGAGGGGAACAGTCAGGGCTGGATAGGAATCAAGTCCTGGCTTATTGAGCAACCTCAGATGTTACCATGAGAATGGAGGGGCTGCATCCAAGGGTGCTGAGAGAGCAAGATGATGTCAGAGCGAGGCCAGTCTCCATCATCTTTGACAGGTCATGGAGACTGGGGGGACTCCCTGACGACTGGCAAAAGCAAAAGTTGCATGCCTGTTTCAAAGAGTCCCAGAGGATGAACTGGGGAGGGAAAGGCTGGTTAGCTTCGCTTTGGATGAATAACATGTCCCAGAGGTTGTTCTGGATTGCATTTCTGGGGCGGACGAGCCCCTCCAAGTGACACAGCTTCGGGACTCCCTGGATGTCTTGCAGCTCTGCAGAATAATTTCTTCATTCAAAGCCTTGGGAGGAAATGTATTTTTGGAAATGGCTGTAGAAATCTGTATTTCCATAGAGGGAGAGAAAGGGTCGTCGTCTTGCTTGTCCATGGCCATGGCCATGGCCTATGACAAAAATCAGGAGAATTTATAGACCAACCTCAAAGTTCTGAAAATGAAGACTTCTCAACAGTCATTACACAGACCTCTTCTCTGTACATGTTTCAACTTTTGCCTAACATCTTCTTTCAGGGATTGATGCAGCTGCCAGCACAGAGGTGGCCAATGCCTCCAAGATACATGGGGGTAGCTGAAGCCCTTCCGTGGGACAGGGAAATGTGACCCAGGACCTACAGGATCCTTTCTGAAGCAGGAGCTGGTGGCCAGGCAGAGAAGACCAAGGCACCTGGGTTGAGACACCTCATTTCTCTCTCTGGACTAGAAAGGGACCTCTCAGCAGTTGCACTCGAGGTGTCCAACATTAGAGATCACTCTCATCCCTCTCTTCACCTGCAGTGAAGTCATATGTAATTTACCTGCAGGCAATGAAAACTGAGTGGGTCTAGATGCTGCAGAGTCTACTTGAAGATGCTCCTGTAAGCATTACAGGTTCAGATTTATGCCGATTTCCATGCTCAGAACAAAGCTTTTCATTCACTTTGTCTCTTTGCTTCTCCCTGTGGCTCGAGGGAGTTTGTGACTCCAGTGTGTGACTGACGGGGTACAAAGAGCAAATATGGGCAGAGTCAGGGGCAGGGAGTGCTTTGAGGTGTCTTGGGATGTGTGCTGGAGACAATAATGTGTTTTCCACTGGTGTATGGTCATCCACAGTGGGAAGTGGACTTCGGTGGAGGTAACATGGACTTGATATACAGCTGAGGAATGTCTTTTGGGTTTTTAATGAGCTGTGCTTGACTTTGGTTCTGCTTGTTGGCAATTAAGAAGCACCTTTCTGTGCCTGTGTGCAGGTCGTTCTCCAAGTAAAGCAGGTGGGAATTGGTGCCAATGGGCTGAAACACGCAGCTACAGACTGTAGTGGAGAAAGGTCTGATTTGAACAAGGCTGCTCTAAATCTCAGGTGGCTGATGGGAGAAATGGTGGGGGTTGGGGTAGGGACAAACACTTCCCATGGAGTGTCTGACATAAAGGGCCTTGCCTTCCCTGTATGTCCATACTCAATTAGGAGATGCTCAGGACCAGTATCAATTGGGGACTGCTGATATCCCTTAATGTGGAAGCAGAAAAAGGCAGAAAAGTGAAAAAGAAGAAATCCTTTCTTATTGTGATTTTTTATAAAAATCTTCTTACTTTGACAACCCTTCTGAAATCTCTCTGATTAACCACATAAGAACTGAGGAATTAAGGATAATTATGCCCAGAGACTTGGCTTGTTAGGGAATTTTGCATGTTCAGGAGCCCTCTTGTGCCAAGTTCCTGAACTGCAGATACTGAAAGCAGATTGAACAAGGCTCTCGAGATCTAAAAGTCAGCACCAAGCCTCCAAGTTTCTGAGGGTGTTAGCGGGCCCCATTGAGGGCCATCACTGAAGAGACCATGGAGGGAACGACCAGACAAGGTGACTGTCCCTGGGGGCTGGTGAAGCAGGAACTCAGAGGCCCTGGATACAGGTAGAAAAATGAACGTGTGAGTGGCTGTGAAAGGCCTTGATGTGTTTCCTTAAGGAGGATGGCCAAGGCCTGAGCCCAGTGCCCTAGGAATGGGGATTCTTCCCTCATGGGTGTCTCAGGGCGTTTTCTGGGGGCAGTGAGATGCGAGGGTTTGCGATGCTGAGTGCAGGTCAGTGGTAGGACCCCTCCCAGGCTCTGTCAAGGGTGAGGAGGCAAGAAAGCACAGGGGCTGTATGGAACTGGTGTCCTCCCGTGGGCCTCAGCGGAAGAGACAGCAGCCATAGCCAAGAGGACATGGACCTCAGTTCTGTTGGGGGTCCCAGCCCTACCAAAGTCCTCAGCCATGCCCACCACAGACTCTTTTACACTGTCCTATGGCTGTGCCAGGGTCCCTGCAGATTTTAACCACCCTCCTGATCCCCTGACTCCCTCTGACCCCATCATGTCCCAAGCTTTCCCAATTACTCTCTGTCCTCACTGACTATTTCTTCAAACACAAAGCTGTGGTTTTCAGAGGTTCTGCCAATGTCTGTGAGTTCCCCACAACCCATCTGGCTACTTCCAAAGCCCTATTGTTCCTCTAGCACCCAAGACGACCTACCCCAGACTTGCCTGAATCCACGATTTCTCTTCATATCCCAGCACTGAAATGCACATCCTCTTGCTTCTGCATCCTTCAAAGTCAACACTCAACCTTCTCCACTTCAGCATGGCAGCCCCCCCACACCCAGCTGCTATTTCAGGCCTTGGTCCTGCCTTTAACACACTCACTGCCACACACGCACCGCTATCGCCCTGCACGCCCACGTGTCTCACAAAGCCTTCCCTCTTCCCCTGCAGTGATGAGACCTCACCCTAGGAGGTCTGTGTGTCCTCCACGCTCACGGATGTTTTCTGAGGTCCATCAAAGTTTGGTGAGTGAAGGAGGAAAAGAGAGCAAGGTCAGCTGTGAGTTCCCGTCACCTGCCCTGCATGTCAGTATGGAACATGAAACTCACCTCCTCAAAGACTTGGTGTGGATTCTCTGCAGAGCCTAAAGCACCACACAGGCCAGGGGACAGGCCAGGCATCAGAAGAGGACTCACTCTTCTCTGCACATAAAGCTCAGGTGTTCCCAGGAACGTCAGGGGGCATGGCATGCCGATCCCTGGTTTCAAGGAGCCGGTCAAGTGCCTCCTTTCTGTTTCTGTAATGGTGGCTTCGACGCCTGGCTCATGTGCAGATTCTGCACATGGATGCTGACACTTATTGAGCAACGTGCTCAAACCTCAGAGCTGGCCCTTCTTGGAACCAAAGGGAGGACTAGGGACCTCCTGAGCAAGCACATTTGCTCCCGGAATCGTCCCCTGTGTCTCTGCTGTAGCTCCCCTCACCTCCAGCTGAACCCCTTCTCCTGGGGCACACTGCAAGGCACACGCTCATGGAAGGTTTGTGGGAAAGGGTCTGCTGGGGTCTGCGGTCCAGCCTGCCAGCAAAGGATGGGGAATAACCCACCCTAGAGTCTGGCTGGCTGCGACTTTGTGGAGCTGCAATCTGAAAACCTCCAAAGACGGAGATCAAAGATCCTCTCTCAGTGTCTACCTGCAGTGCAGCACCACCCTCCTAGGCAGTTTTCCCTAATGCCCAGGGTGAAGCTCCCAGGAGGACGTTGGTGGCCGTTGCCTCTTCCATACCATCTGCCACCTCTCCAGGTGGGTGTCACCTGCTTTTAGAGTGCCCTGTGCCTCCCCTTCAGCAGACTAACGAGGCCCAGCTCCCTCAGCCTCTCCACACAGCTCATGTGCTTTAGGCTCCTAACCCCATCATGACAGACTTCCTCTGGGCCTTCCCAGTCTCCACATCCTCCTTTCAGAATGGGAAACCCACTGACTCATGTGACATCCATCGTAACTCCATGCCCTTCTCCCCAGGACACTCCTCAGCCACTCAGGTCCCAGCCTGTCCTGATGCACGGGGTTATTCTGCCCCAGGTGCAGACCTTGACCCCTTCGCCTTGTAGAACTCCAGGAGGTTTCTGTTGCCCAAATCCACAAGTGTGTCAAGGTCCCTCCAGACTGAAACTCCAACACATCAGCAGTTAAGGTTTGTGGGCAGTGCCTCAAGCAAGATAAGAATATGGGGAATTGCAGGACACCACAGGGAAAGAAAGAAAATGATGTGCTGAATGGAATTGCTACCCAAGGTGGAAAATACCACAGAAACTATCTCAGAAATGCCATCAGAGGTCACAAGAACTGCATGGCCAATGGGGAAAGAATTAAGAGGGTAGGATGTTCTTTTTGGAGAGCATTACAACAGTAACAGAGGAGATCTTGGGTAGGGGGGAAATAAAAACAGAAGCAAAGGATGTGGTCAGGGCTGTTTGGGGGCACCTGTGAAGCAGCCCTGTGCCTGATATGCATTACTGCTCTGGTCAGGGAGAACCTGAGAGCTTTGCCTAATTTGAAACCATGAAGAGGAGGGAAGGACAGCATCATTGAGGCTGGAAGGGACCTCGGGAGGTGTCTGCACCAACCTCCTGCTCAAAGCAGGGTCAGACCAGATTACTCAGGGCTTTATCCAAACATGTCGTGGTCACTTTCTGGGATAGAGCCGATGCACACTCCCTGGGAAACAGCTTCCAGCATTTGACTATCCTCCTGTTGGAAAACTTTCTGCCTGTATGCAGCCTGACCCTCTCTTGTTTCAGCCCATTGCCTCTTGGCCTTGTGTCTTCTATCACGGACATGAGCCTGACTCAGCCTTCCTGAAACAGTGCAACGCTGCTGCATGTTCCCCCCAAGAACTTCCTTCCTCCAGGCTGGACAAGCCCAGCTCCCTCAGCCTCTCCTCACAGGCACAGTGCTCCAGCCCTGACCATCTTGGAGGCCCTTTGCTAAACCTGTTCCAGTCTGGAAATCTGGACACAATAACCTGGATCATCCCTTCCCTCCATCTCCTGGCCGTGCTCCTGGTCGTGCAGCCCAGGGCCCTGCTGTCCTCCCTTGTGCCAGGGCACACGGCTGCCTCCTGTCCAGCTCCCTGCCCACCAAGACCTTTCCCACAGGGCTGCTCCCAGCCAGGCAGCCCCCAGCCTGTGCCATTGCCAGGGTGAGTCCCCTGCCGGGGCAGACACTGGCATCTGTCCTTGTGGGACTTCATGAGGTTCCTGCCAATACGTGCTCTCCTCCTCCTGCAGCCCTTTCACCGAGCAGAGGCCTGGGAGACCTTTTTAGCAAAGACCCGGGCACTAAAGGCATGGAGCGCCTCAGCCTCATCTGGGTCTGCTGCTATGACCCCTCCCTCATCACTCACCAGCGTGTTCCTTGTTCAGCCTTTTACTGCAAACCCAGGGATTGAAGGTCTCCATTTTGCTCTTGGTGTTGCCTGCAGCCCCCATCAGCTCCAGGTGAGCTCTGGCTTTCCTAAACACATCCCCGCATGCTCAGGTCATGTTCCTGAATCCCCCCTGCACAGCCTGTCCTTGCTTCCACCTCCTGATGGCTGTGCTGGAGCTCCCACCTGTGCCTGAGCCAGTGCAGCCCCACTGCCCAGCACGTGCCCCCACATCCCCCTCAGCAGACACAGCACAGCACAGGGTACGTTTGGGGTGGGGAAACGCTCCCCACCACAAGTCCCCGTGCCAGACCTCAGGGTCCATCCCCACCGGCCCTCCTTCTTTTGCAGCCCACCAGTGCCCAGCCCCAGCCGTGGCCCACGCAAGGCTTTGCAGAGAGCCCCACTCTGGGCTCTGCCAGGTCTGGGCAAGAAGAGAGCCTGGGGCAGGGCTGGCTCTTCCCCCAACCCAGGTACCAAGACCAACAGGAGGGAGGAGGTGGCCACAGAGCAAAACCACCCCTAAACTGGGATGAGTGGCCAGTGCTGGAAATGGCCAAGGGAAGAGGCTGGGGTGGGGGTGTGATAAATGCCCTGGGGCACCTTCTCGCTCTGTCCTTGCCACCAAGGGCACAGAGCAGCCTCCTCTCTCCTGCACCCGCCTGTCTCAGTTCCCTGCCAGGAGACCGGGCTCTGCACCACACACCCACTGGAGCATGTCCCTGCCCTGCATGGTCACACAGCTCAGCTAACATCAGCGTTGTCCTCTCCTGGGCACTTCCCAGCCCAGCCCGGACCTTTCCCAGCTCTTCCCATCTCCTCTGCCCTCTCCCCAGCCCAGCCCCGCAGAGCAGCCCAGCCTGGGCTGGTCCCACGGCAGTGCCCACCGCAGGGTGCTGCAGAGCTCTGGGCACTCACCCCACGGCCCCAGCCCCTCTGAGGGGCACAGCAGCTGCTGCGGGGCAGAGAAGGGTCAGCCTCCCCATCAGCCCCAGGGCTGGAGGCTCCCCATGCCATGAGGAAATGGAGGTCAGTGAAACCGAAGAGCTCCTGGTCTTGGGTGCAGGAGATCCCCAGCCCAGGCTGCCTCTGGAGCTCAGTGCCAGCCACTCTCCCCAGGCCAGCATCAGAGTCCTGGTCAGGGGACAGAGCAGCCTGCCCCGAGTGGGTGCCTGCAGAAAGACCTTTCTCTTTCTCAGGGATTCCTCCCTGCAGGCACAGAAATGCTCCCTTGCTCTTCTCCCTGGATGTCCCTTGCCCCACATGAGCATGTCCATGCTGGCCTGGCCAGCCTGTCTTGGTTCCCACCCCGTGCTCTCCACAGGGCCCTGAGCTGGCAGTGCTGCTCTGGAAAGACCAAGTCCTGCTGTCGTCCACGGCCATGGCTCCAGGGAAGCAGCAGCCCCATGTGAAGGTGGCAGAAAGGATCTGTCCACTGAGGCAGCGAGGGGCAGCCCCGAGGTCCACAAGTGCCTGCTCCTCCATGTGGCAGGGGGGCTCGTGGCCCCTTGAGCCCTCCTGTGTGCTGGGGCTGCACCTCCAGCTCCAGAGGAGATGGAAGAGATGGGAGCAGAGACAAATAATTTTCTGCTGCATTCTTTATTCCCAGCTCCTTTACCTACGCAGGGAGCCTGGCTCCATATGTACATGAGGTCTTTCGGGTCCAAAAAGACTGGTGGGGGTGGGAAAGACTAATATTATTTAAGTGGAAGTAATATATGATGTATAAGAAACAAAGAGAAAAACAAGACACATATGATCAAAAGAACATCTGAGCTTTTCCTGAGGAGGATGGACACCTTATTGATGCTGCAGTAATGCGTCTTCAAATAGTTTCCTCAGGGCATCCTTGAGCTCCTTGTTTCTCACGCTGTAGATGAGGGGATTCACTGCTGGAGGCACCACTGAGTACAGCACTGCCATGACCAGATCTAGAGCTGAGGAGGAGATGGAGGGGGGCTTCAGGTGGGCAAACATGATGGTGCTGACAAAGAGGGAGATGACGGCCAGGTGAGGGAGGCACGTGGAAAAGGCTTTGTGCCGTCCCTGCTCAGAGGGGATCCTCAGCATGGCCCTGAAGATCTCCACGTAGGACACCACAATGAAAACAAAACATCCAAATGCTAAACAGGCACTAACCACAAGAAGCCCAACCTCCCTGAGGTAGGAGTGTGAGCAGGAGAGCTTGAGGAGTGGGGGGATTTCACAGAAGAACTGGTCCACAGCATTGCCATGGCAGAGGGGTAGTGAAAATGTATTGACCGTGTGCAGGAGAGAATGGAGAAACCCACTGGCCCAGGCAGCTGCTGCCATGTGGACACAAGCTCTGCTGCCCAGGAGGGTCCCGTAGTGCAGGGGGTTGCAGATGGCAATGTAGCGGTCGTAGGCCATGACAGTGAGAAGACAATACTCTGCTGTGATGAAAAAGGCTAACAGAAAGAGCTGGGCAGCACATCCCGAGTAGGAGATGTCCCTGGTGTCCCAGAGGGAATTGGCCATGGCTTTGGGAACAGTGGTGGAGATGGAGCCCAGGTCGAGGAGGGAGAGGTTGAGGAGGAAGAAGTACATGGGGGTGTGCAGGCGGTGGTCGCAGGCTATGGCGGTGATGATGAGGCCGTTGCCCAGGAGGGCAGCCAGGTAGATGCCCAGGAAGAGCCAGAAGTGCAAGAGCTGCAGCTCCCGCGTGTCTGCGAAGGCCAGGAGGAGGAACTGGGTGATGGAGCTGCCATTGGACATCTGCTGCTTCTGGTCACGGGTACTGTCAAAGGAGAGAAAACAGAAAAATTCAGAGAAGCTTCTCTGAGCAAAATTTGATTCATTCATCGTGAATACCTCCGGGTGCTTTTCTTTCCTGGGGGACTGTTACGCAGCTCCGAGGCTTCAGCTCTGGTGGGTGCTGGCTGAGTGCGCTGTGCAGGGCTGTGCCCTTTACCCACGGGCTCCTGAAGGGTCAGCCCTGCTTTACAGCACTGACACATGGAAGGAGCAATAGCCCCGTGTGTTTGGAGGGAGGGTTCCTGGGGAGGAGTTCCCTGTGCTGCACTATAGCGGAGGGTAAAAAGCTCGAAAGGACGCTGCCTTCCACAGGGAAGGTGGGAAGTGAGGTGCAGCAAATGTGTCTCGTTACGCTGTGGTTTAGTATTCAGACACCCCCACCCCAACTTGGGAAATGTTCTTGAAAGGGTAAAATTGCCCCCTTGCCCCGTTGCTCTCGGTGTAAACCTGCGTCAGTGCTGGCACCCAGGAGGGCTGCTCTGTCCCTCAGCCTGGTGCCCAGCTGCTCTGTGCTTGCACCGCTCTCGGCTGGAGGAGGGCTACACACAGAGGTTGCTCTGAAAAGGCACTGGGCTGGACTGGGAGCAGAGGGGTCCCGTTCAACGTGCAGATTTAAAACCACCTCTCCTTTCCAGCACAGCTCTGCAGAGTATGATGAAGAGGAGAGGACAAGGATGGTGATTCGCATGGGCAGATGAGGTGCTCTCGGACATCACAAAGGTCCTACAGGAGAGCTCTGCCCTTCTGGAGTGATGCTCACAGCCCCGCAGGACTCCCTGTCCAGCATCATCAGGTGACGTCTGCTGAGGGTCTCATTGCCCAGCCACTGAGTGCAGTGTCTCGAGGCTGGAAAATTCAGAGAGGGCTTGGGCACCTTGGTCGCATGGAAACACCTCCAGGGCAGCACCTCCAGGGCAGTGTCAGAGCAGGCACTCAACACCCCCACCCCTTGCGCCACACCACAGCGGTTCTTGCCAGGGACCCCAGGAGCAGGAAGAAGAGCAGCACAACCAGGTGGGGAAACAAAGAAAAGCTCTGTGACTCTCCTCCTAAGGGAAGCAAGGAGAGGAGAAGCGGCCAGGCGCTCAGGAAAGCCTTCTCCTCACCCAGCAGAGCACAGCACCTCCCAGTGAGCAAAATCCCAGGGCAGTGGCTCTCAGCCCCTTTCCCCTGCAGAGGGAAGTGGCCACGTGTCGGGAGAGACGCACCTCTGCTGCGCTAGAGCTCGGGCTGCAGAGGAGGCAGCTCCTGCCCTGGACCACACCGCCTTGAGGGCAGAGGCTCTGCTGGGTGGGAGACGAGACCCGGGGTCTTGCTCAGAGGAAGGGGTCTGCATTGGAGGGGATGACAGGGAGCTTCCCAAATTCTCCCTCCCATGACAGTTCTGGTTGGAGCTCCGTATAGCTCTCTGCCCATGTCTCTGCTGCCTGGAGCTATCCCTGCCGGGAACTGTTTCTCTGCCCTCAAATGGTTCCCAGTCAGGGATCACAGCCCCCATCACCGACTCCCCTCTGCTCAGCTCTGACCTGAAGAAACCTCCCACTTCCAGGCACTCTCTAGAGGTACTCCCCCTTTGCAGGCAGTAAGGAGCAGGTCAGACAAACCCCGACGAGGACAACAAAGGTGATGCTGGTGCTCTCTGGAGCCAGAGGAGTGGATGAAAGCAGTTTACTTGGCTCCTACCAGACCTCCTGATCTCTCGGTGGAGCGGCTCAGGACTCTCAGTCTCCCTCTCCAAAGGCAGCAGCGCCTTTACCCTTTTTCCTGAAACAGCAGGAACCTGAAAGCAGAGACTGAGGAAAGCTCTTTACCTTTAAGGTATCCCCTGCCTTGGTCTTCCTCTGGAAGAGTCCCCTCTGAAATGCCCTGGGCAGCTCTGGGTGCACAGCCTGGCTTCACCCCTTCACGCTTGTCTAACAGGAGCCCCTGGCCTGGGAGTCCTCCTGCCAGATCTTGCAGGCTGGAGGCTGGGATAGCTTTAGGAGACCCCTCCAGGAACCGCAGCTGCATTGCCCTGCACCAAGAGACTTACCGTGTCAGGGGCTGTCAAGCTTTCCTCCCTTCGAGCTCTCCTCTGTCCTCCCACTGCAGACTGCCTGGAACCTCTCTCTGCCCTACTCCTTCTCCCAGAGCCCTGCTGCGCTTTGCAGAGGAGTCGTTCCTGGGCAGAGCTGTCTCTCTGCAGCGCTGCCTGCTCCCCGTGAGCTCCCTCCATCCCAGGAGCCTGTCTCAGCCCAGGAGTAGAGGACCCGCCCAAGACGTCACTTCCTCTGCCCCCCACCCCGCCCTGCGCTCCCTCCAGGTGTCCCTGGGGCTCTCCAGGGACCTGCTTGGAAAGAGACTGAAGTCATCCCCAGTGTTGCCTGTCTCACCTCTGCAGAGACATGTCTTTCCAGCAGCGGCCTTTCTCCTCTCAGAGACACAGCTGGGTCTGAGAATCACCTTCCTTGTCCCACCATTGGTCAGGACCCCTGGACACTGGCAGGGAGGGATCTCCTTTACCTCCTTTGCTGAGGGAAGGGAATCGGCTGAGTCAATGGAGGCATCTCACCCTGGGTCTGTAGTCCTGGGGCTGGAAGGGACCTCAGCTCCCTCCCACGCCTGCCACAAACCCACAGGAGGTGAGATTCCTCTTGCTTCAGGGGTGGTGTCTGTTAGAAATAGGCACCCGCACTCTTTTCCATGGTGCCATGGTCATCGATGGAGATCATAGAATCATAGAATCATAGAATGGTTTGGGTTGGAAGGGACATTTAAAGGTCATCTAGTCCAACCCCCCTGCCGTGGGCAGGGACATCTTCAACTAGATCAGGTTGCTCAGAGCCCTGTCCAACCGGACCTTGAATGTTTCCGGGGATGGGGCATCTACCACCTCTCTGGGCAATCTGGTCCAGTGATTCACCACGCTCAGTGTAAAAAAGTTCTTCCTTAGATCTAGTCTAAATCTCCCCTCTTTTAGTTTAAAACCATTCCCCCTTGTTCTGTCGCAACAGGCCCTGCTAAAAAGTTTGCTGCCATCTTTTTTATAAGCCCCCTTTAAGTACTGAAAGGCCGCAAGAAGGTCTCCCCGAAGCCTTCTCTTCTCCAGGCTGAAGAACCCCAACTCTCTCAGCCTTTCTTCATGGAAGAGAGTTCACACACCAACACCTGGTGACATTTGGGGTGCCAGATGTTGTCCACAATAATGGAGCAGAACTCAGAGACTGGGAAACATCTGGGGGCATCATCCTGCAGCCTGGTGAGGATGCCAGCTGAAATGACGGCAGATGCCCACGTTTAGGACATCACCACCTGCCCCTACTCACGCTGTTCAGGGCCACCTATAGAGGTGTTCAGCTGGCCAAAGGGAGTTATGTGCCAGAGGGAGAGCGAAGTCTGTCTCTTTCTCCCCTCCCGTACCTGTATTTCCTAGCTGTCCATTGGCTGTAACAATAGGTGTCTCACACGTCCCCATGTAGCCAAACCTCCTTCAGGGCAGCTGCTCATTTCATGGCCAAACACGGGCCTGTAGTGCCATGTGAGACGCCAAGGCTCTCCACCAAAACTGCACGTGGCTGGCAGGGACAGCCAGGCCCTGCAGGAAAGCCATGTCCACTCAGAGTGGGTGCGTGGCAGACACCCCAGGCGGCATCTCAGAGTAATTGGGTGCTTGTGTGACAGTGGCTGATTCCCATCTCTCTCCAGTAGATGCAAGGCACTGCATGAATAAGCAGCACATTGCGCGGGGGTCTCCACTTGTGGGCCTACGTTCTCAGCTTCTTCTGGTTCTCCCTCCCCATCCTTCACTCACCCTCTTGATGATACGGTCTTCAAAGAGTCCAATGACTTCAGAGTGTGCCTGGATCGCAGGATGTGCACCCCCAAGGACAATTTCAGCAGCACCTTGTCCTTCCAGGAGATCAGTGCCTCTCTCCACCAAAGGCCCTCCAGGGCTGCAGAGACGCCGCAGCCAGCAATGCCCTCTCCTGCCAGGGCTGCCCAACCCAGCCCTCTTTCTCTCTGACCTTGGGGACAGCAGGGATTGCTCTCTTTCTGGGCACCCCATGTCTTTCTTACAACACCATCTGCCATCCGCTCCAGCATGTCTCACATACACGGGCTCTTGGGTGCTTGGTACCCCTGTTCACCATGACAGCTCTGAGCTTGGCCCTGGAGCCACAACTCAGGGGCTGCAGCCCAGATGTGCAACACTGTCCTCTGACTGGGAACGGACAGGAGGAGCTGGACCCCGTGGTCTGTCACAAGCTGTGACCCTGGTGGAATAACTTCCGAGGCACAGTGGGACACCTCACACAACTTGTGTGCTGCAATGGATGGATAAAGGTTCTTCACGAGAGATGGGCTCGGAGCATCAGAAGAGGAATACGTTCTGTGGGAAGGAGTTGCTGGGATGTATGGAGCTCCTTGCTGGGAGAGTCACCAGGTTGGGTGAGCCCTTGTGGGTGAGGATCAGAGGAAAGGCCAGCTAGGGCGACATCGTGGTGGGAGATAAAGAACCTGCAATCAAGGGGAGGAGGTGGCCAAGCTCTTACTTAAGCAACGCAAGGAAATCTCCAGATGAGTGACCTGGGGCTCCTTCTGGGGACTTTCATTACCCTGACATTCATTGGAGGGGGAACACAGCACTGTGAAAATAGACCAATAGGTTTCTGGAGGATGTTGGAGCAATTTCTTAGGAAAGCCACCAGAGGACCAACATGGATGATGCTCACCTGGGTCAGGTCCTTGCAAACCATGAAGAGCTGGTCAGGGAGGTGAAAACCAGTGTCATCCTTGGCTGTAGTGACCATGAAATAGGGGGGTCCAGCTCTTGAGCAGACTGAGGAAGGAGAGGAGCAGGGTGCAGGTGTCAGACCTCAGAGGGGAAGACTTTGGCCTATTCAGGGGGCTTCTAGTGGGGATCCCGTGGGCACAGCGAAGGGCAGCACAACTCAGTACAGCTTGTCTTTAACGACAGAATCGCCCACGAAGAGCAGGGGTGAGTACATAGCTCACAAGACCAGCTTGGGTGAAGAGGGAACTCACGAGGAAGCTCCATAGGTAATGGAAGCCTCCAGGAGGTGGATGCAGAGACCCACTTCAGATGGAGGGCTTTAGAAATAGGAACGGCTTTAGGAAACCCGTAGCTTCCCTAGAGATGACCCTTGCAAGGGAGTCCAAGGGGACCACAATGAGCTGCTACTACTTCAGTGACAGTTAAAGGATAAACACAGAAAACGCGGGGCCACCTCTGACTTCAGGGAGAGTAGATGCAGAGAGCTCTGACATCCTCTGTGTCCTCTTTCTCTCAGTCTTTCCCAGCAAGGTCTTCAAGGCCTTTGGACCTCGCGGCAGAACCCAAGGACAACAACCAGCAGTGGATGGGGGATGGAGTCAGGGGTTACTTGGGCAAACTGAGCCCTTCACAGTCGAGGGCACCAGAGGGGCTGCCTCCGCGGGTGAGGAGAGAGCAGGCCGATGTCACAGTGGCATCACTCATCATCACCTTTGAGAGGTTAAGGAGGTCAGGGGAACTTCCTGAAGACTGACAAAAAGCAAATGTTGCGAGCATCTTTCAAAAAGGCCCAAAAGATGAGCTGGGGAGCTAAAGGCTGCTTAGCTTCCCTTTGGTTGAGGAGTGCGTCCCTTCGCGTGTCCTCTTGGATCACAAGTTAGGACGTTGCATTCTGCATGGTTGAATAAGTTGATGGGTAAAGAAATGATTGGCTGGTTGGGCCTGGAGGGACGTGGTGACCTGGAAACTGAGCACACAGAAAAAGAAAAGAAATATAAAGAAATAAAGCAAAATAATTGTATTATTGCACTTTACAGATTTTAGAACTCCTTATGCCCTTACCCTCCCTCTTTCCAAATATTTGTCCTGTGGTGGGGCAGGAGGGCTGGTTTGTTTTGGGGTTGGTTTGTTTTTTGTTTTTTTTTTTTTTAAGAACAATTTTGGACATCAGGGTGGCTTGAGTTACAGGAGCGCAGAGGCCTGGTGTCGCCCTCCATCTGCAGTCTCAGTTGGAGGGTCCTGGTCTCCCACAGCCCCCTGTGGTCACTACCAGTCCCAGGTGAGTGTGTCAGGCACACCAGGACCTCCTCAATTGGCACTGGAGGCTTCTGGTCAAGATCGGAGCTCGGCTTGCAAAGATGAGGACATTTTCTCAACATTTACGTAGTACGGGAACATTTTCACGTTTGAATACTTTTAATGGAGAGAGAGTGTTTCCCTGTGTTGCCATCAAGAAGTTTTCCAGGATGTGTACTGCTCTCAGGAGAAGAAACCTTGATCTTCCCAGCACTTGCTTGACCACTGCTCTGCCCAGTACAGAATGTACGGAATCTCACTAATCTTTTTGGTATTTCCACATGTCCTGATTACACTGACCATTTCTCAAGTCATCTCCTCAGCGGACTGTCTGCACCTTTGCATTTTCGAGTGTCCATCCCCTTTTCCCCCTCCCATTACTCTCCATTCACTCAGACCCCTCCCAAGTACCCAGGTGGGGATTGGGGGTGGGGGTGGGATGAAGAGCGTCTCTAGAGCATCTGACAGAAAGGGTCTTGCTTTTCCTACGTACTCATACCTCCTCATGAGACACTTTGGATCAGTATGAATTGGAGATTTTTTATATTGTTTATTCTGTAAGCAGGAAAATAAAGAAAACTGGAAAAAGCATAAACCTTTATAAACCGTTATTTCTTTTTGAAATCTTCTCATTTAGACTATACTCCTGAAATCTCTCTAACGAACTACACAAGAATAGAGGAATTAAAGAAAACTGCGGAGAGCCCTGGCACGTTCGGGTCTTTGCATTTCAGTGAGCCCTCTGGTGCCGAGTTCCTGAACTGCAGATCCTGAAAGAAGATTGAACAAGCCGCTGAAGAAGTATTTAAAATCTGATTAAACTCTCCAAGGTTCTGAGGGTGTCAGTGGGCCCCCTGAGGACCATCACAGATGAAGCCATGAAGGGAAGCACCGGTGGAGGTACCCCTGCCTGGGGGCTGCCTTAAACTGGAAAGAGGTAAGCACTGGTTACAGGTGACAAAGGCAATGCGCAGGCGGCTCTGATGCCATGTGAGCCCTTGATGTGTTCCATCAAGAAGGATGGGCCAGCTCTGATCCCGGGGAAGGGAGATTCTTTCTCTCCTGTGTTGCTCAGGGCTCGTCATGGAGCAGTGTGATGTGGGGGGGTGCGATGCCGAGTGCAGGACAACCCTAGGACTGCCTGAACTCCATGGAGGGATGAGGAGGCCACAAGGGCATGGGGCTGTAAGGAAATGATGTCCCCTCATGGTTCTTGGTGGCAGTGACGATATTCATAGCTGAGAGGACAGAGATCTTGGTTGTGTTGGGGAAGTCCCAGCCCCACCAAGGCTCTCAGTCATCCCCACCACAGGCTCTCCCATGCTGTCCCATGCCTGCAGCAGTTCTCCTGCAGACTTTGGCCACCCCCCACTACTTCCCCACCTCACTCTGAACCTAGGATCTCCCAGGCTTTACCAACGGCTTTTTGTCCTCCCTGCCTTTTCCTTCTAACACAAAGCTCTGGTTTGCTGGGGCTTTGCCAAACCTGTGAATCCCCAAGCAACACATCCAGCTTCTTTCAAAGCTAATGCTCCTCAATCACCTAAGATGTCCCAGCACCATACTTACTCATCATCGAGTCATAGAATGGTTTGGGTTGGAAGGTGTCCTGGTTTTGGCTGGGATAGAGATAATTTTCTTCCTAGCAGTTGGTAAATAGTGCTATGGTTTGGATTTAGTCTGAGAATAACGTTGACAACACACTGATGTTTGAGTTGTTGCTGAGTAGTGTTTACCCTGGTCAAGGACTTTTCAGCTTTCCACGCTCTGCCAGGTGCACAAGAAGCTGGAGGGGGCATAGCCAGGACAGCTGACCCAACCGGCCAACGGGGTATTCCATACCATATGACGTCATGCTCAGCATATAAGGCTGGGGGAAGAAGAAGAAAGAGGGGGATGTTTGGAGCGATGACGTTTGTTTTCCCCAGTAACCGCTATGCGTGATGGAGCCCTGCTTTCCTGGAGGTGGCTGCACACCTGCCTGCCGATGGGAAGTAGTGAATGAATTCCTTGTTTTGCTTTGCTTGTGCGCACAGCTTTTGCTTTACCTTTTGAACTGTCTTTATCTCAAACCGTGAGTTCTCCCACTTTTACCCTTCCGATTCTCTCCCCCATCCCACCAGGGTGAGTGAGCGAGCGGCTGTGTGGTGCTTAGTTGCTGGTTGGGTTTAAACCATGACAGAAGGGACCTTTAAATGTCATCTAGTCCAACCCCCCTGCAAGGAGCAGGGACATCTTCAACTAGATCAGGTCAGAGCCTGGTCCAACCTGACCTTGAATGTTTCCAGGGATGGGGCATCTACCACCTCTCTGGGCAACCTGTGCCAGTGTTTCACCACCCTCAGCATAAATAAGTTCTTCCTTAAATCTAGTCTGAATCTCCCCTCTTTTAGTACAAAACCGTTCCCCCTTGTCCTACCGCAACAGGCCCTGCTAAAAAGTCTGTCCCCATCTTTCTTACAAGCCCCCTTTAAGTACTGAAAGGCTGCAAGAAGGTCTCCCTGGAGCCTTCTCTTCTCTGGGCTGAACATTCCCAACTCCTTCAGCCTGTCCTCATAGCAGAGGCGTTCCAGCCCTCGGATTATTTCCGTGACCTCCTCTGGACCTGCTCCAACAGGTCCATGTCTGTCCTGTCCACAGTGGCAGTGTGCAGCACAGCATGGAGAAACCCACTGCCCCAGGCAGCTGCTGCCAGGTGGACACAAGCTCTGCTGCCCAGGAGGGTCCCACAGAGCAGGGGTTTGCAGATGGCAACGCAGTGGTCGTAGGCCATGACAATGACGAGACAATACTCTGCTGACATCAAGAAAAGAAAGAAAAAGACCGGGGCAGCACATCCTGCATAAGAGATGTCCCTGGTGTCCCAGAGTGAATTGGCCAAGGAGCTGGGAGCTCTGCTGGGGGCTCTGGAGGAGTCAGTCCTGCCCTACAGCTATAGGCAAATAGGAAACAGGAGAGATCCCAGATTAAAACCACTCAGGGCATCGAAGAGCTTTGCAGCATTGTTGCTCCCAACTCACCTGACTGCAGAGCAGAGCTGGGGGGGTTTGTTGGGTTTGTTCTGTTCTAGTTGCCCCACCACACCTGAGGAGTGTTTTTAAGGCAGAAATTGTTGGCATTTCTGCTGCACTCCACGTGAAACATTGCGGGTGCTGAGAGGCAAAGGGACTGTCCCTTAGTGCCGAGCGAGGACGGCCAGTCTGCCCACCAGTCCTGGGCTCAGCTGCCCGGTGCTGGCAGCTCCTTCAGCTGGAGGACGATTGCACTCAGATGTGTCCCTGGGGGTGATGTGGAGCTGTGAGCAGCCCTGTATCACACAGCACCCTCCTGGCAGCAGAAGGACCCTGCCCTGCCCTGCCAGGGGTCACTCCTTCTACCCACAGCTTCCCCCACGCCCCCTAATTACCTGGTAGGCCAACCCGGGAAGAGGCGTTGGGTATGGGTTGTCACTTCCTTTCCACCTCAGTAGCTGAGGGGACAGGGGCAGGCACAGGGCTTGGCCGGGTCAATCCCAGAAGCTGAAAGGCCAGCAGCAGGCACGCGGCTTGGGAGATCATGGTGAGGTCACTTCTGTCCAGTGGGCTGATAGGCCACAAGGAGGCTGGTGGGTTGGGATGTTATTATGTTATCAATTGTGTCTGAGGAGCTCATTGGCCAGCAGGAGGCACATGGCCGTGAAGGGGAGTGTGAGGCCCCCTTAGTCTCCAATCTCCTTGAGTGATTGGCCATCAGCAGGCACAGGGCTGGGGTGTTGGCTCTGACATTCCTTCTGCAGAGAACCTGAGAGCCAGCAGCAGGCACGTGACTTGGTGGCTGTTTTGTACCTGGAGGTTCTGGTTTGTTATGTCCCCACTAAGAAAGGCACGCAGACGCTGTGAGGTGGTGTTTAAAATGCCATTTGTTAGAGAAACACCATAAACAAAGAGCAGATCATGGAGGCAATATTAGGTTCCTTCAGATGCCAGAGCCTTTGACAGTGGAGCAGAAAGTTGTGCAGCTTCCATCTGTGGAATCTGCCCCTGTGATCTCTTTCCCTGTTTTCTAACAGGGAAACAAACTCTAGTCGTCATTTCTCCTGCCCTAAGAAGTGCTGTTCACATGCAAATTTGTTGCTGCAGTGTTTGGTAAAGGTAAGGACATGCAGTTGGCCTCATCACCAGTACCAGGTGGAGCTTCCTGCAGATTCCTCTGTTGCAGTCAAGTTTCTCCTGTGACCCAGGGATATGCTCAGCACAACACAGCCTGAAGACCAAGCTGTACGTGGAGCCCAGCACAGCGCGGCACATGCAGGCCAGGGTCTTTTCAGGTTTACTGTTAGGGGGATCACTAACTCCTCCATGTACAATGCTCTTATGGTCGGGATCACCGAACCGCCTGAGGAAGGTTAGGAAGAGGGTGAGGGCTCCTTTAGAAAGCTGGAGGAAGGGACACAAAGGACTTGGTAGTCACTGGGGACTTTGAAGGCCATGGACCTCTGCTAGAAGGCCTCACTCAGAGGGAAGGTGGAAGGTGATCCCTGATCTGCCATGGGGGGATGCTCTCCTGGACTTGTTTCTCACAAGAAGCTGGTGGAAGATGTGGAGGGCAGCTTTGGCTGCAGTGGGAGTGAGGTGGGGATGTAGAAACCCTTGAGGGAAGTCAGCAAGACAACTTGTAGCAGGGCTGAGTGGAGAGGAAGGATCACCTCCACCCACCTGCTGGCAGTGCTCTGCCTAATGCAGGCCAGGGTGCCGTTGTCTGCCTTTGCTGCCAAGGTGCAAAGGCAGGAGAGGAGAAGGCTTTGGGGAGACCTAATGACAGCCTTCCCATCTCTTCTGGGAGAGAAGAAAATGGAATGGAATGGAATAGAATAGAATAGAATAGAATAGAATAGAATAGAATAGAATAGAATAGAATTTCTTCTTAGATAGAAGAAATGGAAAACCAGGGCCTCCCTGGTCTGGAGGAATAGGGACGAATTGGAGTGGCCCCAGAGGACATCTGCCAGGATGTGGTTTGGGGCCTCTGTGGAGAGGCTGAGAGACCTGGGGTTCTTTAGCCTGGTGAAGTAGAGGCTCAGGGCTCTCTAGTAGTGGCCGTCAACTACTTGAAGGGTGGTTTCCGAGATGATGGAGCTTTTCTTGGCAGTGCAAAGGGAAGGCAACCTTGGTAGTGGGAAGAGAAGGAAACCTCCACAAAGCACAGCTTGGAATGTTCAGACTGGATGTGGGGAAAAAAAACTCTCACTCAAAGGGTAGCCTTGTGGTGTAAGAGGTCACCCAGAGGGAGTCTGGATCAGCCCATGGCTTTGTGTTTCAAGGAAAAGCCAGTGAGGGTGGAGAGACATGAGTGAAGGTCTAGAAATGCTGGGGTGAGAGCCAGGTGGGAAAGCAAGATGGGTGTCTACAGCCTGAAGGGCAAGAGGTGCAGGCATGGGACAGCGTAGGACAGCCTGCAGCAGAGATGGCCTAGACCTCTAGCAGGGCTGACAGGCCCATCAAAAGCGAGGTCTGTGTCCCCTTGGCTAAGGCAGTTGCCTCTGCCACCAAGACCTACAGGGAGGAACTTTCTTTTGAGGCTCTGGACTTCATTTCTTCCTCCTTGCCCCTTCCTTGGGAGGCCGGGAGGTACCTTAGAATTTTCCCACCCTTGGCATTGTTCACCCCCACATCCAACTGCCCCCAAGAAGAGCCCTGAGCCACGCGTGAGGGACAGGATCTGCCTTCCCAGGGCCTGGGGGTGAGGGCTTGGCCTTTCTGCTTCACAAAATAAACCAAGGATTTCTCAGCATTACAGCCACCTGCACAGTGCCTTTGCCTACCTGCAAGCATGGCCTCCAATGATCTGCTCTAACGAGGCCATGGGGAGGCTTTGTCAGTAATGGTCCTCAGTGGGACCCATTAATACTTCAAGGTACTTTGAGTTTTGCTTCTAACTTTAACTTCTTGAGAGGTTTGTTCTTTCTCCTCTCATCATGGGAGCTTCAAGGACTCAGCACCAAATACACCATGGGTCTCATTAAAATAAGGAAAGTCTTAAGGAGCTATTTCTCTTCCTGTAGTTTTCTTCAGGTCTTCCAAGCTTGTACAGCTAATTGGAGTCATTTCATAGTGTAGATAAAGAGGAAGATTTCAAAGTGCACCTAATAAATATATTTTTTATTTAAAGTTTCTATTTTATTACTCTTCAGTTTAGAGAAGAGGTGATGGAAGCATTCTCCAAGTGATAGTGATCCAGGGTGTCTCCTCAGGAGGTCTGGGCAGGCAGGAGAAGCAGTCCCTTGAGGTCTGACTCTGTATGGAGAACTTTGCTCCTCACATCCCAAGCCTCACCATTTCTCTCATTGGCCATCTGGGACTTACATCACTCTTCCTTGCATCAGACTTCTCCACTGATCTCTGCAGCTGGGTGTTACAGCTCCATGGCACCATCTCCCACCTGCTCTCCTCAGAGAACTGGCTGCACACAGGCCACATAAGAACATTTTCTATTTGCAAACAGAGAAAAGCAAAGCATGATAAAGTTTCATAAACAATAAAACACACTCCTCAACCATATGCTAAGTACAAGCTGTCTGTAATGAGGTTGTCTTTCTACAAGGGGTAATCTTATGAGAAATGTTTGAGATAGATACAAAAAAGTTAGATACAATCATAATTAAAGAATTGGCTAAAGAGCCAATGAGACTACTGAAAGACAGGCAAGCTTTTAACTCCCTGAAGCTCAAAGCAGCAATTGAGTAGGTGAGAGTTATCTGAATGAACAAAGAATAACGTCCAGAGAAAATTAGAGACTAATGGAACGGGCCTTTGTCTAGAGAGTCTGCATGTGCAAAGGTGACATCAGAAATGGTCATTGTATGAGGACAGGTGAAATTATATGAAAGATTAGAGAAACTGAATACACCGTATAACAGGAAGAATAGTGGTAATGAAGTTACGGGGCAAGATCAATATTTCTTTGGAATATCCCTTTTGAAATATCATTGGATTGGTAGAGGTCTCTTGTGAGTGAGGACAAGCAAGAGTTGCACTCATCTTTGAAAGTGGCCAGAAGTGCAACCCAGGGAACCACAGGCTGCACAAGCTCACTTTGGTGGGGGGGTGAGCCATTGAATGAGTGCTCCTGGGTGACATTTGTGGGCACCTAAAAGAGAAGAGCATCGCCATGGACTTACCAAGGGTAAATCATGCCTCGCCAACCGGGTTGCCTTCATGATGAAGGAGCTGCATTTGAGCATGAGGGGACAACAGCTGATGTCATTGACCTCCACTTCAGCAAGACTTTTGGCGTGGTCTCCCTCAATATTCTTGTACCCAAGTTAGGCCATTCCAGTCTGGACAGGGAGACAAACAGATGAGCAAAACACCAGTTGGATGATGAGGCTGAGAGAGCAGGGTGAAGGGGCCATGCTCTACCTGGAGGCCAGGGGACGTACTGGGGTTTGGTGAGGTGGCACCGGGGACTTTCCAGAGCCCTGTGCAGTTTAACACCTGTATCTACGGCCCGGAGGAGGCAACTCTCACCACATTTTTCAGTAATCCTAACTTGGAAGGACCATTCCTCTGCCTTAGGGATGCCTTTCAGGGGAAACCTGACGGGTGGGAGGACTGTCCTGTCAGGAACTTAATGAGATAGACAAAGGACAAAGGCCAGGTCCTGCGCCTGGGATAGACTGACAGCCTGCAGTGGCAGGGGAAGGGGACTGCCTGGCTGGGGAGCAGCTCTGCGGAAAAGGCCCTGGTGGTGCTGCGGAACAGAAGGTAAAACAAAACCCAGTAGTGTGAGCTGGTGGCAGAGGCGGCCATCAGTATCCTGGAGTGTGTAAAGAGAAGCCTCACCAAAAGAGTGAGGGAAGTGATTGTCTCCCCCTGTTCATCACTTGTTAGACCACCAGTGCACTACTGTGTCCACTTCTGGGCCCCTGGTTCAAGTGTACTGGTCTGGCTGGGATGGGGTTAACGTCCTCTGTGGCGCTGTCTTTGGCATTTGTGCCTAAACCAGTGTTGATAACACACCAGTGTTTTGGCTGTTGCTGAACAGTGTTTGCACAGCGCCAAGGGCTTCCCTGTTTCTGACTCTGCTCCCTCCCAGTGAGTAGGCTGGGGGTGGGTGAGAAGTTGGTGGGGGGACACAACCAGGACAGCTGACCTTGAGTGACCAACTCCGTACAATATGACGTCATGCTCAGCAATGAAATCTGTGGCAGAGGAAGAAGGAGGAGGAGTTTTTTGTCGTTCAAGGTGTCTGTTGCTGGGAGACTGCTGGGCGTCAGTCTGCTTGTGGGAGGGGGAAAGTGATTGCCTCTTTGTTATGGTTTATGTTTGGGTTTACACTTTTTGTCCCCTATTATCTGTTTTGATCTCAACCCACAAGCTGCACAACAACTCCATGCAGCAGCATGGGTGGAGACCTGGCCAGCTGAGGAGTGCCCTGAGGAGAAGGGCTGGGCACCAGGACGATGCCATAGGAGCCAGTGGGCCTCCCATTTCAAAAGGAAAGTGGAGAAACTGGAGAGGGTGCGGAGGAGGTCTGCCAAGATGGAGCTAGGGGCCTAAAGCAGGAGCTGTGAGGAGAGTCTGAGGGAACTGGGCCTCTCTAGGCTGCTAAAGGAGGCATGGGGCAACCTAGGAAGAGCCTACAGCTACCTGGAGAGATGATGGAGCCAAGCTCTTTTCTGCAGTGGCCAATGATATGACAGAGGCAACAGGCACAAACTGCCTCTTGGGAGCTTTAGGCTGAGCGTTGCTGTGATCTCCACCTTTGGAGCTCTTCTTTGCTCCACAAAGTCCCAGCCAGCCTGGAGGCTGGACTAGAGACCCCCAGCAGTCTCTTTCCCACCAACCCTTCCATGAGCCTGTGCCTTGACCACGTGCCCTATGAGAAAAGATGAAGCTGGAGGTGAGGGTCTCTACATCCTGTGCTCCTAGGACAGTTCAGGGTGGAAGGGAGCTCAGGTGCTCTGTAGTCCAATGCCCAGCTCCAAGCAGGGCCAGCTCTGAGGTCAGACCAGGTTGCTCAGTAAATGTCAGCACCCACCGAGAGAGTTTACACATGAACCAGGCATCTGGGCCACCATTACAGAAATGGAGACGAGGCCTTTGAGCAGCTCCCTGAGCACAGCTAGGGGTACGCCATGCCTCCGGAGATTCCTGGGAACATCCACCTTCTTGTGCAGAGGAGTGTGGTTCTTCTGCAAGTTTCCTGGCATCTCTCCAGACCACGGGGTGCTTTAGGCTGGACACAGGATTGAAAGAAAGCCTCTGGCCTGGGTACTGTCAACTTAATTGCTAAAGGAGAGGGAGGTGGAGGGATCTCAGCATTTCCAGGTTCCTGCTGAAGATTCAAGACCTCCGAGAAAGGAGCTGAAGAGAACACTTGTGAACTAGCATAGCCTTTAGATCGTTTCACATGTGAGGGCTCTGCTCCCCCATCTCAATCCTTGGCACCCAGAAACCTCACCTGCTTTTCCCTCCTCTCCTCCCAAAACCTGACCAAGTGATGGGAGGAAAGGCAGCAGAAAGGCCCTTGGCCTCTGTGAATCAGCCGGGGTCTGGCACCTGGAGGGCGATGGTGTCATTTCATTGGACACCCCATAAAGACTCAAGCTGGGGAGTGCCTCTGCAAGTCCGAATCAACAAGGTCCATGGCCAGGCAAGGCTGTGTCTCTGGCTGTGTCTGGAGACCCGAACACCTACAGCTTAGATCAAGCTGGGGCTGAACCTCAGGCCTGGGCTTCAGTGGTCTCCTGGGCCCATGGGCAGAGATGCAGGTGGAGGCCCATGTGAGGCTGCTCTAGGGCCCTGACACTGCCCCCATGGGTTCGCACCTGCCAGTGTCCTCAGTAGGTCAAGTTCTCATGCCCTGATGTGCAGGATCTGCTCTCTGCTTCTCTCCTTCCCCACATCCCTGGGGATCCAAGAGATCACAATTTCACGGTCACTACAGCCAAGGCAGACACTGGTCCTCACATCCCTGAGCAGCTCTTCCTCCTTTGGGAGTACCAGGTCCAGGTGAACATCAGACTGGGTGGCCCGTTTGGCAGCTGTGCTGAGAACTTTTCCAGAACCTCCACAAGAAACCTCCTGGACTGTTTGCATCCTGCTGTCTCACTTGACCAGTGAACACCAGGGAGACCGAGTCCCCCATAAGAGCCAGGGTCTGGGATCCACAGATTTCCTCAGGTCATTTAAACAAGACTTAGTTCATTCCTCACCCTGACTCTATGACCTGTAGCTCTGTCCTGGGTCTGGCTGGGATGCAGTTAATTCTCTCCATAGCAGACCGTATGGTGATCTGCTTTGGGTTTGTTACTAAACCAGTGCTGGTAACACACCAGGGTTTTGGCTACTGCTGAGCAGTCCCTGCAGAGCCTGAAGGTTTCCTCCTTCTCACACTCTGCCCCCTCTGCAAGTAGGCTGGGGGTACGCAAGAGGTTGGCAGAGGCACAGCTGGGAAAGCTGACCCCAACGGACCAAAGCAATATTCTGTACCAAATGATGTCATGCTCAACAAAAGAACCGCAAGGAAAGACGGAGGAAGGGGGGACATTTGTGGTCATGGCATTTGTCTTCCCAAACAACTGACACACATGATGCTTTCCTGGCAGTGGCTAAACATCTGCTGGCCGATGGGAAGTGTGAATGAATTCCCCATTTTGCTTTACCTGCACACACAGTTTTGCTTCACCTATTAAACCCTCTTTGTCTTGACTCCTGAGTTTTCTCGCTTCTGCACTTCCGATTCTCTCCCCTGTCCCCCTGGGGTTGTAGTGGGGGAGTGAGCAAGTGATTCTGGGTGTTTTGTTGCTGGCCAGACACAAACCAGAAGTAACTCCTACCGCAGTGTCATCTTTTCTGGCCTCTCGTCTGACCCCCACACAAGCTCTCACCTCTCCTGTTCCCTGTGCCGTAGAGGAGCTCCATGCACCTGCACTGCCCTGACGTCACACAAGGCAGCCCCCACTTCTCGTCTTCCCTGTTTGTCTCTCCTCAAAATATTGTATCTCCACCCACCACAAAAGCCGTGGGAGCTGTCCTTCCCCACCTCAGCTCTTATTCCACTGAAGTCACAGCTCTGTGATGGCACCCGCGGCTCCTGCTCTCTGTGGCCCAGGCTGTGGGCTTTGGTGCCCATTTGGGCTGCAGCCCCTCCGATGGGGCACCAGGGCCAAGGGCAGACTTGTCCCATGCAAAGCTGGTCCCCAGAGATGGGACCCCGTGTGTGGGAAGGCTTTGCTTCCCAGCAGAGGCATGCTGGAGTGGGTGGCAGGTGGCAACAGAATGGTGGATGAGGTTGCCACCCCGAGAGCAAAAGCTGCAGTGCCCAAGGCCAGAGAGAAAGAGGCGAGGGCTGTGCAGCCCCGGCAGGAGAGGGGTTTGCTGTCCCAGGTGACTCTGCAGCACCGTGGGGCCTGTGCCAGAGGTGGGGCTGATCTCCACGAAGGACAAGGTGCTGCTGAGAATGTCCCTGGGGGAGGACAGCCTGTGATCCAGCCACACCTGCACATCATGCTGGGGGCTGAGCGGTGTGCTGGTTTTGGCTGGGATAAAGTTAATTTTCTCCACAGTAGCCAGTATGGGGCTGTGGTTTGGATTTGTGCTGAAGACAGTGTTGATAACACAGGGGTGTTTTCGTTCTGCTGAGCAGGGCTTACACAGGGTCAAGGCCTTTTCTGCTCCTCACCCCACCCCACCAGCGAGTAGGCTGGGGGTGCACAGAAGTTGGGAGGGGACACAGCTGGGACAGCTGACCCCACGTGACTAAAGGGATGTTCCATATGATATGACGTCATGTTCAGCAATTAAAAGCTGGGGGGAAGAAGAAGAAAGGGAGGGATGATCGGAATGGTGGTGTTTCTCTTGCCAAGATGGCTGAATATCTGCCTGCCGATGGGAAGGAGTGAATGGAACTGAATGGGAAGGTCAGCCTCCCCATCAGCCCCAGGGATGGTGCTGGCCCCAAGGCCACGAGGAAATGGAGGCTACTCACTCGCTGCCTCTCCTGAATTCATATTGCAGCTGATGCCCAACCCTGACTGAATTTGCCCCCTCCTCTGCTCCCACCAGCCCCACTCCCCACGACAGCACGACAGTCCTGGCCCTGGGCCTCCTCCGGCACCTCCTGCATCTCTCCAGTCTCCCCTCCCTCTGCCTGCTGGCTCCCCACTCACTCCCATGGCACTGCAGAGTCCTTGTCCAGGGATACGTAGATCTGCTGCTTTCCTTTTGGGGGACTTCACCTTGGAGGGTGTTTCACCTTCTGAGTCTCCATTCATTGCAACCCCAGGGCATCCTCTCCTGACCCCTCCAAATTTATTTCCAGAAACTCTGGTATGTGCCATTAATCTTGTCATCCATGAAGAAATGTGAGAAGATAATGGGAGGTCATGGACCATCTCCCCTGCCATTGGACACCAAGAGGAGAGCTCTTAAATCCAGACCGTTTGGTCCAGTGGAACCCAATAGTACCGTGAGCTTAACCCCAAAACACTGAGAATAAAAAGGAGAACAGACTTTTAAAAATATCAATTCCTTGGATATTTATTTGGAAGCAACTCTCGAGGAAGAGCCCAACCTTCAGGTGCTGCACCTGGGAGATCCCCTTTTATTGAAGAGCTGCTATGGGGCATGCCACATCTGACACAGTGTTGGGCAAGAGTCACAGGATCAAGCCGCAAGACAAGTAGTATAACCCCAGAAAATTATATATAAGCAGGATTATCACAAGAGAAAAAAGCAGAGCCATGGCCTAAGATGAACTCTGGGGAATGTGCAGAGAAGGGGAGGCAGGTTATTGTCGGTGAAACAGCGTCCACTGGGCCAGTTTCCTTAGGGCATCCTTGAGCTCCTGGTTCCTCATGCTGTAGATGAGGGGGTTCACTGCTGGAGGCACCACCGAGTACAGCACTGCCACCACCAGATCCAGGGATGGGGAGGAGATGGAGGGGGGCTTCAGGTAGGCAAATACGCCAGTGCTGACAAAGAGGGAGACCACGGCCAGGTGAGGGAGGCACGTGGAAAAGGCTTTGTGCCGTCCCTGCTCAGAGGGGATCCTCAGCACGGCCCTGAAGATCTCCACATAGGACACCACAATGAAAACAAAACATCCCAAAAATACGAAAGCACTAAATGTGATGAGCCCAACCTCCCTGAGGTAGGCATCTAAGCAGGAGAGCTTGAGGATCTGGGGGATTTCACAGAAGAACTGGTCCACAGCATTGCCGTGGCAGAGGGGTAGTGAAAATGTATTGGCCGTGTGCAGGAGAGCAGTGAGAAACCCACTGGCCCAGGCAGCTGCTGCCATGTGGACACAAGCTCTGCTGCCCAGGAGGGTCCCGTAGTGCAGGGGGTTGCAGATGGCAACGTAGCGGTCGTAGGCCATGACAGTGAGAAGACAATACTCTGCTGGAATGAAAAAGACAAACAGAAGGAGCTGTGCAGCACATCCTGCGTAGGAGATGTCCCTGGTGTCCCAGAGGGAATTGGCCATGGCTTTGGGAAGAGTGGTGGAGATGGAGCCCAGGTCGAGGAGGGAGAGGTTGAGGAGGAAGAAGTACATGGGGGTGTGCAGGCGCTGGTCGCAGGCTATGGCGGTGATGATGAGGCCGTTGCCCAGGAGGGCAGCCAGGTAGATGCCCAGGAAGAGCCAGAAGTGCAAGAGCTGCAGCTCCCACGTGTCTGCGAAGGCCAGGAAGAGGAACTGGGTGATGGAGCTGCCGTTAGACATTTGCTGTTTCTTGGCATAGGGGTACTGTTCAAAACTGGAATAGACAAGGAAAAAGTATGACAGACTTCTCCAAGCAAAGCCACTCCTTTTTTCATAGAAATCCACCCCCCGCCCCAAAATGAAATGCATTTCCTTCTCTGTTTTGTGCTGGCTGAGTGTGCTGTGAGGAGCAGGACCTCTGTCCACGGCCAAGGAGCCAGCTTTTCTCTGCTGCAGTGTGTACCTGGCAGCTGGTTTGTGACAGCTCCAATGTTCCCAAGGGATGTCAGATGTCATCCGCCCTTAATGGAAAAAATCAGTATCTGCACTCATGACTCTCAAGAGCGTGGGCTGCAGAAGAGAGGCTTAGCGTGTCCTTATAAGAATTTTGTCTCTGTTTTTTATTTTCCACCATCACATCTGCTGAGTGTTCTTTTTAGGGGTAGAAATGCTCATTTCTATGACTGAAAATGTGAAGAGTCTTGAGACAGGAGAGGCAAAAGGGCTCAGCTCTCTGTGGCTTAGTGCAGTCAGGTGAGCTGCAGTGTCCATCAGTCTGTTACCCAGCTGCCCTGCTCTTTCCCTTGTGCTGCCTCAAAGATGACTTCACACACAAATTACTCATTAAAAGAAACCAAACCAAACCACTGGACTCTGATGAAAGCAGGGGAGCACTGTTGCAGAGGGCAGGTCTGCACACTCTTCTCTTTCCCACCCCAGAGGTGGAGTTGTGATGGAGAAGGACACCGTCCCTCACAAGAGAAGCAAAGGACCCTGAGCGGAGAGTACTGACCTCCAAGGGAAAGCTCAGCCCTCCCTAGGATCCTGCAGGAGAGCTGTGCCTTTCTGGAGGGCAGCTCGCAAGCCCAGCAGGACAGGCAAAGCAGAGGGTCAGGGGTCCTGAAGATGGGATGTCCTAAAGGGAGAGTCAGCTCATTGCCCAGCAGACAATGCCCAGAAGACATCCACAGTGAAGGACCACATGAGAGCTGCCTTAACGGAGCCTACGCCGGTGCTTGTTTGCAGCTTCCTCCCACCCCCTGCCCAGGTCTCTGCTGCCTGGAGCTGTCCCTGCCGAGAGCTGGTTCCCTGTCCCCACCTCTCCTCCCTGTCGGTGCTCACAGACCCCATCTCACCCGCTGTGTGCTCAGCTCTGCCCTGCAGACCCCTCCCAGCAGCCGGGCACTGCGCAATGTCTTCTCTGTCCGTGCAGGCTCTGATGGGAACATCAGACCAACCCTGATGAGCCTGGAGAAGTTGTACTGCTGCTGTCTGTAAGCCACGGTGTGTTGATTTCTCATACTCCCTGCTTTATTCACCTCCAAGAGTAACAGATTTGGAAATTCAGTGCCTCCTCTTGACATGAGACATAAATTTCTATGTCCCATTGCCCACCCAGGCAACCCAGAGTACAAGATAGAAAGAACAGGACACTTGCTTTTCAGGTAGCCCCTGCCTTGCTGTTCTTCTTTAAAAGTCTTCTGGGAAAGTCCTGTAGTGATCTGAAGATGTGAGCAGGGCTGACCCCGGCAGCACCCTCTTGAGAGCAGAAGGACCCGGCCCTGCTGGGGCTCGCTCCTTCCACCCACAGCTTCTCCCCACAGCGCCGTGGGGAGCTCCCCGGGCAGGCTGAGTGCTGACCCTGGCAGGCGGCAGAGTCCCTGCCCCAGCACACAGCCCCTGGGGTGCAGGGACCCTGCTCGCAAGGACAGCCCTGGGCACCCCTGCCTGCACACCCCTGCAGTCCCCCCCAGCAGAAGGCAGCCCTCATGCCCTCTCCCTCTGACCGTGCAGCAGGGAAGCCCTGCTCTGCACCATGTCCTCCTCCTCCTCTACATTACAGAAACTGAGTGACTCCTCCTGACAGAACCAATAAACTGTCAGATGTACCAGTTTTCGGAGAACCCTCCAGGAACTGAAGCTGCATTGCCCCGCACCCAGAGACTTACCACGTAGAGGGCTGTGAAGATTCTCCCCCAATGAGCTCTCAGCATCCTTCAACTCCCAACTGCCTTTAAGCTCTCTCTGCCTCGCTCCTCTCCCCTCGGTGCCTGCAGGCAGTGCCCCCAGCCCTGCTCCTGGGCAGAGCTGTCTCTCTGCAGCGCTGCCCGCTTGCCAGGAGCTCCCTCCGTCCCAGGAGCCCAGCCCAGCTCAGCAGCAGAGGACCAGCCCAAGGCACCACTTGCTCTGCCCCCTCGGGGCTCCCTCCACGTGTCCCTGCGCCTCCAGGGAACCTGCTGGGAACAGCCTGAAGCCATCACTCATGGTCCCTCCCTCAGCTGGGAGAGACACTTCTTTCCAGCAGGGGCATTTCTCCCATCTGAAGAAGAGTCAGCTCCAAGAATCACCTTTTCATTGGCCCATCTGTACACAGGACACCCGGACAGGGACAGGGAAGGACCTCATTTAGCACTGCTGAGGGAAGGGATTCAGCCCCCATTCCATGGTTGTGGCCCTGGGGCTAGAAGTGGGCTCAGCTGCCCCCCACGCACAGCACAAGCCCACAGGAGGTGGGATTCCTCTGGCCTCAGCTCAGGTGTGCACACAGCAGACACCTGCATGTCAGCTCCTTCTCTCAGCTCCCTGCTAATTAATGGAGATGGAGGCCAGGGCTGACGTGGACACATGCAAAGACCTGGGGACATTTGGAGTGCCAGAGGTGGTCCAAGATACATGGAGCTAGCTGCAAGCTCTAGTGGAGCAATGCTGAGAGACAGGGCAGCATCGGGGGGCATCTTCTTGGAGGCTGGAGGTGAATCTCTCTGGCCAGTGGAAATGGCATCAGATGCCCACGTTTAGGATGATGGAGCCTGTCTCTCTTCTTTATGTTCTGGGCAGCCTACGCAGGGATTCATCTGATGGAGTCATGTACCACAGGGAGAGCTCAGTTCCTCTCTGTCTTTCCCATCCGCCAGGTTGACTAGATCTCCATTGACTCTAATGGCGGTGGTGTCCTGAACATTCTCCCATTGCCCAATCAACTTCAGGGCAGTTATTCCATGTAAGGCCAGTTACAGGCCTGTCATGGTAGGTGAGGTGCCAAGGCTCTCACACACAGCGACATGCAGTTGGCAGGGACAGCGATGGTCCTACACAGGAAAGTCATCCCCATGCAGAGCGAGGGTGTGACAGACACCCAGGCAGCATTGCGACAGATCCAGTGCCTTTGGGCCAGAAACTGATTGCCACCCCTGCAGCGTGGCAAGGTCCGTCCCTTCTCTCTCCAGTAGAGGTAGGGCACTCCATGGATAGGAAGCCCATCACACCAGGGTCACCACACATGTGCCTACACCTTCAGACTTCTGGTTTTTCTCTCCTCCAACCTTCCCTCACCCCCTGGAGAACACAGTCAAGGACCAGACCAACAGTTGTCACAGTGGGCCTGTCAGGAGCACCTTGTCATTCCTGGAGATCAGCTTCACCTCCACCAAAGGCCCTCGGGGACAGCAGAGACCCCACCGACAGCAAACCCATGTCTTGCCAGGGCTGCCCTTCCCAGCCCTGGTCCTCTCTGCCCTTGGGGACAGCAGGGTTTGCTCACTCTCTTGGCACCCAGGTTCAGCTTTATGTTTCCACCTGCTCTCCACCCCGGCATGTCTCTGCTGTGAAGCAAAGCCTTTGCACACACGGGGGCTGGGACACTTGGTCCCAGGTTTGCCTAAGACAAGTCAGAGCTTGGCGTGGGGCTGCACCTGCAGTGCTACAGCCCAAATGTGCACTGATGGCCTCAGCCAGGGGCACAGCCAGGACGAGCTGGAGCCTGTGCTTTTTGACGTACATGGAGGAAGTGCCATGGCATGGTGGGACAAGTGACACAGCTTGGGGTGCTGCAATGGATGGGTACCGGCTTTTCAGAAGAGACAGGCTGGAAGGGTCAGGAGTGGGGTTTCCTCAAAGTGAAGAAGTTTTTTGGATGTGTGGAACTTGAATGGCCTTGGCATTTTCTGGAAGGGGAACACAGCAGGATGCAAACAGTCCTGGCGGTTTATGTCTGGGGAACCACTTCTCAGCACAGCTGCCAGATGGGCCAACAAGGGTAATCCAAACGCGGATTTGAGACTCACAAGCAGTACAGAGCTGGTCAGGGATGTGAAGGTCGATGTAAGCCTTGGCTGTTGTGACCATGAAATAGTGGGGTCCCAGCTCCCGAGGGGCATGCGGAAGGAGAGTTAAGGACTGCACATGGTGGACATCGAGGAGAAGACTTTGGCCTGTTCCAGGGAGTTTTCGTGGGGATCCAATGGTCAGCAGCACCGAAGGGCAGCAGAGCTCAGTGCAGCTGGTCTTCAAGGACAGCATCCTCCAAGCTCGGCAATGGTCCATATCAAAACTCAGTTGAAACTTGAATGGGATTTCCAGGGCACCACGATGAGCTGTGACTACTTCAGGGACAGGTCAAGAAGAATATGTGTGGCCACTGCTCCACTGAGTAAAGCAGGTGTGGATGGAGCTGAGATACTCGATGTCCTCTGTGCCTCAGTCTTCACCAGCAAGGTCTCCCAGGCCTCTGTACCTCGAGGCAGGACTCTGGAGGGGAACAGTCAGGGCTGGATAGGAATCAAGTCCTGGCTTGCTTGAGCAACCTCAAATGTTACCAGTCCATGAGAATGGAGGGGCTGCATCCAAGGGTGCTGAGAGAGCAAGATGATGTCAGAGTGAGGCCAGTCTCCATCATCTTTGACAGGTCATGGAGACTGGGGGGACTCCCTGACGACTGGCAAAAGCAAAAGTTGCATGCCTGTTTCAAAGAGTCCCAGAGGATGAACTGGGGAGGGAAAGGCTGGTTAGCTTCACTTTGGATGAATAACATGTCCCAGAGGTTGTTCTGGATTGCATTTCTGGGGTGGACGAGCCCCTTCAAGTGACACAGCTTCAGGACTCCCTGGATGTCTTGCAGCTCTGCAGAATAATTTCTTCATTCAAAGCGTTGGGAGGAAATGTATTTTTGGAAATGGCTGTAGAAATCTATATTTCCATAGAGGGAGAGAAAGGGTCGTCGTCTTGCTTGTCCATGGCCATGGCCATGGCCTATGACAAAAATCATGAGAATTTATAGACCAACCTCAAAGTTCTGAAAATGAAGACTTCTCAACAGTCATTACACAGACCTCTTCTCTGTACATGTTTCAACTTTTGCCTAACATCTTCTTTCAGGGATTGATGCAGCTGCCAGCACAGAGGTGGCCAATGCCTCCAAGATACATGGGGGTAGCTGAAGCCCTTCCGTGGGACAGGGAAATGTGACCCAGGACCTACAGGAACCTTTCTGAAGCAGGAGCTGGTGGCCAGGCAGAGAAGGCCAAGGCACCTGGGTTGAGACACCTCATTTCTCTCTCTTGACTAGAAAGGGACCTCTCAGCAATTGCACTCGAGGTGTCCAACATTAGAGATCACTCTCATCCCTCTCTTCACCTGCAGTGAAGTCATATGTAATTTACCTGCAGGCAATGAAAACTGAGTGGGTCTAGATGCTGCAGAGTCTACTTGAAGATGCTCCTGTAAGCATTACAGGTTCAGATTTATGCCGATTTCCATGTTCAGAACACAGCTTTTCATTCGCTTTGTCTCTTTGCTTCTCCCTGTGGCTCGAGGGAGTTTGTGACTCCAGTGTGTGACTGACGGGGTGCAAAGAGCAAATATGGGCAGAGTCAGGGGCAGGGAGTGCTTTGAGGTGTCTTGGGATGTGTGCTGGAGACAATAATGTGTTTTCCACTGGTGTATGGTCATCCACAGTGGGAAGTGGACTTTGGTGGAGGTAACATGGACTTGATATACAGCTGAGGAATGTCTTTTGGGTTTTTAATGAGCTGTGCTTGACTTTGGTTCTGCTTGTTGGCAATTAAGAAACATCTTCCTGTGCCCAGTACCCTAGGAATGGGGATTCTTCCCTCATGGGTGTCTCAGGTCTTTTCTGGGGGCAGTGAGATGCTAGGGTTTGCGGTGCTGAGTGCAGGTCAGCGGTAGTGCACAGCCAGAGGCAGTGATTCTCTTCCTCTGCTCAGCACAAGTTAGACCACATCCAGAACACTTGACCAGGTTTTGGTGCCCCACAATGCCAGAGAGACATTGGCCAAGTGGAGCCAGTTCAGTGGAAGGCCAGCAAGATGGTCAGGGCTAGAGCACTTGCCCTGTTAGGAGGGGCTGAGGGAGCTGCGCTTGTTCCAACTGGAGAATGGAGGGCTTTTGGGGGAGGAGGTAACAGCCTTGCACTGCCTACGGTGCGCTTTCCAAGAAGACACTGTAGTGCAAGACGCAAGGGCAAGAGGCAATAGGCCTCCTTGTTCCTGGGGAAGAAGAGAGGGTCAGGCTTGATACAGGAAGAAACTTTTGACACATGAGGACAGTCGGATATGGGAAGACATTTTCCAGAGAGTGTGCGCTGCCTCCATCCCTGGAAGTTTCAAAGACCCACAGGGATAAAGCCCTGAGCAATCTGGTGTGACCTTGCTTTGAGTAAAAATGTAGGCATCTTACAAGGTCACTTCCAGGCTGAATGAAACTTTCGTTCCTTCCCCTTCATGTCATCAACATTAGGGAAATCACTCGGGTTCCCTCTGATGTGGAAATAATTCACATTGGGTGCAGGGCTGCATCACAGGAACCCCACACAGCCCTGATGACATCCTTTTCCTCACCTTTCATTTCCTGCTTCCCTTTTCCCCACTCTACAGTTCTTCACTATTTTCCCCCTCACACCCTCCCAAAACAGGAGCCTCCCCTGTTGTCCTGGCTCTGGCTGGGCTGGAGTTAATTTTCTCCATAGCAGCCGTGTGGTGCCGTGCTGTGGATTTAGGACCAAACCAGTGTTGATAACACAGCGGTGTTGTAGCTATTGCTGAGCAGAGCTTACACAGCGTCAAGGCTTTCTCTGTTTCTCACACCGCTCCACCAGCGAGTAGGCTGGGGGGTGCAGAAGAAATTGGGAGGGGCTACAAGCAGGAGAGCTGACCCCAGCTGAGCAAAGGGTCATTCTGTACCATATGATGTCATGCTCAGCAATAAAAAACTCAGGGAAAGGAAGAGGAAGGGGGAATATTTGAGTTTATGGCATTTGTCTTCCCAAGTAACCGTTACGCATGATAAAGCCCTGCTTTCCTGGGAATGGCTGAACATCTGCCTGCAAGTAGTGGGAAGGAGTGAATTCATTCCTCATTTTCTTTGCCTGCCTGGGCAGCTTTGCTTTACTTGTGAAAATGTCTTTCTCTCAACCAATGAGTTTTTTCCCTTTTGCCCTTCTCATTCTCTCCCCGATCTTGCTGTTGGGGGCAGTGAGCAAGGACGGGGCAGGGGCTGAGGTGCTGGCTGGGGTTTACCTACCACACCAGTTAATCCTTTCCCCATTGGCCATGCTTTTCTTATGTTCTACCCTCCTTTGGTGTTTCTGAGATGGTTGCTGAGGTGTTTTCTACCTTGGGCAGCAAATCCATGAAATAAGTGCCCCCTTTCATTACCTGTAGCATTGTGCAATTGCTCGCGTTGCTGTCTTGATAGAGGACCAGGCATCTGCCCACGTACTGAAACATCTTAGCCTGGGCCTTTCAGTGTTGCCCAAGGAGAAGGGATTCAGCTGAGTCTGAGGGCGAGAATTCAATCACTGGCACGCAAGAACTTCACCTTTATCAATTTCCTGTCTTCCCAAAGCCTGAACAAGGGGTGGCAAAAAAGGATGAAATGAGAGGGGGTCATCACAGGTCTGTCAGTCCATACACAGCTGAGTTTTGTCCTAATAGGTCAGGTTTAATTCAGGTTAATTTTGCTAGCAAGCGTGATTTTTGGAAAGTGTTCAGATATTGTGTGCTTCTCTTTTTGAGGGCTAAAGACTGTCTAGAAAGCATCACCAAAGATATATAGCCGTACTGTAGCCATCTGTGGAGAACAGGTGAATTTGACTCATGAAGATTATGAATTAAGGAGTGCAACACCTCCAGATAAGGTGAGGGAACTGAGGAGGGGACACAGGGAGACACTGGCCTCTGTCTCCTCATGCCCCCAGCACCTCCAGGAGATAAAATCTGGGGTGAAAATAACCCATCATTTGTGTTGTAGTATGCCATAGTGGTATGATACCGTAGCTGTATGATGTCATAGTTGTACTGCAGCAGAAGCCACCCAAAAGAATGGGGGATGAACCTCCTAAGGAACGGGACAAGCGCAGTGGCGATCCAACCTGATCTGGTTTCAGCGCCCAACAGTCCAACACAAGCATCTTGCCTGTCCTGGTTGACCATCACAACCCCTGGAGCCCAAGTCGAGGACTGAATGAACTGAATGGACATTTGAGTGGGCATGGCCATCACCTGGTTTTTTACTGATCTACTCATCCACCCATCCCAACAGCAATGTCCTAACGTGGAGACAAGGATATGGTGGGGAATGGTGTTGAAAGCCCTCAAGAACTCCAGGTAAATGAAACCCACCACTCCTCCCGTACCAGGAAATGCAGTCCTTCCATCTCAGAAAGCAATGAGGATGGTCAGGCATGATCTGCCCTGGGTTCATCCAGTCACCTTCTCTTTCGGACTCACAGAAATGGAATCCAAAAGACATGCTCTCTGACACACTCCTCACCAAAGTGAGGCTGAACAGCCTCTGGTCCCCAGCTCGTCTTCTGCGCCTTGTGGAAAGATGCACACAGCATACTTATTCCAGGTTGTTGGGAAGTTTCCCTGATCTCCATGAACTTGCAAAGACAATACAGAGTGACCTGGCTGTGCCATCAGCTGGCTCTCTCAGCACCCTTGGATGCAGCCCCACCAGTTCTGTGGACTGTTAACATCTGAGCTTGCTCCAGTAACCCCTGACTTGATCCACAGCCACTGCTGGTTTTTCTCCTCCAGAGTCCTGCTTCAAGACACAAAGGCCACAAAGAGGACAAAGAGTGCCTCCCTCCACTCTCTTACAGCTGCTGCACTCTGGTTTTTATCCTTTCTTCAGTGGTATCACAGAGGTGCCACCAGAATTGTTTATTGGCTCAGCTTTGGGCAGTGGCTGGTCCATTTTGGAGCCAGCTGAAATTGGATTTATCCGACATGGAGTCAGCTCTTGAGCGCTTCTCACCTAAGCCCCCCTGCAGCCACCCTCACCACTGCCAAAACCTTCCCATGTAAACTCAATGCACAGGGTCGTTAAAGTCCCCAGTAAGACGTGAGGTCATTGGACCCAACACTTCCTCAGGCTGGTTAAATAAGACTTCGTCCCCTTCCTCTCCCTGCTTATAGGTTCTTTCTGTCAGAGCAGAGATGTGCTGGACCTCAGCCGCGGCACCAGGGCCGAGCTCAGATGTGTAACCAAGAAAGCTGGTACCAAGCGCCCAAGCTCCCACGCAAGCAGAAGCTTTGCTTCAGAGCATGCTGGGGTGGCTGGCAGGTGGCAACGTAAAGAGGAAATGAGGTGTCCCTAGGGAGAGCAAACCCTGCTGTCCTCAGGAGCAGAGAGAAGCAGGGCTGGACTGTGCAGCCCTGGCAGGAGAGGGCTTTGCTGCCTGTGGTGTCTCTGCAGCCCCGGAGGGCCTGTGCTGGAGGTGAAGCTGATCTGCAGGAAGGACAAGGTGCTGTTGAAAGGTGTCCTTGGCTGGACAGGAACACTGTGAAAATCACTGGTCTGTTCCTTGGTTGCCTCATCAAAGGGATGACTAAAGGATTGAGAGAAGCACTGCCTTTACTGGGTAGATATGGTACAGGACTCGCTTCACTGCAGTTCCGTGAACGAAAGCACTGAACGTGTCTGGTTCTGCTGGGGTCGGTTACATGCTCTGAATGGGGACGGTGTTCCTGCAGGTCTTGTGCTGTCCCTGCTGGCTGCATGCGCTTGTGCTGGAGAGCCCTGGCATCTCAGGTAGCACCATAGGATGTAGGTAACCTTTAAATTGAGCAGCTGCTCTGAAGTAGGTTAGGCATTGTGGGGGTGTCGAGGAGAAACCTGCCATAACTGTCAATGGAGATGTGGTAAACACAGCTGATGGAGAAGAGAGCGAGACTTAGCTCTCCAATGGCAATGACCCCATCTGCGCAGAGGAATACCTCTATAGGCTGCCCTGGACAGAACGACCAGGTTTCATTGTCCTAAATGTCAGCATCTGCTGTCACTTCAGCTGGCCAAAGGAATGCCCCACCGGCTTCCAAAATGATGACCCCAGGCGCTGCCCTGTCCCTCTGAAATGCTCCATCAGAGCTTACAGTGACCTGCATGTGTCTTGGACCACCTCTGGCACCTCAGATGTCACCTGTGGTTTGCATGGGCAGAGGAGGTACAGGAGATTCCTCCCTTTCCCTGGCTGGGTGTCCTGTCTCATAGTAGGACAAGGAGAGGTGATTCTTCGACCTAACTCTGTCTCTGATAGGTGAAATGCCCCTGCTGGAAAGAAGTGTCCCTGCCCAGTGGAGGGAGGAAACATCAGTGATGACTTCAGCTTGTTCCACAGTCAGTTCCCCAGGGACATCCCTGAGGGAGCCCCGAGGGGGCAGAGCAAGTGGTGCCTTGGGCTGGTCCTCTGCTGCTGAGCTGGGCTGGGCTCCTGGGATGGAGGGAGCTCATGGCAAGCGGACAGCGCTGCAGACAGCTCTGCCCAGGAGCAGCTCCTCTGCAAAGCGCAGCAGGGCTGGGGGCACTGCCTGCAGGCATCGAGGGGAGAGGAGCGAGGCAGAGAGAGGTTAGAGGCAGTCAGGGCTGGGAGGGTGCTGAGAATGAACGGGAGGAGAAACCTTCACAGCCCTTGACACGGTAAGTCTCCGGGTGCAGGGCAAAGAAGCTGCAGTGCCTGGAGAGATCTCCAAAAGCTGGCACATGCCACAGCCTATGGGACATTTTTGGAGGTCTCTCCCACCTTCTCTGGTGTGGAGGAGGAGAACATGGTGCAGAGTAGAGCTTCCCTGCTGCACGGTCAGAGGGAGAGGGCATGAGGGCTGCCTTCTGCTGGGGGGGACTGCAGGGGTGTGCAGGCAGGGGTGCCCAGGGCTGTCCTTGCGAGCAGGGTCCTGCACCCCAGGGGCTGTGTGCTGGGCAGGGACTCTGCCGCCTGCCAGGGTCAGCACTCAGCCTGCCCGGGGAGCTCCCCACGGCGCTGTGGGGAGAAGCTGTGGGTGGAAGGAGCGAGCCCCAGCAGGGCAGGGTCCTTCTGCTGTCGAGAGGGTGCTGCCTGGGTCAGCCCTGCTCACAGCTCCAGCTCAGCCCCGGGCATTTCTGAGGGGACTTTTCAAGATGGAGTTCCCTGAAAGGGAAGGTGTCTGTCTTTGAGGTTTCTCCTCTTGGTTGGCTGGGTGGGCAGTGGGACATTTCCAAGGGCACTTTTCAATTGGAAGGTCAAAGGAGGGATGTCTGTTTGGATAAGGAGCTTTCCTGAGTCTGTGTGTTCAGTTTCTGGCTCTGGGGGCTACAGATAGCACCAGCATCCCCTTTCCAGTCTCATCGGGGTTGCGGGACCTGCTCTTTACCCCCTGCGCACACGGAGAGGCTGCAGGGCAGCGCTGGGCACCCAGGGGCTGAGATGGGGTCTGTGAGCACTGGCAGGGAAGAGCCGTGGGGCCAGAGCAAGAGCTCCTGGCAGGGACAGCTCCAGGCAGGAGAGATGGGCAGCAAAGGAAGGACCTGCTAATGGAAGCCCTGTTGCAGGGGAGATGTGGGCACCTCCCGGCCACCCCTGCAGTGCAGATGCCTTCCCTCAGCAACCCCCTTCATCTCTGCCACCCAGCACAGCCCTCGGCCCTCCCGGCCATGGGGTCTAGGCTGGGAGTCACCTCTCTGTCCAGCAGAGCAGCAGAAGAGGCCAAGGGCATCCCTCCTGCCACGTCCCCAGTTCCCACTGACCAGCAATGGGGCTGAGGGCAACTGTCCTGCATTATCACTGCCTGGGAGGTGGCTGCACAGCTGGGTGAGGGGAACGCTGTCCTGAGTGCCCGGCTGCCTCGGCCCTTGCCTCGCTCAGCCAGACCCTCACTGTCTTTTTCCTTCTTTCTCCCTGTGCCTGTTTTAAAGTTATCTTGTTCTTGGTGCCAGACTGCCTGGGGATGGGAATTGCAGCTGCAGAGTCACACCCTGATCTTGTTCGTCCATTCGTGCGGGCATGTCGATGGGAACAAGTGTCCCAGCTTTCCTCTAACCCGAGGGGCTGTGGGCAACGCAGCCTGTGGGGCTGGGGAGTGAGTCAATTGTCTCTTCCTGAGCTGCCAACATTCGGACACTTGGCTATCTCCTTGGGGTGTCCTTCCAAGCTGTGAGCTGCCTTCCAGCATGCAAAGCTGTCCCATAGCACCCTTGTGTTCTCTGAAAGCCCCACGGAGAAACGCAGAGACTCTCTGGCTGAGGAGATGCTGTGGGGTTGGTGAAATGAGCCACGAGTGTCCTGGGCTAGAAGTGGGGTGCTGAGACCTTGAGGAAGGGTGAGACATTTCGTGCTCTGCACTGGATCCCTCTGCTCTCAGCAGTGTCTGGCTGCATAACAGAACATAAGAATGTGATCGCCCTCCATCTCAGGAAGGTGCAAGCCCAAGGCAGCTGGGAACAAGACCGGGGGACAGACCAGCTCCCCTCACTGCGCTCTGAGCCACAGGCAATCCTCTTGCCTCGCAGGACTCACTCTGTTCTCCTGGAGTGCAGCAGAAATGCTGAGGGTTCCTGACATCCAAGAACACTCCCCAGGGGAGATGGGGGGAGCTGTCAAAACCCCCAAGCCTCTCTAAGTGCCTTCTGCCACCTCAGTTCCTCAGCACGGGGAGTGCAGGTGCTGACAGGCCCTTCTGCGTTAGGAGCGGTTCCATCTGACCAAGTCAAACGCCAGCACTGGCCCCTGCCCTCACCCTTCCCAGGAACCCACTGCTGCAGAGCAGGGCTGACTCCTCGGCAGCCAGCGGGCAGAGGTCCTGCTCCTCACGCCACATTCAGCCAGCACCCACCAGAGCTCCAGCCCCGCAGCTAAGGAAGGATTCCTGGAAAATGCAAAGGGGGGGTGTGCAGCAGGGGCAGGGGCTGTGGGAAATGGCTTGGATTTTGCTCAGAGAAGTCTCCCCTAACTTCTCACTGCCTTTTCCTCCTTGGACAGGTTCACGTGCCCAGAGGGACCAAATGTCCAATGGCAGCTCCATCACCCACTTCCTCCTCCTGGCCTTCGCAGACACGCGGGAGCTGCAGCTCTTGCACTTCTGGCTCTTCCTGGGCATCTACCTGGCTGCCCTCCTGGGCAACGGCCTCATCATCACCGCCATAGCCTGCGACCACCGCCTGCACACCCCCATGTACTTCTTTCTCCTCAACCTCTCCCTCCTCGACCTGGGCTCCATCTCCACCACTCTCCCCAAAGCCATGGCCAATTCCCTCTGGGACACCAGGGTCATCTCCTATTCAGGATGTGCTGCACAGCTCTTTCTTTTAGCCTGTTTCATTTTAGCAGAGTATTTTCTCCTCACTGTCATGGCCTACGACCGCTACGTTGCCATCTGCAACCCCCTGCACTACGGGACCCTCCTGGGCAGCAGAGCTTGTGTCCACCTGGCAGCAGCTGCCTGGGCCAGTGGGTTTCTCACTTCTCTCCTGCACACGGCCAATACATTTTCACTACCCCTCTGCCACGGCAATGCTGTGGACCAGTTCTTCTGTGAAATCCCCCCACTCCTCAAGCTCTCCTGCTTAGATGCCTACCTCAGGGAGGTTGGGCTCATCACATTTAGTGCTTTTCAATTTTTGGGGTGTTTTCTTTTCATTGTGGTGTCCTACGTGCAGATCTTCAGGGCCGTGCTGAGGATCCCCTCTGAGCAGGGACGGCACAAAGCATTTTCCACGTGCCTCCCTCACCTGGCCGTGGTCTCCCTCTTTGTCACCACCATCATGTTTGCCCACATGAAGCCCCTCTCAATCTCCTCCTCATCTCTAGATCTGGTTGTGGCAGTGCTGTACTCAGTGGTGCCTCCAGCATTGAACCCCCTCATCTACAGCATGAGGAACAAGGAGCTCAAGGACACCGTGCGGAAACTATTTGAAGACAAACTACTGCAGCGTCAATAAGGTGTCCATCGTCCTCAGGAAAAGCTCGGATGTTCTTTGGATCATATGTGTCTTGTTTTTCTCTTTGTTTCTTATACTTCAGATATTACTTCCACTTCAATAATATTAGTCTTATCCACCCTCACCAGTGTTTTCTGACCTGAAAGACCTCATGTACATATGGAGCCAGGCTCCCTGTGCAGGTGAAGGAGCTGGGAATAAAGAATGCAGCAGAAAATGATTTGTCTCTGTTCCCATCTCTTACATCTGCTCTGGAGCTGGGGGTGCAGCCCCAGCACACAGGAGGGCTCAAGGAGCCACGAGCCCCCCTGCCACATGGAGGAGCAGGCACTTGTGGACCTCGGGGCTGCCCCTCGCTGCCTCAGTGGACACATCCTTGCTGCCACCTTCACATGGGGCTGCTGCTTCCCTGGAGCCATGGCCATGGACGACAGCAGGACCTGGTCTTTCCAGAGCAGCACTGCCAGTTCAGGGCCCTGTGGAGAGCACGGGGTGGGAACCAAGACAGGCTGGCCAGGCCAGCATGGACATGCTCACGTGGGGCAAGGGACATCCAGGGAGAAGAGCAAGGGAGCATTTCTGTGCTGCAGGGAGGAATCCCTGAGAAAGAGAAAGGTCTTTCTGCAGGCACCCACTCGGGGCAGGCTGCTCTGTCCCCTGACCAGGACTCTGGTGCTGGCCTGGGGAGAGGGGCTGGCACGGAGCTCCAGAGGCAGCCTGGGCTGGGGATCTCCTGCACCTAAGACCAGGAGCTCTTCGGTTTCACTGACCTCCATTTCCTCATGGCATGGGGAGCCTCCATCCCTGGGGCTGATGGGGAGGCTGAGACCCCTCTCTGCCCCGCAGCAGCTGCTGTGCCCCTCAGAGGGGCTGGGGCCGTGGGGTGAGTGCCCAGAGCTCTGCAGCACCCTGCGGTGGGCACTGCCGTGGGACCAGCCCAGGCTGGGCTGCTCTGCGGGGCTGGGCTGGGGAGAGGGCAGGGGAGATGGGAAGTGCTGGGAAAGGTCCGGGCTGGGCTGGGAAGTGCCCAGGAGAGGACAACGCTGATGTTAGCTGAGCTGTGTGACCATGCAGGGCAGGGACATGCTCCAGTGGGTGTGTGGTGCAGAGCCCGGTCTCCTGGCAGGGAACTGAGACAGGCGGGTGCAGGAGAGAGGAGGCTGCTCTGTGCCCTTGGTGGCATGGACAGAGCGAGAAGGTGCCCCAGGGCATTTATCACACCCCCACCCCAGCCTCTTCCCTTGGCCATTTCCAGCACTGGCCACTCATCCCAGTTTACGGGTGGTTTTGCTCTGTGGCCACCTCCTCCCTCCTGTTGGTCTTGGTACCTGGGTTGGGGGAAGAGCCAGCCCTGCCCCAGGCTCTCTTCTTGCCCAGACCTTGGCAGAGCCCAGAGTGGGGCTCTCTGCAAAGCCTTGCGTGGGCCACGGCTGGGGCTGGGCACTGGTGGGCTGCAAAAGGAGGAGGGCTGGTGGGGATGGACCCTGAGGTCTGGCACAGGGACTTGTGGTGGGGAACGTTTCCCCACCCCAAACGTACCCTGTGCTGTGCTGTGTCTGCTGAGGGGGATGTGGGGGCACGTGCTGGGCAGTGGGGCTGCACTGGCTCAGGCACAGGTGGGAGCTCCAGCACAGCCATCAGGAGGTGGAAGCAAGGACAGGCTATGCAGGGGGGATTCAGGAACATGACCTGAGCATGCGGGGATGTGTTTAGGAAAGCCAGAGCTCACCTGGAGCTGATGGGGGCTGCAGGCAACACCAAGAGCAAAATGAAAGGTTCAGTCACCGGGCTTGCAGTAAAAGGCTTGTCGTGGTTTAACCTGGCAGGCAGCCAATACCACGCAGCCCTTCACTCACTCCCCCCCAGTGGGACGGGGAGCAAATCGGAAGGGTAAAAGTGAGAAAAACTCGTGGGTTGAGATAAAGACAGTTTAATAGAACAGAAAAGGGAAATAATAATAATAATAATAATAATAATAATAATAATAATAATAATAATAATAACAACAACAACAATAATAACGACGATGATGATGATAGAATATACAAAAATGAGTGACGCACAATGCAATTGCTCACCACCCGCGCTGACCGATAACCAAGTAGCGATTGGTACTTCCTGGATCACGTCTACCGTTCATATACTGAGCATGACGTCACATGGTATGGAATACCCCATTGGCCAGCTGGGCTGGCTGTCCTGATTATGTTCCCTCCCATCTTGTGTACCTAGCTCAGTCAGTAGGCACGGGAGCTGTCCTTGGACTAGGAGGGCACTTAGCAACAACTGAAAACATCTCTGTGTTATCAACATTCTCCTCATACTAAATCCAAAACACAGCACTAGGAAGAAATTTAACCCTATCCCAGCCGAAACCAGGACAGTATCCACTCCTTATTCTATACCATTTACGTCATGCTTAGGTCTCACATCTTTTTTTAATACATTTCAATTAACCACCCTATCTTTCTTTTTATATATACACATATATATATATGCACGCACAGATATCATTCCCTTAGCCTATTTTCCATCCCTCTAAAATGTCCATTGAGTCCATTTAGTCCATGACTTTGGGCTCCATCTGTTATAACAGTCTTTCAGGGCCAGAGAGATGGTGTGTGGTGTTGGGCTGTTGCATCCTGAAGCCAGTTCTCATTTCGGTACTGCTGCGCTCGTCCAGTTCTATCATCGTTGCACTTTGCTCGGTTTCATCAGAGTTAGCTCATTCTTCATTAATCTGGGTGATTTTTACTGCTACACCATTGATAGCAACCATAGAAATAATGATATACAATATCATATAACAATTGACATCATGCAATTCAGTTCATTGGCTATTTTCACCCAAAATCAAATCCCCTTGAGGTACACACTGGACTTGCCCATCCTTTCGCATCACCCACCAAGTGTACCCAGGTCCTTGAGCAAAAGCAATCCCATGGATGGGTTTTCCCTTGCCAGAGGCAGGAGTAACCCAGACTGTCTTCCCCAGCATATTTCTTATGTGCACGACTGGGACTTTATCCCCATCTACAGTACGTAAAAGTCTTGATTGGGCAGGGCCAGCTCGATTAACAGACCCCCTAGTGTTGACTAACCAGGTGGCTTTTGCTAAATGTGTATCCCAATGCTTGAATGTCCCACCACCCATTGCCCTCAGTGTTGTCTTTAGCAGCCCGTTGTATCGTTCGATTTTCCCGGAGGCTGGTGCGTGGTAGGGGATGTGATAGACCCACTCAATGCCGTGCTCTTTGGCCCAGGTGTCTATGAGGGTGTTTCGGAAGTGAGTCCCGTTGTCTGACTCAATTCTTTCTGGGGTGCCATGTCGCCATAGGACTTGCTTTTCAAGGCCCAGGACGGTGTTCCGGGCAGTGGCATGGGGCACAGGGTATGTCTCCAGTCAGCCGGTGGTTGCTTCCACCATGGTGAGCACATAGCGTTTGCCGTGCCGGGTTTGTGGGAGTGTGATATAATCAATCTGCCAGGCCTCCCCATATTTATACTTCAACCATCGTCCTATATACCAAAGAGGCTTTACTCGCTTGGCTTGTTTGATTGCAGCGCACGTTTCACATTCATGGATAACCTGTGCAATAGCGTCCATGGTTAAGTCCACCCCTCGATCACGAGCCCATCTATATGTTGCATCTCTTCCTTGATGGCCTGAGGCATCATGGGCCCACCGAGCTATAAATAATTCACCCTTATGTTGCCAGTCCAGATCCACCTGAGCCACTTCCATCTTAGCAGCCTGGTCCACCTGCTGGTTGTTTTGATGTTCTTCAGTGGCCCGACTCTTGGGTATGTGAGCATCTACGTGACGTACTTTTACAGTCAGGTTCTCTACTCGGGCAGCAATATCTTGCCACAATGCGGCAGCCCAGATGGGTTTACCTCTGCGCTGCCAGTTGTTCTGCTTCCACTGCTGCAACCACCCCCACAGGCCATTTGCCACCATCCATGAGTCAGTATAGAGAGAAAGTACTGGCCATTTTTCTTGTTCAGCAATGTCCAAGGCCAGCTGGATGGCTTTTACCTCTGCAAACTGGCTCGATTCACCTTCTCCTTCAGCAGTTTCTGCAACTTGGCGTATAGGACTCCATACAGCAGCTTTCCACCTCCGATGCTTTCCCACAAGGCGACAGGACCCATCAGTGAACAGGGCATATTGCTTCTCGTTTTCTGGTAGTTTATTATACAGTGGGGCTTCTTCAGCACGTGTCACCTCCTCCTCTGGGGATATGCCAAAATCTTTGCCTTCTGGCCAGTTTGTGATCACCTCCAAGATTCCTGGGCGACTGGGGTTTCCTATTCAGGCCCGTTGTGTGATCAGTGCGACCCACTTACTCCACGTAGCGTCGGTTGCATGATGTGTAGAGGGGACGCTCCCTTTGAACATCCAGCCCAGCACCGGCAGTCGGGGTGCCAGGAGGAGCTGTGCTTCAGTACCAACCACTTCCGAAGCAGCTCGAATCCCTTCATATGCTGCCAACATCTCCTTCTCAGTTGGAGTGTAGCGGGCCTCGGATCCTCTGTATCCCCGACTCCAGAACCCTAAGGGTCGACCTCGAGTCTCCCCTGGTGCTTTCTGCCAGAGGCTCCAGGTAGGGCCATTCTCCCCGGCTGCGGTGTAGAGCACATTCTTCACATCTTGTCCTGCCCAGACTGGCCCAAGGGCTACTGCATGAACTATCTTCTGTTTAATTTGTTCAAAGGCTTGTCGTTGCTCAGGGCCCCATTTGAAGTCGTTCTTCTTCCTGGTCACGTGATAGAGAGGGCTTACGATCTGACTGTAATTTGGAATATGCATTCTCCAAAAACCCACAACGCCTAAGAAAGCTTGTGTTTCCTTTTTGTTAGTTGGTAGGGACATGGCTGTTATTTTGTTGATCACATCCATTGGGATCTGACGACGTCCATCTTGCCATTTTATTCCTAAAAACTGGATCTCCTGTGGAGGTCCCTTGACCTTACTTTGTTTTATGGCAAAACCGGCTTTCAGAAGGATTTGAATTATTTTCTTCCCTTTCTCAAAAACATCTTCTGCTGTGTTGCCCCATACGATGATGTCATCATTGTACTGCAGGTGCTCTGGAGCCTCACCCTGTTCCAGTGCAGTGTGAATTAGTCCATGGCAAATGGTAGGGCTGTGTTTCCACCCCGGGGGCAGTCGGTTCCAGGTGTACTGGACGCCCCTCCAAGTGAAAGCAAACTGTGGCCTGCACTCTGCCACCAAAGGGATGGAGAAGAACGCATTAGTGATGTCAGTTGTGGCGTACCACTTGGCTGCCTTTGACTCCAGTTCGTATTGAAGTTCTAGCATGTCCGGCACGGCAGCACTCAGTGGCGGCGTGACTTCGTTCAGGCCACGGTAGTCTACTGTTAGTCTCCACTCTCCGTTGGACTTTCGCACTGGCCATATGGGACTGTTAAAGGGTGAGCGAGTCTTGCTGATCACTCCTTGGCTCTCCAGTCGACGAATCAGCTCATGGATAGGGATCAGGGAATCTCGGTTGGTGCGGTATTGTCGCCGATGCACTGTTGTGGTAGCGATTGGTACCTGTTGTTCTTCAACCCTCAGCAACCCCACAACAGAAGGGTCCTCTGAGAGACCAGGCAAGGTGGACAGCTGTTTAATTTCCTCCGTCTCCAGGGCAGCTATACCAAAAGCCCACCGGTACCCTTTTGGGTCCTTGAAATACCCCCTCCTGAGGTAGTCTATGCCAAGGATGCACGGAGCCTCTGGGCCAGTCACAATGGGGTGCTTCTGCCACTCATTCCCAGTCAGGCTCACTTCGGCCTCCAACACAGTTAACTCTTGGGATCCCCCTGTCACTCCAGAAATATAAATGGGTTCTGCCCCTTTATAGTTTGATGGCATCAGAGTGCACTGTGCACCGGTGTCTACGAGAGCCTTATACTCCTGTGGGTCTGATGTGCCAGGCCATCGAATCCACACAGTCCAGTAAACCCGGTTGTCCCTTTCCTCCACCTGGCTGGAGGCAGGGCCCCTCTAGTTCTGGTCATAGTATCCATCTCTCACTTCTTGCAAAAGTGAGTCAAGAATTTCTTCATTGCAATTACAATCCAAAGTAAGATCAGCCCTTCTACTCTGTCTGGGGAACTGTTCACTGGAAACTGGACCGTCGTGAGACAGGGTTTTCCTGAAAACTGGAGCAGCATTTTTCCTGAGAGAACCCCCTTGTGTGATTGTTTTTCCTTGCAACTCACGTACACGTGCCTCTAGGGTCAAGGTAGGTTTTCCATCCCACTGCCTCATGTCCTCTCCGTGGTCACGCAGGTAAAACCACAGGGTGCCCCGTGGTGTGTACTTTCGATATCCTCTCTCTTGAGGAGAAAAACACTGACTCCTAATGGCTGAGATACTGGTCCGTACAGGTGGAGAATAGGACCTATCGTCTTTGAGTTGCTGGACCTCCCGGGATAGTTTCTCTACAGCCGAGACAAGGGAGGAGGAGATAGTTTCTTCAAAATCCCGAAGTCTGTTAACCACCTCATCCACCGTTGGTGCTTCTTCCTCTTTCCAGCACAGTACTGCCAACGAACTGGCATACGACGCTGGTGCGCTCTGTACCAACTGCCGCCACATGGGTCGGGTGCACTGGATGTCATCTGGATCTTTGGGTGTTCGGGCATCGTCCAGGTCACTATAAACCACCTCCAGCACGCCTAGTTCTCTCAGGTACTGGATACCTCTCTCCATAGTGGTCCATTTGCCTAGGCGATATATAACATCTTCCTTGAAGGGATACCTTTCCTTCACGCCTGACAGCAGTCGCCTCCAGAGGCTGAGGACCTGTGTCCCTTTTCCGATTGCTTTGTCAATACCCGCTTCCCTAGCAAGGGATCCCAGCTGTTTGGCCTCCTTCCCCTCTAATTCCAGGCTACTGGCCCCATTATCCCAGCATCGGAGCAGCCAGGTAACAATATGCTCGCCTGGACGACGGCCGAAATCTTTCCGCATATCTCGCAACTCATTCAGGGATAAGGATCGGGTGGTTTCCGTCTCGTTTACGAGTTCTTCCTCTTCCTCCTCCTCTCCTCGTGATGGCCCTGGTTTTCCATCACCCTTTTCTACACTTCAAAGATTTCTTCTTCTGTACAGGGGCGACAGATACAGCGACGGTTGGTCCTCTGGTTCAGCTGTAGTACCCGTCGCGAGGGTTTGGGTAGCTGCAGTGCCTATCACGGGGGTTGGAGTACTTGTAGTGACTGTTGCCGGGGTTTGAGTGGCTGCAGTGCTTGTCGCACTGGTTGGAGTTACTGTAGTGACTGTTGCTGGAGTCTGAGTAGCCATAGTGGTTATTGTGGGGGTTGAAGTAGCCACGGTGCCTGTCGCAGGGGTTTGAGTAGCCACAGTGGTTGTCGTGCGGGTTGAAGGAGCTACAGTGCCTGTCGTGGGGGTTTGAGTAGTCACCATGTCTGTTGCCGGGGCTGATCTCTGGACAGTATTCCTGAATAGTTGTTTAACCCTAAACAAGACCTGAACCACATTCAGAAGACATAGCAATATGAACATGCTCGTTTGAACATCCCAAGGATATTCAAAATTCTCAGGGAATATTGTGGACGTCTTCATGAAGAGGATAGAAGAAAAAAGAGTTTCTGAAGATATGGAAGGGAAGGTGAACAAGTGGGAGAAACTGTCCCATCCTGTCTCCCCACTAAATTCATCCTCTGAGGTGAAGACGTAAGAAGTGTAATTATTAATAGTTTCCAAAAGATAGCTCCCGAAGAACAGGAATGATGGCAGTGCTGAGTACAGGCTCGTGACCAATAATTTTATCATAATATAAAGCCAGGTCACACAGTATAGCAAAGCAATGACCTTAATCCATTTCCCAGAGATGACCAACCCCACATACAAACTGATAATCAGCAGTATAGACAGCCAGTAAGGTGCTATATACCACAACTCCAAAAACAGATCCAAAAACTCTGAGAGCAAATAAATCAACATTGTGAACATCGAGTACTAAACTGATATAATGAATGCTCATAACAAATTGGTTTTAACCCGTTCGGGTCAGATGTGTCGTTATCTCAACCCTTTGTGCCCCACGTTGGGCGCCAAAAAGGACTGTCGTGGTTTAACCTGGCAGGCAGCCAAATACCACACAGCCGCTCGCTCACTCCCCCCACCCCCAGCGGGACGGGGAGAGAATCAGAAGGGTAAGAGTGAGAAAAACTCGTGGGTTGAGATAAAGACAGTTTAATAGAACAGGGAAAAATAAGGGAAAATAATAATGATAATGATAAAATATACAAAATGAGTGATGCACAATGCAATTGCTCACCACCCGTGCTGACCGATAACCAAGTAGCGATTGGTACTTCCTGGATCACGCCTACCCTTCATATACTGAGCATGATGTCACATGGTATGGAATACCCCATTGGCCAGCTGGGCTGGCTGTCCTGATTATGTTCCCTCCCACCTTGTGTACCTAGCTCAGTCAGTAGGCACGGGAGGTGTCCTTGGACTAGGAGGGCACTTAGCAACAACTGAAAACATCAGTGTGTTATCAACATTCTCCTCGTACTAAATCCAAAACACAGCACTAGGAAGAAATTTAACCCTATCCCAGCCAAAACCAGCACACAGGATTTTCCCTGTGTATGCTTAATCCATGTAATAAGTAATAGAGTGAACCTTGCCATCGAATTCTGTTAAGTCGCGCTTTTATAAATTTCTATTAAAATCCCCTTTGCTGATATCTTTGCCAGTGATTCTTCAAGCGGCCACAAAACCTCTCATTTGCAACAAACAGGGAAACAAACTCTAGTCGTCATTTCTCCTGCCCTAAGAAGTGATGTTCACATGCAAATTTGTTGCTGCAGTGTTTGGTAAAGGTAAGGACATGCAGTTGGCCTCATCACCAGTACCAGGTGGAGCTTCCTGCAGATTCCTCTGTTGCAGCCAAGTTTCTCCTGTGACCCAGGGATATGCTCAGCACCACACAGCCTGAAGACCAAGCTGTACGTGGAGCACAGCACAGCGCGGCACATGCAGGCCAGGGTCTTTTCAGGTTTGCTGTTAGGGGGATCACTAACTCCTCCATGTACAATGCTCTTATGGTCGGGATCACCGAACCGCCTGAGGAAGGTTAGGAAGAGGGTGAGGGCTCCTTTAGAAAGCTGGAGGAAGGGACACAAAGGACTTGGTAGTCACTGGGGACTTTGAAGGCCATGGACCTCTGCTAGAAGGCCTCACTCAGAGGGAAGGTGGAAGGTCATCCCTGATCTGCCATGGGGGGATGCTCTCCTGGACTTGTTTCTCACAAGAAGCTGGTGGAAGATGTGGAGGGCAGCTTTGGCTGCAGTGGGAGTGAGGTGGGGATGTAGAAACCCTTGAGGGAAGTCAGCAAGACAACTTGTAGCAGGGCTGAGTGGAGAGGAAGGATCACCTCCACCCACCTGCTGGCAGTGCTCTGCCTAATGCAAGCCAGGGTGCCGTTGTCTGCCTTTGCTGCCAAGGTGCAAAGGCAGGAGAGGAGAAGGCTTTGGGGAGACCTAATGACAGCCTTCCCATACCTTTGTGGCCAGAAGAAAATGGAATGGAATGGAACAGAATGGAATGGAAAGGAATGGAAAGGAATAGAAAAGAATAGAATAGAACAGAAAAGAATTTCTTCTTAGAAAGAAGAAATGGAAAACCTGGGCCTCGCTAGAGGAATGGGGATGAGCTGGAGTGGCCCCAGAGGACACCTGCCAGGATGTGGTTTGTGGCCTCTGTGGAGGGGCTGAGGGATCTGGGGTTCTTTAGCCTGGTGAAGTGGAGGCTCAGGGCTCTCTAGTAGTAGCCTGCAATGTCTTGACAGGTGGTTTCCGAGATAATGGAGCTTTTCTTGGTAGTTGGAAGACATGGCAACCTCCAGAAAGTGCAGCTTGGAAAGTTCAGACTTGACATGAGGAAGAAGAAATCTCACTCAAAGGGTAGCCTTGTGGTGTAAGAGGTTACCCAGAGGGAGTCTGGATCAGCCCATGGCTTTGTGTTTCAAGGAAAAGCCAGCGATGGGTGCAGAGACATCAGTGAAGGTCTAGAAATGCTGGGGTGAGAGCTAGGTAGGGAAGCAAGATGGATGTCTACAGCCTGAAGGGCAAGAGGTGCAGGCATGGGACAGTGTAGGACAGCCTGCAGCAGAGATGGCCTAGACCACTAGCAGGGCTGACAGGCCCATCAAAAGCGAGGTCTTTGTCCCCTTGGCTAAGGCAGTTGCCTCTGCCACCAAGGCCTACAAGAAGGAACTTTCTTTTGAGGCTCTGCATTTCTTCCTTGCCCCTGCTTGGGGAGGCCAGGAAGTGTGGTACAATTGTTCTACCCTTGGCATTGCTCACCCTCACATCCCACTGACCCCGGGAAGAGCCCTGAGCCACGCATGAGGGACAGGATCTGCCTTCCCAGGGCTTGGGGGTGAGGGCTTGGCCTTTCTGCTTCACAAAATAAACCAAGGGTTTTCTCAGCATTACAGCCACCTGCACAGTGCCTTTGCCTACCTGCAATCATGGCCTCCAATGATCTGCTCTAACGAGGCCATGGGGAGGCTTTGTCAGTAATGGTCCTCAGTGGGACCCATTAATGCTTCAAGGTACTTTGAGTTTTACTTCTGACTTTGACTTCTTGAGAGGTTTGTTCTTTCTCCTCTCATCATGGGAGCTTCAAGGACTCAGCACCAAATACACCATGGGTCTCATTAAAATACAGAAAGCCTTAAGGAGCTCTTTCTCTTCCTGTAGTTTTCTTTAGGTCTTCCAGGCTTGTACAGCTAATTGGAGTCATTTCATAGTGTAGTTAAAGAGGAAGATTTCAAAGTGCACCTAATAAAAATATTTTTTAATTTAAAGTTTCTATTTTATTAGTTTTCAGTTTAGAGAAGAGGTGATGGAAGCCTTCTCCAAGTGATAGTGATCCAGGGTGTCTCCTCAGGAGGTCTGGACAGGCAGGAGCAGCAGTCCCTTGAGGTCTGACTCTGTATGGAGAACTTTGCTCCTCACCTCCCAAACCTCACCATTTCTCTCATTGGCCACCTGGGACTTACATCACTCTTCCTTGCATCAGACTTCTCCACTGATCTCTGCAGCTGGGTGTTACAGCTCCATGGCACCATCTCCCACCTGCTCTCCTCAGAGAACTGGCTGCACACAGGCCACATAAAAACTTTTCCTATTTGCAAACAAAGAAAAGCCAAGCATGATAAAGTTTCATAAACAATAAAACACACTCCTCAACCATATGCTAAGTACAAGCTGTCTCTAATGAAGTTGTCTTTCTACAAGGGATAATCTTATGAGAAATGTTTGAGATAGATACAAAAAAGTTAGATACAACCATAATTAAAGAATTGGCTAAAGACCCAATGAGACTACTGAAAGACAGGCAAGCTTTTAACTCCCTGAAGATCAAAGCAGCAACTGAGTAGGTGAGAGTTATCTGAATGAACAAAGAATAACGTCCGGAGAAAAGTAGAGACTGATGGAATGGGCCTTTGTCTAGAGAGTCTGCATCTGCAAAGGCGACATCAGAAATGGTCATTGTATGAGGACAGGTGAAATTATATGAAAGATTAGAGAAACTGAATACACCGTATAACAGGAAGAACAGTGGTAATGAAGTTACAGGGCAAGACCAATATTTCTTTGGAATATCCCTTTTGAAAGGTCATTGGATTGGTAGAGGTCTCTTGTGAGTGAGGACAAGCAAGAGTTGCACTCATCTTTGAAAGTGGCCAAAAGTGCAACCCAGGGAACCACAGGCTGCACAAGCTCACTTTGGTGGGGGGGTGAGCCATTGAATGAGTGCTCCTGGGTGACACTTCTGGGCACCTAAAAGAGAAGAGCATCGCCATGGACTTACCAAGGGTAAATCATGCCTCGCCAACCGGGTTGCCTTCATGATGAAGTAGCTGCATTTGTGCACGAGGGGAGAAGAGTGGATGTCATTGACCTCCATTTCAGCAAGACTTTTGGCGTGGTCTCCCTCAATATTCTTGTACCCAAGTTAGGCCATTCCAGTCTGGACAGGGGGACAAACAGATGAGCAAAACACCAGTTGGATGATGAGGCTGAGAGTGCAGGGTGAAGGGGCCATGCTCTACCTGGAGGCCAGGGGACGTACTGGGGTTTGGTGAGGCGGCACAGGGGACTCTGCTGAGCCCTGTGCAGTTTAACACCTGCATCCACGACCTGGAGGAGGACGCAACTCTCACCACATTTTTCAATGATACCAACTTGGGAGGACCATTCCTGTGCCTTAGGGACGCCTTTCAGGGGAAACCTGACGGGTGGGAGAACTGTCCTGTCAGGAACTTCATGAGATAGACAGTGGACAAAGGCCAGGTCCTGCACCTGGGATAGACTGACAGCCTGCAGTAGCAGGGGAAGGGGACTGCCTGGCTGGGGAGCAGCTCTGCAGAAAAGGCCCTGGTGGTGCTGGGGAACAGAAGGCAAAACAAAACCCAGTAGTGTTAGATGGTGGCAAAGGTGGCCAGCAGTGTCCTGGAGTGTGTAAAGAGGAGCCTTGCCAAGACAGTGCTTTAGGCTCTAAACAGAATTGAAACAAAGCCTCTGACTTGGGTTCTATGAAGTTAATTAATAAAAGAGAGGGAGGTGGAGGGACCTCAGCATTTACAGGTTCCTGCTGAAGATTTAAGGCCTCCGAGAAAGGAGCTGAAGAGAACACTTGTGAACTAGCATAGCCTTTAGATCGTTTCACATGTGAGGGCTCTACTCCCCCATCTCAATCATTGGCATCCACAAACCTCCCCTGCTTTTCCGTCCTCTCCTCCCAAAACCTGACCACGTGATGGGAGGAAAGGCAGCAGAAAGGCCCCAGGCCTCTGTGAATCAGCCGGGGTCTGGCACCTGGAGGGCGATGGTGTCATTTCATTGGACACCCCATAAAGACTCAAGCTGGGGAGTGCCTCTGCAAGTCCGAACCAACAAGGTCCATGGCCAGGCAAGACTGTGTCTCTGGCTGTGTCTGGAGACCCGAACAACTACAGCTTAGATGAAGCTGGGGCTGAACCTCAGGCCTGGGCTTCAGTGGTCTCCTGGGCCCATGGGCAGAGATGCAGGTGGAGGCCCCAGGTGATGCTGCTCAGGGCCATGAAGGCCTATGGATGCTCTCAGGGCCCTGACCAGTGTCATATTGGACCCCACCTGCCACTGCCCTCACTAGGCCAAATTCTCACTCCCTGATGTGCAGGGTCTGCTCTCTGCTACTCTCCTTCCCATGTCCCTGGGTATCTGGCAGACCACAATTTCATGGTCACTTCAGCCAAGGCTGACACTGGTCTTCACATCCCTGACCAGCTCTTCCTCCTTTGGCAGTACCAGGTCCAGGTGAGGAGAAGACTGGGTGGCCCATTCAGAAGCTGACCCACACACAAGCCACCATCTAACCTGTTACGTGTCCCATAGAGACCCTCCATACACCTGAGCTGCCCTGACGCCACACAAGGCAGCCCCCACTCCTCATCTTCCCCATCGGTCTCTCCTAAAGATGTTCTGTCTCCATTACAACAAAAGCCGTGGGAGCTGTCCTTCCCCACCTCAGCTCTTATCCCACTGAAGTCACAGCTCTGTGATGGCACCCGCGGCTTCTGCTCTCTGTGGCCCAGGCTGTGGGCTTTGGTGCCCATTTGGGCTGCAGCCCCTCCGATGGGGCACCAGGGCCAAGGGCAGACTTGTCCCATGCAAACCTGGTACCCAGAGATGGGACCCCGTGTGTGGGAAGGCTTTGCTTCCCAGCAGAGGCATGCTGGAGTGGGTGGCAGGTGGCAACAGAATGGTGGATGAGGTTGCCACCCCGAGAGCAAAAGCTGCAGAGCCCAAGGCCAGAGAGAAAGAGGCGAGGGCTGTGCAGCCCTGGCAGGAGAGGGGTTTGCTGTCCCAGGTGACTCTGCAGCACCATGGGGCCTGTGCCAGAGGTGGAGCTGATCTCCACGAAGGACAAGGTGCTGCTGAGAATGTCCCTGGGGAAGGACAGCCTCTGATCCAGCCACACTCTGGACATCATGCTGGGGGCCAACCAGCTAGACAGCAGCTCCGCAGAGAAGGACCTTGGGGTCCCAGAGGAGAAGCAGCTGAGCAGGAGCCAGCAGTGCACCCCCGCGGCCAAGGCCAACAGCCTCCTGGGCTGCATTAGGAGAAGCATTGCTGGCAGGTGGAGGGAGGTGACCCTTCCCCTCTCCTCAGCACTGGTGAGGCCCCATCTGCAGTGCTGTGTCCAGTGCTGGGCTGCCCAGTGCAAGACAGTTGTTGACCTACTAAAGCAAGTCCAGCCAAGGGCCACAAAGCTGCTTTAAGGGACTGCAGCAAAGGTCCCTCCTCAGGGCTGGGGTGTCCAATCAGAGATGGAAATGGCCGGTGTGTGGGACTTCTCTGGGATGGTTTTCCCAGGGGAGTGTCGCCCGGGTGTCCAGGCACCTTTGGCACCTTGCTTCCTTCTCCATGACGCCTGACTCTGCACTGTGAGCACCCTGCTGTGGGCCCCCACCCTGCACACTCACACAGCTGAGCTCTACACTGCTGCTTTCCTCTCCCGGGCACTTCCCAGCCCAGCCCAGCCCCTCCCCACCTCTCCCCACCACCCCTGCCCTCTCCCCAGCCCAGTCCAGCAGAGCAGCCCAGCCTGGGCTGGTCCCACGGCAGTGCCCACCGCAGGGTGCTGCAGAGCTCTGGGCACTCACCGCACGGCCCCAGCCCCTCTGAGGGGCACAGCAGCTGCTGGGGGGCACACAGGGAGCTCAGCCTCCCCATCAGCCCCAGGGATGCTGCTGGCCCCAAGGGCACGAGGAAATGGAGGCTACTCACTCGCTGCCTCTCCTGAATTCATATTGCAGGTGATGCCCAGCCCTCACTGAATTTGCCCCCTCCTCTGCTCCCACCAGCCCCACTCCCCACGACAGCACGACAGCCCTGGCCCTGGGCCTCCTCCGGCACCTCCTGCATCTCTCCAGTCTCCCCTCCCTCTGCCTGCTGGCTCCCCACTCACTCCCATGGCACTGCAGAGTCCTTGTCCATGGATACGTCGATTTGGTGCTTTCCTTTTGGGGGACTTCACCTTGGAGGGTGTTTCACCTTCTGAGTCTCCATTCATTGCAACCCCAGGGCACGGGGTGAGTCCCCATCCTCTCCTCTCCTCACCCCTCCAAAGTCATTTCCAGAGACTCTGGTATGTGCCATCAGTCTTGTCATCCATAAAGGAACATGATAAGATAATGGGAGCTCATGGACCATCTCTCCTGCCATTGGACACCAAGAGGAGAGCTCTTAAATCCAGACCATTTGGTCCAGTGGAACCCAGAGGTACCATGAACTTAACTCCCAAAACATTGACCACAAGGGGAACAGATTTTTCAAAAGACCAATTCCTTGGAAATATTCTTGGAAGCAACTTTGGAGGAAGAGCCCAGCCTTCGGGCACTGCACCTGGGAGATCCTCTTTTATTGAAGAGCTGCTATTGGGCGTGTCACATCTGACACAGTGTTGGGCAAGAGTCAGACACAACAGGATCAAGCCGCAAGACAAGTAGTACAAACCTAGAAAATTCTATATAAGCAGGATTATCACAAGAGAAAAAAGCAGACTCGTGGCCTAAGATAAACTCTGGGGAATGTGCAGAGAAGGGGAGGCAGGTTATTGTCGGTGAAACAGTGTCCACTGGGCCAGTTTCCTTAGGGCATCCTTGAGCTCCTGGTTCCTCATGCTGTAGATGAGGGGGTTCACTGCTGGAGGCACTACTGCGTACAGCACTGCCATCACTAGGTCTGAAAATGAGGAAGAGATGGAGGGGGGCTTCAGGTAGGCAAACATGCCAGTGCTGACAAAGAGAGAGACCACGGCCAGGTGAGGGAGGCACGTGGAAAAGGCTTTGTGCCGTCCCTGCTCAGAGGGGATCCTCAGCACGGCCCTGAAGATCTGCACGTAGGACACCACAATGAAAACAAAACACCCAAATAGTAAACATGCACTAACCAAAAGAAGCCCAACCTCCCTGAGGTAGGAGTGTGAGCAGGAGAGCTTGAGGATCTGGGGGATTTCACAGAAGAACTGGTCCACAGCATTGCCGTGGCAGAGGTGTAGTGACAATGTATTGGCCGTGTGCAGGAGAGCATAGAGAAACCCACTGGCCCAGGCAGCTGCTGCCATGTGGACACAAGCTCTGCTGCCCAGGAGGGTCCCGTAGTGCAGGGGGTTGCAGATGGCAACGTAGCGGTCGTAGGCCATGACAGTGAGAAGACAATACTCCCCTATAATCGAGAAGAGAAAGAAGAAGAGCTGTGCAGCACATCCTGCGTAGGAGATGTCCCTGGTGTCCCAGAGGGAATTGGCCATGGCTTTGGGAACAGTGGTGGAGATGGAGCCCAGGTCGAGGAGGGAGAGGTTGAGGAGGAAGAAGTACATGGGGGTGTGGAGGCGGTGGTCGCAGGCTATGGCGGTGATGATGAGGCCGTTGCCCAGGAGGGCAGCCAGGTAGATGCCCAGGAAGAGCCAGAAGTGCAAGAGCTGCAGCTCCCGCGTGTCTGCGAAGGCCAGGAGGAGGAACTGGGTGATGGAGCTGCCGTTGGACATTTGCTGTTTCTTGGCATAGGGGTACTGTTCAAAACTGGAATAGACAAGGAAAAAGTATGACAGACTTCTCCAAGCAAAGCCACTCCTTTTTTCATAGAAATCCACCCCCCGCCCCAAAATTGAAATGCATTTCCTTCTCTGGTTTGTGCTGACTGAGTGTGCTGTGAGGAGCAGGACCTCTGTCCACGGCCAAGGAGCCAGCTTTTCTCTGCTGCAGTGTGTACCTGGCAGCTGGTTTGTGACAGCTCCGATGTTCCCAAGGGATGTCAGATGTCATCCGCCCTTAATGGAAAAGATCAGTATCTGCACTCATGACTCTCAAGAGCGTGGGCTGCAGAAGAGAGGCTTAGCGTGTCCTTATAAGAATTTTGTCTCTGTTTTGTATTTTCCACCACCACATCTGCTGAGTGTTCTTTTTAGGGGTAGAAATGCTCATTTCTATGACTGAAAATGTGAAGAGTCTTGAGACAGGAGAGGCAAAAGGGCTCAGCTCTCTGTGGCTTAGTGCAGTCAGGTGAGCTGCAGTGTCCATCAGTCTGTTACCCAGCTGCCCTGCTCTTTCCCTTGTGCTGCCTCAAAGATGACTTCACACACAAATTACTCATTAAAAGAAACCAAACCAAACCACTGGGCTCTGATGAAAGCAGGGGAGCACTGTTGCAGAGGGCAGGTCTGCACACTCTTCTCTTTCCCACACCAGAGGTGGAGTTGTGATGGAGAAGGACACCGTCCCTCACAAGAGAAGCAAAGGACTCTGAGCGGAGAGTACTGACCTCCAAGGGAAAGCTCAGCCCTCCCTGGGATCCTACAGGAGAGCTGTGCCTTTCTGGAGGGCAGCTCGCAAGCCCAGCAGGACAGGCAAAGCAGAGGGTCAGGGGTCCTGAAGATGGGATGTCCTAAAGGGAGAGTCAGCTCATTGCCCAGCAGACAATGCCCAGAAGACATCCACAGTGAAGGACCGAATGAGAGCTGCCTTAACGGAGCCTACGCCGGTGCTTGTTTGCAGCTTCCTCCCACCCCCTGCCCAGGTCTCTGCTGCCTGGAGCTGTCCCTGCCGAGAGCTGGTTCCCTGTCCCCACCTCTCCTCCCTGCCGGTGCTCACAGACCCCATCCCACCCGCTGTGTGCTCAGCTCTGCCCTGCAGACCCCTCCTGGCAGCAGGGCACTGCGCAATGTCTTCTCTGTCCATGCAGGCTCTGATGGGATCATCAGACCAACCCTGATGAGCCTGGAGAAGTTGTACTGCTGCTGTCTGTAAGCCACGGTGTGTTGATTTCTCATACTCCCTGCTTTATTCACCTCCAAGAGTAACAGATTTGGAAATTCAGTGCCTCCTCTTGACATGAGACATTAATTTCTATGTCCCATTGCCCACCCAGGCAACCCAGAGTACAAGGTAGAAAGAACAGGACACTTGCTTTTCAGGTAGCCCCGGCCTTGCTGTGCTTCTTCAAAAGTCTTCTGGGAAAGTCCTGTAGTGATCTGAAGATGTGAGCAGGGCCGACCCAGGCAGCAGCCTCTCGACAGCAGAAGGACCCTGCCCTGCTGGGGCTCGCTCCTTCCACCCACAGCTTCTCCCCACAGCACCGTGGGGAGCTCCCCGGGCAGGCTGAGTGCTGACCCTGGCAGGCGGCAGAGTCCCTGCCCCAGCACACAGCCCCTGGGGTGCAGGGACCCTGCTCGCAAGGACAGCCCTGGGCACCCCTGCCTGCACACCCCTGCAGTCCCCCCCAGCAGAAGGCAGCCCTCATGCCCTGTCCCTCTGACCGTGCAGCAGGGAAGCCCTGCTCTGCACCATGTCCTCCTCCTCCACACCAGAGAAGGTGGGAGAGACCTCCGGAAATGTCCCACAGGCTGTGGCATGTGCCAGCTTTTGGAGATCTCTCCAGGCACTGCAGCTTCTTTGCCCTGCACCCGGAGACTTACCGTGTCAAGGGCTGTGAAGGTTTCTCCTCCCGTTCATTCTCAGCATCCTCCCAGCCCAGACTGCCTCTAACCTCTCTCTGCCTCGCTCCTCTCCCCTCGGTGCCTGCAGGCAGTGCCCCCAGCCCTGCTCCTGGGCAGAGCTGTCTCTCTGCAGCGCTGCCCGCTTGCCAGGAGCTCCCTCCATCCCAGGAGCCCAGCCCAGCTCAGCAGCAGAGGACCAGCCCAAGGCACCACTTGCTCTGCCCCCTCGGGGCTCCCTCCACGTGTCCCTGCGCCTCCAGGGAACCTGCTGGGAACAGCCTGAAGCCATCACTCATGGTCCCTCCCTCAGCTGCGGAGAGACACTTCTTTCCAGCAGGGGCATTTCTCCCATCTGAAGAAGAGTCAGCTCCAGGAATCACCTTTTCATTGGCCCATCTGTAGACAGGACACCCGGACAGGGAAGGACCTCATTTAGCAGTGCTGAGGGAAGGGATTCAGCCCCCATTCCATGGTTGTGGCCCTGGGGCTAGAAGTGGGCTCAGCTGCCCCCCACACACAGCACAAGCCCACAGGAGGTGGGATTCCTCTGGCCTCAGCTCAGGTGTGCACACAGCAGACACCTGCATGTCAGCTCCTTCTCTCAGCTCCCTGCTAATTAATGGAGATGGAGGCCAGGGCTGACGTGGTCACATGCAAAGACCTGGGGACATTTGGGGTGCCAGAGGTGGTCCAAGATACCTGGAGCTAGCTGCAAGCTCTAGTGGAGCAATGCTGAGAGACAGGGCAGCATCTGGGGGCACCTTCTTGGAGACTGGACGTGAATCTCTTTGGCCAGTGGAAATGGCATCAGATGCCCACATTTAGGATGATGGAGCCTGTCTCTCTTCTTTATGTTCTGGGCAGCCTACGCAGGGATTCATCTGGTGGAGTCATGTACCACAGGGAGAGCTCAGTTCCTCTCTGTCTTTTCCATCCGCCAGGTTGACTAGATCTCCATTGACTCTAATGGCGGTGGTGTCCTGAACATTCTCGCATTGCCCAATCCACTTCAGGGCAGTTATTCCATGTAAGGCCAGTTGCAGGCCTGTAATGGTAGGTGAGGTGCCAAGGCTCTCACACACAGCGACATGCAGTTGGCAGGGACAGCGATGGTCCTACACAGGAAAGCCATCCCCATGCAGAGCGAGGGTGTGACAGACACCCAGACAGCATTGCGACAGATCCAGTGCCTTTGGGCCAGAAACTGATTGCCACCCCTGCAGCGTGGCAAGGTCCGTCCCTTCTCTCTCCAGTAGAGGTAGGGCACTCCATGGATAGGAAGCCCATCACACCAGGGTCACCACGCGTGTGCCTACACCTTCAGACTTCTGGTTTTTCTCTCCACCAACCTTCCCTCACCCCCTGGAGAACACAGTCAAGGACCAGACCAACAGTTGTCACAGTGGGCCTGTCAGGAGCACCTTGTCATTCCTGGAGATCAGCTTCACCTCCACCAAAGGCCCTCGGGGACAGCAGAGACCCCACCGACAGCAAACCCATGTCTTGCCAGGGCTGCCCTTCCCAGCCCTGGTCTTCTCTGCCCTTGGGGACAGCAGGGTTTGCTCACTCTCTTGGCACCCAGGTTCAGCTTTCTGTTTCCACCTGCTCTCCACCCCGGCATGTCTCTGCTGTGAAGCAAAGCCTTTGCACACACGGGGGCTTGGACACTTGGTCCCAGGTTTGCCTAAGACAAGTGAGAGCTTGGCCTGGGGCTGCACCTGCAGTGCTACAGCCCAAATGTGCACTGATGGCCTCAGCCAGGGGCACAGCCAGGACGAGCTGGAGCCTGTGCTTTTTGACATGCATGGAGGAAGTGCCATGGCATGGTGGGACAAGTGACACAGCTTGGGGTGCTGCAATGGCTGGGTAGAGGCTTTTCAGGAGACACAGGCTGGAAGGGTCACGAGTGGGGTTCCCTCAAAGTGAAGAAGTTGTTTGGATGTGTGGAACTTTAATGGCCTTGGCATTTTCTGGAAGGGGAACACAGCAGGATGCAAACAGTCCTGGCGGTTTATGTCTGGGGAACCACTTCTCAGCACAGCTGCCAGATGGGCCAACAAGGGCAATCCAAACCCGGATTTGAGACTCACAAGCAGTACAGAGCTGGTCAGGGATGTGAAGGTCGATGTAAGCCTTGGCTGTTGTGACCATGAAATAATGGGATCCCAGCTCCCGAGGGGCGTGCGGAAGGAGAGTTAAGGACTGCAAATGGTGGACATCGAGGAGCAGACTTTGGCCTGTTCCGGGGAGTTTTCGTGAGGATCCAATGGTCAGCAGCACCGCAGGGCAGCAGAGCTCAGTGCAGCTGGTCTTCAAGGACAGCATCCTCCAAGCTCGGCAATGGTCCATATCAAAACTCAGTTGAAACTTGAATGGGATTTCAAGGGCACCACGATGAGCTGTGACTACTTCAGGGACAGGTCAAGAAGAATATGTGTGGCCACTGCTCCACTGAGTAAAGCAGGTGTGGATGGAGCTGAGATACTCGATGTCCTCTGTGCCTCAGTCTTCACCAGCAAGGTCTCCCAGGCCTCTGTGCCTCGAGGCAGGACTCTGGAGGGGAACAGTCAGGGCTGGATAGGAATCAAGTCCTGGCTTGCTTGAGCAACCTCAAATGTTACCAGTCCATGAGAATGGTGGGGCTGCATCCAAGGGTGCTGAGAGAGCAAGATGATGTCAGAGTGAGGCCAGTCTCCATCATCTTTGACGGGTCATGGAGACTGGGGGGACTCCCTGATGACTGGCAAAAGCAAAAGTTGCATGCCTGTTTCAAAAAGTGCCAGAGGATGAACTGGGGAGGGAAAGGCTGGTTAGCTTCGCTTTGGATGAATAACATGTCCCAGAGGTTGTTCTGGATTGCATTTCTGGGGCGGACGAGCCCCTCCAAGTGACACAGCTTCGGGACTCCCTGGATGTCTTGCAGCTCTGCAGAATAATTTCTTCATTCAAAGCCTTGGGAGGAAATGTATTTTTGGAAATGGCTGTAGAAATCTATATTTCCATAGAGGGAGAGAAAGGGTCGTCGTCTTGCTTGTCCATGGCCATGGCCATGGCCTATGACAAAAATCAGGAGAATTTATAGACCAACCTCAAAGTTCTGAAAATGAAGACTTCTCAACAGTCATTACACAGACCTCTTCTCTGGACATGTTTCAACTTTTGCCTAACATCTTCTTTCAGGGATTGATGCAGCTGCCAGCACAGAGGTGGCCACTGCCTCCAAGATACATGGGGGTAGCTGAAGCCCTTCCGTGGGACAGGGAAATGTGACCCAGGACCTACAGGAGCCTTTCTGAAGCAGGAGCTGGTGGCCAGGCAGAGAAGGCCAAGGCACCTGGGTTGAGACACCTCATTTCTCTCTCTTGACTAGAAAGGGACCTCTCAGCAGTTGCACTCGAGGTGTCCAACATTAGAGATCACGCTCATCCCTCTCTTCACCTGCAGTGAAGTCATATGTAATTTACCTGCAGGCAATGAAAACTGAGTGGGTCTAGATGCTGCAGAGTCTACTTGAAGATGCTCCTGTAAGCATTACAGGTTCAGATTTATGCCGATTTCCATGTTCAGAAGAAAGCTTTTCATTCGCTTTGTCTCTTTGCTTCTCCCTGTGGCTCGAGGGAGTTTGTGACTCCAGTGTGTGACTGACGGGGTGCAAAGAGCAAATATGGGCAGAGTCAGGGGCAGGGAGTGCTTTGAGGTGTCTTGGGATGTGTGCTGGAGACAATAATGTGTTTTCCATTGGTGTATGGTCATCCACAGTGGGAAGTGGACTTCAGTGGAGGTAACATGGACTTGATATACAGCTGAGGAATGTCTTTTGGGTTTTTAATGAGCTGTGCTTGACTTTGGTTCTGCTTGTTGGCAATGAAGAAACACCTTTCTGTGCCTGTGTGCAGCTCGTTCTCCAAGCAAAGCAGGTGGGAATTGGTGCCAATGGGCTGAAACACGCAGCTACAGACTGTAGTGGAGAAAGCTCTGATTTGAACAAGGCTGCTCTAAATCTCAGGTGGCTGATGGGAGAAATGGGGGGGGTTGGGGTAGGGACAAACACTTCCCATGGAGTGTCTGACATAAAGGGCCTTGGCTTCCCTGTATGTCCATACTCAATTAGGAGATGCTCAGGACCAGTATCAATTGGGACTGCTGATATCCTTTAATGTGGAAGCAGAAAAAGGAAGAAAAGTTGAAAAAGAAGAAGTCCTTTCTTATTGTGATTTTTTATAAAAATCTTCTTACTTTGACAACCCTTCTGAAATCTCTCTAATTAACCACATAAGAACTGAGGAATTAAGGAAAATTGTGCCCAGAGACTTGGCTTGTTAGGGAATTTTGCATGTTCAGGAGCCCTCTTGTGCCAAGTTCCTGAACTGCAGATACTGAAAGCAGATTGAACAAGGCTCTGGAGATCTAAAAGTCAGCACCAAGCCTCCAAGTTTCTGAGGGTGTTAGCGGGCCCCACTGAGGGCCATCACTGAAGAGACCATGGAGGGAACGACCAGACAAGGTGACTGTCCCTGGGGGCTGGTGAAGCAGGAGCTCAGAGGCCCTGGATACAGGTAGAAAAATGAACGTGTAAGTGGCTGTGAAAGGCCTTGATGTGTTTCCTTAAGGAGGATGGCCAAGGCCTGAGCCCAGTGCCCTAGGAATGGGGATTCTTCCCTCATGGGTGTCTCAGGGCGTTTTCTGGGGGCAGTGAGATGTGAGGGTTTGCGATGCTGAGTGCAGGTCAGTGGTAGGACCCCTCCCAGGCTCTACCAAGGGTGAGGAGGCAAGAAAGCACAGGGGCTGTATGGAACTGGTGTCCTCCCGTGGGCCTCAGCGGAAGAGACAGCAGCCATAGCCAAGAGGACATGGACCTCAGTCCTGTTGGGGGTCCCAGCCCTACCAAAGTCCTCAGCCATGCCCACCACAGACTCTTTTACACTGTCCTATGGCTGTGCCAGGGTCCCTGCAGATTTCAACCACCCTCCTGATCCCTCTGACCCCATCATGTCCCAAACTTTCCCAATTACTCTCTGTCCTCACTGACTATTTCTTCAAACACAAAGCTGTGGTTTTCCGAGGATTTGCCAATGCCTGTGAGTTCCCCACAACCCATCTGGCTACTTCCAAAGCCCTATTGTTCCTCTAGCACCCAAGACGACCTACCCCAGACTTGCTTGAATCCACGATTTCTCTTCATATCCCAGCACTGAAATGCACATCCTCTTGCTTCTGCGTCCTTCAAAGTCAACACTCAACCTTCTCCACCTCAGCATGGCAGCCCCCCCACACCCAGCTGCTATTTCAGTCCTGGGTCCTGCCTTTGACACACTCACTGCCACACACGCACCGCTATCGCCCTGCACGCCCACGTGTCTCACAAAGCCTTCCCTCTTCCCCTGCAGTGATGGGACCTCACCCCAGGAGATCTGTGTATCCTCCACGCTCACGGATGTTTCCTGAGGTCCATCAAAGTTTGGGGAGTGAAGGAGGAAAAGAGAGCGAGGTCAGCTCTGAGGTCCCTTCACCTGCCCTGCATGTCAGCATGCAACATGAACCTCACCTCCTCAAAGACTTGGTGTGGATTCTCTGCAGAGCCTAAAGCACCACACAGGCCAGGGGACAGGCCAGGCATCAGAAGAGGACTCACTCTTCTCTGCACATAAAGCTCAGGTGTTCCCAGGAACGTCAGGGGGCATGGCATGCCGATTCCTGGTTTCACGGGGCCGGTCAAGTGACTCCTTTCTGTTTCTGTAATGGTGGCTGCGACGCCTGGCTCATGTGCAGACTCTGCACATGGATGCTGACACTTATTGAGCAACGTGCTCAAACCTTAGGGCTGGCCCTTCTTGGAACCAAAGGGAGGACTAGGGACCTCCTGAGCACGCACAATTGCTCCCGGAATCGTCCCCTGTGTCTCTGCTGTAGCTCCCCTCACCTCCAGCTGAATCCCTTCTCCTGGGGCACATTGCAAGGCACACGCTCATGGAAGGTTTGTGGGAAAGGGTCTGCTGGGGTCTGCGGTCCAGCCTGCCAGCAAAGGATGGGGAATAACCCACCCTAGAGTCTGGCTGGCTGCGACTTTGTGGAGCTGCAATCTGAAAACCTCCAAAGACGGAGATCAAAGATCCTCTCTCAGTGTCTACCTGCAGTGCAGCACCACCCTCCTAGGCAGTTTTTCCTAATGCCCAGGGTGAAGCTCCCAGGAGGACGTTGGTGGCTGTTGCCTCTTCCATACCATCTGCCACCTCTCCAGGTCGGTGTCACCTGCTTCTAGACTGCCCTGTGCCTCCCCTTCAGCAGACTAACGAGGCCCGGCTCCCCCAGCCTCTCCACACAGCTCATGTGCTTTAGGCTCCTAACCCCATCATGACAGACTTCCTCTGGGCCTTTCCAGTCTCCACATCCTCCTTTCAAAATGGGAAACCCACTGACTCATGTGACATCCATCGTAACTCCATGCCCTTCTCCCCAGGACACTCCTCAGCCACTCAGGTCCCAGTCTGTCCTGATGCACGGGGTTATTCTGCCCCAGGTGCAGACCTTGACCCCTTCGCCTTGTAGAACTCCAGGAGGTTTCTGTTGCCCAAATCCACAAGTGTGTCAAGGTCCCTCTAGAGTGAAACTCCAACACATCAGCAGTTAAGGTTTGTGGGCAGTGCCTCAAGCAAGATAAGAATATGGGGAATTGCAGGACACTACAGGGAAAGAAAGAAAATGATCTGCTGAATGGAATTGCTACCCAAGGTGGAAAATACCACAGAAACTATCTCAGAAATGCCATCAGAGGTCACAAGAACTGCATGGCCAATGGGGAAAGAATTAAGAGGGTAGGATGTTCTTTTTGGAGAGCATTACAACAGTAACAGAGGAGATATTGTGTAGGGGGGAAATAAAAACAGAAGCAAAGGATGTGGTCAGGGCTGTTTGGGGGCACCTGTGAAGCAGCCCTGTGCCTGATATGCATCACTGCTCTGGTCAGGGAGAACCTGAGAGCTTTGCCTAATTTGAAACCATGAAGAGGAGGGAAGGACAGCATCATTGAGGCTGGAAGGGACCTCGGGAGGTGTCTGCACCAACCTCCTGCTCAAAGCAGGGTCAGACCAGATTACTCAGGGCTTTATCCAAACATGTCGTGGTCACTTTCTGGGATAGAGCCGATGCACACTCCCTGGGAAACAGCTTCCAGCATTTGACTATCCTCATGTTGGAAAACTTTCTGCCTGTATGCAGCCTGACCCTCTCTTGTTTCAGCCCATTGCCTCTTGGTCTTGTGTCTTCTGTCACGGACATGAGCCTGACTCAGCCTTCCTGAAACAGTGCAACGCTGCTGCATGTTCCCCCCAAGATCTTCCTTTCTCCAGGCTGGACAAGCCCAGCTCCCTCAGCCTCTCCTCACAGGCACAGTGCTCCAGCCCTGACCATCTTGGAGGCCCTTTGCTAAACCTGTTCCAGTTTGGAAATCTGGACACGGTAACCTGCATCATCCCTTCCCTCCATCTCCTGGCCGTGCTCCTGGTCGTCCAGCCCAGGGCCCTGCTGTCCTCCCTTGTGCCAGGGCACACGGCTGCCTCCTGTCCAGCTCCCTGCCCACCAAGACCTTTCCCACAGGGCTGCTCCCAGCCAGGCAGCCCCCAGCCTGTGCCATTGCCAGGGTGAGTCCCCTGCCGGGGCAGACACTGGCATCTGTCCTTGTGGGCCTTCATGAGGTTCCTGCCAATACGTGCTCTCCTCCTCCTGGAGCCCCTTCACTGAGCATAGAGGCCTGGAGACCATTTCAATAAAGACTCAGGCAAAGAAGGCATTGAGTCCCTCAGCTCCACCTGTGTCTTCTGTTATTAAATCACCCTCCCCACTCAGCAGCAGCCCTGCATTTTCCTTGGTCAGCCTTGGTTTCTAACGCAACAATCAAAGTCGTCTTTTTGCACTTGACATTCCTTGCAGCCACCGACTGCAAATGTCCTTTGCCTTTCCTTCAAAAGTGCCTCTACCACACAGGCAATATATAGAAGTTCCTTCTTTGCAGCCCGTCCTTGTTGTCACCTCCTGGCAGCTGCTTCATGGCCCCTGTAAACACCCTCTCCTTGTGCTGACCCAGCCCTACTGCCCCACACATGGTCCCACAGCCCCTCTGTGCAGGCACAGCGTGGGAAAGGGTACATTCAGGGGTGCGGAAAGTTCCCCCAGTTATGGTTCCAAAGACAGCCTTCAGTTCAATGTCCCCCCAGAACCCCAACAAAGCATAACCCCATTACATAACTTTTGCAGCCTCCCCCAGTACCCGAGCCTCTCCCAGCCCCAGCTATGTCCCATGTGGGGCTTTGCAGACAGCCCTGCCCTGGGGTCTGCTGGGGCATGGGCCAGGAGAGAGGCTGGGCAGGGCTGGCTGTTCCCCTGAACTGGCACTGAGCCCAGCAGGAGGAGGGAGGTGGCTTTGCAGCAAGACTCACCCATGAACCTGAGGGGAGCAGCCAGTGCTGGACAGAGCTGCTGAGAGAGGCTGGGGGGTGACAGAGGTCCTGGGCCACCTCCCCAGCCTGTCCATGCCACCAAGAGCACAGACCGGCACCCTCTCTCCTACGCCTGCATGTCTTTGGTCCCTTCCATGAACCCTGGCTCTGCACCAGAAACCCCCTGGTGTCAGTGCTCACCCTGCATGCTCATGCAGCACAAGCTCTACACTGGTGATTTTCTCTCCCAGACACTTTCCTGCCCAGCCCAGCTCCTCCCCAGCTCTCCCCACCTCCACCGCCCCCTCCTCAGCCCCGCAGAGCAGCCCAGCCTGGGCTGGCCCCATGGCAGTGCCCACCACAGGGTGCTGCAGAGCTCTGGGCACTCACCCCACGGCCCCAGCCCCTCTGAGGGGCACAGCAGCTGCTGGGGCAGAGAGGGGTCTCAGCCTCCCCATCAGCCCCAGGCCTGGGGCCAGCCATGGCACGAGGAGACGGAGGCCAGCGTCTCCCTGTGTCTGCTGCTCTTCTCTCAAAGAGATCCTTATTGCCCAATGCTGGCAGCCCCTCTGTGCCAGTCCCTCTACCGAGCACAAGACCCCTGGCCTGGGGTCCCCCCAGGCAGCTCCTGCTGCACCAGTGAGAGAAAAGCCTGCCCCAACTGGTGCATGCAGAAATAGCTCTGATCTTGTCCAGGGATGTCATCTCAGCATGGTCTTGAGCTGGCAGGGCTGCTCTGCAGGGCAGTGGTGCCTGAAAGCCACAGGGACACAGTCCCAGGTCAATCCCTGCGGATCATCCATCATTTCCATTGGCACTGGGCACCCACACGTGAAGGGTCAGCACAGGCCCATTCCCTAACACATCGCCCCATGTCCTCCTGCCCTGAGCCCATGGAGAACCCAAGCACAGCATCACGGCTTCGTGGGGGCAATTTCTTCAGCCTATTCCTGACCTCAGCTTTGGAAGAAGAGCCCAAGCTCCAGACACAAGCACTGAGGAAATCCGTTTTATTACAGAGATGCGACACAGGAGGCCAGCTGGGCCATCCTGCCAGACAGACGGACAAAGGCCCCTGGGTCAGACAGGCTGGGTTCATACCTTTGGAGAAGTGGAGGGGCTTATTGCTGCTGAAAGACAAGTGATTGAATCAGCTTCTTCAGTGCGTCCTTGAGCTCCTGGTTCCTCATGCTGTAGATGAGGGGGTTCACTGCTGGAGGCACCACTGAGTACAGCACTGCCACCACCAGATCCAGGGATGGGGAGGAGATGGAGGGGGGCTTCAAGTAGGCAAACATGCCAGTGCTGAGAAAGAGGGAGACCACGGCCAGGTGAGGGAGGCACGTGGAAAAGGCTTTGTGCCGTCCCTGCTCAGAGGGGATCCTCAGCACGGCCCTGAAGATCTCCATGTAGGACACCACAATGAAAACAAAACACCCAAATGCTAAACAGGCACTAACCACAAGAAGCCCAACCTCCCTGAGGTAGGAGTGTGAGCAGGAGAGCTTGAGGATCTGGGGGATTTCACAGAAGAACTGGTCCACAGCATTGCCGTGGCAGAGGGGTAGTGACAATGTATTGGCCGTGTGCAGGAGAGCATAGAGAAACCCACTGGCCCAGGCAGCTGCTGCCATGTGGACACAAGCTCTGCTGCCCAGGAGGGTCCCGTAGTGCAGGGGGTTGCAGATGGCAACGTAGCGGTCGTAGGCCATGACGGTGAGAAGACAATACTCCCCTATAATCGAGAAGAGAAAGAAGAAGAGCTGTGCAGCACATCCTGCGTAGGAGATGTCCCTGGTGTCCCAGAGGGAATTGGCCATGGCTTTGGGGAGAGTGGTGGAGATGGAGCCCAGGTCGAGGAGGGAGAGGTTGAGGAGGAAGAAGTACATGGGGGTGTGGAGGCGGTGGTCGCAGGCTATGGCGGTGATGATGAGGCCGTTGCCCAGGAGGGCAGCCAGGTAGATGCCCAGGAAGAGCCAGAAGTGCAAGAGCAGCAGCTCCTGCGTGTCTGCGAAGGCCAGGAGGAGGAAGTGGGTGATGGAGGTGCCGTTGGACATTTGGTCCCTCTGGGCACGTGAACCTGTCCAAGGAGGAAAAGGCAGTGAGAAGTTAGGGGAGACTTCTCTGAGCAAAATCCAAGCCATTTCC